>NC_057345.1:62097500-63297500 GCF_016509475.1 Prionailurus bengalensis
TTAGAGATATTTTGAGTTGTCACTGATGCCCCTGGGTTTTTAAAATCTTACAGTCTTGTAAACATTTTAAAACAGTTATTTTGTTTAATTTTATATAGGTGGTTACAGCCAACGCCTTCCAAATGCAAGTGCTCTGGGCAAAATTTTCACTGCGTTACCTTTCGGTAACCCCATTTATCAGATGTTGGAATTAAAACTAGCCATGTACATTGATTTCCCCTCACATATGAAACCTGGGATTCTGGTTACTTGTGCAGATGATATTGAACTTTATAGTGTTGGAGAATGTGAGATTATTAGATTTGACAAACCTGGCTTTACAGCTTTAGCTCATCCTTCTAGTTTGACTGTTGGTACCACACATGGAGTATTTGTCTTAGAACCTTTTAATTATTTAGAATATAAAGACCTTGAATACAGGTGTTGCCATCGTTTCCTTCATAAGCCCAGCATAGAACAGATGCATCACTTTAATGCTGTGTGTAGACCTGGAAATTTTTCTCACCAGGACATGGCTGGGGGTGACACTACCCCTCTTAAATTAGAGTCTGAGTATGTCTACACGGACAGCCTATTTTACATGGATCATAAAACAGCAAAAAAATTACTTGCTTTTTATGAAAAAATAGGCACATTGAACTGTGAAATTGATGCCTATGGAGACTTTCTGCAGGCTTTGGGACCTGGAGCAACTGTGGAGTACACCAGAAACACATCAAATGTCACTAAAGAAGAGGCAGAGTTGACAGACATCAGGCAGAGAATATTTCATCTTCTGAAAGGAACCTCATTAAATGTTGTGGTTCTTAATAAATCCAAATTCTATCACATTGGAACAACTGAAGAATACTTGTTTCATTTTACTTCAGATAGCAGTTTGAAGTCAGAACTTGGCTTGCAGTCCATAGCTTTTAGCATCTTTTCTACAACACCAAAATGCTCTGGTAACACATCCTGTATCATTCAAAGTATACTGGATTCAGGATGTTCTGTGGCAACTGGCTCAGTTGTGGAGTATTCTAGATTGGGGCCTAATGTTTCAGTTGGGGAAAACTGCATTGTTAGTGGTTGTTCTGTCATAACAGAAGCTGTCCTGCCTGCAGATTCTTTTGTGTGTTCCTTAAGCTTGAAGATGAATGGATACTTAAAGTATTCAACTATGGCTTTTGGAGTGCAAGACAACTTGAAAAGGAATGTTAAAACATTGTCAGATATAAAGTTACTTCAATTCTTTGGAGTCTGTTTCCTGTCATGCCTAAATATTTGGAATCTGAAAGTTACAGAGGAACTGTTCTCTGGAAACAAGACATGTTTAAGTTTGTGGAATGCTCGTATTTTCCCAGCTTGTTCCTCTTTGAGTGATTCAGTTACAACATCCCTAAAAATGTTAAATGCTGTACAGAACAAATCAGCATTCAGCCTGAATAACTATAAACTGTTGTCCATTGAAGAAATGCTTATCTACAAAGACGTAGAAGACATGATAACTTATAGGGAGCAAATTTTTCTAGAAATTACTTTAAATAGAAAACAGTTTGATTTAGAGGCATCTTAAATATTATATATACCTTACCTTTCTTGATAGAGCAAGATTGCAAATAGAAGAGTTTTCTGTAGGCTTTTGTTTGTTTTACTGAAGTAAATTAATGAAAATTACATTAACGTAATTGCTATAGCATAATATTAATAACAAAATCAAACATTTTTGATGAAAGAATATTTCAAGGCTGTAAGTTCAGAAAAGGGTTTTTTTGATATTACTATTTTAATTTTCTTTTAATAAAAACGAGTTTGTGGAACATTGTTGTGTTCATATAGTACACAAGTTTTAAATGATTTTCTAAACATACCTTTTTCCATCTTCTTTTTGGGCTTTGGTTTCAGTACAGGTCTACGTGTTAATTGGCATAGTACTACTATAGTAGTATACTATAGCATATACTAGTAGTACAGTAGTAGAACATAGTAGTCCTATTCTGATGAACTGATAAAAATGGTATACATACAATAGGGTCTTCAAAGAACACTGTAGGAATTGAAATACTTTTTTGGAAACAAATTCATAGCTTACAAATTCAGATGAAAACAATGCTTCCAATATTGTGATTATTTAATTAACAAGTAATTAGATAGAGATAGCTCTGGAATTGATGATAAAAATCTATCTCATTTATTGCTCTTGCCAAAGTGAAACTAAAAGTGTTTATGTGGTATTTTACCTTATAAACTTGGACATATGTTTCTATATCTTAAAATTTTCCTAAATTTCCATCCATACAAAAGCATACACATACACAAAACTCAAATATCTGTATGTGGAAAACCGTAGGAATAATTGGGATTCATTGATAATCATAAAAGTTTATTTGGGGCATTATTTGCAATCTCTTTTTAACCCCTTTAGTAGAACTATTAAGTTACCAGATGGGCTGATTTTACTTTCTTTTTCTTACTTTTTGTCCTTGTACTGGTGATGATACTGAGAAGCAATAATTGACCGAAAGGTAAGCAGCAGGAAGGAGGCAGAAAAATAAAAAAAATGAGAAAACTTACTGATGATAGACAGCTTCAAGAAAATAAAAATAGACTGGAATCTCAAATTATATGCTGCTATTTTGCTATAAGCATGCACGTGAAATGTCTTTATGTCAAAGTCTGATAAAAATTAGAGAAATGATTTGTCAATTTTGTGTTTTAACATGAATAAACTGAAATCCGAACTAGTCTGTGCTTCTTTTGTTTATATATTAATATGTCAATATGAAAATAACTGGTAAACCAGAAGTGGCTTGCCTGCCACCATTATTAGGCTATTTTATGTGTTTCATTTTGGTTTGGGGTTTTGTTTTATTTTCTTTTAAGGTTCTTCCCAAGGAGGAAATACAGATACATGATAGCTACTCTTTAGCATTTACTGATTTACTTGCAGAGCTTTCAGAGGATGTTGTATGTCTGTTATTGATTAAATGTTTAATACTGTATTTTACCTAATGTAAAGTACCATCAGTTATTAAAAATTACTGTTATTTTATGTTCCACTAAAGAGAAAACACTACCAAGAAAAATGTGAATCAATGCTTCCTTTTTTCCTTGGAGTTTTTATATTTATTTATTGAAAATCCTTTTTAAATGCACTTAAATACAGATTTTTATTATTTAATCCTCTCACACATACATATAAAAGGAACAAAAAGTGACATATTGACATATAGTTAAGACTTTTCTAAAACTTTACATTCAGTTTCAAACTCTTCTGAAACACTTTTCAACCCAAAAGTTATTAATATCCATGTGCTTCTACCCAGTACCATGTTCTGTGCTATCAAAGGTATTGGTAAAGCTGTCTACCCTAAGAGTGTCATCAGCACAATGCTATCTGGATTGCCTCAAAACCGTCAACACCAGATACCTGTCCTGTAAGTTTTGATGCTGTTTCTTTACTATTTGGCAAAATTTCAAAGTTGTATTTGTGCTGTAGTATAATCATGTGTCTCTCTAGAAGGTAGGTGGCTTCTATTCAAAGTCAGTGGGAGGTTTCTGACAAATTGGTGGTCACTATTTTAATCATAATTCTGCACAGTGTATGGATTCTAGTTGCTTTGAAATGTTATCTGTTGGAAAGAATTTGATATTGTCTCTTGCCTTGAGATGCATTGTTTGGGGTACAGTATCACACATGTTTCCTGAACGGGTACCCTGACTCAACCAAAGTGATAGTCCCATGCATATATAAGTAAAAAGTTGAACATTTCCTCTTGATATCATTTTTATTTCATAAGGTAACAGGATTTAAATTTCATATATTTCCAAGATTTGTGAAGGATGGTTGTTATTTGTAACTAAATAGAATCCATAAACTTGTTGATTACTTAATATGAACAATGACCAAGGAAGGCATGGGGAAAAGAAATCCAACATTTGGTATTAATCTTCTACCTCAGCCATTTATTCTAGAAACTAAGCAAAACAGTACTAAAGTGTGCATCATTATATGCTGAGTTGAAGTAAAGTTTCAAATATCCAAGTGATGCTGAAAATCACAAAAAAAAAATGATAGTATTAATCCAGAATTAATTCCTATAATCTGTGATGATCTATTCATGTTTTGAAGCTAAGCAACTTCCATATTTATATTAATATTACCAAATTCAGCATAGAGCCAAAATCAGAACATATGCAAAATGTATGTATGATTGTCACAGACAGCCAGAAACTGGTTTGCTACACAAAATCAGGGATGCCATTTATATACACAGTGATGTCCTTTGGACTTGAGTAGCTTAGAAGCCCATAGTTTAGGCATTTTGATGTAGTCAAGCAGAATTAAGATGGAAAGAAAATGTTTTTAATTTTCTCATAATTGTCTAAAGGATTTCAGATGCCTTCTTTTTTGTTTAGCTAAGTGAAACAAGTTTTCACCTATATCAAGAACTAAATTATTCTTACTAAATAATCAAGACCTTTGTAAATTTACTTGAAACGTACCTTGTTTAAAAATTTATTTAGTACAAGAGAAAAAACTGAAGTAACTTAGCTTCTAGTTTACTTTAAATCTTTTGAGCATCTAAAATTTTGTTTAGACAATGACAATTTCTATTGAGGTTGAAGAACACAACTTTTGTGTTGAACTCTATATAACTTACTAGTGTTCATACTCTTAATTGTTTATATTTACAGACATTTCTGACTTTTTTTATAAATGAGGGGCAAAATATCAGTCTCAGAGAAAGAAACAGTCCTTGTTTCCTTAGCAGAGCTGTCTACATGAACTACAACAAACAAAACTTGGCACATCATTCAACTTACCAGTTCGGCTGTAGTCTAGTAGATCACAATTTGGGGTCAAGTTAAAGATGTAAATAAAAGATCTGAAAAACAGTATGGAGATTCCTCAAAAATGTAAAATTAGAACTACCCTACAATTCAGCAATTGCATACTAGTTATTTACCAAAGAAAATAAAAATGCTAACACAAAGGGATACATGCACCCCAATGTTTATAGCAGCATTATCTACAATAGCCAAACTATGGAAATAGCCCAAGTGTCCATCACCTGATGTGTGTGTGTGTAGTGGAATATTACTCAACCATAGAAAAGAATGAAATCTTGCCATTTGCAACAACATGGATAGAGCCAGAGAGTGTTATGCCAAGCGAAATAAGTCAGAGAAAGACAAAACACCATATGCTTTCATTCATATGTGGAATTTAAGAAACAAAACAAACAGGCATAGGGGAAAAAGGAGGGAGAGGCAAACCAAGAAAAAGACTCTTAACTATGGAAAACAAGCTGATGGTTATCAGAGGGGAGGTAGGCAGAGGGATGGGCTAAGTACATGATGGGCCTTAAGGAGTGCACTTCTTGGGATGAGCACTGGTTGTTGTATGGAAGTTTAGAAACCCTAAATTGCACACCTGAAACTAATATTACACTGTATATTAACTAACTGGAATTTAAATAAAATGGGCAGAGGGTTTGAACAGACACTTCTTTTCTTGTCCTGAAGCTTCAGCCTCTGGGGCAGGCTTCAGGTTTGGCACACATCTAGTGGCCTACCAAACTATGCTCTCAAGGAACATAGACAATGGATCCCATTTTAGCACTCCCTGCCTGCCGTGCTTCAAGTCACCAGTATCTCCCACAAAAGAGCTTATACACTTGTGTGGACACCTAGTTTTGCAACTCCTGCCCAAAGGACACCTCCAGATTGCCTGGGTCTGGTGACTCGTGGGGCTAATGCTTTCCAGTCCCACAAGAGTATACTATTAAAAGCTGCAGCCTGAGGGTCTGGCCCCTAGTCAGCCTGAATCTAAGCACTGAGATTCTCCCCTATGGGACACTGAGAGGTTTGGCACATCCTCAACTGCTAGGATTATTAAAAATATAATAGGTTACATAGACAAGCACAAAGGGGTGAGAGAAAACCAAGAGCTGGGGCAGAGTTGAACAATATGCTTCACCTCCTACATTAGGCCACTTTTTAAAGACTGAGGTGTTTGTTTTATCTCCTGCATATAAACCAACACAGAGAGTCAAGCAAAATGAAGAAACAGAAATGTGTTCCAAATAAAAGAATGATATTAAACCCCAGGGGGGAAAATGATGAAACAGAGATGAGTAATTTACCTGATGAAGAAATCAAAATAATGGTTAGAAAGATAGATTGCTCACTGAACTGGAGGGTAAAATGGGTGAACACATTCAACAAAGAGATGAAAAATATAAGAAAGTACCAAACAGAAGTCACAGAGCTGAGGAATAAAATATCTGAACTGAAAAATGCAATAAAGAGGTTCAACAGCAGACTAGATGAAGCAGAAAAAAAGGATCAGTTAACTGATAAACAGTGCAATGGAGCAACAATCAGAGCAATAACAGCAAAAAGAAGGGAAAAACGAAGAAAAATTAAAAGACTAAAAGGACAACACCAAATGAACTAATATTCAATTTATAGGTCTCCCAGAAGGAGAGGAGAAGGGGAAAGAAGGCAGAAATCTTATCTGAAGAAATAATGGCTGAATATTTTCCTAACCTAGAGAAGGAAACAGACATCCAGATCCAGGAAGCCTAGAGTGTTCCAAATAAGATGAACCAAAAGAGACCCACACCAAGACATATTATAATTAAAATGTCAAAAGTTAAAGACAAGGAGAGAATTTGAAAAGCAGCAAGAGAAAAATAATTTGCTACATACAAGGGAAACTCCATAAGACCTTAAGCAGATTTTTCAGCAGAAACTTTATAGGTCAGAAGGCAGTGGCACAATATAGTTGAAGTGCGAAAAGAAAAAATAAATCCAACCAAGAATACTCTGCCCAGAAGTTATCATTCAGAATTGAAGGAGAGCTAAAGAGGTTTCTAGACAAGCAAAAACTAAAGGCGTTCATCACCATTAAACTGGCCTTACAAGATATGGTAAAGGGACTTCATTAAGCTGGAAAATGTACTAACTAGTAACAACACATGTGAAAGAATAAATTTCGCTGGGAAGGTAAATATATAGTAAAAATAGTGAATTAATCACTTTTAAAGCTAGTTTGAAGCTTAAATGACAAAAAGTAGTAAAATAACTATGTGATACATCACATTAACAAAATGAAGGATAAAAATTACATGATCATCTTAGGAGATGCTGAAAAAGCTTTTGACAAAATTCAGCATCCCTCTATCAGATTTTACGATAGTGATTTAGGTACTAAAGGAATATACCTCAGCATAATAAAGATGATTTGTTTTTGTTTGGTTGGGTTTTTTTTAATGTTTATTTATTTTTGAGAGACAGAGCATGAGCAGGGAAGGGGCAGAGAGAGTGGGAGACACAGAATCTGAAGCAGGCTCCAGGTTCTGAGCTATCAGCACAGAGCCCAACGCGGGGCTCAAGCTCACAACCTGCAAAATCATGACCTGAACTGAAGTTGGATGCTTAACCCACTGAGCCATCCAGACGCCCCTAAGACCATTTGTGAACAGAGCTAACATCCTACTCGGTAGTGAGCAACTGAAAGCTTTTCCTCTAAGATCAGGAATAGGACAAGGATGTCCACTCTTGTCATTTTTATTTAACATACATTGGAAGTCCTAGCCAGAGCAATTCAGGAAGAAAAAGAAATAAAATGTATATAAGTTAGAATGCAAGTAAAACTGTCACTATTTGTAGAGGACACAATACTATGTATAGAAAAATCCCAAAAACTATAGCAAAAAAAAAAAAAAAAGATTAGAACTAATAAATCAGTAAAATTGCAGTATACAAAATTAATATATAAAAAATATGTTGTGTTTCTATACATTGATATCAAACTATCAGGGAAATTAAGAAAATAATCCCATTTACAACTGCATCAAAAAGAATAAAATACCTAGGAATGAGTTAATGAATTTAACCAAGGAGGTGAAAGACTTTTATATTGAATACTGTAAGATATTGGTGAACAAAATTGAAGAAGTCATTATGGAAAGTTATCCCATGCTTATGGATTCTAAGAATTGACGTTGTTAAATGCCCATACTACCCAAAGCAATCTACATATTCAGTACAATCCCTATCAAAACTCCAATGGCAGTTTTTACAGAAATATGACAATCTTAAAATGTGTATGGAACTGCAGAGAACCTCTAATTACTAAAGCATTCTGGAGAAAGAAGAAGAAAGTTTGAGGCATCATGCCTTCTGATTTCAAACTATATTACAAAGCTGTAGTAATCAAGGCATTATGGTATTGGCATAAGAGCAAACACATAGATCAATGGAACAGAATATAGTCCAGAAATATACCCATGCATATATGGTAAATTAAGTTATGATAAAGGAGCCAAGAACATACAATGGGGAAAGAACAGTCTCTTCAATAAATAGCGTAGGGAAAACTGGGCTACCATCTCAAACCACACACAAAAATTAACTCAAAATGAATTTAAAAATTGAATGTAAGACCTAAAATCATAAAAATCCTAGAAGAAAGCATAGGCAAGTAAACTTTTCGAAATAGGTCTTGGTGATAATTTTTCAAATCTGACACCTAAAGCAAAAGCAACAGAATAAAAAAAAAAAAAATAAGTGAGACTGTATCAATATATAAAACCTCTGCATAACAAAGCAAACTGTCAATAAAATGAAAAGGCAACCTACTAAATAGGAGAGAACACTTGCAGATTATATATCTGATAAGGTGCTTACATCTAAAATATATAGTTTCCCTTCAGGTGTTCGAGGATTTTTTTTAAGTAATCTCTGCACCCAGTGTGGGCCTTGAATTCACAATCCTGAGATAAAGAGTTGCAAGATGTACCAACTGAGCCAGCCAGGCACCCTATCCAAAATATATAAAGAACTCAGAGGGGCGCCTGGGTGGCGCAGTCGGTTAAGCGTCCGACTTCAGCCAGGTCACAATCTCGCGGTCCATGAGTTCGAGTCCCGCGTCAGGCTCTGGGCTGATGGCTCGGAGCCTGGAGCCTGTTTCCGATTCTGTGTCTCCCTCTCTCTCTCTGCCCCTCCCCCGTGCATGCTCTGTCTCTCTCTGTCCCAAAAATGAAATAAACATTGAAAAAAAAATTAAAAAAAAAAAAGAACTCAGAAAATCTCAGAAAAACAATTCAGTTTAAAGATGAGCAGAGGATCCAAATAGATATTTTCCCAAAGAAGACATGCTTATGACCAACAGATTTTTGAAAAGATGCTCAACATCATTAATTATAAATGAAATGCAAATCAAAACCATAACACAGTATCCCTTCACACCTGTTAGAATGTCTATTATCAAAAAGACAAAAACAAGTGTTGACAAGGATGTAGAGAAAAAGGAATGAGGGACGCCTGGGTGGCTCAGTTGATTGAGTGTCTGACTTCAGCTCAGGGCATGATTTCACGCCTGCCGGGTTCAAGCCCCACGTCGGGCTCTGTGCTGACAGCTCAGAGCCTGGAACCTGATTTGGATTCTGTGTCTCCCTGCTCCTCCCCTGGTCTCGCTCTCTTTCTCTCCCTCTCAAAAATAAATAAACATTAACTTAAAAAAAAAAAAAAGAAAAAGGAATGATTGTGCACTGTTGGTGGTAATGTGAATTGTTGCAACCACTATGGAAAACAGTATGAAGTTTCCTCAGAAAGTTAATAGACCCATAATATGATCCAGCAATTCTACCCCTGGGTATTTATCTAAAGAAAATGAAAACACTAACTCAAAAAGATATATGGACCCTCATGTTTATTGCAACATTATTTATTATAACCAAGATATGGAAACAACTATCCATCGAGGGGTGAATGGATAAAGAAGTTGTGATACATACACACACACACACTCACACAAACATACACACCATGGGATATTATTCAACTGGAAAAAGAAAAAAAAAATCTTGCCTTTTGTGACAACATGGATAGAACTTGAGAGCATAATGCTAAGTGACATAGTGAGAGAAAGACAAAAACTGTGATCTCACCTATAGGTGGATAAAAACACCTCATAAATACAGAGAACAGGAACAAATTGGTGGTTGCCAGAGGTGGGGGGTAGGTGTGGGCCAAATGGATGAAGGGAGTCAAAAAGTACAAACTTCCATTTATAAAATAATGTCATGGGAATGTAATGAAAAGCAGGGCAACTCTAATTAGCAGTACTGTATTTCATATTAGAAAGTTGATAGGAGAGTAGATCTTAAAAGTTCTGTCACACAAACAAAAATTTTGTAACTATGTATGGTAACAGATGTTAACTAGACTTATCATGGTGATATTTTGCAAAATATACAAATATAAAATTATCATGTAGTATACCTGAAACTAATGTAATGTATGTCAGTTATATACCTCAAAACAAACAAAAAAAATGCACTAAAAATTGTAGTAAAAGGTTAATAAAAGCTTCAAGTTCCCTACCACAGTGATATTTTCAAGAACAGGAGGTGAAGGGGAAAAATGCCTGTAAATTAGTCTTTATTATCATCCACCTGTAAAGCAGCTTGATTATTTATTTGTGTCTAAAGATGTTCATCCCAAAGGCATTATTGTCCATACAAGTAAATGATTGAAGCTAACAGACTTAATGTTTCCTTCTGGGCTGGTTGGACAAATAGTCTATCTTTTGAAGCCTCTGGCTGCAGGAATCTAGTAGACTTCCAAAGTATAAAATTCAACCATTCAAACAGAGCAATTCATCTCTGATTGCTGCAGACTGGTGTAATCCATCTGCTACTGTCATTTCTCAGCTCTCCGTGCCTAAATTATATTCCTTCAATTGTGCTTAAATGCATTGCTAAAACAATCTAAATTCTAATGTCTGTATTTTGGGCACTGTTTTATGGTGTGTTACTGATCTGCTTGTTGAATCTCCAGCCTCCTTAAAGGCTCTTAAAAGCTTTGCTACAACCAACATTTTGTGGTAATATGAATGATTTTTTAAATCTTTTTTTTTCACTAGTACCCACTCTTTTCTCTCTGCAGAACATTCAGATGGTTCAAGTTGGTTTTCATTTACCACTTCATTGTAGGAGAGTATCACATTGCCCAGAAAAGAATTAAAGCATTTACATCTTGCGGCAAAAATCTTTTAAAACACAACTCTGTAAATCAAGTAAGTATTCATTTCATTTGCAGGTTGAGAAATGCTGTACTACTCAATGAAGTTTTACATGATTGGTTTCTTTTCTATTATTTTTAGCCTTGGGGTTTGAGAAAGTAAATTATATCCACCAATATCCTGTTCTTCAGAGAAGTTTCAAACACTTTTATTAAAATCTAGAACTGGACAACTTTTACTACACAAAGAAATACTTATGATATAACAAGTGGTCCAAGTGCAGATTTTTAAATGTACAGGCAGGCACATTGACAAGGTCATAAATTATGTTATAAAATTCACTGCTTATATATCACTGGGATCAATTTTTAATGAAATTTAATAAGAAAGATCATCACTCATTATAACTGGTTAAAGTTAATAGAGTTTCTAATTAAATATTATTATCCAGTCAAATCAAAAGCTGTCTATGGAAGCTAGCCTATGAGAAGGAGGAGGAAAGTATAGTTTTAGAGAAATTCCTTTTTACTTGTTACAACAGCTGATGTTTAAATACAAAAGAAACATTTGCTATGAGTTCAGTTTAAAGGGAACAATTTGCAAAATTATCCATGTTTCCTGCATCTGCAATCTAGTTCTCCCATATTTCTGGACTACAAACATGCTATAATTCCCCAAAACATAAAAATAAAGAAATAAGCAACAACAAAAACAAACTTCTTTTAGCCATATCATTTTATCAGGATACAGTCTATTTTATATGTTTCATTTACAAGAGTTTTCTTAAGTTTATTTGTTTACTAAATGATGCATCCCTCATTTACAAGAGTTGTAAAGTTGTCTCTACTAGCCATGGTAATATATCAATACTGGGTTCTAGATTTGTATACATACCTGCCTGCTTCATCTCTCTTCCTCACTGAAAACAATCCAATAGACATCCCTGTTTAGAGGGTTCTTGTCTTCCTCTATCGCTCCTGATGGACTTTTCCATCAGGTAAAGATGGAATGCTGTTTCCATCAGGTAAAGATGACTAAATGTTCTGGTCATCTGTCAAATTACTTATGGCAAAAACCTAAAAGTCATCTATGACTCCTCACATACTTTTCTTCATCCTTTCCATCCAGTTCTCCATAGGGTGCAGTCTACACATTGAAAACAACATAACCAAAATCCAGTCACTCAACCCTTATGCAAACTGGCATCTATTGTTACCTAGGCTAGTGCACTTTAACACCTTCTTATGTGCAATAATCAGAAACTATCATCTGATTTTTATAATTATACATTAAGGTGAAGCTGCAGAGAGACTCCAAAAGATTGGCATTAATGGGCACCTGGTCAGTTAAGCGTCTGTTTTTTTTTTTTAATTTATTTAAAAAATTTTTTAATGTTTTATTTACTTTTAAGAGAGAGACAGACAGACAGACATAGACAAAGAATCCCAAGCAGGCTCTGCATTGTCAGCACAGAGCCCAACACAGGGCTCAAACTTACAAACCATGAGATCATGACCTAAGGCAAAATCAAGAGTTGGTTGCTTAACTGAATGAGCCACCCAGGTGCCCTTAAGTGTCCAACTCTTGATTTGGGCTCAGGTCATGATCTCACAGTTGTGAGATCCAGCCTTGTGTAGGGCTCCATGCTGGGTGGAGCCTGATTAAGGTTATCTCTCCCTCTCCCTGTGCTCCTCCCTGTGCTCAGACATGTATATGTTCCCCACCAAGCCCCCTCTCTCTCTGTCTCTCTCTTAAAAAAAAAAAAAAAAAAAGGATATCAGCTAGAATGTTATTTCCCCTTTAGATATAGAGAACATTAACTCAACCTCTCTTCTAAGCCCTGTGGATGTCTAAATTTTTCCCAAATATATGTTAATTCCTGGGGAGTATATAGTTTCACAATTACTTTTGGCTTTAAGCTTCCACTTATGGTGATTTAGTTCTGTTTGGGCTTTCATGTGATATTCTCACAATTTGATGAGTTACCTGCCTGTTTTTCACTATGTGAGTCTTTGTGAGTCTCAGACTTTTCATCTTTCCCATACCTATCACTTCACCCCACTCCAGGAAAAAAAAAAAAAAAGGCCTTCTCACACAAATTTCTCTGAATAATTGAAGCTATGGTAGGGAGAGGAAGATGGAAATATGTTGGACCAATGAAAGCAGCAAATTGAATAATAACTATTTTTGTTCTTAGAAGTCTTTTGGCATCCTCATTACTGAAAATTTCTTTACTGCTCATTTTATTGAATCTAAAATTATTTCTGACAATTATGCCTCCCTCATGTCCATTACTATGTGTATACACAAGCTGCTGTATTATTTCTGGGAACTTAAATCCTTCTCATTCTAATAGGTTGCTCAGTTATGCTGTCTCCAGACCATATTTCAAACCCTAGGCTGATGTTTACATATTCAGACACAACAAGAAACTTAACAGAACCTGAGGACCTTTCATAACCAAGATCCACTTTCATTAGAACTTTATAGATATAAATATACATTTCCCCTGTTGTACAGATGCTTTCTTTAACTTAGAAATTTGGGCATAAAGTAAACTAATACAACCCAAAAGTTTCCCTGTTATTAGTAACTGGCCATATATCATTACTACAATGCTTTTCTAAGTAATAGCCTCTGCTCTGTATTATTAGGTGATGATTCCTGTTGTTTGGCGAGGAGGCTAATTGTAAAAAACACTATGAATAGATTCTATGAAGAGAGTTTTTGTCTATAGAACTAAGATAGCTTACTCTTATCAACTGGGCTTGAAGCATGCTCCATAAGGCTCTGTAATCTTGTCTCTGTCCTTGCTGCCATATGCTCCTGACTCCAGTGAAACTACAACTTTTGAAATTGGTTTTGGGAATATACCATATTATTCCTAAGGTTGCCTACCCTCACGTGAACATCTATTTCGAGTTTTTAAAAACGCTATCATTTAGCAAACCACATTGAAATGTGATGATTTTTCTGTAACTTGACATTTTTATGAACAAGGATACCATTCCAGAAATTCTCTCTTCTCTCTCTAGTTTCAACAGTTTTCCTTCTTTAATGGATCATTTTCATCAGTACACAAATATACTGCTATTTTTCTAATTAAAAATTTCTTTCTTGACTCTGCTTCCTTCAGCTATTCATTTCTTTGATCCCCATGCAATAAAAATTTTAGAATAAATTGTCTGCACTTCCATTCTCCAATGTCTTTTCTCCCAGTCTTCAACCCAGTTCAAACAGTCTTTACCCTCATACCCCCAAATCACTGAACTTATTCTTCTGAGGATTCCCAGTGCTCTCCATTTTGATAAATCCAGTATTCTTGTACTTCTCATATTCATGCTCCTTTAGCAACATGTGTCTCAATTGATTATTTATTCTTTGAAATGCATTCTTCTTTAGCTTCAAGGAACCCCACACTACTTTTTTTTTCCAAGTCTATTTGTCACTTTCTTCAAATATCCTTAACTCACTCATTACCATCATTCTTACCTCCTATCACTGGAAAGTCACAAGTCTTTGTGTTTAGGTTTCTCTGTCCACATTATATCTCCTTTGGCATATCATCTATTCTCACATCATCTATGTGCCTACCAACTCTAAAATCTGTAATTCTAATTATCAAAGTATAATTCTAAAAAATGTTAAAAACACAGTTACATAAATTGTGAGCATACACCAGAATGTCATGTAATCTATTAATGATTAAATCAGCAAAATGACGAAGTTGATGTTATATTGTTCCAGATGTTACAAAGAAGAAAACATTGATACAGTGTTAGAAATAACTTTTTCCAATAATACAGTGGGTTGCCTCCTAAGAAAATAAGATGCCTAATACCAGAAGTGTTTAAGCAAAGTGACTGGAAGTCCATCTATCAAGAGTTTTTCCAAGAAGCTTTTGTTTTAGGTAAGAGGTAGGATTAGATAATGATAGATGGTTAAGTTTCCTGGAAAGCAGGATCTGAGATGGAATTTAGAGTATATTAGTTAAGGACTGCCCTTGGGACTAATAATTGTACAAGGAAGGGACAAAGCAGGATTGAGCAGAAGGGAGTAGTCAAGCTGTGATATAGGCCCAGTGACAATCTTGACAGGCTTATATCAGGAGGATTGTTGGTGCTGGAATGACACTGTAGTGCTATCCTAAGTTGGCCCTGAGTAGCCACAGTTTATACTGCACATCAGTCATTATTGGATATTCCTTGGAAAGGAATATCTTGGGAAAGATAGCTCTCTGTGGCTGAGGCCATCTGTGAATGTTGCTGATTGCTGAAAGCTCTCTACTGACTTCATTCCGAGTAGCTGAGGTAATAAGCCCTTTATTGGAAAGAAATTTAGGTGCCACATCATAGTGTTCACTACAATAAACTATGAAGTCCAACCCAGCACCAAGAGTCTCTTTTTACATGCAACTATTTTAATAAAACATTTCATGTTCTGATTCAAGTTGAATTATGATGACTTCCAAATTTCCAAGCATGCAATATTGTACATAGTTTAAGTGGACTCAATCCATGATGAAAGAAAGAAACTCTGCTTTAGTAAATGTGTCAATCATTTATTTATAGAAGCAGATTTTTTTATAATATATGTCACAAATCTACATGATAATCCCAAGTGCCAGATTTTACTTTTGACTAGCTGAGCAAGCTGAAATATTCATAAATTCACATGGAGCCAGATGGCTTCCCACTGAATATGCATTTGAATGATTCCTGTACATTATTTATTCCAAGAAGTACACAAAATACACCATCATCATAGTAGGAACTCCTAATGTTTGTTTCAGAAAGGAATCAAGAAATAACAGGTGTCCAATGCTAACCATATTTTAGGTTGAGCTTTGAGTCCATGTGTATTTGAAAATTGCTAAGACAAAATAAGTATAATTACTTCCCAATAGTCTCTGAAATATCAGGAATCTGAAATAAGAGGTTTAAGCAATAAGTTAGCATTGGTAAAGAAGAGAGCTAAACTTTGTGAAGATCTTTTTTTAAACTAATTTGCTAGGTCTCTAAAACTTCAAATGTATAACACTTAATGAAATTGTTAATTATTTATTATTAAGTTGATCAGTATTTTTTTGAGGGTGCATATATTTTGTTTTTCTTTTCAGGTTGGAGTCCCAGATGTGAATTAGAAACAAAAACATAATTTAATCATTGTTTCTTAAAAAAATATTTTCGAAACGATGAAATGGTAAGTTTCTGATTTTTTTCTTATTATTTCAATTCTTAGAGTTTCCTTTCACTTAAATCTTCTTTTCCCTTTTTAGAACTTCCTGTACTCTAGAGATATACTTATCATTGTTATCTCTCTCTCTCATTCTTGTTCTTTTTTCCTTGAAATATGGTAAGCAAGCACAGTTGTTTTATAAACTGTATTTGTAATTTTACTACCTGAAGTCAGTGGAGAATTTTCTTCTGATGGTAGCTTTTCAGCTCTTGTTGCCATACTTTCTTGTGTGTCTGATTAACTTTGATTGTTTGCTGGTCATTGTCCTTGGTAAAGTATCTGTAGAAGTACTCCATGGTCTAAAATGAATGGATATTCCTCCAGGGATTTTACATTTGCTTCTGCCAGGAGATTGGAGAGGCATTACCAATTGAGAACAATTTTAGACTAGTTGAGCTTAAGTTCTGTAGTCTACTAGTCTTTGCATATCCAGAAGGAAAATCCATAGTGGTTATATTTATGGCCATAAATTCTCAGGGACCTTATTTTACTTTCTTTTTAATTGTTCCTGCTTATTACCAAAGGTAACTGTCATACAATTTCTTTGGTCTGGAGTAAAGTATGGCAGATTTACTTCTAGTTGATCCTTAATCTGAAGTTTTTTGGGAAGTTCCAGCTTAATCTGTCCAAGATCCCCTCTAAGAATCCCCAGTCTGTGGGAGCCTTGGGCTACCCTCTGATTCTTTGCAAATTTTTGCAAATGCCTGAGAGCAAAAATTGATTCCACATTCCAGTTATATTTCTGAGTTCAAGCTTTTCCCTAACATGGCTGTGTTTGCTGTTTTATTATTTTTATTTCATAAATATTTTTAATATTTTATTTAACATTTAAATATCAATCCTCTACTATTATTTGTATGATGCATAAATTATAATTATTTCTTCTATTTCTTCTGACATATTATTAAATATTTTTGCCAGCAATGGTGTATATTTATCAGTTAGAGGTCAGGTTATAGTAGCAAAGGGGATGGTACCAGTTAATGGTAGGTTTCAATAATGGATATTACCATCACAGAATGTAATGGACATGGAAATGCTAAATTTGGGAAGAGAAAAAAGGAAAACAAAAGTGGAATAAGGTAGACATCTAGACCTTCATCCCTTTAGTCCACATTAAAGAACCTATATAATGATAGCCAACACCTAGCATAATGCCTCCTATAAAATAAACCACTTTAAATCTGTTACATCAGAAGTCAGAGTGTGCATAAGCAGACAAAAGGTTTGTTCAATGTATGTGATTTGAAACAGAAAATAAGTGTACATAATTAACTCAAGGATAAGGTTATTGTGTAAAACAAATAATACAGGCCATTGTTGTGCTCTCTCTGACTTCAAATTATCACATATATATTGAATGTTAATTATATGTCAGGGCCTTTTCTAGACAGTAGGGATATTTTTCATTGCTTTCAGGGTTTTCCAGTCTAGCAAATGATAAAACAGGGGAAAAAAAGTAATTGTAATAACTTGTGAGTAGAGCTACAATAAACAAACTGCAGGGCATCATGAGGAGCAGTCAGCGTAAGGGACTAACGGTACATGATCAGGAAAGATCTCTCAGAGGAAGTGAAATTTATACTAACACCTAAAGGAATAATAAGAACTGGAATGTTTATAAGGTTTTTGTTTGTTTGTTGTTAAGGAGCGTGAACAGTGGGAACAGCATTTGTAAAGATTGATAGGAAAAAGTACCTGGTACATTGGAGGCTTTAAAAGAAGCCCTGTCTGAAGTGTAGTGTGTGATAGAAAGAGTTGCTTGAGGAAATGTCTAAAGTTTAGTTTAACTTATAGTCCTTTATAAAAATGTTCAGGTACATTCTTAGAAATTAAATAAGGTCAATTATCTCTTTCAGAGAATACATAAAGTGGTATAGTAATGTGTGTGTGTGTGTGTGTGTGTGTGTGTGTGTGTGTGTGTAATTGTACCAGTATTTGGCCACCAAATGACAAAGTTGACTCTTTGACAGTAAGGAATAGGAAAATCAATCAATCAATCAATCAGTCAATCCATTGTCTTCCATGATCACTTCCTAGTAAAACACTGTAAATTAAGGGAAGGGGTGATCTATGTGATAATTTTGCCTAACCATTAGTAGTGCACACAGAACACTATAGAATTGAAATGAGAGAACTGGAAAAGAAATTCAAAAGCATATTAACATAGTACAAATATTTCACAGAAGCTTATTTACTCTGAACTTGAAAAAATAGATTGATTTCAAAACTTTAGTGTTTAATCCTATATTTTATATCCTCTTTAAACACATATTTCTGGGAAATGTTTTTGTTTAGACATGAATAGCTACCTTTTGTCTTTACAAGACTTTATCATCATCTGTGCTGAACTAAAAATTCAGTATGCAGGTGGCTTTTTTATTGATATAGAAATGACACCACATACAATATTATTATATCAATCTGATTTAAAGAGCAAAAAGAATGTGTTTATGTAGTTAGCTACACTGCATAAACCTTTTCTTTCATGGCTCTTGGTAGAAAAATAACATCGGTAACAACTAAAGTACTTACATAAATGCATGTTTTATAGCTCATAATCAGACATTAGCTAAAGCAATGAAATAATCTTCAAAGTTTTCCAGTGAATAAAAACAGAATATAATTTTCTAGTTAAGCATAAAGCTCAACATAGGGCAAAGTATAAAAATTGGACAATGTTTTAGTTTGGTTCCTAGCTCCACTGTTAACTCACTGTGGTCTGCATTAAGCCAAAAGTCAAGATATACGAACACTAAGGGCCACTGGTCCACATGAGTCCGGAATGGTTTCATAAAACTTTACTAGAAGGCCTTTTTCAAATTAAAATAAAGACAAACAAACAAAATCTTCAAAGTGGGTGAAAATATGCTGTCCATTTAATTATGATATCTAGGAAAATTTAATGGATTAAAAGAGCATTTGGAGGGGCGCCTGGGTGGCGCAGTCGGTTGGGCGTCCGACTTCAGCCAGGTCACGATCTCGCGGTCCGTGAGTTCGAGCCCCGCGTCAGGCTCTGGGCTGATGGCTGGGAGCCTGGAGCCTGTTTCCGATTCTGTGTCTCCCTCTCTCTCTGCCCCTCCCCCGTTCATGCTCTGTCTCTCTCTGTCCCAAAAATAAATAAACGTTGAAAAAAAAAATTAAAAAAAAAAAGAGCATTTGGAAAATATGTTCAAATACTCTCATTAGCTAGGACTAATATATTTCATAGCCCCTTCCTGCATATCCAAAAAGAGTTTTCTTTCTATGCTCTTTTTTTAATGAGAAGGAGGTAGGTTTCCTGCATTGAACACTACATTTCAAATCTAATTTCAGTAGACTCACATGCAAAACTTTTATGATCCTTTTTGTAAAATGATGCTTCTGATTAAACCACTCACTTTCCTCAATGTGTTTCTTGCCATAATATACCATGCATTTATATATAATTTACATATTCCTCTCACTGATAGAACACTGGCTTATGCTATTCCCTAAGTGCTTCCTTCCTCTGATAATTATGGTTTTCTTCATTTTTCCAAGCAATGTTTGTCTTTTTCTTCCTTTTGAAAGTCTTGTTTTCTTTCCTGCTCCTATTTCCCACTGTTGCTCCCACTTTATGTAATTTTTTTGTCATTTGGTATTTATGACTTTGCCTAATTTAATCTCATCAGTTATTAGTCTCAAAAAAAAATCCAAGTTGAAGTTTAAATTACTTTGATCTCATCAGTTTTGTTTAATTTGTTTTACTGTGCAGGGCAATAATAGGGATTTTAATGAACACTGCCTTAATAATTTCTCTGAATCCTCTGAAGTTATATAATGATTTAAATTGTGTCCAAGCTCTCAATTTATCATATGCTCAAGATTAAATAGTCATTTCTGTTAAGGTTTTAAAAACTCCTCAAGCAGCAAAACTTATTTCAAGTCATGCTGTGCCCCCAAAAACTTCTGTAGCCAGCCCAATAACCCTTTCCTCTTCTAAACACATATAGTGTGTGGTTTTTGTGCCATCCATTTGACACCATCAAAAGTTACTTTGTAGAGTAAGTTATACTTTCAAATATAAAATTAGGTTTTAAACTCTTCACAGGCAGGAGCCCTGCTGTACACTTATGAAAAAGCTGTGTCCAAAATGTTTGGAGATTTGTTTTTTCCTAACTCAAGGGACTAACTCTGGCAGATTCTGATTTAGCTGATCATGAATCATCCTGGTAATTGTAGTGTTTAAAGTCTCCCTGAAAGTCTGATTTGTAAACTATTGTGGGAGCATCAAATACCTTGTATAAATGACAAATGCTAGTAATTCCAATTCAAAAACTTCTTAAGGTAGAGGTAAATACTTAAAAGGAAGATGAGAATAAAGAGATTAAAAATTGTTTGGATGATGTTTTCATGGAATTTCAAAATGCTGCATGTTTCTCTGCAGAATTGGCAATGGCTTCATCTAAATTCACTTTACCTCTTTTTCAGACCTTAGAAGTATTTCCCTTAATGAAAGGATTGATTCTATTCAATTCAATTGGCTCAATCCAATTCAGTTTGGTTCAGTCGAGTTCAATTCAATTCCATCCAAAACAATTACATTTATATCTCTCAGGCACTGTGCTAGGCTGTTGTGAATGCAAAAATGAATAAGCTACAATTCTTGTTTTTAAGTTGTTTTAGCCTAACAGGAGAGGCAAAGGCATTATTAAATATATCTTCTGTAATAGTGCTGTAATACCAATAGGTATTGCATTCATATGGGCTTAACTTAGAGTACGACTTAAGAGTGTTATCAGTTTGTTTTATTTTCCTGCTGCTTTTGAATATATATATATATACATATATATGTGTGTGTGTGTGTGTGTGTGTGTGTGTGTGTGTGTGTAGTGTGTGTATGCTAGATATAATGTGTATACATATATAGTATACCTATGTATTTAATATATGCACTTTTATGTATAAATACTATTTACATGCACATACCCACATATGTAATTGTAGATGCTTGTGAAATATAAATATGTTTGGCCATCAGATAGGAACAGATATAACAGCCACCTTTAATAACATTAAAGGATGCAGCCCTGATATGTCATCTTAAGACAATTTTCTAGATTAATGCATGTCCAGACTCAGTAGAAGAAATGAGAATTATGGAGTAGTTCAAAGAGAGAAAGTGTGGTCTTTAGAGGATCTGTAAATAACTATTGTGATTAGTTTACAAATTAACTATTATGTGTAATCAGAACTAGATCTCAACTTGGGAGACTCTGGGCACCAGTTACAAAATGGTATCACATTGAAAGCCAACTTAAACAATTAGACTCAGGACTTGGAATTTAAGTGCAGCATATTCTGTCATGACTTAATAATCCAAATTAGACACCCACATTAGAAGTGTCTGCATCATTTGTTTTAGCTTTCAGAAGGCAGTGATTCTAAATGGTTATGTTTGTACTATGGGAAAAGTGGGGAATCCTTGAGCAGGATGGAGATGCTTCTCACAATTTCTACCACTTTGTAATTCCAAACATGCGTCTTTAGTATTGATGACAAGGTTTTAAAACTGAGCTAAATTCTAATCTAATTCACGTTTTTTTTCTATTAGTATGAACTTCAAGTGACCATAATTATGGGTTCAAGAGGCAAAGCAGGGTACTAGATACAATGAAAACAACAAGGAAAAGGTGGTCTAAATAGTTTATGGAATTATAAAGTCTCCTCAGAGGTACTGACACCTCAGCTGAATTCTTAAGTAACAGTATGAGGTATAGACAAAAATAGTATAGGTAATCACTCTCCATATTACCAAACTAGGAAAGTACAATACATATTTATTTTAAATGCAGTGGTAACTTCTAAAAATGGCTTTACTTGAAACAAATTATCTCAAAAATCACAATTATAGTCTACTCTTGATAATTCATTTTTAAGAAGGGGAGTAAAATTTTGGAGAAAATATTATGTAACCTGTCCACAAATACACTTAGATTATTAAATTTGAATATTGAGTGGAAAGCATACGCTATTTGGATAGCAATAAAATAAGATACAAATCTATTAGGAAATATGTTTAATATATACAATGGGAAACTTGTATTTATTATCATAGTATGCCTGACATTAGAATTACTCAAACATTATTTGCTATTACAAGTCCACTTGACTTGTTGGCTTCAGAGACAATAGCCCGTACAACAAGAAATCAGAAGGCTGTGTAGCCATATATACTGAGACTTTCTATTGATTCACCTAACCAAATATATTGATACATTCATGGAGTTGTGAGTAAGAATTGACTTTTTTGTACCCCCAACAGTTTCACGCTAACTTAACCATAGCACTCCTTTTAATTTATATTCAAAGTATTCAAAATTATATGTATATGAAATTTCAGCTGAGAAGGGAGACCACCTAGTTCCACAACAATAGTCTAAAATGGGTAGAATATGTTATACAGTTGAGTCAGTGTCAGTTCTATTGTTAGGATGCTGAGCTGGACTGCATGAACAGAAGGGAGATCTTAAACTTCTGAGTATGTGCCAAAGGCTGATGCAATTTCTGGCACTGATATGATATAGAACTGCAGGAGGATGGCATGAAAGTGTGTGGCATGATAATTATTATCACCATTCTTCCACTAAGAAGATACAGGAAGAGATGTAACAAGAAATAATGATAACTATGCTTGAACAGACTACTTACTGAGATTGTTTCTGTTAGAGGGATTAAGCAAATAACTGGTCATATGGATCACTCAGCAGGCTTTCTAACAACTATGTTATATAGATCCACTTTTTTGAACCTTTAAATAATTTGTTAAACCTATATCAAATTGTCTTTGCACTTTGAGGAATAGCCACAAGTGTCCCAAATAGAACTATTTTTGTTTCCCTCCCTCACTTTTTCTTTATTTGTTTGATTTTTTAGAAGAGATTGGGTGCATTCAGAGTGGTATGGCTGTAGACTATTTGATTTTTTGAAATGTTTATTTACTTTTGAGGGGAGGGGCATAGAGAGAGAGAGGGAGACAGAGAATGCCAAACTCACAAACCAGAGATCATGACCTGAGCCAAAATCTAGAGTCGGATGCTTAACTGACTGAGTCACCCAGGCCCCTGACTACTTGTTTGATTTTTAAATGACATATCTCAGGCATGGAACTGTTATGCCCAAAGACAATACTTACTTATTAACAGAACTATAATTATGGCATAGTGTTATTTCCTTATCAGGCCGGCTAACTCAGGAAAGGAAAAGGAAGGATGAAAGGGAAACACAAGTGGCCTGTGTCATGATATTTAGATTATTCTGAAGGTTTTAATACCTCAAAGATGCTTTATTCTGAGTGGAATCTAGGCTTTATTAGATGTAACTTCTCATTACCAATCATGTATATTTCTATCATAGGGCAAATGTTTTACTGCAATTGCCTGTTTACTTGTATATCCCTGGCCCCTATGAGCTCTTTGGAGTGCTTGGTATAATACATGCTTATTGAATAAATAAATGAATCAATCCATCAATGAAGAGCTGAACTGACAATTAAAAGAAACCCTATCAATTTGGAAAAGAAAGTTTTAGCCAATGACAGAGGTGTGACTCATCACAGTTTAATTTAGATTCTTTAATAAACTTTACTTCATGTTTACCCATCAATAAAGGAAAGTATAGGAAAGATTAAGATCTTTGCTTTTGCAGTTATAGTATATAGGAAACAAAAATAGCAATATATTTTTTTTCTTTCTTTAATATACTCTCACAGTTTGAGATACTGAGAACACCTGTTTAAATTACTGTGAAATTGATTTTTTTTACCTTTACTTTCATTATTATATATTTTCAAGTCCTATTTATTTTTGAGAATTATTCTGAATATTACCTCAGCAATGTTCAGATTCATGACAGTAATTTATGGCTCCATCCAAAATACATTTAGATATTCTAGTGGAAAAGAAAGGAAACTTGTTTGATAAGTAAGAGTCTTACAAATTATGCTTCTTTAAGAAGAAATATATTGTTTAAAAGGAAATTAATAAAATAATTTTTAATTGAATAGTTTATTTATCTTAGATAATACACAATTTTTCTTTTAGAAAATTTCATTTTAGTAGGAGGAATTTAATGTTTATTAAACAAGGAAAAAGCCAAAATGCATACCAATTAGTAATTCTGGGTTATTATGTTTAAAGCAATGATACTCTTAATTTCTTGTCAAATGGATGCAACACATCAAACCTCTAAACTTCCCTAAAACTTGGGAACATATTAATTAGAATTCATATACAGTGAAAGAACAATTTAGGTTTTAAGTGTAAATGAACTCAGACTCCTAAATTTGATAAGAATTGTTCCAAGTGCATCAGTTTGATTTCATAGGATACATGTTCTTTATGATTTCTCTGTAGGAATCATAAGGCCAGAAGTGTCAAGGTCAATTTTTGTATTTTTCAACTTGAAAGCATCCTTTTAAATATTTATGAAGAGACTTGTATGAAATATAAATAGCAGAGGCACAAATGTAGATTGGGATAAATAAATAATATGAACCCAAAATAAAGGAATTCAGAAAGAATGTAAGTAGGTTTATTGAAAGAGTACTGGAACATATCTGTGTATGTGCTGAAGTGGTCTGATAAATCAGTTGAAAAGATGGAGACATTAACATTAGATTCAGGCAATTCAGCATAACATGAAGGTTGGTCAAAATAGGAATAGTTGAAGAACTAAAGTATTTACTAAATCTACCCTGACATTTTGAATGAAAAAAAAATGTGAAAGAAAAAGAAAATACTATTAGCTATGTACAGTAAAACCTTGGATCATGAGTAACTTGCTCTACAAGTGTTCCACAAGACAAGCAAACATTTCTAAGAAATTTTAATTTGGTAAACAAGCAACATCTTGCAATACAAGTAGCACATGATGCCAAATGTTCAAATGATCACAATGCAACCAATGGACTCTCTCTCTCTCTCTCTCTGAGGGATTGTGGGTGATCATCTCCCATCCTTTAATGCTCGGTCTCAGGCTGAGGTGTTTGGCATAAATCAGTGATTTTTCAGAACATTGGAAGGTGCCTACAACTGGCACTAGTGTATTTTTTTGTCACTTCAAAGCACCTATGGACAATCTTTTGCTTCTCCATACAAGAGTAAGTTTAGGAATGCTTTGCTTCTTTCTAGGTTGGGCTGCCTGCAATACAGACCCTTTTGCTGCTGCCTTAATTGCCAGTTATATTAAATACTGCATATGACAAGAGTTTATTAATACGGTGCTGTAGTCAACATCCCTGCAAGCATATACAATGGCCCCCATGCAGAAAAAGATTCCATTGAGCCAATGGACAGCAGTGATTCCATTGTGATAGTGGTAGTGAAAGTCATCCTATACAATAACCCTCCTCCCTTTCGTCTCCCTCACACCAGCCAGGAAGGTTTTTGAAAACAAGTGTTTATTTTTCTTTATATTTTGTATTTTTTTATTTTGTATTATTTTAAAGTATTGTAATCATTTTTATATGAATATTTTTGGGTTATGAAACAAATAATCTGAGTTTACATTATTTCTTGTGGGGAAATATGCTTTGATATACAAGTGCTTTGGATTATAACCATGTTTCTGAAACGAATTATGCTCACAAACTAAGGTTTTACTGTATTCCTTAGAGAAGTCTTTTCCTTATAAGTTATAAATATTCCTTGAAAAACTCAAATAGCCTTGTTAGAGAATTATTTTTTTGGTCTTATTTTATATTTTTCTTTAATTTTTAAAAATTAATAGACTTTTCTGTTAAAACACATTTACATTTACAGAAAAATTAGAAAAATTAAGCAGAAAATACAGAGAGTTCTCATATACTCTTTATTTCTTTCCTCACCCCCACCCCCCCATAGTAGTTTGCCTTTTTATTGGCATCTTAAATTATCGTGGTACTTTTTTTTTTTACCATTGATGAACCAATATTGATATGTTATTATTAACTAAAGCCCATCGTTTACATTTGTATTTTACAGTTCTATTGGTTTTTCCAAATGCCAGGTATTCATTATTGCAGTATCATACGGAGTAATCTCACAACCCTAAAGAATCCTTGTGCTCCACCTATTCATTCCTCCCACTCTCCCTGCTCCCCCCACAACACTGATCTTTTTGCTGTCTCTTTAGTTTTGCCTTTTCCAAACTGTCATATAGTTGGAATTAAATAGTTTGTAGCCTTATCTAACTGGCTTCTTTCACTTAGCAATATTCATTTAAAATTCTTCCATGACTTTTCTTAGCTTTGTAGCTCATTTTATTTATTACTGAATAAGTTTCCATTGCATGGATGTATATATAATTTGTTTGTTTATTCATTTACCTTTGAAAAGGCATCTTGGTTGCTTCCATTTTTGTGATTCATTTTACAATAGAGACTGTACATGTACATCAAATCATCTGTTGTCCTGGTGATTAGCATAGTATGGACCTCTTTGAGAATCTGAACAATCTTCTTTTTCTCTTTACTCCAGTGTTTTCTCTTCTCTTACAGTGAATTCAGAAATGCAAAACCTTTCAGGTAAGTTCACTTTAAGCAACCTTAAAATGGTGCTACTCAAAGTAGCATCTACCTGAGTGATTAGAATCACTAGGCATTTATGTTGAAATTCAGATTCCTTGGGGCTAGTACTGATCTACTGAATCAGAATTTCTGGGAATGGAACCCAGAAAGTTCCTCAGGTGGCATCTATGCTCACTGAAGTTTGAGAAGGTTACCACTTTTGTACTTAGGTTGTGTTTTTGATAATATATGAGATAATATGCTTTCTGAATTTTGGGAGTCTCCGAGCTGAGAAGAGCAGGATTCAGTCTAGAGCATGTGGCCAACTCAAGGTAGAAAGAAGTAATTTTTACAGAAATGTACTCAGTAGTGGGAAAAGTATTTCCTGCTTCCATGTGGATCCCCTCCAACATTCTTTAGGAAAGAAAAATAGGATATATTATTCTGGGTCATTTACTTATTCCAGCCTTTTCTTCACCTTCATGAAGGCATTCAGGAGGGTTATTCCACTGCCCTCAACCTGTGACCTAAATCACATTCATAAAAGTGGTTTGTAGATATTGTTCCTTTGAAAGTAGGAAATTGTTATAGTTCAATAACATTAATATTTTAGGTATCGAGATGATCATTTTTCCTGAATTTTTATGTTGCTATCCTACCCTTTTTTTGGGGGTGGGGTGGGTAGGATAAATAAAATTTATTGCCTCAGAGTATAGAAAAATTCAGTTGAGTTGCTGATTGGATTTTCAAACTGATAGCACAAATTGTAGCTTTTGAAAGCCAAATATTTTATTTTTAAGAGCTAGCCTTTCTGAAAGAATAACAATATTGTTGAAAATCAAAAGGAAAAATCCTAAAAATTAATGCATCAAATTTATATCCTAAACAAGAAATTGGAAAAATAATGCAAAATGATATAAGAACTAGTTTTTCCTTCACCGGTACAGGCAGTAAACAGACACACACACACACACACACACACACACACACACACACACATACACACACGTGTAAGGTTTGAGGGAGAAATAAGAAAGAAGATAAGGAAAAATAGATTTAGATGTCTTTTAGAAAGCCTGCAGCCCTGCTTCCCATCCCTGTCCCTCTGGATTCAAGGTATGGAAACCATGGATTGTTTAGCGCAATTTGAGAGAAGGGAGAGCTTGTACATTATTTCCCAAGGTGTAGCCTTGGAAGATTGCAAGTCTCTTAAAGAAGACTAACCAGTATGGTTTCTGGGACTATACCGAATGCTTGGTCTTCAATACCAAGCATTGAGGACATCAGTGCCTGGGTCAATGAGCCTTAATGTAGTATGTCTGGGGAAAGCAAAGAATTTCTGACCTGAGGAGATGAGGGTCTCACAAGGAAAATGCAGAATGCATGGACCAAGTAACCAGAGGCCCCTACACAATAGCAGACAACAAAAGCCATGGCAGATGAGAGATAAGGAGAGTTTTATCTAGGGGAGGGAGAGTTTTATCTAGGGAGAGATGTCCATGAAGTCAGATATCTACTTCTTTAGCTATATATTATGATCAGTATGGAAGCCCTCCCTCTGGAGCTTAGATTACCTTTGCTGAGAAAAAGGTGTGAGGAATCCTAAACTTGTCTAAGCATTGACTTCAAAAAGGGAAAATTCTTTGAATATTCAACTATGGTAAATGTGAAATTCATACCTGTCACATTAAAACTATATCCTCTGGAGATGAATTTCAAGATTGAAATCTATATCTTCTAGGTATAATTACATTACCCAAAAGAAATACATAGTTAAAAATCAGATAACTTTTCTTTCTGTGTTTTCCATTTATTCTACATCATACCCTGAGTTCATTTATATCAATAGATATATGCATACACAAAGAGAATATCCCCCATGAAATAAATGGAAGGTGAATAAAAGAGGAATTATGGGAGATTTAACATTAATATATAGCTTGAATTTCAGAAATATATAGACCCAGAATTGATTCCAGACTCTTCTGCCTACTAGCACATATGGATTTTCTCATCCATAATATGGGAATAATATATACTTTGCAGGATTCTATGAGGTATAAATGACAAATGTGTATAAAGTACTCAGACTAGTATCCATCCCACAGAAAACATTTAATCTAATTATTCATAATCTTGTTATTTTATGAATTGCTGCTGGTGGAACTCAGTGTCTTAGATTCTTCTCCATGATTCTTATGATTAACATAATCAGCACATGCTAAAAATTAATCATGGCCTATGTTGAGAATTTCTTCTTACAATTTTGTACTTCTAATATAGGCTAAACTTACATTTATTTCTATTAGTAGCGTGACATAAGATGTGGGTTTCCATATTTATATGGGGAGACAAATTCTATCACCAGTTACTCTTTTCCAATTGGCATTACTTTGACTCGGGTAAATGACTAGAAAGAAGCTCTAGATAGTTTTAATAGCTCTTTGTGAACCTCAGATGTAACTGAACCGCTTTCTAAATTTACCTACTAAAGAAATGACCCATGAAAGTATTCATGGGTAGATAATCAATTGATAAGGTAAATAATCCCATTGAAACATTTACTATTTATTTTTGATACAGCTGTTTTAAACAGACTGATTAGTTCCCTTTATGAGTTCACCCTTGAAAGCACAAACTATTTTGTTCTTTGTCATTGTTGCATGACATTCCATTTGGCAGTCAGCTTATTTTTAGCCAGACTATCAAAGTATTTTTCAACTGGACTGTCACTGCACTTGAACTTGGAATCTTGTAACCTGAGGAACTGCACTGGAGACAAGAAGACACCTCTAACAAATGGGAAATTATAAATCTAGACCAACCCAAACTTGCACTGGTAATTATTCTTATGCCCTAAGTGTAACATGGTTCTGTAGCTATAGATAATTAACATTTCATTGGAGTATCTGTTATTTTTTACATGGAGGATATGATAATGTATTATATGAAACCGTTAAGATATCTGAACTCAAATTATTTTTCTCTGAAAGATTTTTAGAGAAAACAGAAAATTTCTTACAAAAGTATATTAGTTGCTAGGTATAATGTTCTTAGGAATACTGCTGAATATAGGGATTTTAGAATTATATCTTAAATATCTATAATTTGAAACCTAAAAACTTTTGTCTAGAAACTAAAGATTGCTGTAATTAAAATGCAATAAAATCAAATGAAATAAGTCAAATATATTCTTCTATGTAAATATATTATCCAATATCAAATGGGTTCTTAATTACTACAATTCAATATAATTGCATTTTAAAAATAAACATCTGCATTTTAAGCTCACAGTCAGTAATTTAAATTAAGTATTATAGAATTTAGAATTAAAAACCGGAGTTTTAATTACTTGTATGTTATGATCTGTGTCTACATTTTGCAAAGCGCAGCTATGAATCAGTCTCATTTGTTTTTCTTTACTAGATGAATGGAAGAAGAAAGTCAGTGAATCTTATGTTATTATAATAGAAAGATTAGAAGATGACCTTCAAATCGAAGAAAAAGAACTTGCAGAACTAAGGCACATATTTAGGTAAAGTTCTCAGAGTTATTATTTCTTCGTATAAGTACGTTTGTTACTTATCTTGTTTTTAGATACATCTATATTTAAAAACACAACCCGTATAATCTCAGATGTCACTAATCATGGTAAGCCTAAAAATGTAAGGTTACCCCTTTCTTGGCCATTCATATAGCCCCTAACATGCAAATATCTTATCTCCTTAAAATATGACTTGCATGCTCCCATCACTAAAGTTTAAAAAGAGAGGAAAATAAAGGCTGACTTTTGAATACAAGCTATTGCTGATCTGAATATCTTCCCTGGAGTTAGATTTCTTGTAAACCATGCCAGCAACGAACAGCAGGACTTCTCTTCTATTCTCAAATGGTGGTAGAATATTGGCCATGTTGTTCTTTTTGAGCTACTAGGGTAAGTCCAATTTTTAACAAACCTTCTGGTCTCTTGACATTTAAGGGCTGTCCCCTAATGGAACTGAGTATCATTCTGCCCCTGAACAATCATATAACAACATGTAATACTGGCTTCAAACTTTCAGTGAGTTTTGCTCATGATAACAAGAGAAAAATAATCTGGCATAGTGTCATAACCTTGGAAGACACAAAATGTTCAGAAAAGAGGGGCAGGACCCTTATATACACAAGCAACCTACTGGAGAAATTGAATCTGACATTGAGAAACTAGATGCATTTTTGAGGGTCAGTTTAAGTTAGCTGCTTGACTGAGGAAAAGTTCCATGTAAGCCAGTTAAACATGTTGACTTATACCTGTGTTATTAATCTAATGTACTCATGACAAAGGACCTCCTCTATTTTACTTGGAAAACAAGTGTAAACCAGTGACCAAATGACATATTTCAAAAGAATTTTCAGATATAGTAAATATATAAAGTTAACACGACTGGCAATTAAAGTTATCCACATATGATATAGTTGTCAGTGGGTTAATAAGGCTTTTTCAAGTGATCAGTTTACTGGAAAAGAGATACAAATGTAGAACTTAATCATAAGTCCTCTAGCTCTTAGTGACTCAGATAAATATGCTGAATGAAATGTGGTTAAACTGAAGAGACTTCCCTCAACTTTATGAACTCAAAATCTCATTTATTAATTTATTTTTTAATTTAAGAATTACTGTGCAAATATGTCAAGACTAATTTAACTAGACATATCCTTTTAAGGATTAAGCTTAACAATGGACTCGAGATGTAGGTTTTATTCTGTGTTTTCCATTTATTCTACATCATACCCTGAGTTCATCAGTACATCATACTCTATCAGCAACGGGCAGTTGTTTTTTCCAGCTCCTGCTATAGCTGACTTTTCCTACATTTCCACTATATGCAATAAATGTGACCTCCTTTTTACTAATCAGTATTGGGGATGAGAGGCAGGAAACAGTGTCAGGGAGAATATAGTTCAGTATTTATTGTGCCAAATACATTCAAGTTGTTATTCCAGACACATGAAATATGAGACATTATGTAATTCTCACCATGACTCTGTGTGATAAATATTAATTCTGATGGATAATAAACTAAGGACTAGAGACATTGTATCTTATAAGATCATATGGTCAGTAAGTGCTGTAACTCTGATGTGTAGCAAGGTCAGCCTGAGTCCATAGAGAGAGTTCTTCCTACTTACTATACCCTTCTTCTTGCTCCAGGAGTTCATAATCTGGTTTAGGGGAAAGACATATATAAAGAACTCACAGAAGACATTCTATGACAAGTGATAAATGGGAAGAAAAATAAAATGGTTTCAAATACAAAAATTTAAAAAAGAGAAGATTTGGGAGCTCTTGATTTATCCATTTTAAAAAGCATTCCTGGGGCGCCTGGGTGGCGCAGTCGGTTAAGCGTCCGACTTCAGCCAGGTCACAATCTCGCAGTCCGGGAGTTCGAGCCCCGCGTCAGGCTCTGGGCTGATGGCTCAGAGCCTGGAGCCTATTTCGGATTCTGTGTCTCCCTCTCTCTCGGCCCCTCCCCCATTCATGCTCTGTCTCTCTCTGTCCCAAAAATAAATAAACGTTGAAAAAAAAAATTTTTAAAAGCATTCCAGGTAAATGGCATAGTTAAGTAAAGATATATAGGCAAGAATGGATGAGTACCATGGAAGGTCGAGAGGAGTCAACAAAAACTAATGTCTTGACCATTTTATCTAAGTTGAGTAAGAAGGTTAGGTCAGTCAGTATAAGGGTTTTACAGTGATATAGTTTTAAATACAGTTTCTTCTTTTTACAAATTATGTATCCTTGGATATATTATTTGGTGTCTTTGTGCCTCATCTGCATCTGTAAAATGAGGTTAATAATAACAGCCTCATGGATATTTGCAAAATGATGTTAATTAAAAGCTGAGTAGAGAACTTAACACACAGTAGGCATGAAATAACTGGAGGTTTCTATTTTCATCATTGATTGGGTAAATAAGGACAGTTTGAAAGACTGAACACTTTATTATCCAGTAGAAGTAACAGTTTATTAAAAGTTAGGAAGTAAGAAAGTTAGGATTAAATGTTTTTATGTAAACAGGATGTTTTTAAAAGTTAAAATGTAAAATGTTAGGACAATTCAAGATGATGCCAAAATCTGAACTATAACTTTTAAAGATTGTGATCAAGAGAGATTTGGCTAGGGTACTAGAAGGCTCATCAAAATGGATGCCAAATTCCCTAAGAATAATGGTAGGGCATTTTGTGGAGAGGCAGACTGGTGGTAGCCTGGTGCTAAAGCTGTTAAGGAAGTGACAGAAATGTTGCATTAGCCAGAAATGATAATAATGAAGCTGAGGAGAAGATTACTCACAGCCTAGAATCATGTTTCTCCAAGGGCTAAGAACCTCATACAGTAGAGTAACCAGCAGTGCTTGCTAAAATTTTAGATTCCATGATTCCACCCCATATCAAATGAATCAGAATCTCTGGGGCTGACTTCCAGAAACCTGAATTTTTAACAAGCTCCCCAGGTAATACTTTTGCATGCTAAAAATTATACTTCTGCTGAAGTTTAAAAACTACTTTAGAAAGATACTCAAGTTGCACTGAGAACTCTGCCTGAGGTGTTATTGGTGAAAGGATGAAGAACATGAGAAAAAAGAAAGCAGGCAACTAGTATGGTCTACAGAGATTCAAGGGAGCAAACAAACAAACATAAACAGAGTACTCTGTCTGATTCCATCAAGACTGATAGCATCATCGGGAAAGAAAGGCAGTCATGCCTAGGGCAAAGTTCTGAGGATTTTCTTTTCTCTAGAATAAAATGATGGATGACAAGGAAGGAAGAGAATGGAGTGCTGAGAATATAAATTGTCTTACTCATTGACTCACATGCCAAAATTTTATGGCATTTGGGAAGATTAAACATAATATTGTATGAGATCACATTTGAGTATCTAGGACATTTTAGGTGTTTCTTTCTCATCTTTTTCCATGCCTTGTATGATGTAATTAATATTTCTCTGGTGAACAACTGTGTTATGCCTCATGACACCAGGCTTTCTCTAAACATGTAGATAAGACGAAATGGTATAAGATGCCCAAAAAGAAGCACTTAACACCAGAATCACAGGTTGAGGATCACTGATATAAACACAGATTTGGGAGTTTTTTGGAGGTTTTTTGTTGTTTTTGTTTGCTAACAAGTTTATTTATGGAATTCTTGGTAGATACTAATTGCATTCATTCAAAGAGATTTTCCACACCATAGTACACCAAGGCTTCTGTTAGCTCACATACACAATCTCCTGGTATAGCTTTCACCCACAATATAATATAGAGCAATATGGTACTAAACTTTAAAAATATAAAGATAACCATTATATTCTTATGCCAATTCGTAGCAGCTTTGGAATGAAAGCTTGATGGGGTAATGAAAGAGAATAGAAATGGAATAATCTCTCTTCTTCCACAATAAAATTGCATTCACTCATAACTTTGGACATTTGTTGGGATAATAGATGGAAGATAGGAAGAAAAAGGGAAGGCAGAAGAAGGAAAGACAGAAGTGGCCCATTGATTACCATTATCTGATTATTTCCTCTTCTATGCCATCTCTAATCTTTATGTTTATCAATATAATGGCACTTATTACAAGATGTTGTCTATCCATTTACAGGACTGTCTAACCACTAGTATATATGTTTACTAAAGGCAACTTCTTTGTCTTATTTGGCTTTATTTATATTTGTATTTATTTGTAATACCTATTTGCATGGCACTTGAAAGAAAAACAAACTAACAACTTAGTGCCTAGCACATGCTAGGCATGCTACCAGGTATTTTAATATGCATTGGCTCATATAATCCTAAATGTATATATGTAAAGTGCTTTGGCACAGTGATCAGCACATGGCAAACACTCAAAAATGGTAGTTAAAAACTAATCATTGTGTTTATGTTAACAACATCTGAGGTAGTCATTCATTGCACTTGCCATTTTATACCTAAGGAAAATAAGCTCATCAAATTAAACCGGTTTGAACTAGGATAAACAACGTGTATAATTGTACTGGGATTGTACCCACTTGTATTTAATTTCAAAATGTGTAATCTTCATGACCTTGGTTCTCAGCTTGGGAGGTGGAGTAAGTATGGATCAGAATTATCTTTTAAATATTTTTATTTTCCCTACACCACTCCACAATTTTGCTATATCCTGTGTATTAGAACTATCCCTCGGTGTGGGAGTAGAAAACTATATTTTAGCCCCCGACTCCTACCCCTGGTGATACACGTATCCTACCCACAACGTTTGAAAATGTTTTACATAAGTAATGGCCCTCCCCATGTAACTTTTAAAAGCCTCCCAATTACATTACTTTGTTTCAATAAGTTTTAAAGTCATTAAAAATTTTAGATCTGTGCTCTACTAATTTAATTGTCAAGGCTACTTTTTTATCTGTTTAATCTGCAGTATGAAATTTGACCTCAGTGAGGAGTTCCAGAGAAGTTATATTGTTCCAATGCCACGATATTTCAAAGTAATCAAAATAACCCTATTTTTTTCTCATTTTAAATCTTATTTTGACATTGAGTAGACGTACCTTGGTTAATAATGATAACATCTCATTTTGAAATTGATTGGGTTTCATAAATAAACAAAAATATCAAAAGAATGCTTTGTTCCATGAGCAAGCAGTTATAATACTTTCATGATAAAAATGTATTAGGGTGGGGGGAAGGGAGAAAAAAAATATGTATGCCATTCCTGCTCATTTTCTCCCTGAAAAGTTCCTCTGGACCCAGCTGCAGTCCACCATACCTATCCTCCAAATGAAACATCTTCCAAAAATCAACTTTTTCAAAACTATAACCAATTATGAAATTTAGCTATTGTAAAGTGAATAGCTCCAGGCACATGGCAGGCTGACTTAATCTAAAATGAGTGAAATTCTCCAATAAAGTAGAAAATGGACTACTGAGGGAGGCCATGTTATCTCATAAAATTAAAATAGAGTGAAAGTATTATTTGACATGTTGGTGCATTGTGCTAGTTAGCAACAAAACAAAAACAAACCACAACAACACAAAGACAATTCACATTGCCCCAAGACTGCCTACCTCTGTACCTCTTTTCTTGCTTGTCTAGGTAAAACTAGTTATGAATAATAATTGTAAAGTAATATCTTGCTAAAACATTATAAAGCAGCTGATCTCAATCTCTCTCTTTCAGTCTCTTTCTCTCCCTCCAGCTTGTTACCTCACTAGCTTTATCTTTCCTCCTTTTATCCACCCTCTAGTCTTCCCTTCCATCCTATACTGCCCCCTATCTTCCTTTTTTCTTTTCTAGTCTCCCTTCTCAAATGCAAGGCAAAGCAATAAAGTTGTTAAAATACCAATATAATAATCAATATCAGTGCATTATTAAAAATAATTATTATACCAGCTAATGTTTGTAAGTCTTACAAAAATCTAAGCCTCATAATAAATCATTATTGTCTCAATTTTATCATCCTTCACTATTCTTGCTCTATCTGCCACCATATTTCAATAATTATTTATTGTATGATGAATTAATAAATATACTTCATGTTATTAGTTTGCTGATTGGACCTGGGTGATATTGGACAAATACATTCTGGATATTTTGGGGGGATGTATCTTGGGAACAGATCTTATTGATGATTTTTCTGTTTCTTTTGTTTGATGGGGACCGGATCAGAAGCAGCCACAAAGAACTACATTAGGAAGTTATAGCCAGTCCTTTGAAACCTAAATTACCAAATTGGGAAACTAGATGATCTATAACAAATCCATTTCTCCTTTCTACCTTCTTGGTCTTTTCCTAAATTTCAGCAAATGAATTAATTTAAAAAAATGTAATCTACCTATGAGAATATTTTGGACAGTAGTATGTTATTTAGGGCCAGCTATTCAAATGTTACATTTTAATTGGTTTCCAGTTGTGGTCATGTCAAATATTTTCTTGAAAGGATGAGGTCATGAGAAAGGAGTTTAATTGGATCACAAAACTGCATACTTTTCTGGATACAAGGTAAAGGCTAAGAAAAGAGTTCATTATGCTACAAGAAAGAAAGTAACCTTTGGGTACAGAACTACCATTTTTAATGATTAAGGACAGAATTTACTGTTAGAAATATATTCATAATAGTGAGTTCATTTTAATTAGGAACTTCATCCATACCCCAGCAAGCAGTATGAACTCATTAGGATATGTTAAGTTACAGACTGGCATGGCAGGTGATGAAAAATATAAAGGAAAATTAAAAAATAAATTGAGCTTAGGGTATTAGAATACATAAGTGATGTTCAATTGACAGTGAATTTGACATACACAGTTCCTTTAGAAGAGGCAAAAGAAGAGAATATGAGGTATCTCTCCTAGGAATGATTGCATTAAAACCTTGAATATTTTAATTACATGTTTCAAAACAGAAACATTTGACTAAAAGTTAATGGGAAGTGAGAATTAGGATTCAAATATAGCCCCAAAGTAACTCTCATTAAAAAAAATTACATTCCAGTTATTAAAGTTAAGATAAAAATTGTACTATTAAAATTGCACTTGACTGCCAAATATTGTGGGAGCCTATTCTCAGTTAATTCATTTTTGTTGGTATTAATAGAAGTTGTATGAGTTCAAGGAGGATATAATTGAAGAAAGAACAAAAACAACAGGAAACAGTTCAGTTTTGAGCAAGGAGCTATTTAGGACTGTACATTGAGTCACTTATGAATGGTCAAGTCTACTTTAAAATTCAGTGAGCTGAGAATTGATTGTTGAACAGAAAGTAACTAATATAATTCATGCTTTCAATGTGACTTATGTAAACAATAGATATTCATTCAGGGTTATTCATATTTTAAATAAAGCAATAAACTGTGGCATCTTATATTTTGTTTTTTCCGTGTTTACTTTCTTTGCAAAGCTGGTCTGGGCATTAGAGATCAGAATTAATGCAAAGATCAGTTGCAGGATTCTATGTAGCATGCATTTCCCCAGGACTGAGGCACCTAAAGGATCCAGAGATTAGTGAGTAGTTTATATCCAGTAGACTGTTGAGAACATAGTAAAGTGAGCATTAAGAACAGAGGTGGAGCATACAGTTGGTGTTGTGCCAGGCTGACTGAATACATCATCAAAGTTAGATCATGCAATAAGAAAGCAATTGAATCTATTTTCTTAATAAAACATTTCAGTGCAATCTTTTTTCCCCTTTGGATTTTTAATATCTCCCTTTTCCCTTCATTCTTCTTTTAATATCTCCAGTGTTGATAATAGCCTTCCCATTGACATGATGCCCTAGGACTTATGTTATAAAATTGTGATTCTAGTAGTTGCTCTGAATCACTGACAGGTGCTAGGTGTCACAACAGTGAGCTTGGTAGCCATTTTTAAAAGCATGTGAAGACAGGGTCAGACATTGTCTAGGAGCCTAAATGAGAGTCACCATGAGCATAAATTTGTCAAAATCAGGAAATTTTACAGGTTGTCAAATGTGAGAGATTGAAGAAGGTCAAACTTGGCTTGAAAATTATGCTAAAATCTCCCAAGGTATAGACTATGCAGGGGAAGTTGTACATTCAGTGATCTTGATAATACTAGTAATAATAATAAAATAACAATTTATTGATAACATATGTGCTAGATACTATAGTAAGCCCTATCCTCATGTATTCTTCATAACAATATAATGTCTATGTATTATTTTAATCATTTTATAACTGAAGAAATTAAATTTGAAGAGGTTTAATAACTTGCCCAAATTGGAGGTAAAAAAAAAAGACTACTTAAAAAGCAGAAGCAGGATAGGATTTCAATCCTGGTGTAAATACAAGGACAAGTTTTTAAGGATTACCTACATTTCAGCTACACTGCTGAAATGATTTTCCACTTTTAAAACATCAAAACATGGGAAATATTGCTGTATAATATTAGAGATACACATTGAAAAACTAATTTTCTCAGGAGTTTATTGCTACAGAGGGCTCCCAAGCCTTTCTTCTTTCACCGTTTGCCATTAAGTTCATTATAGTTAGCTCAAAAGGTACTTCCTTCCCTGTTCTTCTTTTAGGATGAAGGTTATATATTTCTTTACATTTAACAGAAGGCCTCCCTGTCCTTCTCCACCCAATACTTTGTTTTCTGTCTTTTGATCTTATTGTGTGTTTTCATTGCTGGATAATGGAAGGACCAAGAAAGAAAAGCCAACACAGATCAGAACTTCTAAATCATTGTCAATCAACATCTTCAATTGCTAGTCACAGTTTTCTTTCCCTTTTTATTTACGGACACTGATTTCCTACAAACTTCAAGAGAAAAATCCCATCTACCTAGCTTTAAAAAGCAGAGTTCAGCTTTTCAGAAAACCTGTATTATTTGAAATCAACCACAGAGAAGACCTCTGTGAATGCACTTGGAAGTCTGGGCTGCTGAGTGCACTTTGTTTAGTACTACCTATTAAGTTTTTTTTCTCCAAGACATCTGTAATACAATCGGCTTTAAGAGTTTAGAAGCCTGACTCAGGCAAAGGCCACACATTTCCAAGAATTGTGTTATTTTGTGAAGTTATTGCACATACCATAAAATAGGTATACCATTTACAATTAGGTTCATTTCAGATAGATATTTTAAAAAGTAGTATTTTCATCAGAAATATTTTTGGGGGCATAATTCAATAAACTGTGGGAAAGTACAGATAGGAATGGGTTAAACTCTTAGCCATTTCTCCTGAAATACTTGGCTCCTTCCTCTATTATATTATTAACATTTGTAAAATTGACCCTGAGTTTACTGCACTCCTACATATAGTATTCCAAAGCAAGTTGAGGTAGATTTCTCAATATGAATAAGCATGTCTGTGGACTTGGCAGCTGGGAAGTTGAACATTCAAGGCAAGATGGTTATTAGGATGGGGAAGTTTTAGGATATTCTATGAAAACAAACCACTGGGATTGCCATTGCTAATTACGACATTTCACGGAGATCCTTTGGATGTCTCTAGATTTAAAGGCTTTCTCTTTTTAGCAGCACCCTGGAGAATAGCACCTTTTCTTTTCTATTTTAAAATTCCAGTAGCTTTTGAAGTGCTTAACTGGGTGCCTTGATGATAATGTCCTGAATTTATAGTACCATTCAAGTGTAAGTACTTTACAAATGATATGGAAAGCTCACTCACCAAAGACTATGCTATCTCACTAAAGCTGCTGGAGATTTAAATAGGCAGGAAGTGGCTTGAAATTGACCTGGGAGGCCAAGGATATGATCTCATTTCTACTGAAAAATGTCCTGGGAGTACCAAAGATTTCAAAAGGTCAAGAATTTTAGCTTTACATTCCTTTCCCAAGGCTACCTTTGGCTCTCTAGGGCCCTCCTGGGGTAATGGTCTTTGTTCAGACAAAGGCAAGGATTTTACTAATTGAATCACTAACACTACTTCTCTCTGGGGACTGTGTATCATGGTACCCGATCAGAGTTTAGACCTTCTTTATCTGTGAAACCTGACCCAGTCAGAGTACAAGGAAAACTTTGCTTCAGGCAGAATTTGTAAAACTTTGGGATTATATTCCTCTCTCCAATCTCTTACCAAAATGCTTCATTTTTTTTTCTTTTTGGAGGGAATTTCTTGACTTTCTCCATGATTATGATGTGAAATTTTGCATGTGAATGATTTACTTTCAAATGTCTGTTTTCTATTTCTACATTAATTTTAATTCATAAAGTTGCCTTGAAATGTTCAAATTATACATAGAAAACAAAATGCACAAGAGTCCTTAATTTAAACCTGGGCTCTCAAACTTCCATATTATTTTCTCTTGATGTAGGTTTTCTTCATATAGATGTATATTCAAAATTATTTTTCTAGGTACAATGAAATCCCACAAAAGATGTATTTTTTAATTTATAGTAATAGTAGTCCCTTTTATATTTTTTCCAGTAAAAAAATAATAAACTAAAAGGTGAAATTTTTGATCATATGAAAAAATTCTTTTTCAGCTCCGATGATGCCTTCAGTAAAGTCAACTTAAATTACCGCACAGAAAATGGGCTGTCTCTACTTCATTTATGCTGCATTTGTGGAGGTGAGCGCTTGAAACTCAATACTTTATAAACTCGTTATATGTAAAGATGGTCAATGATTTGAGCTGCTTTATAGTCTACAGGAGGATTCTATTCATACTCAATTTTCTTTTTGCTTTATCCCTACAACCCTGATAACCTTCAGGTGAAACAGTAACTACCAGGCAGATGTTCCAGTTGATTTAGCTCTGAATTTAGGTTTTATTGTGTTCGTACCCTGAACCAAGTCACTTAGTTTGCTTGGAAATCAAAAAAAGCATTTTTCAGCATTGGGTTTGCCAGTCAGAGGTTAGGTTAATTTCAGAAGCACTTAAAGCATTCCCTAAAATATCATCATGAGATTGCTTTACAATCTACAGTAAGATATGTGGAAGGTAAGATAAATGCCAAACATAAAATCTCAAAGTGAAGATTGATCAAAGTGAAGATTTAGAGTTAAATTTGGCTCATATTTTGTTCTGCTTTGTTCATTATTGTATTCCAAGCACCTAGCATGGAGACTGGCATTTGGTAGGTACCTAATAAATTTATTGAATTAATGAATGGTTAGTATTTATTTTGTTAATCCAAACTAGTATTCATTGAACTTGGGTTTTTAAATAAAACACTAATGTAGAAATATCAACTCTAATCCTATTCCTTAACCATTCCTCCCAAACAAATTAAGCATACTCTACTTAACAGATTTTCCTCCCAAATTTAAACATACTTTCCCCAACCTTCATCATTTCTTCCAGATATCTCTAATCTAAATAAGTTCTGCTAATGATGTTCTGAGGTATCCTGGGCAACTCGATTTCTATCTAAGCCTTTTCACTAATAATTTATTAAGATTTTTTCCCCTTTTTTTAATGCTTTAAAACCAACTAATGATGAAAGCACTATAGAAAAATATAACACAAATGCATTAAAATAAACAGCATTGATATAAAGTTTTATAAGTGTAATAAAATGTTCACTACTAAGGAAGGCTGTCAATTAATAGAAAACTTTACAAATTACTTGCAGAACAGCAGTCTGATATTTTCATACATCAGTGTGAATTTATCATTAAGTCAAAAAGATATTTTAAAGTCACTTGATCTATCCCCACAACAACATAAGTTTCTTTCACTCTTCTCATTCAGGCAACAAGTCACATATTAGAACCCTTATGTTAAAAGGGCTTCGTCCATCTCGACTGACAAGAAACGGATTTACAGCCTTGCACTTGGCAGTTTACAAGGTATAATATCTTTGTTCCCACAATACTGTATTAGAACCAAGGATGATAATGTATCTTCAGGCTGCTGCTGCTGTCCTTCTTCTTCTTCTTCTTCCTCCTCCTCCTCCCCTTCCTCCTTTCTCCCCTTCTCCTTCCTATTCCTCTTCTCTTTCTCCTCCAACTCCTTCTTCTTTTTCTCCTTCTCCTTTCCTTCTTCTTCCATACTTTTTTTTTTTTTTTGCAAATTGACAATCGTGCGAAACGTTCAGAGGAACCAGAGCATTATTATATTACTAGATGAAGTTCTTTCTCTATATTTAACAGGTATCATCTATATACCAGACACATACTCTTTTCAATGCTTTCCATGTTAATTTAATTCTCATAGCAAACCTGTGCGTGAGTACTATTATTGTCCCCAAGATTACATGGTCAGTGGGTTAGCCAGGATTTAAGACCTGGCAGTCTGGTCCCCTTGCCAGAGCTTCTGACCAGGAGACCAAGCTGCTTCCATGCAGAAGAGGATGTATTTGAGGATAAAAGCAGCACATTGAAGCTACATTTCTTTTTCTTCACATTATTAAAAATATCTCCAGATATTAAAAATGTCTCTAGATTTCCCTTTGGTCTCCTTCTTTTATATCTCCTACTTTTGTTTTAGTTTGTTTCCAGTCCCTGTTTCCAAGCTAATCTCAGTACCTCATCAGAAAGTAGATGTAAAAATGGATTGGAAAAACTAGGATACTCCATATTGGGATAGATCCTTGAGATTGTCATAAATATAAATTTATAGAATATATAAAATATTAAAAAATAAATTAAAAATTTTAAAAGTTGGAGGCGCCTGGGTGGCTCAGTCAGTTGGGCGTCCGACTTCAGCTCAGGTCATGATCTCACAGTTCGTGCGTTCCAGCCCCATGTCAGGCTCTGTGCTGATAGCTCGGAGCCTGGAACCTGCTTCAGATTCTGTGTCCCCCCTCTCTCTGCCCCCACCCGTGCTTGTGCTCTGTCTCTCTCTGTCTTTCAAAAATGAGTAAACATTTAAAAAAATAAATTAGAATATATAAAATATATTATTCTCTAATCGTAATGAGTTTCTACTTACTCTGCACTTATTATGAGTTAACTATCACACTAGGTTTTATATGCATTATTTCTTTATTAATATAACTTAGTGAGATGCATAATAGGGTTTATTTTATAGAAAAAGGAAATTGAAGGTTAAAATTAGATATCTAGTAAATGTCAGAGTAATGATTAGAATCAAGTGCAGTTGGCTCATACTTTCAGACTCTCATTGTTATATTGCATATTTTGTTCTTTCTCAATTTCATGTGAATCTGTGACAGGATTTTATTTCAATTTTGTATGTGCAGGTATGGGGGGTAGGCAGCTGTTTGCTCATACCAGGATCACTTTGCACTACATTCTCTCCTTCAACCTTTGGAGTTCATCACTGGGGGAAGAGAGCCATATTTTGCCATGATTCAGATTCACATATTCCTGTGATTCATAGTGCAAATGCTCTAATGCATACCCTTTTCTACCCCCAGTCAATGCCCAGTCAATTTTTTTTTCCTGGGAGAAAGCATCAGTTATGTGCTGATAACTGCACATAACTGTGCAGGTATTAGGAGGAATTGAATACCAAGTTTCCTGTGAAACTTGTATTGAGGCTGAGTTCAGGAGGTAGGGAAACAGTGTCTGATGCTGGCTTTTCTGCTGACTAGCAGGAGGTGAAAGTAGAAGACCTCCAAGGAATAGGAAGGGAATGATGGAGAGTTACGGCAGTATGCAAAACCATGAATCCTGAATCTGACTGGGAGATTCCTTTTTGCATTAGTTTGTTTTCCTAACACTTAGCATGATACAACCACAGAAATGCATTCTCAATGATTTAGTGCTACAATCTTTACAGAATCTATTTCTTCCAATTCTTTTTATCAAACTAAATTTCCATTTTTAGGATTCCCTCTATTTCTTCTGTTTTCATATATTTTACAGAAGGATATATGGACTAGCTTTCTTGTAGCAAGTTTAAAGAAATTTAGACTCTTAGGACACAGAGTAGGCAACGTTTTTAAAAAGGCCATAGTAGAGTACATGATTACTCATTCTTTAACAAGGGCAAAAACAAATTAAATTTACAATTTCCCTTAAAACACAGAAACCATTGCATTAAATCTAGTTCTAACTATCCACTCTGCCCTACCTAAGAAAAAGAAAATACACTTACATAATCATAATACAATGATCAAAATCAGAAAATTTAACATTGATGCAATACTATTATTTAATCTATTGTCCAAAGTCAAATTTAGTTAATTATCCTATTAGCATCATTTATAAAAAGCTGTTTATTTTTTTTCTTGTTTAGGATTGATTCCAGAATCATTCATTTTTACTTTTATTGTCTCTGTAATCTCCTTTTATCTAAAAGAATTTCCTTTACTTTGTTTCCTTTTCTTTCCTTTCCTTTCTTGATCTAATATTTTGGTGCATACAGAATAGTTATGTATTTATATGTACTTATTTGGATGTTTATAAATATTGCAAATGAACTGAATTTTTTCTTAACACTCACAAAATGAATAATTTGATTTTCACACTTTTTATTGGTCATATCAGCAGCTTTTTCAAGTATACACCCTGGCATGCTGGGCCTGCCTCAGACTTGGGTAGTTTTTACCAGCAGGGCAACTCTGCTTTTATTGATAATAATGGAGCAGATGTTTTATTTTTTAATTCCATGTGTATAGTTAGCACTCCTCTGACTTTTTTGGTTTATTTTTTCTTTGTTTCTGCTTAGTTTATTTTTTTATAGGGATTAAATTTATTGATATATAATTTATGCACAATAATTTCACAATTTTAAGTGGACAATTTGATGAGTTTTAAAAATGTATAGAGTCATGTACTATCATCACAGTTGTGACATAGGACTTTTCTATCATGTAAAAGAGTTCCTTCATACCTTTTTGTGGTTAATTCCCTGCCCTAGCCCCCTGGCCTCTGTAAATACTATGTTTTCTTTCACTATAGTTTTTCCCTTTCTAGAATTTTACATAAATGCAATACATTTAGTATATTTTCTTTTATATATGGTTTCTATCACTTAGCAGAGTGCTATTGTTGTGTGTTTAGTAATTCACTTCTTTTAATTTGTAGTTGTATTCCATTCTATGGATATACCACCATTTGTTTAACAATTCAGCTGTTACGGATATAAGGGTTATTTCCAGATTTTGACTGTTATAAAGCTGCTATTAACATTCATGTACAGATCTTCGTTTGAACATACATTTTTATTTCTCTTGGGCAATATGTAGGAATGGAATTGATGGGTCATATCATAATGATACCAAGATCTTTACCAAATTAGCTATATCATCTTCTATTCCCATCAGCAATGTGTGAGATTCTAGTTGTTATGTTACACACTCTTGCCAACACTTATCAATATTTTTTATTTTAGTGATTCTATTGGATGTATATTAATATTTCAGGATTAATTTACATTTCCCTAATGGCTAAGGAAGTTGAATAGATTTTTATGTGCTAGTTTGTCACCATTTTTTTTTGTTGTAGTATCTGTTCAAATCTTAATTCCATTTTTAAATTTGGTTTATTGTTTTCTTAAATTGTAAGAAGATATCTTTATATATTTTAGATATGGGTTTTTTTGTTGGATATACATTTTACAAAACTTTTCTCCAGTCTGTGGCTTGCATTTCATTTTCTTAGCAGTGGCATTTAAAGAGAAAAACTTTTATGCATTATTTTTTAACTGATTACTCTAGTGATTACACTATGGATCTTGAACAAACATGTGCATTGTCTGTTAATATTGGCCTATATCACTTTAAATGTAAGCACCTTCCTTATTATTGTTCCACTTTATCTTCATTCTTTATAGTATTGTTTCCATGTACATTATTTCTATATATGAATATACTGTCAGAATTTTCATGATAAACACTTCATATGTTTTAAAGAAAATGAGAGAAAATATCTAGTTTTCAGCAGATTGGTTATAATAATATTATGTATGATTGTCTCTGTATAATGCTTTTTAGAGTTCACTGAGCTTCTTAAATCCATAAGTTTATGTTTTTATCAAATTCATGAATTTTGATTATTGTTTTTTCATATATGTATGTTAGAATGTTTGATAATCTTCCATATGTTACTGAGTCTCTATTCATTTTCTTCTCTTTTTTTTTTCTCTGTTTTTAAAATTTGATTATTTTGGGGTGCCTGGGTGGCGCAGCCAGTTAAGCGTCCGACTTCAGCCAGGTCACGATCTCGCGGTCCGTGAGTTCGAGCCCCGCGTCAGGCTCTGGGCTGATGGCTCAGAGCCTGGAGCCTGTTTCCGATTCTGTGTCTCCCTCTCTCTCTGCCCCTCCCCCGTTCATGCTCTGTCTCTCTCTGTCCCAAAAATAAATTTAAAAAAACGTGGAAAAATAATTTAAAAAAAAATTTGATTATTTCTATTTACCTGAATTCAAGTTCAAAGACTATCACTCTGCCATCTCCCATCTGATGTTAATCTAAGAATTATTCATTTCAGATACCATACTTTTCAGTTCTAGGATTTCCTTTGATTTTTAAATATAATCTCAATTTCTCTTTTATGATTACTCATCTGTTTCTTTTATTTTTCTTTATTTTCCTTTAAATTCTGGAAGCTATGATTAATGAATTAAGTTTTTTTAATGTTTGTTTATTTATTTATTTATAAATTTTTTTTAATGTTTATTCATTTTTGAGAGAAAGACAGAGAGAGACAGAGTGTGAGAGGTGGAAGGGCAGAGAGAGAAGGAGTCACAGAATCTGAAGCAGGCTCCAGGCTCTGAGCTGTCAGCACAGAGCCTGACGAGGGGCTCGAACTCACCAGCTGCAAGATCATGACCTGAGCTGAAGTTGGACGCTTAACCAACTGAGCCACCCAGGTGCCCCATGTTTATTTATTTTTGAGAGAGAGAGACAGAGCGTGGGCACTGGAAGGGCAGAGAGAGAGAGAGAGAGAGAGAGAGAGAGAGGGAGACACAGAATCAGAAGCAGGCTCCAGGCTCCAAACTGTCACCACAGAGCCCAATGTGGGGCTCGAACACACAAACTGTGAGATAATGACCTGAGCTGAAGCCGAACACTTAACCAACTGAGGCACCCAGACACAACAATGACTGCTTTTTAAATGCCTTATCTGTTGTTTCTAACACCTGGATTACCTCAATGTTTATATCTAGTGGACACTTTTCTCTTGGCTGAATATTACATTTTCCAGTTTCTTCACTATTTACTAATTTTTTATTGCATGTTAGACATTATATATTATTTGTTTTAGTAAATCATCATGTTATCTTCCTTTAAAGGGTGTTGAGTTTTGGGGCACCTGGGTGACTCAGTTGGTTAATCATCAACTTGGGCTCAGGTTATGATCTTACAGTTCCTGAGTTCAAGCCATGCATCAAGCTCTGGGCAGAGAGACTGCTTCAGATCCTCTGTTCCCAGGTCTCTCTGCCCTTCCCCTGCTCATGCTCTCTCTCTCAAAAAGAAAAAAAACATTAAAGGTTGTTGAATTTTTCTTTTGTTTCTGGAAGGCAGTTACATTTTTGTTGGATTCATTTCACCTACTCAGTCTTGATTTGATTTGTTGTTAGGATGGGTCTATTTGAGTTTCAAACTAAGCTTAATGGCATACTTCTTGCTCCAGGATGTGGTCCTCATTCCTGAATATGGTTCTTACCTTTTGATATCTTGAATGCCCAAGTCACTCAGTAAAGTCTCCATTCTGCCTTCTGATACTCCAAAATCTCCTATTATTGCATGACCTCTTCCATCATTACCATTCACCTTTCAGCCATAAATCAGCTGATTTTATCTACTCTAGAGTTTTTCTCTGTTCCTGTGCGGCCCAACTCAAAAACTTGCAGTGAATCTCAATGCAGATATCTGCAGTTCTCTGTCTGTGAAGCTTCTTCTGCTGCTCGGTTACCCTGCTTGACAAATTACAGTCATTTTATAATCCCAGAAATTTCATCTCCATTGTCAATTCATTATGATTGCCCTTCCACTTTATCTTCTGTGACAGGGAAATAATCTCAGGCAGAAAGCCACAGCAATCATGTAATATTGTGGAGGTTTCCTTTGTATCTTTCCGTTTGTCCGAAGATCACAGTTCTTTGTTCATGTTCTTCATATTGTCATACATTTTGTTACATTTTATGGGTTTCTTTGACTTGCCAGTAGGGAAAATCTATGCAAGTTATCCAATCATACCCCCATCTATTCTTAGATTACTTCCAAAATGATCTGCATAAGACACACATCTATAATGTCAATATTCTGTTTAAAACTTACCTTTGTCATCTATTACCTGGATAATAAAATTCAAGCTTTTAAATAAGAGATTTAAAATCCCTTAATTCATAATGTTTGCTGGAATCACTTTTCAGACTTTTTCCTGCAGACTTTTTCTATTCACCCAACTCTAATGATTTTCAAATTTAATATGCATAAGAATTATATGGTAACTACATGTTTAAAATACATATATCTTTTTCCATCTCACCTCAATCAAATTTGATATATGTAGAATATACTGGGAATCTAAAATTTTAACAAATGGCCTAGGCAATTTTGATGTAAGCAATGTAAGGCTACCTGATGAAGATCATTGTTCAAGTCTTGCAAATCAAATTGTGGTAAGACCAGCAGTACCTGCTTCAATGAGAGATTTTTAGAAATGCAGAATGTCACTTCCTATCCCACCCCTAACCATCCAGAATGTTTGTTTGTCTGTTTGTTTGTTCATTTTTAATTCTAGCTGACAGGTTTGCAGGCTAAAGTTTGAAAAGCACTGTTCTAGATTACTTTATTCTTTAGGACAAGGGTTTTTCATACTCCAATGTTTTTATCCTTATTATTTCTTCTGCTTAAATGTATGTTTATTTCTTTTCCTAATAGGAAATTTTTATTTAAAATCAAGATAAATTGAGCCTCTTTGAGCTTTCTTGAACTCCCAAGCAGATTTTATTGTACTGTCTTTTGTGTTTCAATTACAAATTCACATTTTTTATATTACAGCACTTATAATTATTTGTTTGGATATTTCACATATTGGTCTGTGAACTTTGAGCATTGAGATAGTCTTTTTCTTTAATTCCTCAGTGTGTAAGGACTTATAAAAGATCCTTTATAAATACCCATGAGATACTAATGATGAGTATCCAAACACGAGCACAAAAAATACTTGATTGATGTAATGTACTTTAATAAAGATGGTCAGCTTAGAAGCTAGACTATTTGTTTCCACATCTCAGTTCTGAGACTTGTTAGCTGTGTATCTTAAGACAAATTATTCTCTCCTTAGTCTTGAAATGGAGGAAATAGAATTACCTATATCATTGGGTGGTTTATAGTTTTAGAAAGACAAACCATATGTAATATTCAGCAAAACACATAGCACACAGTAAGTACTCAATAAAAATTACCTTCGTTGGACTTCCACTTCAGACAAACATTTTTTGAAAACCTAATGTTCTGCCATTTTGTACAGAAAAACAAAAAGGATCGTGTCTTTTAGATTACTAGATTCTAAAGAGATGAGAATATGTTATCCTAAAAACATCAAAGTAGTGAAATCTGTACTTATATCAATGAACTCCAAACTTTTTTTTATCATAATCCATATAAAATTAGCATCCTCAAATGCATGTATTTGTTTTTAAATTAAAATTATGAACAAAAATCATAAATTTGTGGGTGTAAATCCATATTTCATATATCCTTTTTGATAATATCAAAATATTTTGACATATTTGTTTTCAAATATGATTAGATTGTCATTAATTTTGCCTGGAAATTTGGTGTACAAAAAGCTCAGATTTTTAGAAAGAAAAGTGCCAGCTCTGCCATTTTCCTTCCCTTCTTCTTACATTAATAACATGCATATCATCTGTGATGGCTTCACAGGAATCTTTTAAAGATAGCCTCCTAATTTTTTAAGGATAAATTCAGATAAAATTAGATATTAAAATCTATAAATCTACTTAATTTAGCTCACATAGCTATAATACATCATTATGTACTAATTGCTAAAAAAAAGTGAGGAGCAACTCTCAGCTTATCTACATTTGGAATTATAAGTATTTATTTATTAACTTTGGGTATTGTATGTGACACATGGCTCACTGATGTATGAGCTGAGAGCTGAGACCACCAATATAAATTTTCATGTTCAATATTAGTAAAATTTAATTATCTTTATTTACAAATAAAGATAAATAGAATTTCTAAATTTTTTTTTACATATTAATTTCTCACTAGATACCGGTCATATTTGCATCCCACTTTAAATGGAGCATACTTTGGGTAAATTCCTAGCGATGCTATTGCTGGGTCATAAGGTAGTTCTATTTTCAATTTTTTGAGGAAGCTTTACACTGTTTTCCAGAGCGGCTGCACCAGTTTGCATTCCCACCAACAGTGCAAGAGGGTTCCCATTTCTCCACATCATTGCCAGCATCTATAGGCTCCTGATTTGTTCATTTTAGCCACTCTGACAGGCCTGAGGTGGTATCTCAGTGTGGCTTTGATTTCTATTTCCCTGATGATGAGTGACCTAGACCATGGGGGAGGGAAAGGGGAAAAAAGTTACAAACAGAGAGGGAGGAAGGCAAACCATAAGAAACTCTTAAATACAGAGAACAAACTGAGGGTTGATGGGGGCTGGGGGAGAGGGGAAAGTGGGTGATGGCATTGAGGAGGGCACTTGTTGGGATGACCACTAGGTATTGTATGGAAACCAATTTGACAATAAATTATATTAAAAAAAACAATGTGAAAAAAAACCTGTATAAAATTCTCCAGTGCACAATAAATGATATAAATATTAAAAAAAGAAATAAATAAAAATAAATGGGGCATACTTCTTTAAATGGTATCTAGGTTGTAGTCCTAAAATGAAACATAAGACTCTGGGGGAAATCTTGAGATTTCTATAGTTTCAAAGATCTTAAATAAGAATTTTAATGAACAAAACCATATTATGCCTTCTAATTAACCTCACATATATCTTTCCTTCACACAGGCAAACCACTTAAAATTTCTCAAGTGAAAGAAAAATAGCATTTTGATTAGTCAACTTTTTAAAAAGCATTTTATGTGATGAAAGCAGGTGTTGAATGGTCATTTATTCCATCCCACAGATTTCTAGCAAGATCTCTTTCCAATCATTCAGAAGAAGTCATTTAAATATTTATTACAAAGAGGAAGGGCATAGGAGGGGGGTATTTAATTCAACCTATGACAGTTTGGCTTACTAGACCTAGGTTCTTATTACCACAAAACAATGCCTGACAGAAAGCTCTGTGTTTTCTATTCATGGTGATCTATAGCCTGGAAACTGTTGAATCTTTTTTTTTCCAATTTTTTTTCTTCCTTAACATGTGTATTTGACTGCAAAATTGATATTTTTTTCAACTATCCTAAAATCCAGGTCACAAAGCATGTGTTTCATAGTTTCTGAATCCTTTACATAGATAAGATTTTATCCGTGTTAGTTCTATTCTTATTTTAGATTGGATTGTTCCATGTTGTGGGGGCCGTCCTGTGCATTTGTAAGATGTTTAGCAGCTTTCCTAGCCTCTAGTCTCTAGCTGCTGGTAGCCACTGCACTCATCCCCAGTGTGACACCAAAAATGTCTGCAGACGTTGCCCCTGGGGGACAAAATCACACTCTGTTGAAAACCATTAATTTAGAGGACAAAGTTAATTAATATTTTTTTCAAAAGTTTTTTTTAGTGTCTATTCGTTTTTGAGAGACAGAGAGAGACAGAGCTCGAGCAGGGGAGGGACAGAGAGAGAGGGAGACACAGAATCCGAATCAAGCTTCAGGCTCTGAGCTGTCAGCACAGAGTCCATAGCGGGGCTTGAACTCACTGACCGAGATCATGACCTGAGCTGAAGTTGGATGCTTAACTGACTGAGACACGCAGGTGCCCTGATATTTCTTTAAATCCAAGTTACATTTTAATTGAATAGTTTCTTCATTAAAGAGAGCATTTTCTCCAGATGGGAATTGGCCAAGATAATAATAATAAATTTCTTTGGAAAAAAAGAAACAAAATTCATACCCACAAAAAAAAGAATCTTATTTTTTGCATACTTAACTAAACTTTATAGTTAGTTGCAAGTTTTAAACACTGTTTAATACTTGACTCTTACTTTAAGGAACCAGAAAACATTTATACCCACAAATGAGAGTATACATTAATATTTATATTCATATTTCTTCTTAATAATCCAATATATTTCATAATCTCTAAATGAACATATTCTCAGTAAAACATTGATAGGATATTAACTGAAGACACTAACACATGCTTCAATTGTTATATTAGCATTATTTCCTGGAGAATCTTCCCTGACCCCTTCCAAGTCTGGATTAGGTGTCCCTCCAATGGACTCTTGTAAGCACCCTGTACCTTATCATATTGTGAACGATTCTGTATTTCATTTCTTGGTTATTTCTCTACATCTTCCTCTAGTTTAGGAGTCACAATCTTACATGCTTGCAGGAATGATGCAGGTAACATAAATGAATTAAGATGATAGTGATATGACAAAGTTAAATGGGAACTAACACTCAATGTTTCTGAGACACAAGAAGTGGTGGAGACTTTGGAAAATTAGAGAATTTATGCTCCATGTAAAGGGAGTAGTAATTCATCTCCAGGTAATCATTGCCAACTAGGAATGTAAGCCCAGTATTGCCCCAAATTTCAGAGAATCAGAAATTATATGAAGCTTCCTGATATGCAATTTCCATTCTTTCAAATTTTTAGTTGTGTTATGCAGGCCAAACCATATATATCCCTCCCCTCTGCACCCCCCCCCACCACCTGACTTGTGGCCTGTTTGTAATCTCTGGTAAAATTATGAGCACCACCAAGGCAGAGACCGGATCTAAATTGCTTATCATTGTAATCTAAATACTTAGAACAATTCCTGGTGTATATTCATCAATAAATACATGTTGCATAAATAAATTAGTAAGTTATAATTCTATGGTGACTAGGAAAAAGAAAAGCACTCCAAAGGAGGAAGAACTATGTTGACATTGGACAAAATATGGTTCTATTTTGGCCATTATAAGTGGAAATTAGGAAATTGTCATATATCTCTTTAAGGGATATATTAGTGAATTTGTGGGAATAGAAAGTGCAAAAATGGATTGGAAATAAATGGAGTTGGGAAAATGTAGGCAATGAATATTGATTGTTCTTTCAAAAGGCAAAAGACTGGGCAGTATCTTGAGGAATGCCAGAATCACAGAGAGATTTCTACAATAGAATGTTTTTGATCTTTTTAAAGTTTTGTTCCTTTGGATAAACATCAACACTCTCCTTTTCGAAAATAAATAAGCATTAAAAAATTAAAAAAAAAAACAAAAGGAGGGTGCCTGGGTGGCTCAGTCGGGTAAACATCCAACTTCAGCTCAGGTCATGATCTTACATTACAGTTGGTGAGTTTGAGCCCCTGTATGGGCTCTGTGCTGACAGTTCAGAGCCTGGAGCCTGCTTCAGATTCTGTGTCTCCCTCTCTCTCTACCCCTCCCCTGCTCGTGCTCTGTCTCTTTCCCTTTCAAAAATAAATATACATTTAAATTTTTTTTTAAATCGACATTCACTGCCTGCTTAGATTTTTTTAATTTAAAATAATTAAAATATAAGTGAAAACAAATTAAAGAAATTATAATATTCAATTTGCTTTTTCAAACAGCATGTATTTGCATTCTCCCAAATTCCCAGAGATTTTGATTAGCTCCTCCCTATTAAATCATCACTATATTATTTAAAAAGAGAACAAGTGTATTCAAAAGCCAACTGGAGGAAGCCCATAGGAAGTCATTATAGAAAACAGATGTGGAAGGGTCAGCAGAGGTGATGAGAAAAAAATAGGTCAAAAGCAAATTTGGAGACATTACCTTTAGTACAGGTACTCAATCTAAGAGTGGGTTCCTTCTCTTTTTTTCTTTTTTTTTTTCAAAATTTCAAGCAAAGTCAAGTGCTTCTGCCACACTGATACCTTTAATAAGTGATATCTTTTGTGAAGATAAATTCAGAATTATTTCAACAAGAGGCATGTAGGTGTGAACTTTCATGAACAGTTATTTTTATACTGATTAATGGATCCTTTCACTGGAGCTGTCTATGACGCATGAGGCAGCTCTAGTCCATTAAACTTTAATGCTTGGAACTAAATATATTTCATACTGAAGCTCTGCATAGTCCCTTGCCCTAAAGTAAACCTTAATATTCTTTGAAGTCTACAAAACTTCTTTATTAATTTTTTCCCTACTAACACAAACCGGCTATAATAATTACTGGGCTGGCTAAATTGTGTTGATACAAAAAAAATACTTAAATAAGCACATTATTAAAATATTTATTTCTATACCCCTGTTTTCACACCCAGAAACCCAGTCTTCTTTCCAAACCCAGTTCAGGTCTTCCTTGTAACTTGATGTGACATTTCAGGGACTATCTGAATATTTGCATTGGGTAGAGTGTTACAGAAAACAATTTAGCCTAACTTACATCTTACAGGTGAAGAAATTGAGATATTTCATGATTAAATATATTTAGAAATAGAGTGGACTGTGATGTAAGGTGAATGTTCTCAAAGGTCAGTCTTTGAGGTGATACGTTTAATATTAATATATAAACTTGTAAACATCTTGAATTTATAGACATTCATGTATACATTACACAATTTGATCCTGTTACAATGCTATAAGATAGATACAGCAGATATTAGATTCCCTTTTTACAGGTGAAGAGCACTTGGTCAGGGCTTATACATGAAAGGCAAAAAATTGAGAGTAGATTAGTTGGGGGTGGAGGGTAACATGTCATATTGAGAAAAGCATACTATTTAAAATCAGAAGATTAAGTTCAAATCCCAGTTCAGCTTTGATTTAAATGTACATTAAATAAACATATTTTATGGTATGGTGTGCCAGTTGAGTTCTTGAAAACCAGGCTCTGAAAGGGATTTTGGAGTGCAAGAGATTTATTTGGAAGTGACACCTGTGAAAAGGAAAGGAAGGTAGTAGAATTAGTCTGGGTAAGATAGTAGAGTTAGACTTGTTAAAATCTTTGCCACCCCAATGGGAACCTCAGAGCAAAAATTGCCTATTAGAGGAGTATCACTAGAGTGGCTAGGTCCTTCTACCATCAGCTTTCTCAGTCCATGACTGGGGCCACCTTGGAAAGATAGTGATCTTCTTGGCTACAGTGGATCCTGAAAGAGCTAGCTAAGGGAGGCTTTCAGCTAAACACACTACCAGTACACTCTTCTTGAAGGGAGATCTGAGTGACATATTTCTGCATCTGCCATGCAAGGGGAAATATCCATGATTCTATAATAAATGAAAAAGGGAGATTACTTACCTCTATATGTAGTATGAGCTCAATTGTATACATATTAATAATAAAGATTATGTGTCAAGCATTATGCAAAAATGCATTACATTTTTTTATTGAGTCCTCACAACTCTATGAGATTGATATTATGATCTCCACTGAATAGAAAAACACTCCATAACCTACGAAGTTAGGGGACCATGTCCCAAATGTAGGAAGTAGCTGTCAGTATGCAAACACAAGTTTACTTTGTTGTGATATTCTTTGCTCTATTTAGTTTCATGAAGGTTTGTACCTAGGGAAAAGAATGGAAGGAAATAAACACATAAATGATAATAGTGATTATGTGGTAGTACTACAGGTTATAAATTGTTATTTATTCCTTTACTTTCTACATTTTCTATTATGACATGTTCTAGTTATCTGTTGAGGCATAACAAATTACCCCAACCTTAGTCCTCTAATACAACAATCATTTAATTATTCTCATGGATTCTCAGTTCATAAATTCAGACAAAACACAGGAGGGATGGCTTCATTCTTCTCCACTGTATTTAGGGCCTCAGCTGAGAAGACATAAATGACTGGTGTACTCCATCAACCAGGGAATTGGAAACCTTTGAAGGCCTCGCATATCTGGTTGTGCCTGGACTAGAATGACTAAGTCTGGCTTTAGCTAGGTCATTTGATTGGAAAGCCTTTATGTGATATGTAGCTTCTCTGTCTTTGTGGCCTGGGACCTAGTATAGCCTGACTGCCTCAAATTAGTAAGACTTCTTGCATGGTAGCTAACAGCTTCAAGAGCAAGTTTTCCAGAAAATAAGGAGGAAGGAATGTGGCTTTTTATGACCTAGACTTGGAGGTCATAGTTTACTTCTACCACACTCTTTTGGTCACAACCCACCCAGATTCAAGGGGAAGGGCCACAAATTTCACATCTATACGGGAAGATCATAAATTAATGTGTGCCATGTTTTAAAACTTGCAGAACACATATTTCCAAATCAGAAAAAAGTAAATTTTAGACATTAAAATTTGCAGTTTAGTTTTTATTCTGAAATAGGATTGGCAAAACAAAACAAAACAAATGTGTGTGTGTGTATGTGTGTGTGTGTGTGTGTGTGTGTGTGTGTGTGTGTGTGTGTATTTAACTTACGTAATTTGGTGGTAGAGAATCTGAGCTCTCTAACACTAATGGTTACTTATTTTTGGCTTTATCCATAGTAACAATCACAAAGCTAACAACAGGCAAGATATTAGATGCTATGTTAGAGTTTTATGCATAATACAAAGTTGGAGTTGCTACCATTACAAAAAGCTTTCACCCATCTACTTAAATCTTTGTAGATCTATTGTATCCTGAATCCTATTTTTTCAAGGATTTCCTGGACAGATTTTTTTGTCCAAGCCTTACTCTACCACATGTGGATTTTCTTTTTCTTAAAAATAAATATTGTATACATTAATGCATTACAGAGGCTTATTTGCCCCACACTTCAGAATGCTTCTGTGTTCCACTGAGTAATAATGATGTAAATTTGGCTAGACAGTGCATAAGGGAAAACCTGTCCATTCTCCAGAAGACTATTCCCTATCCAAGGCTTAAGGGTCATTCTTTTAAAAAATTTGCCATTAGATACTTGTTATGTATCATAGAGCAAGCAATTAATAAGATCAGCTTTATCATATTTAAAATTTACCTAATATTATTATTTTGTATGAATTTTTTTTCTGGGAGCTGTGTACCATATTGCTGAATTTTAAAATTCTTCCATTACAACTTAAGACTTCTGTAGAGGAGGATAGAAATATTTGGGACTTGTCACTTAAATGCAACAAAATACAGCAAAAATCATCCTCTCTTCGATATTGGAACAAAGGAAAGATCGGCACCATGGATCGTCAAACATGCAGCATGGAATTTGGAGTCAAACAGACTCAAATTTGTATCTAGCTCCAACACTTACAAACTAAGTTTCTACAATTACTTCAAATTCTTTGAGTCTGATTGTTATCACGTATAGTAGGGATAGTTCTATTTTTCTCATAGGTAACTTGTGAAACTTGAAAGAGATTATGTCAAAACATTTTACATGGTACTTAATCATAGTAAGCAAAGTTTAAGTAGCAATGAATGTTTTGTTACATTCTCTTTAGCACAGCTTGGAAAGAGAAAACTATTTTTATCGCATTTGGTAAAAAAAAAAATTTAGATCAATCAGAGATCAACTGAAGAAATCCAACCAAAATATGAAAGGATAATTTAGTACTTTGAACTGACTCAACATTTGACTGTTCTGGAGAAATCATGACAGGGCACCTGGGCTCAGTCATTAAGCATCTGACTTCGGCTCAAGTCATGATCTCACAGTTCGTGAGTTTGAGTCCCACATGGAGTGATCTCAAGCCCTGCTCCGGGTGAGCCCTATTTCTCTCTCTCTCTCTCTCTCTCTCTCTCTCTCTCTCTCTCACTCTCCCTCCTTCCCACCCTCTCTCTCTCTCTCTCTCTCTCTCGCTCTCGCTCTCACTCTTGCTCTCGCTCCCCCTCCCTCCCTCTCTTTCTCTCTCTGTCTGCCACTCACTCACTTTAACCTTCTCTCTCAGAAAAAAAAAAATCATGACATACTTTCTCTTACATTCCACAAATTTCGGCTAAATAAGAAAAAATATATAAAAATAGTTGAGATTGGGGTGCCTGGGTGGCTCAGTCGGTTGAGCGTCTGTCTTCAGCTCAGGTCATGATCTTACAGTTTGTGGGTTCGAGCTCCGCGTGGGACTTGGTGCTGACAGCTCAGCCTGGAGCCTGCTTTGGATTCTGTCTCCCTCTCTCTCTGCCCCTCTCCCACTCATGCTCTGTCTCTGTCTCTCAAAAATAAATAAAAATGGGGGGGGGTTGCAAGATGGCGGCTTAGGAGGACGCTGGGCTCACCGCACGTCCTGCTGATCACTTAGATTCCATCTACACCTGCCTAAATAACCCAGAAAACCGCCAGAGGATTAGCAGAACCGAGTCGCCGGAGCCAAACGCAGACGAGAGGCCCACGGAAGAGGGTAGGAAGGGCGGCGAGGCGGTGTGCGCTCCACGGGCTGGCGGGAGGGAGCCGGGGCAGAGGGGCGGCTCGCCGGCCAAGCAGAGCCCCCGAGTCTGGCTGGCAAAAGCGGAGGGGCCTGACGGACTGTGTTCCCACAACAAGCGCGACTTAGCGTCTGGGAGGTCATAAGTTAACAGCTCTGCTCGGAAAGCGGGAAGGCTGGAGGACAAAGGGAGGGAGAGCTGCTGAGCCCCCTGACAACAGAGCTCAGTTTGGTGGGGAACAAAGGCGCTCGCCAGCGCCATCTCCCCCGCCCATCCCCCAGCCGAAATCCCAAAGGGAACCGGTTCCTGCCAGGGAACTTGCTCCCTCCGCTCAAACACCCAACTCTGCGCTTCTGTGGAGCCAAACCTCCGGCAGCGGATCTGACTCCCTCCCGTTGCCAAAGGCCCCTCCTGAAGTGGATCACCTAAGGAGAAGCGATCTAAGCCTGCCCCTCCTGCCGCCGAGCACCTTGCCTACCCACCCCAGCTAATACGCCAGATCCCCAGCATCACAAGCCTGGCAGGGTGCAAGTAGCCCAGACGAGCCACACCACCCCACAGTGAATCCCACCCCTAGGAGAGGGGAAGAGAAGGCACACACCAGTCTGACTGTGGCCCCAGCGGTGGGCTGGGGGCAGACATCAGGTCTGACTGCGGCCCCGCCCACCAACTCCAGTTATACACCACAGCACAGGGGAAGTGCCCTGCAGGTCCTCACCACACCAGGGACTATCCAAAATGACCAAGCAGAAGAATTCCCCTCAGAAGAATCTCCAGGAAATAACAACAGCTACTGACCTGATCAAAAAGGATTTAAACAATATAACAGAAAGTGAATTTAGAATAATAGTCATAAAATTAATCGCTGGGCTTGAAAACAGTATACAGGACAGCAGAGAATCTCTTGCTACAGAGATCAAGGGACTAAGGAACAGTCACGAGGAGCTGAAAAACGCTTTAAACGAAATGCATAACAAAATGGAAACCACCACAGCTCGGCTTGAAGAGGCAGAGGAGACAATAGGTGAACTAGAAGATAAAGTTATGGAAAAAGAGGAAGCTGAGAAAAAGAGAGATAAAAAAATCCAGGAGTATGAGAGGAAAATTAGAGAACTAAGTGATACACTAAAAAGAAATAATATACGCATAATTGGTATCCCAGAGGAGGAAGAGAGAGGGAAAGGTGCTGAAGGGGTACTTGAAGAAATCATAGCTGAGAACTTCCCTGAACTGGGGAAGGAAAAAGGCATTGAAATCCAAGAGGTACAGAGAACTCCCTTCAGACGTAACTTGAATCGATCTTCTGCACGACATATCATAGTGAAACTGGCAAAATACAAGGATAAAGAGAAAATTCTGAAAGCAGCAAGGGGTAAACGTGCCCTCACATATAAAGGGAGACCTATAAGACTCGTGACTGATCTCTCTTTTGAAACTTGGCAGGCCAGAAAGAATTGGCACGAGATTTTCAGGGTGCTAGACAGAAAAAATATGCAGCCGAGAATCCTTTATCCAGCAAGTCTGTCATTTGGAATAGAAGGAGAGATAAAGGTCTTCCCAAACAAACAAAAACTGAAGGAATTTGTCACCACTAAACCAGCCCTACAAGAGATCCTAAGGGGGACCCTGTGAGACAAAGTCCCAGAGACATCACTATAAGCATCAAACATACAGACATCACAATGACTCTAAACCCGTATCTTTCTATAATAACACTGAATGTAAATGGATTAAATGCGCCAACCAAAAGACATAGGGTATCAGAATGGATAAAAAAACAAGACCCATCTATTTGCTGTCTACAAGAGACTCATTTTAGACCTGAGGACACCTTTAGATTGAGAGTGAGGGGATGGAGAACTATTTATCATGTGACTGGAAGCCAAAAGAAAGCTGGAGTAGCCATACTTATATCAGACAAACTAGACTTTAAATTAAAGGCTGTAACAAGAGATGAAGAAGGACATTATATAATAGTTACAGGGTCTATCCATCACGAAGAGCTAACAATTATAAATGTCTATGCACCGAATACCAGAGCCCCCAAATATATAAAACAATTACTCATAAACATAAGCAACCTTATTGAGAAGAATGTGGTAATTGCAGGGGACTTTAACACCCCACTTACAGAAATGGATAGATCATCTAGACACACGGTCAATAAAGAAACAAGGGCCCTGAATGAGACATTGGACCAGATGGACTTGACAGATATATTTAGAACTCTGCATCCCAAAGCAACAGAATATACTTTCTTCTCGAGTGCACATGGAACATTCTCCAAGATAGATCATATACTGGGTCACAAAACAGCCCTTCATAAGTTTATAAGAATTGAAATTATACCATGCATACTTTCAGACCACAATGCTATGAAGCTTGAAATCAACCACAGAAAAAAGTCTGGAAAACCTCCAAAAGCATGGAGGTTAAAGAACACCCTACTAACGAATGAGTGGGTCAACCAGGCAATTAGAGAAGAAATTAAAAAATATATGGAAACAAACGAAAATGAAAATACAACAATCCAAACGCTTTGGGACGCAGCGAAGGCAGTCCTGAGAGGAAAATACATTGCAATCCAGGCCTATCTCAAGAAACAAGAAAAATCCCAAATACAAATTCTAACAGCACACCTAAAGGAACTAGAAGCAGAACAGCAAAGGCAGCCTAAACCCAGCAGAAGAAGAGAAATAATAAAGATCAGAGCAGAAATAAACAATATAGAATCTAAAAAAACTGTAGAGCAGATCAACGAAACCAAGAGTTGGTTTTTTGAAAAAATAAACAAAATTGACAAACCTCTAGCCAGGATTCTCAAAAAGACAAGGGAGTTGACCCAAATAGATAAAATCATGAATGAAAATGGAATTATTACAACCAATCCCTCAGAGATACAAACAATTATCAGGGAATACTATGAAAAATTATATGCCAACAAATTGGACAACCTGGAAGAAATGGACAAATTCCTGAACACCCACACTCTTCCAAAACTCAATCAGGAGGAAATAGAAAGCTTGAACAGACCCATAACCAGCAAAGAAATTGAATTGGTTATCAAAAATCTCCCAACAAATAAGAGTCCAGGACCAGATGGCTTCCCAGGGGAGTTCTACCAGATGTTTAAAGCAGAGATAATACCTATCCTTCTCAAGCTATTCCAAGAAATAGAAAGGGAAGGAAAACTTCCAGACTCATTCTATGAAGCCAGTATTACTTTGATTCCTAAACCAGACAGAGACCTAGTAAAAAAAGAGAACTACAGGCCAATATCCCTGATGAATAGGGATGCAAAAATTGTCAATAAGATACTAGCAAATCGAATTCAACGGCATATAAAAAGAATTATTCACCATGATCAAGTGGGATTCATTCCTGGGATGCAGGGCTGGTTCAACATTCGCAAATCAATCAACGTGATACATCACATTAACAAAAAAAAGAGAGAAGAACCATATGATCCTGTCAATCGATGCAGAAAAGGCCTTCGACAAAATCCAGCACCCTTTCTTAATAAAAACCCTTGAGAAAGTCGGGATAGAAGGAACATACTTAAAGATCATAAAAGCCATTTATGAAAAGCCCACAGCTAACATCATCCTCAACGGGGAAAAACTGAGAGCTTTTTCCCTGAGATCAGGAACACGACAAGGATGCCCACACTCACCGCTGCTGTTTAACATAGTGCTGGAAGTTCTAGCATCAGCAATCAGACAACAAAAGGAAATCAAAGGCATCAAAATTGGCAAAGATGAAGTCAAGCTTTCGCTTTTTGCAGATGACATGATATTATACATGGAAAATCCGATAGACTCCACCAAAAGTCTGCTAGAACTGATACAGGAATTCAGCAAAGTTGCAGGATACAAAATCAATGTACAGAAATCAGTTGCATTCTTATACACTAACAATGAAGCAACAGAAAGACAAATAAAGAAACTGATCCCATTCACAATTGCACCAAGAAGCATAAAATACCTAGGAATAAATCTAACCAAAGCTGTAAAAGATCTGTATGCTGAAAACTATAGAAAGCTTATGAAGGAAATTGAAGAAGATTTAAAGAAATGGAAAGACATTCCCTGCTCATGGATTGGAAAAATAAATATTGTCAAAATGTCAATACTACCCAAAGCTATCTACACATTCAATGCAATCCCAATCAAAATTGCACCAGCATTCTTCTCGAAACTAGAACAAGCAATCCTAAAATTCATATGGAACCACAAAAGGCCCCGAATAGCCAAAGGAATTTTGAAGAAGAAGACCAAAGCAGGAGGCATCACAATCCCAGACTTTAGCCTCTACTACAAAGCTGTCATCATCAAGACAGCATGGTATTGGCACCAAAACAGACACATAGACCAATGGAATAGAATAGAAACCCCAGAACTAGACCCACAAACGTATGGCCAACTCATCTTTGACAAAGCAGGAAAGAACATCCAATGGAAAAAAGACAGCCTCTTTAACAAATGGTGCTGGGAGAACTGGACAGCAACATGCAGAAGGTTGAAACTAGACCACTTTCTCACACCATTCACAAAAATAAACTCAAAATGGATAAAGGACCTCAATGTGAGACAGGAAACCATCAAAACCTTAGAGGAGAAAGCAGGAAAAGACCTCTCTGACCTCAGCCGTAGCAATCTCTTACTCGACACATCCCCAAAGGCAAGGGAATTAAAAGCAAAAGTGAATTACTGGGACCTTATGAAGATAAAAAGCTTCTGCACAGCAAAGGAAACAACCAACAAAACTAAAAGGCAACCAACGGAATGGGAAAAGATATTTGCAAATGACATATCGGACAAAGGGCTAGTATCCACAATCTATAAAGAGCTCACCAAACTCCACACCCGAAAAACAAATAACCCAGTGAAGAAATGGGCAGAAAACAGGAATAGACACTTCTCTAAAGAAGACATCCGGATGGCCAACAGGCACATGAAAAGATGTTCAGCGTCGCTCCTTATCAGGGAAATACAAATCAAAACCACACTCAGGTATCACCTCACGCCAGTCAGAGTGGCCAAAATGAACAAATCAGGAGACTATAGATGCTGGAGAGGATGTGGAGAAACGGGAACCCTCTTGCACTGTTGGTGGGAATGCACATTGGTGCAGCCGCTCTGGAAAGCAGTGTGGAGGTTCCTCAGAAAATTAAAAATAGACCTACCCTATGACCCAACAATAGCACTGCTAGGAATTTATCCAAGGGATACAGGAGTACTGATGCATAGGGCCACTTGTACCCCAATGTTTATAGCAGCACTCTCAACAATAGCCAAATTATGGAAAGAGCCTAAATGTCCATCAACTGATGAATGGATAAAGAAATTGTGGTTTATATACACAATGGAGTACTACGTGGCAATGAGAAAAAATGAAATATGGCCTTTTGTAGCAACGTGTATGGAACTGGAGAGTGTGATGCTAAGTGAAATAAGCTATACAGAGAAAGACATATGGTTTCACTCTTATGTGGATCCTGAGAAACTTAACAGGAACCCATGGGGGAGGGGAAGGAAAAAAAAAAAAAGAGGTTAGAATAGGAGAGAGCCAAAGCATAAGAGACTGTTAAAAACTGAGAACAAACTGAGGGTTGATGGGGGGTGGGAGGGAGGAGAGGGTGGGTGATGGGTATTGAGGAGGGCACCTTTTGGGATGAGCACTGGGTGTTGTATGGAAACCAATTTGTCAATAAATTTAATTTAAAAAAAAATAAATAAATAAAAATAAAAAGCAAAATAAATAAATAAATAAATAAATAAATAAATAAATAAAAATGTTAAAATTTTTTTTTAAAAACTTTAAAATATTAGTTGAGAATACTAGAATCTGCCTGATAAATATTTTATATATTCCATTTTTTACATATAACTATTTTAATATAGTCTAGTACAGTGCATGTCAAAAGGTAGATATTCATTAATACATATTTGTCAAGTTAAAGAGTATCCATCTTTCTACTGATTTGTACGAGTTCTTCACATATTAGATACACAAACCACTTGTAAATTTTACATATTACAGATGTTTCTCTAATTTTTCATTTATCTTATTGTATTTTTAATCGCTTTATTTGCCTAAATTTATCATATTTTTCCTCTACTTTAAAAAATGATTTTGTGCTTAAAAAGACCTTCTCCACTTCCTGCATTGTCTACCCATCTGCAGAGAAAAACATTCTAATTTTTCATTTACCTCAGAGACTACTCCTGTCTTTAGCCTCACCATTTAAAATTAAAAGTTATTGATGAAGTTGGAATTAATTCCCATGATTTTTTTTTGTTTTTATTCCTGGAGAAAGCAGAACTCATAGACATTTCCTGTTTCCAGTACTGCTTTAGAGTTTTCCTATGTTTTATTACTTTGATTATTTCAGTGGGTAACTAATGAATCAGAGGAAATGAACTTGTGGGGAGGAGGCAAGGAGAAAGGAGAAACAGAAGTTAGATGATAGAGTCAAATCACTTGCTTATTTGGAAGCTTTCACTGAGGACCAAACTGAGCTCCAGTCTTCTATGTCCAATGGTGGTAAGTTTATTGAGTTATTATTTTTCCAGGTACCTTTTAAGTACTTTAAATGTATTATCACATCAGTTGTGAATGCACAGTTTGTATGTGTATCACATCAGGAGATGCAGTTAATGTCCCCTTTATTGAAAACCAACGAACTTCATGTGAAGAGGTTATGTAACTTGCCCCAGTTGACACAGTCATTGGCAGAGCTGGGATTCTAACTAGGGAGGTAATTCTAGTACCCACAGTCTTAACCTTATGTTGTAAGTGTCTCAAACTTAACATGTGACAAATTAAACATTTTATTTCTCCCCCAAACTACTTCTTCCTAATTCTTCCCTAGCTCATGTCATTCTGTTAGCTATTGCACTTGGGAAAAATTCGAACACCAAATACCCTGGTCTACAAGACTCTATGAGATCATGTGGCTTTGACCTCATCTCGAACATTATTTTCCTTTCTTGTTTTTTTTTTAAACCTTCTCTTCAACACTGACCTTCAAACACACTAAGTTTATTTCCATCTTAAGAAATTATATGTTTCACACTAGCTGCTCCCTGGCCTTTAGTGGCCATCCTTGAAATTGTGGCTTGGATTTCTCCTTTTTGGTATTTACTACATATCTCAAGTGCACATTTACCTCAATGAAGCTTTCCCTGATTACTCAGTTTAGAGTAGCACCTTTATCATTGCCTGTTTTCCCTCATAGTCATTGGTACTGTATCATTCCATACATTACTTTTTACGTGTTATCTCTCTACTCTTACATACACACAGTAAAAATATAAGCTCCATGAAGGCAGAAATTTAACTGTCTTACTGCAGTGTCTCCACTGCTCATAACAGTGTTTCACATACTATATATGCTCAATAAATATTTGTTAAGTGTATGAAAAGTGTTTTGAAAAGGAGAATAATGTCATAAAAACTGTGTGTAAGAATATTTATTTGGTAGCAATATGGAAAATGGGCTGCAGTGGGAAAAGGCTTCATCAAGGAGACTAGTTAGAAGGTTGTAAAATGGAGGGTGATGTTAGAAATGAGAAGAAATATAGGAAGTACTAGTAAGTTAAAACCAGAGGAATTCTGAAACTGATTGAGTGGAAGAGATTTAAAGTCATTTGGAGTAAGAAAATGTCATTAACATGAATAAGAAATACTAGAAGATGACAGATAACACTGGGGAAATTATGAATGGTATTTAGAAGAGCAATTTTGAATTTTTAATTTGAGATGCTATTGATAGGCAGGATGCATAGAATTTGGACTTAGAAGATCTGGACTAAAGATAAAGTTATCTGGTTGTGTAAGAATTACCAAAGGTGGCATTTGGAATGAGAAAGTAGCTTGGGCCTAAACTCACTTTTTGGAGGCAGACAGAAATAAAGAAGAGGCAAAGAGAAAGAAATCAGGAATATATGGTTTTAAGACAGCAAAAGAGGTAAGGATTTTAAGAAAAAAGAGATAATCTGACTATAGAGAGGAGATGGAGGATTGACATTGGATTTGGTGAACAAAGTTACCTTCTGAAACTTGAGGAGGTGATTCAGGACCATGGTGAGTCCTTATGTCTGAGGTGGAAGAAACTAGCATAGTGATTTCTCTTGATAATATAAGGCAAGGACAAAGGGAGAACCGATGGTGTGAGAAAGAGCAGAATTCAATGTGTAAGGAGTATAGTGAACTCAGTTGGGATTATGTAAGATTTGTGTATACATGGCTAGGGATTACTAAAGAAATGAGATCGGAGCTGTCAACAGTGAGCAGCAATAACTTTATTCAGAAGCTTGGAAAATGAAGCAAGGATAGAGATAATTGTAAGAATAATTTTCAGTGGAATAAATTTGTTTTGTTCTGTTTGTTTTGCTTAAAAGAATGGAGAAGAGGAACCTGGGTGGCTCAGTCAATTGAACGTCTGACTCTTGATTTCAGCTCAGGTCATGATCTCACAGTTCCTGAGATGGAGCCCTGTGTCGGGCTCTGTGCTGACAGCACCGAGCCTGCTTGGGATTCTGTCTCTCCCTCTCTCTCTGCTCCTCCCCTGCTCACTCATGTGGGATTCTACCCCTCTTTCTCTCTCAAAATAAATAAACATTAAAAATAATAAAGAATGAAAAAAAATAATAAAGAATGGAGAAAACTTAAGTCTCTATTCTGAATAAAGGGAGCCAATGGAACAGTAAAGAAACACAAAATCTTTAACTTACTTAGTAGAACAGATGTACAGAGTAGAGAATTTTGAAACTATAACATTAATTTTGCTATTTGGAATTATTTACCAAAGTTTTTTCACTTTTTTATAATTTCTCCTAGACCTTCAGTTATTTATAACAGGATTAAGAAATCGAATTTTTTTTAATGGGAGGATTTTCTTAACCAACAGTATTTGAAATAATACTTTCATGCATAAATGCAGTGGCCTATCCCATGAAAACTTGACTTTCTTGCCACAGAGTATGTTTGAGATGTTGGTGGGTCAAATATTATACAGAAGTTGTGGTTTGAATTCTTGCTTCGAGTGAGAAATAATCTTCTCACTCAAAAGAAAGAAACATGAAGACCTTTCTTTGCATTCCCTTCCAGCTGTGGGGTTTTATGAATATGTGACCCTCCATATCACTCTTTTGAATGTTCTGACTTATAAAATAAGGTATAAAATAGTAACTTTTCATAGGGTAATTTTAGAAAATATTTTTTTATTTTTATTGTTTTATTAACCATCTTTGAAGTCTTACCATATATCAGGTTTAAATAAGTTAATGCATCTGAAAGGTTAATTACATAATAAAAATTCAATGAATTTAAATTGCTATTAATATTGTGAAAAAGTTCCTTGTCTCTCCAAAGACAGAAATACAGTGCAAATAATAGTATGAGGAAAGTAAGGACCCCTTTGGCCATTGCATAAATTATTCTAACTTAAAGGCCTAAATACTACTTCAAACATTTTCACTGTTAAAATAAGTCAAGTTAAGAAAGACACTACTGATTGATTATATGTAGGCCCATGACACTATGTGTCATTAATTATGTATAGGTGCTATGACACATATGCAGAGAAGAAACAATTACTGATTACCATGAAATAATCCCCTGCAGTCAGTCCAATACCACAGTTGCTGGAGAAAGCACATTTGTTGGAGTGACCTACACGTAAGATTGAGTTGAGTTTTCAAGAACCTCACCATAGGTAGTGTCCTTTCTATCTTTCATGGTCAAATGATAGAGGATTGATTGTAACTGAATAGCCCTGTCATTTGGTCCTACATTTCAACCATCTCAGAGTTGCTCTCTGCTGTCTCGTGTGCTCTTATGCCAGAAATCACACTTAGGTTTTCTCTGAGCACCTGAACTGGCTGACAGTTAGGGATCAATATATCCTGTTGCACAGTGTCCAAACCTGCTATTTGTAGAAAAGTAACACTAAAGATGTGTTTCCTTACAGGACAGTGCAGAATTGATCACTTCCCTGCTTCACAGTGGAGCTGACATACAGCAGGTTGGGTATGGTGGCCTCACTGCCCTACATATTGCTACAATTGCTGGTCACCTGGAGGTAAGTCTCACCTTGGTCACCTGTAACAAACCTGACTCTTTTAATTCTTGTTCTTAACTGTTTTTAAAGGCTGGCTTTTAGGAGCTGGTTTATTTTTTAGCTATTGAACACATCATTTATTTGGAGGGTCAAGTTAAGCTATATAAATGTTCTTTTGATAGTCAATTCAGTCTGTTTTGTAACAATGTAATCAAACACCAATTAATATAAAGATGGCTGGGTACACACAGGCTATATAGCAGTGATTAAGAGCATAGGTTTCGGGGACAAAAAAAAGAGCAGAGATGTTGGAGTCAGGCAGTTCATTTTCCATCACTTGCTGTGTTTTCCTCAAGCAAGTTACTGTACGTCATGATATCTCTGTTTTCTTCATTTATAAAATAGAAATAGTAATAGGCCTATTGTAATGATTAGATTAGACAATCCATATAAAGCACTTTTCATATTGCTTCATATACAGTAAATACTCAGTAAAAGATCATTCATTCATTCACTTATGTATTAGTTGATTTATTAAGCATCAGTTGTGCTGTAGATACTGTTCTAGCTCCGAGGTGAGAGTAGCAGGAAAGACAGGCAAGATTCCATTTTCTTGGAATTTAGTTGTAGAAAATGAGGCAGACAATAAAATAAAGAAAATATATAACATCACTAGTGAGTACTAGAAAAATAATAAAACAAAGTAAAATGAAAGCAGAGTGGAGAAATGGGCACCATTTAAAATAAACTATATGGTAAAACTGTATATAAAATATATATGATAGCACATGCAAAGACCCTATGGCAGAAAAGACTCAGGTGTGTCTGTATGATATGAGTGAGCCAGAGTTGTTTATGTGGTATGAGCTAGAGATAGAGTGATGGAGATTGAAATCAGGTGGATGCTTACAAACCAGATCACAAAGTATTTTAAAGCCCATGGGAAGGATTCTGAGTCATGTCTTAGATTTAATTGTTGAAATATTGATTTCATACATACAAAGCACTTTCATTTGTATTACTTATTTAATTCACTCACAAATTCTCATGAAACAATTTTTAGCAACAGTGCCATTTGATAGATATAAAACCACTACTCTTGTATAGTAATTGTCTTTACATATTGCAAATCCACTGAGAAAAAGAGCCATGTCTGGAATCCTGGTCATTTTTCTCAAAATTTCACACTCTATTAGTTATGGTAACCATGGTACCTTTATTATTAAACAGTTATCTATTTCTCCCTTTTAGTCACATTGCAAGTTAAATTATATTTTCCTTGCTAACACACTCACACACACACACACACGCCAACTGTGAACAAATAGAGCTGCATATCATATAAAATACATAAAACTTATGAAGTTGGTGTAATCTACTTCCCTTAAGAGTGTCACTTTAAGGGGCTCTTACACTCGATAAATATTGACATATTTCATCGAGAGAAAAATCGTTTCCTTCGTGCTTACATTTCCACCCTTTACTATTTCTTATTTCCCCCCAAAATAAATCTTTTGGTGAGATTCACTGTAATTATAGGTGAATCTGTGTTATTTATGAGTAAGGAGATTTTATTAGAATCACCTAAATATCTTTTCCAAAAAAGAAACCGACTGAGGCCAGTAATAAAGTAAATGGAAGGTAAAATTTAAGGAGTCTGGGTGGAAGTTTTATGGGATAGACATTAAGTTCCAGTGAGATACATCCAGCCTCTTAATGCCGGGAAAATGGCAGAATATGTTTTGCAAAACAAAATCCTTTTTGTCTAGTGCTGAGCTGATTACATTTGTCAGGGATAGAATTACAACAGGGTCAAAAGCAAGGTGGTTAAGAGCCTGGTCTCTGCTTCTCCTATTGAAATATCTATTTTCTTACTTATGTAAATCATAGTAGAATGAAATATAATTCTACTAGCCTTAGGGAAAACTTTACCAGAATAATTCCAAATATGTCTCTAGTCTTGTCTTGCATTTCTTTATGGGTTCTCCAACTTCATTAGCTGTTGTATAATATTTTGTGATTTTTGTAGACAATTACTGATGGTACATAAAGCAGGTGTATATTCATTAACCTTTATTCTCTTTTTATCTAATAGATGAATTAAGTTACAGGTCAGATAATAAAACAAAATAGTATTTAAAAACCTGTAAGTTTCATATTCAAAATACAAAATTTTTTCTCTGAATTATGTTTTCAAAGCTATTAATTGCAATAAATACTTACTATTAATGTATTTTCTTCCCTACTCATATTCATTCATTTAATAAATATTTTTAGCCTCTACTTTTTCCATAGCATAGCGTTAGAATATGGGAATGATAGAAGAAAACATGTATGACATACTTTTTTCTTCTAAAGGTATTATAGTGTAGCTGGACATACAAAATGAATACACAGGAAGGGGCACCTGGGTGGCTCAGTAGGTTAAGCATCTGACTCTTGCTCTCTGCTCAGGTCATGATTTCACAGGTCATGGGTTCAAGCTTCGCATCAGGTTCTGCATTGGCAGCATGGAGCCTACTTGGGATTCTCTCTCTCTCCCTCTCTCTCTGCCCCTCCCCACTTGTGCTCATGCATGTGCTCCCTCTCTGTCTCTCTCTCAAGATAAACAAATAAACATTAAAAAATGAATCTACAGGAAGAATTATATGAACAATTCAAAAGTAAAATTGTAAGGAAGGCAGGAAGGGGAAAGAGTCAAAGATCAGAGTGAGTTTGATAATTAGAAACAATTAGAAATGTGATAATTGCATAGCAAAGAATGACAACACAAAATGAGAAGTGTTACGTGTTCACTGGAAATAGAAATCAACGTAGACTGAAAGATTTGGGGAAGGATTTATGAGAGGGGTTTTGAAGTTGGGCTGAACTTTAAGGAGTGGTAAGAACTTGACAGAAAAAAAAAGAGGAATCATGTCCAGAAACTGTAAGAAGAATGAGCTGAACACACTTAGGAGAGAGTGAATGTAATGACAAACAGGTTGTGAAAAGTCCCTTTGGATGTTAGGAATGGACCAGACTAAGGAAACTGAGCATAAAAGTCCAAGGAGTTTCATTCAACTTAGTAAGCATATATTGTAGTTTATGATGTACAACACACATGACTAAATGGATAAGGAGATAAATAAAACAAATAAATCCCTGCTCTTTAAAGACATTTACAGCCAGTAGGATTTTTTTCTGATAGGAAATAAGGAGCCATTGGGACTTTTTGAGCAAGAGAATGATTGGAGTTTTGATAAATAATGTATTGAAGAGGATTTCTCTGAACAAAGAATTTACTATGGATTCCAGAGTGATGATATGATGATTAAACAGAGAGAGATAAAAGATTGAGTAAAGGAATCAATTTGGAGGAGAACTCAATTAGTCCCAACATGTTGATCTGATGACATCCAAAGTTTCAAGTGGAAATGTTCCTTAATCATTTAGAAATATACAACTAGCATTCAATGGAGAAGTTGGGGTTTAATGTAAGGTTTTGAAAATTATATGTGAAGAGGTGATAGTTTAAACCATAATAGCTGAAAGTTGTAAATTGGGTCTAATAGATAGCCAGGACTGAGCCTATCTATAGAGACTTGAGGACTTGCTGCCCCATTGAGGGACAAAGATGCATTGGTCACAGTGGAATGAAGAAAACAAGGATATTGTACTATCACAGTAATTAGGACTATGGAGTCTTTCAGTAAAGGATCCTGGGTATCAAATGGTGTAGAAAGTGCAATGAGAACAATGGGATAAAATACAGATAGCTCTACTTATTATACCAAAAATTTAGATGCTTATTTCACTCCTGTTTTTCACTCTTGGTTAGCAGAGATGGTAGCAGTGGATCAGTGGGAGTTCCCTTTCATTAGTAGCCACTTTCTTTCATTGCCCACCTGTCTCTGTGCAACAATAAGTGATGCTAAGTCTGACAGCCCTCTTTGTCTACACATATCAAATTCAGAACCTCCATTAGTGTCTCAAGTGTGTTTGTCCTCCCATAATTGTGAATTCTATTAAACAATTTTACAATAAAATTTACATTGACTAGGCAGCTGTCTCCTTCAATAATAGAAGAGAACATGTGCTGTGGATTCCTGGACATGCTGATTGCAATTTGAGCACTCAGATTTAGATTTACTGTGCTTTGAAAAACAGGCAAATACTAGTTATCCTGGGTCTCACTACTTCTCCCTGACCTATCCATCTATCAATACATGTACATATGCTGCTTTATGTAAGGCCTAAGATCCTGTCAGCAATTTACAAAAATGAACTAAACCCTCTTCTCCCTTTTAAATCCAAGGGGCACATGAGTCATATGTTCTCTCAACCATGAGAAATGAAAAATATTAGCTAACATTTGTTAGTGCTTTGGTATTCACATGCATTTGTCATTTGGCTCTCCTGTTAGTTACCATTAGATTTAGTTTATTAATAAGGAAACTGAGGATTAGAGTAGTTCAGTGGCTTCCACAGAGCCATTCAGGCAATGAATAAATGAGATGAGTAGGACCCACACCTGATTATCTATTTCAAATCTGTAGTCTTGTATATAGAAGGACAATTATTCCCTTTTGACTCTTGCATGTGTTGCTAAAACAGACTTACACCCATAAGACACAAAAAATATATTCAGAAAATAAAGCATAAACTGAATATTTTACTATTTAAAGCCCAGACGTTGCTACATATACAAATAAATCAATATTAAATTAATTCAAGAATAGCTTTATATGGCACTTAGAATATGGGCACCAGAACCCATGGAGGTATAATGCATATGTGTGAGAATACAACACACACATACACCACACATACACAGACATATCCCCCAAGTGTAAAACACTTTATACTTAGTCAAATAATTCTTTTAAAAGCTGTTACACTATGATACTTCATACAGTAGTTTCTAAAGTTATCAAGAGACAAATCAATTATCTGTAGCTGTAGACAGCTGTTTGAATAGCAAATAGAAAAGCATGTCTGGGATGACACAATATGTAATGTATAGGGGATGGGGAGTGTTTTATTTGTCACAGAAAGTCACAGTTTCATATACACTTTGTGCAGGTGAGAGTATTATTTTTGTAGTTGAATTTATTGTATCCTACCTTATCCTTTCTTCAGATTGTAAACACTTCTCCAAACACTGCTTCAGAAAGCCTTCCTAGTTATTTTGGAATTTATTTCTGATTTCAAGGAAATGCAATTGATGTTGTTCCAGTTCATTCTTAACTAAATCATCTGAATGTTTCAGGAGAGAGTTTTGTTTACCAAGAAGCTTCTAACTCTCTCTAAGTTATTTCTTTTAAAATGGCTTTAGTTTTCTTCCCAAAGGCACAAACAAGTGAATGCTTGGAATTATAAAATGTGCTCTCTCTCTTTCTCTGCCTCTCTCTCTCTCTTAAAGAGATAATGTACTCAGGAGTAGTATAACTAAAAAGTATTAGACCTGTCTACAGTCTTATGAATAGACAGTTGTCCCTTATGAACTTCATTCGGAATTAGAAAAAACAGAACCCTATGTCATTTCACAGTGTGCAACACCATTACCTTGTCTCTGATGTCTCCCAAAATTTTGCAAGCAGAGAGACAAATATTACATGAAGATCATGAGCTACTACAATTCTGGTACAAAAAGCATAGCAAGGGCCAAATATACCAGTTAATGCACATTATTATAAATGATTGTTTAAACATCACCTAGTGAATGCCATTAATGATTGCTATGTATTCTAATTACCATTCGTTGGCATTCACTTTAAAGTTGGTCTGAATAGTCATTTGCAGGTCTGTGATGCCAAAGTTTAATATACCTTCCTATCAAATGGCTAAGTCTGAAACTAAATATTTATTATACAAATAGTCTTTAAAAACTGAGACCTGATTTAGGAACAGTACATCTCCTGTGGCCTTCAAAAGTGGTTTTCTCAGAAGTCAAAACCAGAAGTTCTATGTCCTAATTGCTGAATGCGCTACAGAGCATACTGTTTATTAAAGGCAAGGAGACAGTCTCCTACTGTCTAGGTTTTTGGTCTAGAGACTGAGACAAGATCATAGACCATGCATCATAGTCAGTAATTTTATGGTTTCAGAAGAGGTACCTTGTGTATATATCAATTGTAATATTGATACAAGAGGGCATTAGCTTGAGTGTCATTTTTTTGGGGGGGGGGCATTTGAGTCTTTGCCAAAGGTTCTATTAGCTATCATTAAACATTAAGTATTGCTTTTGGGGTAAGGTAAAAGAGCATAAGCAGGAAAAGCTTTATAGGCTAATAATAATGTAAATGAACTGTTCATCAGCCTGCTACTATGGAAAATGATGAAAGAAACATTACCTGAGAAATTAGATTCATAGATAATTGCTAATCAAATCAACCTGAATGAGAAATCCCTTTGTAACCATTCAGCATTTTGCGTGAATTTACCTCTCTATGCCAAGCCTTCTGTGCACTGAATTTGATTCCAATATCCTAGGTCCTCCATACATTTTTAAAAAGATAGATATAGAGATAACATATATATATATATATATATATATATATATATATATATATATACATATATATATATAACGTTATGCAATGTGTCAGCTAGGCAGAAGTAATTTCTGTGCTAGGTATCTGTGACAGTTGATAAGAAACAGCTGTATATTTTGATGCATGTGCATTTAACCTTCTTTTTCAATGCCATACTCCCTACCAGGAATTTGAATGCTGAGTTATGAATCAAAGCTTCTATAGCTTACTTAAGTCACAGCCCCGGAGTTTCAGAGCTTCTAAGCTCCCTGTGTCCTAAGCAGGCAGGAAATTACTACTCTTCTCCCCCTCAATTAGGAATACATTGGAAGACCAATATTTTCTATCTGATCTTTAAATACAGTAGTAAAGTAGATGGTGAGTACTACCTACTTTCTCTCAGGGATAATTCATTCTGGGATAGTATTTAGGGAGTAGAGGACTTTAAGTATTTTATCTTTTCTGAACATTGTGTGAGTTATTCTCCCTATGGCTGCCTTTTGTGGATCTCAAAAGAACCTTTAGAAAGTTGCTGAGGTTGGACGAGTGAGAATGAGAGGCTAGAGTCCCCATGAGTGACTCTCAACAGTTGCGCTCTGTCACAGCATCTCTCTTCTGAGGTGTCCCTCAAAGACACTCAGCACCTCTGCCTCTTATCCCTTATTCTTGCACAACTGAATATCAGACTAATATAGCTATTATAAAGCAGGGAACTGTTAAGGAAATCCCACAAAGCTTTCTAGAGTTACTCTGAGATGTAATTCAAATACAACCATGGAGCATCTTTAACCTTGATGCCCTTTTACTTTGTTCTGTGCCCTGAAGTAGGCTACTAGCTCCCTTAGTCCTGGGATGAGCAGTCTCATAATTACTGCAGATTTCCACACCTGAGAAAGATCCTACCAGGAGTTGAAGAATCATTTTCATAATACTTTCCTGAAAGGTATTCATCAAGCTCTCCAGGAAACTTGGGGGGAAATTCCGAACTAAATAAGACAAAAGCAATGGATGCAAATCTTTTGTCTAGAACTATCAAAGACATTACTGATAGTGATCAATATGATGCCTCATTCTGTCATTCATACTGTCATTATCTTACTCTTTATTCACAGTGTCATTATCTTCCTGGACTTCCTGCAATAGTATTCTGACTTATAAGGCCTGTCTTCCAATCTTTTACAGTCCTTTTTTATCCTAAATACTCCTGAAATTTTGCCAGGTTCTCTAACATGTGGCTTTGATTGAGTCATTCCTCTGACCAAGAGACTTGCTTATCCCAAAACACACCCAGCAGGAATTAAGTGATAGTGATCCAGTTCTCCTACCTTTTCAGCCATGGGTTTTCATACTTTTCATTTTGCAGCCCATGCTCTAAATTCAGTGAACTGTTATGCATTTATATTCCCTATGCTTTTTATTACACTATAGTCTCTTTATAGTTTGCCTCTCCCACCCATCCTCAAATTTCAGCTAAAATGCCACTTTCATTAAACTGCTGGATTCCCTTAGCTTGAGGTGTTTCCATGTTTCTAACCATGGTACTTTTTCTATACCTTTCTCATAGTATTTAACACTGCCTGTTTTATAAATATGGTTATATTTTACTATTTTATTATATAGTTTTCTTGAGCATAGGAACTGCATGTTAAAATCTCTATATAGCTCTCACAGATTCTAGTATGGTGCTTTTGCATATACTAGTTGTTTTTTTTTTAACTTAGAGCATTTCTTTTTTTTTCTTTATTTCTTTTTAAACTTTTTATTTATTTATTCATTTAAGTAATCTCTACAGCCAACGTGGGGCTAGAACTCATGACCCCAAGATCAAGAGTAGCACGCTCTTCCAACTGAGCCAGCCAGGTGCCCTGAATATAGTAGGTTTTTAATAAATGTTTGTTGAATGACTAAATTAATGATTATGCAAGTGTTTTACAAATCACACAGAATGAGGAAAATGATTTCTCTTCTCCATAAATGCACAAGAGATTATAATGATATCTTTAATAAGGAAAGTAGCTTACAAAATCACAAGCAATTTTCATAAATAGCTTCATACAAATTACTCTTAAAAAAATCTATAAAATGAAGTAAGGGGGAACCTGGATGGCTCAGTCAGTTGAGCATCCGGCTTCGGCTCAGGTCATGATCCCACAGTTTGTGGGTTCAAGCCCCGTGTCGGGCTCTGTGCTGACAGCCCAGAGCCCGGAGCTTGCTTCCAATTCTGTGTCTCCCTCTCTCTCTGCCCCTCCCCTGCTCTCACTCTGTCTCTGTCTCTCAAAAATAAATAAATGTTAAAAAAAAAATTTAAATGAAGTATATAGCCAATACAAACAAAAATAATGATCAAGTTTTGTTTTTAAAATTTTCTCTTTGCCCATTCAATATCTTTTTTTAAAGTTTTTTATTTATTTATTTTACATATTAATATTATATGTGTTAATATTACCTTTATTATTTTAAGTTAAAATTTAAAAATAGTAAAATACACTCTCATTTAAGCTAGAACTCTCTTTTTCTTCTCTTAATATCTATTGGTGGAATTCTGTATGCTCTTATTTTTTTTCAAGTTTTTATTTCAATTCCAGTAAATTTTTATTTAAATTCCAGTTAGTTAACATACAGTGTTAGTTTCAGGTATACAACTTAGTGATTCAACGCTTCCATACAGCACCCAGGGCTCATGACAAGTGCACTCCTATTTAAAACATAATGGAGGAATTTGGACTTAATCTATTAAGTTTGATCTAACAAAAAAAGTAACAGAGTTTAAGTTTATTCTACTCCACAAAAAACAAACCCAACATACCCATAAGGGAGCACGGTTAGTCTTTGAGATCTGCATGTCTCTCTCTGTGACTTGGCCGAAATTTCCTAATCTCCATTCTAATCAGTACTGTTGTCTCCAATCTCACATGTGAATTGTGCTTTCTGACATAAAATCAGTTACTGACTCACAGCAGCCTCAGCACTGATAGCTTGTGATCCATTTATGAACTGTCAAGATAAATAAAGATCTTCAGATTATTTATATCTGCTTTTTTTCCCCAGTAAACTTATACTTAGAGAATTACTATATATCTAATCCCTCTCCAACTTGATTTTATGTCTTTTAGCCTAATTGGTTGCCAAACTGAATATACAACTTTCACATTGATGATGCAAGAAGAGTGGAAATGCGTTGTTCCAATAAGGAACGTGAATTGGTTTAGATGTTGGCACTCCCATCAGCAACTGTGATAACATAAATCCTTGAAATCCAGTCAATAAATTCTGGAACTGTAATATTTTATAGTAAAAACCTTTGAAATTTTTTTAGCACTTCCTTCTTTTTGGCGAGTAACCAAGTCTAAACCCTCATTGGAACTTCTGGAATTGTTGAGATTGTGTCTAATATAGATAGCCAAATCTTTTAAATCAGAGTTTAAATAAAATTTGTAATTGAACAAAACCCAGTACCAGTATATGAATAAACTTATTTTTGTTGTACTGCTGTCAAAATTATGATGAAAACTCTCTGTGTTTTGGGCCTTAATATTTTGTGTGTGTTATGATCCAGCAAACTGACTTCTAGAAATTTATTTTATGGAAATCATAAGAGATTAGATCATAAGGGTGCTCATGTAAAATAAATAAGAAAAACAATCTAAATGCCAAGAAACAAATGTTGATTGAATCAAGATGATACATGGGTACAGGAGGATACTATGCAGTCATTAAACATGGCCTTGCACAAGTGTATACAGTTACAAGATGTAAGGTAGTGGTCCTGTTTTATTCTTTTGCACGTAGCTGTCCAGTTTTTCCAAAATCATTTATTGAAGAGATTGTCTTTTCCCCATTGTGTATTCTTCCCTCCTTTGTCATAGATTAATTGACCATATATTTACAGTTTTTTTCTGGGTTCTCTATCTTATTCCAGAGATCCATATGTCTGTTTTTGTGCCAGTAGCATACTGTTTTGATTACTCTAGCTTTGTGGTATGTTTTGAAATCAGAAAGCATGATATGTCCAGCCTTGTTCTTCTCTCTCAAGATTGCTTGGTTGTTTGGGATCTTTTGTGGTTCCATACAGATTTCAGAATATTTTGTTTTAGTTCTGAGAAAAATGTTGTTGGTATTTTCATAAAGATTTTATTAAATCCATAGATCACTTTGAGCAGTGTGGATAATATCCTTATCCATGAACACAGAATATCTTTTTGTTTATTTGTGTCATCTTCAATTTCTTTCATTAGTGTCTTATAGTTTTCAAAATACAAGTCCTTTTACCTCCTTGGTTAAATTTATTCCTAGGTATTTTATTCTTTTTGATGTGATTGTAAATGGGATTATTTTCTTAATTTCTTTTTCTGATAGCTTGTTAGGATACAGGAAAGCAACTGATTTCTCTATGTTAATTTTGGGTCCTGTGACTTTACTAAATTTGTTTATTTGTTCTAACAGTTTTTGATGGAGTCTATACTGTTTCCTATATATAGTATCATGTCATCTGCAAATAGTGACTTTTATTTCTTCCTTTCCAGTTTGGATGCCTTTTATATCTTTTTCTTGCCTAATTGCTCTGGGTAGGACTTGTAATACTATTTTGAAAGAAAGTGGCATTCTTATCTTGTTTCTGATTTTAGAAGAAAAGTTTTCAGCTTTTCATTATTGACTATGATGTTAGGTGTGGATTTGTCATATATGGCCTATTTTATGTTGAGGTATGTTCCTTCCATAGTGAGTTTCTTGAGAGTTTTTATCATACATAGATGTTGGATTTTGTCAGATGATTTTTCAACATCTGTTGAAATGATCATATGATTTTGATCTTTCTTTTTGTTAGTGTGGTATATCACATTGATTGATTTGCAGATGTTAAGCAATTTTTGCATCCCAGAATAAATCCCACTTGATTATGGTATATGACCCTTTTAATGTATTGTTGAATTTGGTTTGCTATTTTGTTGAGCATTTTTCTATGTTCATCAGGGGTATGGGCCCATAATTTTGTGGTGTCTTTGTCTGGTTTGTTATCAGGGCAATGCTGGCCTCATAAAGCATTCCATCCTCTTTAATTGGAATACTTTAAGATGAATAGGTTCTAACTGCTCTTACCTATCTTATCTTCAAATGTATTTGAGTTACTTTTCCTACTTTTTTAAGAATTTCTTTTAAATTTCTTAAGATGGATACATGGCTTAGCTCATTAATTTTTAGCCTTTTTTCTTAATCACTTACAAGTCTATATATTTTAAACTTCTACTTTGGCTATATTGTCCAAGTTTTGATGTATCATATTTTGTTGATATTCATTTCAAACTACTTTCTTATTCCAGCGTGAATTCTTTTTTGACCCACAAGTTATTTAGAAGTAGGCTTCCAACTTTATAAATTTAGTATTTTTTATTTACCTTTTTCTTAATGATTTTTAAGTTAATTTACACTGTGGTCAGAGAACTATGTCATTGTTTCCCAGTATTTGAAATGTGTTGAGGGTGCCTGGGTGGCTCAGTCAGTTGTGTCCACCTCTTAATTTCTGCTCAGATTGTGATCTCTCAGTTGGTGACATCAAGCCCTGCGTTAGGCTCCGTGCTGACAGTGCAGAGTCTGCTTGGAATTCTCTCTCTTTCTCTCTCTCTCTCCCACCCCTCTTGAGTGCATGCACTCACTGTCTCTCTCAAAATAAATAAATAAATAAATAAATAAATAAATAAACAAACAAATAAATAAATAAACCTCAAAAAAGAAAAGAAATATGTTGAGTGTTGGTATATGGGCCAGTATATGATCAATTTTGTGAAAGTTCTATGTGTTCCTGAAATGAATATGCACTCTGCTATCGTTTGTTAATGTGTGTTGTAAGAGCCAATTAGGTCAAATGTTTATGTCCTTCATATCTTTTATGTATTTTGTGGGTTTCTTGCTTGTTTGTTTTGGCTTATGCTTTCAACTCTGTGTTAAAAATTCTCTACTGTAGATCTGTTTCTTTGTTTTAATTCTGTACATTTTTCCTAATTTATTTTGATACTGTGTTACTAGATATGCACAAATTTAACATGATTATAGTTTCCTGGGAGAATCAATCCTTTCATTACAACAAATTAACCTTCTTTATCTCCAGCAATGTTTTAATTTACCCAAGAAGTCTAATTTTTCTCATATAAGTATAGCAATATATACCTCTCTTGCTTAGAATTTATTGGGCATATATTTTTCTATCCTTTTACTATAAACCTATATAAACCTCTTACTTTACAGGTGTCTCTTATACATAGCATATAATTGGATTTTATTTTATCCTACCCAGAAATTCATTATTTTAATTAATCCATTTGCATTGTATAGAGTTAAATCTACCAACATATTTTGAACTTCCATTTGTTTCATCTTGCTTTGTTTAAAAAATTAAATGTCTGTATATGGATGGCCTATTTCTAGACACTTTATTCTATCCTATTGTTCTGTTTGTTTGCTGCATGTGAAAATCACTCAACTTTCATTACTGAAGCTTTATAACAAATTTTGATATCCAGGGGTATAAATGTGATAATCTTTTTATAATTATTTTTAAATTTTTCTTTGCCATGTTTGGTCTTTTACATCCATTATAAATTTTTTTATTTTCTTAAAGTTTTTATTTATTTATTTTGAGAGAGAGAGAGAGAGAAAGAGAAGGAAAGAGAGAAAGAATCCCCAGCAGGCTCCACACTGTCCACACAGAAGCCGATGCAGGGCTCAAACTCATGAACTGATAGATCATGACCTGTACTGAAGCCAAGTGTCAGACGCTTAACCAACTGAGCCACCCAGGTGCCCTACATCCATTATAAATTTTAAAATCAGATTGTCCATTTGTGTGATATTACAGCTATGGGTCCTTTTTTTGTCATTTATTTACTTTAATATTTATACTTCAATATTTACGTATATTCAAAATATACTTAACCCCTCCAATACCCCTCCAAAAGCCACATTCTATTACCACATCATGCTCAAATTCCAGGATCTCCTCAAGTAAATCAGGTTCAAGTGTGGATGAGAATTCTTAAGTTTGGTGCTTCTACTATGGTTTATCTCAACTGGAATTCCTGTGGAATAGCAACAGGTTGTTTGCCTCCCACACACCCAGCATACAGTGGTAACTAGGCATAGATAATCACAATAGACATATCTATTCAGAGTAGAAGATGGACACACACAGCAGATAACCTCATATTGTTGTCATAGAGACTCAAACATCATAGTATGGTCAGATAGTACAAATAATAATGAATGATTGTAATGAGATGTGAGGGCTCTTGGTCATTTATACAGTTTTGAAGAAGAACATTTTTAGGTAATAAATGGTAATGTGTGTGTATGTTGCATTTAAATATAAATGCACAACTCCTGTTTGATTATTATAATTTTCATCATGCTATATATTCTAATTTCTCGATCATTCAGCTTTGGGAGTTAAATCATGTAAAGTTTTAGAGATAACATGTATCTGGAATAGATCAGGTCCTAGGTATTCAGCGAAATCTTCCCCTACTGTACCTTTCTCTCCTTTTAAATCTTCAAATCATATTATAGTTTTGTACTTATCAAGTTTGGGCAATGAAAACTGAGGCTCTTCTCCCTGCTACTACATAGAACATGCTTCCCTGTATCTTACAGGGGGACACATGAAGGAATAATATTAAGATCAGCAAAATAGTAGACATCTCTTGGTTAATAAAATTCTATAAAATATTTTAGATGTTTTAATTTTAATTCTGAAGGAATGAGAAAGTGTCCATCTTGGCTTATAAAAGAACATCAGTATCTCTTCTAAAAGTGCCATAAATAAGACGGAAACTGGCAGATTTATTGTTGATCTATGTTTAATTTAAATTTGTTTTTAGAATATAGGAAAAGTGGTGAAAGGAAACTGACAGCTTTGAATAGATATATGGTCTAAAACTCTGTACTACATCACTCATTTTAAATTAAGACTTGATATTATTCTTTCTGAAATATATCAGATGTGGAAAGACACAGAGTGTGGTCCTCTGAAAAACGGGAGAGAGGGGGAGAAAAGCAGAAATAAAGTACCTCTTAAATTATTGATTTTGTGAAACATATCAAATTACTTGTCATCATAAATGTGGCAGCCTATAACTTGAAGTGTGTTGACCAGTGATACCCTTAATGTGTTTGGATGCTTACTGGCTTTTGCACCTTTATGGCAGAGCATTAAAGTATATTTTATGTTTAGATAATTTATCAATGTATAGGTGTGTAATCCTATTTATCTTGCTATTTTATCAGGTTGCTAGTGTGAGGCCAATATTTTAATAAGCTATGTATCAAATAAGTAGACTTTAGCAATTTGAAAGGCATTTTTGATACAGTATATTTCTATACTAATAGTATGTCATTGGCCAAACTATTGGGAAGTAAATTATAGCACAGATTAAGCTCCCTCTCTATGAAAATAACTTTTATTGAGTGTTTTCAATATGCCAGTTGTTTTCTAAGCACTTTACATTATCTCTTTATATTCTCATTATAACTCCACAAGATGGGTGATATTATTATCCTCATTTTATAAATGAGGAAACTAAGTCACCCTACTGGGTGTGGGAACATTCAAGGTGGGAAAAATAGTATAAGAAACATCATGGTATATGTGGGGAAAATAAGCAATTCTGTGTAAACCTAACACATTAACAAAGTCCTATATTTCACAGTGTATTAAATAGCCAAATCATATCTCAGCTTTCTATGTGTTTTCTTTTAACAAAACTCATATCTGACCTGAAGCCAATGTTTGTTACTGTTCCTGATTGAAACTTCTTGAGTGGAATTACAGAATTGTCATCTCAGTATTAAAGGTATTAAAGGTGAAGATTAAAGTGCATAAATGATTTGTCAGGGGGCAGAGTGAAAGTCAGGAGAGTTCCTGGAGAAGAACATAGAGCACTGAAATCTTACCCCAAAGCTTTGGTTTTCTAGGTTAGATAAGACCAGCTCCAACTAAGATGTTGGAATAGAATTGAGCATGATTATTTATAAGTCCCATCCTAGTTTCTAGCAGACACCAGTCATGAGGCAACACATCTATTGATTAAAAGTGTAGGTATGCTCTGGAGACCAGAAAATTTAGGTTTAACTGAGTAGGGGTGGGGCGAATACTTTATCTCTAACCCTAAATTTCTTTCTCTCTAACATAATTATAACAGGATTTACTTTTTATGTTGTTGTGAGGAATAAATGTAACTAAAGAGCCTAGAACCATGATTGGTATTGACATATGCAGGTTCTGTTTCTTTTATTCTTTATAAATATGCTGACAATGTGTGATTGTGCATTTCTATGGAAATGTATACAGGAATTCTGTCAAAGATATGACTATAAAATGCACACATATTCCCTTTGTTTTGTTTGACATTTGGGAAGAACATTTAATGTGATATCTACCCTCTTAACAAATTTTGAAGTATACAGTACCGTATTGTTAACTCTAGGCAGTATGTTATACAGAATTTATGTTTCTAGAATTTATTCAACTAGCGTAACTGAAACTTTATACCTATTAAACAGCAACTCCCAATTTCTCCAACCCAACAGCCTCCAGCAGCCACTGTTGTACTCTCTACTTAAAAAATTTGACTATTTTATATACCTCATATGAAAGGACTCATGCAGTATTTGTCTTGTGATGCTTATCTCCTGTAGCATCATGTTCTCTACATTTATGAATGTTGTTGCAAATGGCAGATTTTTTTTATGGCTAAATAATGTTCTGCTGTATATCCATTACCACATTGTCTTTATTTATTTTTCAATGGATTCTTAGTTCGTTTCCATATATTGGCTATTGTAAGTAATGCTGCAATAAACATGGGAGTGCTAATATCTGTTTGAGGTTCTGATTTCAATTATTTTGAAATATCCGGAAGTAGTATTGCTGGATCATTTGGTATTTCCATTTTTAATGTTTTGAGGAATATCTGTAGTGTTTTGCATGACTGCTGTGCCATTTTGTATTCTGCCAACACTGTATAGGGTTCCTATTTTTTCACAACTTCACCAACACTTTTTTTTTTTTAAATAATAGCTATTCTAGGGATACCTGGGTAGCTCAGTTGGTTGATTTCTGCTCAGGTCATGAACTCACCATCACGAGGCTGAGCCCTGCATGGGCCTTGTGCTGAGCATGGAGCCTGCTTAAGCTTCTATCATGCCCTCTCCATCTACCCCTCTCCACTCATGCTTGTGCGTGCTCTCTCTGTCTCTCTCTTTAAAAAACAATAAATAAATAAATAAATAAATAAATAAACAAACAAACAAATAAATAAAGGCTATCCTAACAAATGTGAGGTGACATTTCATTGTGGTTTTTATTTGCATTTCCCTGATAGTTACTGATATTGAGCATATTTTCATATTCATGATGGGTGTGTGTATGTTTTCTTTGGAAAAATGTCTGTCCAAGTCCTTTGCCCATTTTTTAATGGATTGCTTGGGTTTTCTTGTTACTGAGTTGTAGGAGATCCTTATATATTTTGGAAATTAGTCCCTTATCAGCTATATGGTTTACAAATATTTTCTCCTATTCTGTAGGTTGCCTTTTCATTTTTTGAATTGTTTCCTTTGCCATGCAAAAACTTTTTAGTTTGATGTCTCTTTGTCTCTTGTCTCTTTTTGTGATTGCAGTGACAGTAAACGTGTATTTGCGTATGTCCAAATTCATCAAATTGTAACCATTGAGTATGTACAGTTCTTTGTATATAAATTATACCTCAATAAAACTGCTTAAAAATAAAATATGTACACATTTCTCTCTTATCTGTGTTAGTAAGGAGTGATATAAGGAATTAGGAGTAACCTAGATAATTCTAGAAAATGTAAGAACATAAAAGAAATCAATAGCATCAATCACATTAAATGCTCATACAGAGAGGGGGTATAACAGGAGGTGAGTTCAAATTCATAGATCATTTACAAATCCCAGAAAGAGTTGACTGTGGAGAATTAACCCATTGTGTCCTAGGACATGAAACTTTTGGATGACCCTAGTGTGACAGAGCTGCTCACCAAAATCTATATTCTCCTTCCTGGATGTTCAGGAAGACTACATTCCCCACTCTTACTTGTGGTCTGGTTTGACCTCAAACTAAGCACTCAATGAAAGTGAGGTACATAATTTTCAAGTGTGGCCTCCAAAATCTTCACAGCTTTCTCTGCATACACTTTTTTCTTTTCTTGTTGACTGGAATGAAGCCAGCTCTTAGAGGAACCTTGGAAAACATTTGGTGAAAATTGCAGAAACTTCTAAACAACTGTGTGGAAAAAGGCTCCATGCCAACTTGTTTACCTAGTGATTATTAGTAAATGAGCAAGAAATGAACTTCTACTGGGTTTGAAACATAAATTTGTGGATCCACTTATTGCAGCAGTGACTATTACCATATTATACTTATTTATTACAATGATAGGGTAATGGGATATAATGAAAGTTATAGTATATAGAAGTAACATATCAGATATCCATTTCTGTGGGGCTCCACAGGAAGAGGAGGCATGGAGAAAGGATTTGGAAGTGAGAAAGAGATAGAAAACAAGCGGGGACTGTATCTCTGGATAGTTTTTAAGTCAGATCTTCAACTTTGACATTGATTCTCAGGCAGGCTGCAAGTGGTTAGATGCTCTTTGAAAGCCAGATTAGGGTGAAAGCACTGTAGAAGCCTATTGTGGGACTCACAGGAAGCAGAGTCACACAGACATTAGGCATCAGGATGTTTATTGGAACATGCCTTCAGAATCCACACCAAGGGAGAACGGAGGAAGCAGGACTGAGCTGGGGAGAGATTGGACTGTGATGCAGTCTCAGTAAGAGCTCAGTCAATCCAGAGAGAACTCTGAAGCTGGGATGACCTTTGAGAGTTTTCCAAGTTGGAATGAGGAGCCTGGGCCTTTATACTGGCAAAATAACCAGTCGTTAGATTCTAGTGACAGGGCAGCTCTCTTTGGCCAAGGGAGATCTCCAGAGAGGGCAGAGAGCTGAGGGCTGTGCTGTTAGCCCAGCAATACTCCTGGCATCTTGGGTAATACATTCTTCAGACATTAGAAAGCCCTCTTATCTTAAGTGATCAGGACCTACAATTAATTGGCTAATTGAAAAAACATTGGTAAAAGAGAGAACTTGTATTAAAAATACATACCATAGTTGAATATTTTATTTTCATTTTAACATAAATACACATTTATTCGTCACGCTTTATTTTTTTTTAATTTTTTTTAACATTTATTCATTTTTGAGACAGAGAGAGACAGAGCATGAATGGGGGACAGAGAGAGAGGGAGACACAGAATCCGAAACAGGCTCCAGGCTCTGAGCTGTCAGCACAGAGCCCGACGCGGGGCTCGAACTCACGGACCGTGAGATCATGACCTGAGCCGAAACTGGACGCCCAGGTGCCCCAGTTTGTCACACTTTAAATATGAAGCCAAAGCTTTTCTTTACATGCAAGTCCCTAAGTTGGTATTCAGGAAACTCTTGCTTACATAATACTTGTTAATGAATTAGATACAATTTATTGCTTTAGTTTCTTTTGAATAAACAATTTAAAATATAGTAATCGGAATATGAAATACCACTACGTTTTTTTACTACTTTTTTCTACTTATATTTCATTAGTTTTTATTAATACCCCTATAAATTATATACATAAAATAAACAGGAAACTAATATTATCAGTTTGGGAATGAAATATGACTGGTTTTTGGAAAGCACGGGGTTTAAATCAGAGGAGAAATTTTGAAAAGATACCGACAAGCTGCAAATGTTTAAGCAATATGTCACCAAGTCTCGGTTTTGCTGCATTAGAAACAGTTATTTTGGGACTGGCTAAGTGAGATCCCCAGGTAGGTCTTGCTATGCAGATTTTTTTCAGCTTTATTAAGGTATTATTGACAAATAAAATTGTATATATTTAGGTTGTACAACATGATGTTTTGAATGTATATATGCATTGTGTAATGATTACTACAGTCAAGCTAACGAACATATTCATCACCTCTCATAGTTACAATTTTCTTCATGGTAAAAACACTTGAGATCTACCCTCTTAGCAAATTTCAAGTGTATAATACATTATTATTAACTATAGTCATCATACTGTATATTGGGTGCCCAGAATTTATTCATCATCTAACCACAGGTTGTTAGCCCTGAACATCTTCCTATTTCCTCCAACCCTGTAACCAGTACTCCACCCTCTGTTACATTGAGTTCGATTTTTTTTTTTTTTTTTGGAAGTCCACTTGTAAGTGAGATCATGCAGTATTTGTCTTTCTGTGCCTGGTTTAAGTCACTTAGCATAGTGTCTTCTAGGTGCATTCATTTGTCACAAATGGCAGGATTTACTTTTTTAATTTATTTTAATGTTTATTTATTTTTGAGAAAGAGAGAGAGCACAAGCAGGGGAGGGACAGAGAGAGAGGGAGACACAGAATCAAAAGCAGGCTCCAGGCTCTGAGCTGTCAGCAACAGAGCTCAATGCGGGGCTCAAACTCACAGACAGTGAGATCATGACCTGAGCCAAAGTTGGATGCTTAACCTAGTGAGCCACCCAAGGAAAGCCCTTGGATTTCCACTTAAAAAAAAAAAGCCAGATAATATTTCATTACATATGTATGTCATATTTCATATATCTGTTGGTGATCACTTAAGTTGTTCCATATCTTGACCACTGTGAATAATGCTGTAATGAACTCATAGTACAGCTACCAATCTGACATAGTGACTTTATTTTCTTTGGCTATATACTCGTATGTGACATTTTTGGATCATATGGTACTTTTTTTAACTTTATGAGGAAACTCCATACTGTTTTCTGTAATTGCTGTTCCAGTTTACATTCCCACCAATAGCATACAAGTGCTCCCTTTTCTCTACTTCCTCACCAACACTTATTTTTGACTTTTGGTAATAGTCATACTATTACTATGAGGTAGTATCTCATTGTAGTATCTCACTTTGGTTTTGATGTGTGTTTCTCTTATGAGAAATTATGAGTATTAGTGATGTTGAGCATCTTTTATGCACATGTTGTCTATTTGTGTGTCTTCTTTATAAAAAATATCTTTCAGGTCCTTTGCCTATATTTATTTTTTTTTTAATTTTTTTTTCAACGTTTATTTATTTTTGGGACAGAGAGAGACAGAGCATGAACGGGGGAGGGGCAGAGAGAGAGGGAGACACAGAATCAGAAACAGGCTCCAGGCTCTGAGCCATCAGCCCAGAGCCTGACGCGGGCTCGAACTCACAGACCGCGAGATCATGACCTGGCTGAAGTCGGACGCTTAACCGACTGCGCCACCCAGGCGCCCCCTTTGCCTATATTTAAATGGACTTATTTGAATTTTTTGCTGTTTAGTTTTATGAGTTCTTTATGTAATTTGGATATTAATCTCTTGTGAGACATATGTTTTGAAGATATTATCTTCTATTCCATAAGCTGCCTTTTCATTTTGTTCATTGTTTCTTTGGTTATGCAAAAACCTTTAAGTTTCATACTGTCTGCTTCATTTATTTTTGCTTTTGTTATCTGTGCTTTTGGTGTCAAATCCCCCCCTGAAAAAAAAAAAAACTTATTGCCAAGAGCAATGTCAAGGAAGTTTTCCCCTGTGTTTTCTTCTAGGAATTACATGTCTTCATTTAAGGCTTTCATCCATTTTCAGTTAAATGTTACGGGTAGTATGAAATATGCATCCTTTTTCTTTTTCTTTTCTTTTCTTTTTTTTTTTTTTGTATGTGAATATCTAGTTTTCCCAAAATAATTTGTTGAAGAAACTTTCCACATTGTGTATTCTTGGCAACTTTGTCAAAGATTAGTTGAATACATATGCATGGTTTTATTTCTGGGCTTTTTATTCTGTTCCAATGGTCTAAATATCTGTTTTTAAACTAGTACCATAGTGTTTTGATTTTTATCACTTTATAGTATAATTTGAAAGCAACAAGTGTGATGCCTCCAACTTTGTTCTTCTTGCTCAAGATTGCTTTAGCTATCTAGGCTCTTTTTTCTTTTAATTCCACTAGAGTTAACATATAGTGTTATATTACTTTCAGGTGTACAATATAGTGATTCAATAATTAAAAATCTGAAACACTTCACAAATATGCATGTTATTCTTGCACAGGAGCCACACTAGTCTCTGTATCATTCCAATTTTATTCTATGTGCTGCTGAAGTGAGTACTATCTGAGCACTTTTGTGATTTCCATATAAATTGTTTTTTTTTTCTATTTCTGTGTAAAATGCTATTGGAATTTTGATAGGGGTTACATTGAATGTGTGTGCTTTTTTGGGTAGTATGGATATTTTAACAATTTTAATTCTTCCAACCCATGAACAGTGGATATCTTTGCATTTATTTGTATCTTAAGATTTTTGTACAACTAATTTTTGTATGTTGATTTTGTATTGAGCATCTCTATTGATTTATTTATTATTTTTAACAGATTTTGGTGGATCTAGATAAGATCATGTCATCTACAAACAGAGACAATTTTACTTCTTTCTTTCTGATTTGGATGCCTTTTATTTATTTCTTTTTCTTGCTGAATTTCTTTGATGGGACTTCCACTATTATATTGAACAAAATTGGGCATCCTTGTCTTGTTCCTGATCCTAAAAGAAAAACTTTCAGCCCTTCACCATTAAGTATGATGTTAGGTGTAAACTTGTCATATATGGCCTTCATTATGTTGAGGTACATTCCCTCTCTACCTAAATATTAAGATATTTTACCAGGAAGGGATACCAAATTTTGTCAAATGCTTTTTCTACATATACTGATATGATCATATGATTTTATCTTTTATTTTGTTAATGCAGTGTATCACATTCATGGATTTGTGTATGTTGGACCATTCTTGCATATGAGTGACAAATCCCACTTGATCATAGTATATGATTATTTTAACATGCTATTGAATTAGGTTTGATCATATTTTTTTGAGGATTTTTGGCGTGCATATTTATCTGGGATATTAAGCATTAATTTTCTTTTCTTTTAATGTCCTTAACTAGTTTTTGGTATCAGGGTAATGCTGGCCTCATAAAATAGTTTTGGAGTCTTCCCTCTTCTCTTTGAGAAGGACTGGTATTAATTCTTTGAATATTCAGAATTCACCTGTGAAACTATCTGGTCCTGGACTTTTGTTTATTGCGAGGCTTTAATTACTGATTCCATTTCCTTTCTCATTATTGGTCTGTTCTGATTTTCTATTTCTTCAATATTCAGTCTTGGTAGGTTGTATCTTCTTAGGAATTTATTTAATTTGTTGGTATATAATTGTTCATAATAACGTCTCATGATGCTTTGTTTTTCTATGGTATCAGTTGTAATGTTTCTTATTTTATTGTTGACTTTATTTGCATCTTCAAGCTTTTTTTTCATAATTAACCTACCTAAGGATCTACCCATTTTGTTTATCTTTTTTTTAAAACCATCCTTAGTTTCATTGATATTTTCTATTGTTTTTCTCATCTCTATTTCATTTATTTCTCCTCTGATCTGTTGTATTTTCTTCCTTTTGCCAACTATGAGTTTTTTTATTGTTCTTTTTCTAGTTTGAAATATAAACTTAGGATTTTATTTGAGATCTTTCTTTTTTATTAATGTAGACATTTATCATATTAGCCTTCTTAGAACTGCTTTTGCTGCATCCTGTAAGTTTTGCTATGGTATATTTCCACTTTGTTGCTTTCAAGATACTTCCCTTTTGATTTCTTCTTTCACCCTTTGGTTTTGCAGGAATACGTTGTTTTATTTCCAAATTTTGTGATTCTCTTTTTAGTTTTACTCCAGTTTCTATTTTCATACTATTTTGATCAGAATAGATGTGTGATATGATTTCTATACTGTGACCTAACATCTGATTTACATTGTGACCTAACATATGATTTTTCTTACAGAATGTTCCATTGTGCTTGAGGTGAATATATTGTGTTGCTATTGGATGGCATGTTCTGTGCATGTCAGTTAGCTCCATTTGGTCTAAAACATATTTCACGTACAATATTTCCTTATTGATTTTTGGTCTGGATGATCCATTCATTGTTGAAAGTGGAGTATTAAAGTCCTTTATTATTATTGAATTTCTGTCAAATTTTCCCTTAAGAGCTGTTAACATTTGCTTTATATATTTAGATGCTCCAATATTGGGTGCATATGTATTCATAATTATTTTATTCTCTTGATGAATTAATACTTTTATCATTATATAATGATCTCCTTTGTTTCTTGTTACAGGTTTGACATGAAGTCTATTTTGTCTGGTATAAGTATAGCTACCCCTGCTTGTCCTTGCTTTCCATTTGCACGGAATACCTTTTTCCATCTCTTCACTTTCAGCCTATGTGTGAGTCTACTAATAGGCAGCATATACTTGTGTCTTGCTTATTTTTTTGATTAAGACTTAATTTCTTAGAGCAGTTTTAGATTTACAACAGAGTTAAGAGAAAAGTACAGAAATTTCCTATACACCCTCTGCCCCCCACAGATGCATATCCTCCCACATTATCAACATAATTCATCAGACTAGTACACTTTTTACAAAGAATGAACCTACATTGGCACATCATAAATCACCTAAAGTCTATAATTTACCTTAGGATTCACTTGTGGTGGTGTACATTATTTGGGGGTGGACAAATGTTTAATGATGTCCATCTTTACATCATATAGAGTATCTTCCCTGACCTAAAAATCCTGTGTTCTGCCTATTTGTCTCTTTCCCACTCCCCACCCTTGACAATCACCAGTCTTTTAATTTTCTGTATCGTTTTGCCTTTTCCAGAATGTCATATATTTGGAACTGTACAGTTTGTATCTTTTCAAGACCTTCCTTCACTTTGTAATATGCATTTCAGGTTCCTCTTTGTCTTTTCATGGCTTGATAGATCAATTTCTAGCAGTGAATGATATTCCAGTGTCTGGATGTAGTAGAGTTCATTTATTATTTACCTACTGGAGGACATCTTAGTCACTTCTAAGTTTGGCAATTATGAATAAATCTACTATAAACATCTGTGTGCCAGTTTTTGTGTGGGCATAAGTTTTCACTTCCTTAAGGTAAATAGTAAGGAGTATGATTGCTGAATCATATAGTAAGAATGTGTTTAGTTTTGTAAGAAACTGCCCAACTATCTTCCAAAATTACTATGCCATTTTGTATCCCCATCAACAATGTCTGAGAGATCCTGTTGTTCCACATTCTCACCAGAGTTTGGTGGTGGATTTTGGCCATTCTAATAGATGTATATTGGTATCTCATTGTTGTTTTAATTTACATTTCCTTGGTGACATATGATGTGAAGCATCTTATATATATATATCTTATATATATGATATATATATGATATACATATATATTATATATATCTTATATATATGATATATACATATAATCTATTATATATATATCTTATATATATGATATATACATATAATATATGTATATTATATGTATATATATAATATATACATATATTATATATATCTTATATATGATATATACATATATATTATATATATATATCTTATATATATGATATATACATATAATATATATATATATGATATATATCTTATATATATGATATATATCTTATATATGTATCTTTTATATATATTTTTTATATATATTTATATATATATATTTATTTATATATATATTTTATATATATTTATATATATATATTTTATATATATATCTTATATATATATCTTTTATATATAAAAGATATATATATAAGATATATATCATATATATAAGATATATATCATATATATATATTATATGTATATATCTTCTTTGGTGATGTGCTTATTAAGGTCTTTGGCCCATTTTTTTAATCAATTTTTCACTTTCTTATTGTTGGGTTCTAAGAGTTCTCCTGTATTTTGAATAAAAGTCCTTTATCAGATTTGTCTTTTGCGGACATTCTCTCCCAGTCTGTAGATTGTCTTCTAATTTTCTTGATATTGCCTTTCATAGAACAGAAGTTTTTCATTTTTTTTAAAATTTTTTTTTCAACGTTTTTTATTTATTTTTGGGACAGAAAGAAACAGAGCATGAACGGGGGAGGGGCAGAGAGAGAGGGAGACACAGAATCGGAAACAGGCTCCAGGCTCCGAGCCATCAGCCCAGAACCTGACGTGGGGCTCGAACTCACGGACTGCGAGATCGTGACCTGGCTGAAGTTGGACGCTTAACCGACTGCGCCACCCAGGCGCCCCAGAAGTTTTTCATTTTAATGAAGTTCAGCTCACCAATTATCTCTTTCATAAATCATGTCTTCAGTGTTGTATATAAAAAGGAACCACTATATTCAAGTTCATCTAGGTTTGTTCCTAGGTTATCTTAGGTCATAGATCCATTTTGAATTAATTTTGTGAGGGCTGTAAGGTTTGTATCTAGATTCATTTTCATTTGCATGTGGATGTCCATTTGTTCCAGAACCATTTGTTGAAAAGACATCTTTGCTCCATAGTATTGCCTTTGCCCTTTCGTCAAATATCCGTTGACTGTATTCATGTCTGTATATTTTTGGTCTCCCTTTTCTGTTCTGTTGATCTACTTATGTACTCTTTTGTTAATACCACTATCTTGATTACTGTAGTTTTATAGAAACTATTGAAGTCTTTAGTAGCATCAATTTTCTAACTTTAGTAGCATCAATTTTCTAACTTTTCTTCAATATTGTGTTGGCTATCACAGTAGCCTATCTATATAAACTTCAAAATCAGTCTGTAAATATCCATAAAATAACTTTCTGGGATTTTGATGGGGATTGCATTGAATCTATAGAACAAGTAGGGAAAAACTGATATCTTAACATATTTAGTCTTCTTACTTGAACCTGAAATATCTATTTATTTAGTTTTTTTTTATTTTGTCTATCAGTATTTTGTAGTTTTCCTCATATAGATCTTGTATATGTTTTGTTAGATTTATACTTAAGTATTTTATGTTAATGTAAATGATACTGTGTTTTTTCATTTCAAATTTTACTTGTTCATTTTTGGTATATAAGAAAGCAACTGACTTTTGTACCTTGTAACCTTGTACCTTGCAACCTGGCATAATTGCTGATTAATTTTAGGAATTTTTTGTTGATTCTTTCAGAATTTCCACTTGGATAATAATGTCATCTGTAAACATAGCTTTATAGATATATAGCTTCCTTACCAATCTGTACACTTTTATTTCTTTTCTTACCTTATTGCATTAGCAAGGAGTTCCCATACAATATTGACAGGCATAATGAGAGAGGACATTGTTGCCTTGTAACGAATCTTAGTGGGAAAGCTTTGATTTTTCTCATCATTCATATGATGTTAGCTGTAGATATTTTGTGGATAGTCTTTATCAAGTTGAGAAAGTTTTCCTCTATTGCAATTTTCTAAGACTTTTTGTTTTGAATGAGTACTGGATTTTGTTAAATGCTTTTTTACATCTATTGATATGAAGTGGTTTTTCTTTTTTATTCTGTTGATGTGATGGATTACAGTAATTGGTTTTCAAATTTTGAGCCAGGTTTGCATATCTAGAATAAATACCACTTGGTTGTAGTGTATAGTTATTTTTATGTGTTTTTTATTTATTTTCCTATTTTTTGTTGAGGATTTTCATATCTATCAGAGATATTGGTCTATAATTTTCTTTTTTTGTAATGTGTTTGGTTTTAGTATTAGGGTAACGCTGGATTCATAGAATGAGTTAGGATCTATTCCCTTTCCCTCTTTTGTTTGAAAGAAATTGTAGAGAACTGGTATAATTCCTTCCTTAAATTTTAATAGAATTCACCAGTGAACCCATCTGAATCTGATGATTTCTGTTTGGGAAGTTTATTAAGCTGTTACTCAAATTCTTTAATAGATATAAGCCTATTCAGATCATCTGTTTTTTTCTTGTTTATGTTTTGGTAGATTATGTCTTTTAAACAATTTTTGTTGTTGTTGTTGTTGTTGTTTTATTTTTTTTTTCCAGCACTCGGAATATATCCTCCTGCTCTGTCCTGGTCTGCAAGGTTTCTGCTGAGAAAGTTACTGGTAGTCATATGGAGGTTCCCTTGTATGAGATGGGATGAATTTCTTTTCTCTTGCTGCTTTCAGAATTCTCTGATTTTTTTTTTCAGTTTTGACAGTTTTATTGTGATGTGTTTTTATCAAGTCTTCTTCTGTGGCATCGGTTTGAGGGCCACTGAGCTCCCTGTACCTAGATATCAGTATCTCTCCTCAGATTTGGGAAAGTTTTTTGGCAAAGGTTTCTTTTAAATTACCTTTCTGCCCCTTCTCTCTGTCTCTCTGTTTCTCTCTCTCTCTCCTTTTCTTTTTTTCCTTTTGGGTTCCCATAATGTGTGCTTTTCTTTCTGATGGTGTTCCATAAATCCCATAGACTTTCTTCCCTCTGTTTCATTCATTTATCTTTTTTTTTCTAATTCGGTAATTTCAAATAATTTTTTTTTCATATTCACAGATTCTTCTACTTGACTTAATCTGCTGTGGATGCTATGTATTGTATTTTTCATTTCATTCATTGTATTCTCCAGCTCCAGAACTTCTCTTTGGTTCTTTTTTATAATTTCTATCTCCTTTTGAAACTTCTAACTTTGTTCATATATTGTTTTTCCTGATTTTGTTGAGTTGTCTATGTTCTCTTGTAGCTTGCTGAGGTCCTTAAAACAATTTTTTGAATTCTTTGTCAATTCATAGATCTCTATTTCTTTATAGTAATCACTGGAAAGTCATTGTGTTCCTTTGATTGTTTCATGTTTCCTTGATTTTTTTGTTTCTTGTAGCCTTGCATTATGTGTGCACATTTGACAGAGCAGTCACTTCTAGAATTTATGAAGTGCTTTAAGTAGAGAAAGACCTTCATCCACAGGTGAGCACAAGGGTGCCAGCTGGGTGTAGTGTGGCAGTTCCATCTCTGAGGAGGGCTTAGGAAAGTATTCTTCTTGTAGCTCTGTCAGCTAAGGTCAGCATTGATGAAGATTGTAGGGGTACTTAGCAGCCAAGTTTGTAGGTATCCACAGTGGCAGCAATGGCTATTGGGTTCTTTGGTGCAAAGGCTTTTGGGATTCTTTTGATCTTTCTTTTCTCCCATGGGAGAATTTGTGGCCAAGGGGCTCCCTCTTGGCATCACGTCTGGCCCATCAGTGCACTCATGGTTACAGTGGCACTAGTATCAGATGCTAGAGCTTAGAGTCCATGGAGTCGTGGTAGAGCTAGAGGTCCAGAGCTCAGGCACAAATGGAACTATATTGGCTCCAGGATCTGGGTTATGGGCATTCTCACTGTGGCAGTGGCTTTGCCATTCTAGGTGAGAGTTCTTGCAGAGTGACCATGGAGCTTGCGTCTAAAGAATAGGCATATTCCAAGCAGCCATGGCTCTGGGATTTGAGGAGCAGACATGCTCACTGTGGCTCTGGCTCTGGAATCTGAGGTACACATGCATATGATGCTGCCATGGGTCTGGAGTGCAGGCATGTGTACAGCAGCTGTGGCTCTGGATTCCAGTGCATGTCCAGGGTTGATAGAAGGGGAAGCCCCAGTTCCAGGGTGGTGGAACATGTAGCAGTTCCTTCTGGGGCAGGAGTCACTAGATGTGCATAGCAATATCTCCTTCTCCAGGGGTCTTCAGTGACAGTGGATGTTGTTTACCTTGGTGGCAAAAGCTGCTAGTGTCCTTTCTGGAACAGGCCACTGGAGTCCACATGAGTAATTATGAGCTTCTCCACTGTGAAAGCTGTGAGGGTCTGTGGCTGCCATATGCTTCAGAGGCTGTTGAGATACTCAGGACAAAAGCTACTGGGGTCCTCTTCAGTGCAGAACACTGGAGACCGTAGTGGCATTCGCTGTATGGCTGATGCTGATGGACTTTGACCTTCTTTGCTCCTAGCCATCTCCAGACATCTCAAGTATGCCAATGTCCCCAGCAATCCTACTTGTGTGATTATTCCCCATTTTTAGTTCCATTGTGTTGCCACGGGTTCTTAATTGGCCCCTGGGCCCTTCCAGGGCTATTTTCCTTCATGGATAGTTCATTGGGATTTTTTAGGGAGACGAATGGGGCAAGAGAACAAAGATTGGTACCTCCTATTCTGCTTTCTTGCTGATACCACTCCCAGATGCTCCTTCACTAAGTCAATTCTGAGTAGCTTCTAAAGAGAGAGCTGACTACATGTAACATCATGGAAAATCAACTCTTTTCCTTTCTAGCCCACACATATATGCCATCCCTCCTACTTGAATAATGTGACATGACACCTCTTATTCATTTAGCTTCAGTGATGAGGCACCTCCTTCTAGCTGGGACGATACAAGGTAGCCAAGTGCAAAAGCTCTACCACCTTACTGTGCTTTCTGTCCTTACCTACAAACAAAATAGGGCTAACTTTTAGACAACTCCTACCACTTAGTTGCTAAACATTGTATCTTTTCAGGATAGAGGTTTCAAGTTGTGGATTAGTTTATTGTTGGATAAATTTCCTCACTTACCCGGTCCCTGCCCACAATTAATTTCAAGGTGCAAGCTTCATTGTCTTTGAACTATGCTCTATAGTAAATTTAGAGCTGTTTGATATTTGAAAACATAACTTTGAATCATTGTTCTTCTTTCACAAATGTGGAGCAATCTAGGAGTTAAACTGAATTATTCAAATAAGTTTTCAGTTCTCATAACCAGATAAATTAATTCAGAAGTTGTAGGCTTCTAGCTGTCAGGGAAAAAAAAATCTATCACATACAGTGAAGGTTTTTTTTTCTTTTTTTAAATTATTACTTAATTAGTTTCCCTCATAGAAAAAAAAGGAAAGAAAGAAAGAAAGAAAGAAAGAAAGAAAGAAAGAAAAGCAAAAAGTCATTAGTCCAATTATAAGTCCCCTTGGTTCCAGAGAACTAGGACTAGATATGTTACACCCCCTAGTTTTTCTATGAAAATAGCTAAAAATATATTAACACAGAATATAATACTTAAAACATGACAAAAGTGGATGCAAGCCTTTCTTTCCATAATAAACTCCCAGGGCACATTTTATGAAGGTATTAAGGGCTATAAATTATTTTTAATATAATTAAAAAATTTCTGTTATCTGGACCAAATTTGAGGTTTCTTTATTCTTAAGATATTTTATCATGTAAATGGTAGTGAGTCTTGCCACGGGTCTAAACATGAAATTTTGGTCTCTTTGTTCAATGGTCTTCTCTGAATACTGAAATTTTGTGTATAGAAAATCCCCTGTTCCTTACCTAAAGGTCTTTGCTCAATGACAAATACAATATATTTTGTGTAGGTATGTGTTGTGAAAGAATTTACAAATTTCATGGCATTCTGGCCTAATCATGAGTAATTGAAAGAAAAATATGAATTTTTGCCTCTCTAACTTTATAAAATAAACAGCCTTTGATAACCTCTGTGATTTCCATTTCATATTATATGTATTAAAATTGTAGGAGTTTCCTGTTACCTTACTTTTTAAAAAGATGAACAGCTTTTCTGAGGATATATGATTATTATACTTCTTGTGTTAAGATTTACATACATTTATTCATTCATTTATTTTTTTTTAATTTATGAAACATATGGCCATGAAAAGAATGTCAGGAGGGAGATGTAAATACAGAGAACTTGTGGAACCTCTCTTCTATAGATTATTAAAAACAGGATAAATCACCATCAATCTTGCTTGTTGTAAGTAGTTACCTGCCTAAGAGACCAGAAGCAGGAGGTTCTTCTAGCTTCTCAGTGATCCTCTATCCTAAGATATACATGTCCTACAATGTATGGCATTGACTGGTTTGGGGTTTGGGTTTAGGGAGACAACATTTATGTAAGATACAAGGCTATCACAGAATTTGTTCATGGAATCACAGTAAAGATGAGTTAAGGACAAATAAAATGTAAAGAAAAAGAAATGGGGTGTCTTGTACTGAGGTTATTTATGACTGGTCTTCTTGCCTTTGCAGCTTTACTGAAAGATGGTGATGAGGTCTTATGCATTTTCTGTCCAAATAAACATATGGATTTTAAATGATGTAATAAGGACAGGTTAGAATAAGAGATCAATCTCTAATTATTCTGGACTACTTTCTAATTGGCAAAGTGTCCTAGCTACCCCTCACCAAATGGTCTTTTTTGGCCATTTCTGTCTTCATCATTACCTTGATGGGAGAATTAGGAAAAGAAGAGACCATGATATCTGGCTATTTTACTAGTCACTGATTAAAGTTCCAAATAGGAGAAATGAGTAATCTTAACTAAGATGAGAGCCAGGGATTATGTATTTCCCAGCTTTACTACTGACTCCTCTATTATTGTCCCTGTTCTCCTTGCCTCAGTTACTTAGCCTCTGCCTTCCTAGTTCATCCCATTGGGCTACTTGAGCTTTCCTGAGAAGACTCAGTTCTGCTTGAAGAGTAACCAGTCTGAACCTAAACAGTATTCAAAACAGCCTTGACCACATTTTACCTGATTTCTTCCTATGAAGTTGAGAATGTTTCACTCTTGTGGACACTAGAGACTGGGAGTTCTGTAGTCTTTATATAGTTGGAACTTCTTTTACCTTTTTCTTGGATAGCTCCTATGAAGCCTAAGCAATAATCAATATAGGCACTATATCTGGAGAAGTCACTTCCCCAATCCAGTGCCTCATCTTTGCCTCATAACACCAGGTTTATCTCTAGCATACTTCTCTCACTATATTGTCTGTCACCCTAGACAATGAGTTCATTAAATCCAGGACCAGGCATCTCTGTTTGTCTCACAGGCTTGGCACTAAGTAGGCATTAGGCGCTTCTAAATGAATAACTGGCTGACACAGTCTGAAATTGCCCTGGAGTCACAATTTCCTCACACCAATTTTCTAGTCTGGCCTTATGTTTAGGCTCCTCCTTTCCTAGCTCCATCTTGTCAGATTTCTTTCTAAGCCTGCAGTCCTAGTTTTTGTTTTGTTTTGTTTTGTTTTGTTTTGTTTTGTTTTGTTTTGTTTTGAGAGAGAGATAGTCAGGGAAGGGCAAAAGGGAGAGAGAAAATCTAAAGCAGGCTTCATGCCCAGTGGAGCCTGACGTGGGGCTCCATCTCACAACCTTGAGATCATGACTGAGCCAAAATCAAGAGTTGGATGCTTAACCAATTGAGGCACCCTGGCACCCTCAGTCCTGTCTTCAAAAGTCTCTCTGAGGTTAACTGCTTACCCAAAGGATAATAATCCACCTGCTAGACTATCTTAGTGCACTAAGAACTCCCAAGTCCTCAGCTTTCTCCACAAATTCAGCCCCAGTGAATGATGTGCCCATTGCAGCTAGACTTGCCTTGCCTTTAAACATGGCATCAGGCATGATTTAGATTCCTGGACATCTCACTGCCTTTTCTATCTGGTAGGAAGCTGCTCTCTCTATCCTGTTGATAGACTTGATGCTCTAACCTGAGAGCTGAGGAAATTAATATTTATGAATAATTTACTTTAGTCATATCTTTTGCTTATACACCATTTAATTTAATCCTTGCATAACTTTATTGAAGAATCTGAGGCTCAAATAGATGAGATGATCTGTACCAAATCGCACCACTATTAAGTATCAGAGTATCTTACCCAAACTGGCTGACACCAAAACTGAGCTCCTGATCAATTTTCTGTAGAGCCAAAGACAGAGGACCTATGGAAAGCTTCCTCAGAGACTCTAACAGGAGAAAGTCCATTGCTTCTGTATATTCTATAGTATTTCTACTTCTACATTTGGCTTTGTTCTTATTTTTAAGATTATTCCCAAGATTTCTCATCAATAAGACAATTTTTTTTTGGAAACTATACTTTCTATTATGTTCTTCATCTGTCTTTGGTGAAAGGCTAAAATGCTAAGGATATATTTCAAAAGAACTAGAAAAGAAAAAAATCTTGCTTGTCAAAACTTTTGATGATAAATGTTTTCTTTATCAATTCTGATTAGAACTTATTTTCTGTAGCACTGAAAACGTTTTTTAACTCAGTAACAAGAATATTTTTTTTAATATTTACAACAATGAAAGTGCCACTTTGTCATTTGTTTCTATCTTATCATTGCTGTATCATTTGCTTCAGCTGGTGTCTTAAAACCCAAGATTTTTGGTTCTACATATTGCTTTCTTCTTTGTTCAGAATTTTTATGTTTTTGTTTTGCTTGAAGGTTGTACTAGTCAATTTACTTGGATTAGCCAACTTTACTGATTACATAATTTGCAGCTCTCAACAACAACAAAAAAATATGGAGCCCCTTGTTTAAAAAAATTGGGATAACTTCAAGATAGCAAAGCAGAGCATTAAACTAAGAATGAGGCCATTTTAAGTATGGGATCTTGTGTGACTTCATAGGTTGTACATCATGGTGTTTGCCCTAGTTCTTATACAATTTAATAAATATTACTGAAAATATTCTTAGCAGGAAAAATTATCAAAATCACAATTAAATGAAAGAGTGAGAGGGGAAAATTTATATATGCATATTCTGTGTTCTCTAATTCAGTTAGAATTAAGGGTGGGGAGGACAGTGTGTTTAATTAAATAATAATAATGAAACTTCACAGCCTCTTAAGCTATAGGTTATATTTTGCTAGAGCTTTGGAAAATTATTTGGGTTGTTCCTAGTTTATACTTGAGAAATAGGTTAAAGGAAATGAAAGCAATTTGAAATATATGTTTTAGGTCTCATCGCTTGTCCAACCATGAAAGAATTGCAAGGTGCCTTCTACTAAACTTGCACTAATAGTGACCAAAACATGAGCATATTGAAGGATATTTCTGGAAGGGAAGCAAACTCATTGGAACTTCTCTGTTATATGAATGCTGCATATACTCTATGATTTGCATACAAATTGTTCACGGAAAGAAATTAGGTTCTGTTTTGATTTAGTAATGGGAATTTGACACATAGTGAAAGAGAGCTCATAATAGCAATTTTGCAAATAAAGGTGTCTTTTGAGAAGAAAAAGTAATCAGAGATAGTGAAGACTCTATTATTAGCCTAGTTTAAATACTATTTCTAAACATGGTATTTAAAACATTATATACTTTTTAGTCCAGCAAAGAACCACTAGAGAATGAATAATGTATTTATTGTGTATTTAAAATTTATCAAGTATTCCCAAGCACAAAAAAAATGTATTATTGTTGCACATTTCAGTCATCCAATTAATGCCTACATTTTTATGTAACAGTATTAGTAAACTGGACTGAAACTTGATTGGTAAATACTGTAGCTTTGGTTCTCTCAGTATATTTTTGACAAGTATGACCGAGTTTTAGTTTAGTTTTTCTTATTTTAAATTGGAGTTATAAGGAAACAAGATAACTTGCCCCATTATTATTGCTTTCCTAGAGGCAATTTTGCAACTATGATTATAAATAAACTTCTATTATCAAGTCTTATTTCCCAAAAGACAAGAAGAAAAATCCATCATTGGTTTTCCCTTGTGTGAGTTTCATAGTTTCTGGCAATATGTAAACCTTAAGAGTTCGTGTTCCTTGTTGAGGCTTTTTAAAGTTTATCTTGACTTTTAGAAGTTTTATTTTGTGATTCTACAAGTTTTTCTTCAAGAATATTTATAGTGTAGAAGATGTGAAAGTTGACCAGGGAAGAACAAATCAAGTTACTAAGTATTTACTGAGCATTTATACTCTAGTTGTGATAGAAATTGAAAAAAGTATAAATCATAAATTTGAATATCACCTAGGAGCTTGCAATCTGTTAAAGAAATAAAAAATTGGAACATAATAATATACATTCTTCTTTCACTCAATTATTCAACAAATATTTATTGAGGAATTAATAGGTTATAAAATCTATGTTTGATACTGGTAATTTAATAGTGAGTAGAATTATATACAGTTTGTAGCCTCATGGAGTTTAAGATCTAGCAGGGAAAAAAAAGGAAATCAAATAATCATATAATCACCCATAAAATTGCCACTTAATAAGAGCTGTGAAGATCACCAAAGGTGCCATGCCTAAAAGAGGGTAATTTGGTCTCCCTTCTACTGTTTTCCCTTCAACCTATTCTCTGACAAAGCAAGCCTGAGTGAGTCTTTTAAAATGTATATCAGATCCTGTCACTCCTCTGCTCTCCCCAAAAAGCCTCCCATATCAGTCAGAGCAAAAGTTCTCATTGCCTACCTTATTCATTCTTCATCCACCTTAAGTTCCTTGAACATACCAGGAATGCTCTTGCCTTAGCACCTTTGCACTGCTCTTCTTTCTGTCTACATGGCTCTTAGTAACGGACTATTTTACCTTCTTATCTTCTTAAGATCCTCGTTCAAATGTAACTTTATCAATAAGATCTTCCCAGACCATCCTATTTTATAATTTCTTTCTTTAGTTTATTTTTGAGAGAGGGACGCCTGGGTGGCTCTGTTGGTTAAGTGCCTGACTTTGGCTCGGGTCATGATCTCACAGTTGGTGAGTTTGAACCCCGTGCTAGGCTCTGTGCTGACAGCTCAGAGCCTGGAGCCTGTTTCAGATTCTGTGTCTCCCTCTCTCTCTCTCTCTGCTCCTCCCTGCTCACACTCTGTGTGCGTCTCCCTCTCTGTCTCAAAGATAAATAAACATTAAAATATTTTTTTTTAAGTTTATTTTTGAGAGAGATAGACAGTGAGTGAGGGAGGGGCAGAGAGAGAGGGAACACAGAATCCAAAGCAGGCTCCAGGCTCTGAGCTGTCAGCACAGAGCCCCACACTGGACTTGAACCCATGGACTATGAGATCACCTTATTTAAAAAAAATTTTTTTTTCAACGTTTTTATTTATTTTTGGGACAGAGAGAGACAGAGCATGAACGGGGGAGGGGCAGAGAGAGAGGGAGACACAGAATCGGAAACAGGCTCCAGGCTCTGAGCCATCAGCCCAGAGCCTGACGCGGGGCTCGAACTCACGGACCGCGAGATCGTGACCTGGCTGAAGTCGGACGCTTAACCGACTGCACCACCCAGGCGCCCCGAGATCATCCTATTTTAAACTGAAACCTCAAATCTCTGGTATCCTAATCTCTTCCCTCCTTTATTTTTCTCTGGCACTGATCACTATATAGTAGCCTATTGTTTATTTACTTTGCTTTACTGTCTGTTTCCTATACTAAAATATCAGCTCAAAAAAGACAGATTTTGTTGTTCTTTTCTCTCTATTATCAGTTCCTAGCACAGGGCCTGCCTGGCATATAGTAGACATACAATATTTGTTGAATGAATATGTCAATTGTCATGGAAGTTAGGAGAGAATCTCTGAGGAACTGATAATTAGGTTTATAACTCAAGGACCTAAAGTAGATGTTAACCAAGTAAAGAGAGGAAGAAATAGTACCAGTGATAGTAATGAGAATTACCTTTAGTGCTATGTACTAAGTGGTTTATGTATATTAACTCTGAATCCTTAAAGTAACTCTTCAAAATACATAAAATCACTATCTCTAGTTCACAACTGAGAAATTGAGACAGGGAGAGCTTTCCAGCAGTGGAAATTATATGTGTAAAAGCTTTCTGACTGTAGGAAATACAGCAAGGAGACAGTAAAAGAGTGTGTGTTTGGAACTAAGAGAGAGCTAGGGGCTGTGATGGAAAAGGAATAACCTGGAGAAAAAGGTTAGGGGTCAGGTAACCAAGGGACTTATTTGTAGTGTGACAACATATGCCTGATGCCTCAGGAAAGTCCTGGGTCTATTCCTGTCTGGGTCTATTCCCGTTGGCCTGGTGTAATTAAATGAACTTCCCTTTACTCTCAAAATTTCCATAGGTTGGATGATAAACTGAGTTAAGGAGTTCTGTCTCCTAAGAGTAATGAGAAGTCATTAAGAAGTGGTAATGTTATCAGATTTCCATTCTGAGAAAATAACTTTGGTTGAGATGTTAAAAATAAACTAAATTAGAAGAATCTATGCAGGGGGTTGTATTAGGAGGCAATAATCTATAATGAGTGACTGAATGCAGGTGGTATTCGTAAAGATGGAGACAAGAACAGATTTGCAAAATATTTAGAGAATAAAATCAAATTATTTTAGTGATGGATTACATATGAGGGGGTTTTAGGAGAAGATGGTACCAACAAAGACTTCTAGGTTTCTGGTGTCAGCAACTAAATGACAGATTTCCAGTTCATTATGATGGGGAACAATGAACAATGGAAGACCATTGTACGTAGCTTTATGTAGAATGGGAGGTAAAAATGTTGAAGATAAATAAGTGTGAAATTTTAAAAAGTTCATGTCATGATAAATTATCAAATGATGTCTCCAGTCAGTGCGTAGTATTCTACTATTTGAATTTGCCACAATATTTATTTATCTATCCACTCATTGATGGGCACTTAAGTTTTTTTCTAGTTTTTAGTGATTATAAGGAAAGCTGCAATGACATGTATGGACATATACTTTTATTTATCTTGCACAAATATCTAAGAGTAGAATGGCTGGATCATTTGGTTAATTAATATAACTCTTCAAGGAATTAAAAAAAAAACTGTTTCCAAAGTGTTTGACAAACTGTTACACTATTTTACATTCCTATCAGCAGTGTATGAGAGTTCTAATTTCTCCATATCCTCACCAACACTTAGAATATTCACTCTTTTAAAATTTTAACCATTCTAATACATATGCAGTGATGCCTTATTATGATTTTAATTTACATTTCCCTAATGGCCAATGAGTTAAGAATGTTTTCATGTGCTTATTTGACATTTATTTTGATATAATTTTCTCATCTTTCTTACATTCAGGATTCATCGAGTTTCTTGCATCTATGAATTTGTGGTTTTCAACTTTGGAAGATTTTCTGCTGTTATTTCTTTAATACTTTTTTCTGTCTCCCCTCTAATTACATACACATTAGGCTGTTTGGTGTTGTCCATAACCTCGGTGATACTCTTTTCATTTTTCTTAAATTCTCTTTTCTCTCCATATTTCATTTTGTAGAGTTTCTACTGCTATATCTTCAAGTTTAGTAATCTTTTCCTCTGTAATATCTAATATGCTACTAATCCCCTCTAGTGCATTTTTATCCCCCGTAATATAACTTTCATCTCTAGAAATATAATTTTGGTAGTTTTTGTATCTTTCATGACTGTACTTCCTTATCATATGGAATAGTTTTAATAACTATTTTATTGTTCTTGTTTGAACATTCTTAACATGTGTATCAATTTGGGGGCAGTTTTGATTGATTATTGTTTCTTTTTATTATAAGTCACATTTTCATGCCTCTTTGAATTCCTGTTAATTTCTGATTGGATTCTGGATATTACAAATTTTATGTTGTTAGGTGGTGGTGGTAGACATTTTTTAATCCCTATATATAGTCTTAAGACAACCTCTCCAGTTCTAGTGGGATACAGTTATCTTACTTGGAAGTAATTTGGTCCATTTAGGTCTAGCTTTTACAATTGCTTGGTGGGACTAGAGTAGTGCTCAGTGTAAGGCTAATAGCCAACTTTTGAGGGAAGTCTCTTAGAGTATTTTACCCAGTGTCCTATGAATCATGAGGTTTTTCCAGTCTGGGTGGTAGGAGTAGGCATTATCCCTGGCCTTGTGTGATCACTGAAAATTATTGCCACTAATCTCCTTTGTTGGTTTTTTTCCCAGTCAGTAGTATTTCCTGACATGCACACACTGATCAATGGTCAGCTTAATCTTCTGGGTGGAAGGGTGCTCCCTCCAGATCTTTGTAGTTCTCTTGTTACTCTCTTGTCTCAGGTACTCTGTCTTATGAACTCTATAGCCACCTTGGCTTCTCCACATTAGTCTCTGTTACTCCATATTGGATGAAAAGGAAGTCTCAAAGTCGCTTTTTTAAAATGCAGATTTGTAGTATCAGTAATTTTGGGAAGATTATCTGTAATGAATTCTTTTTATGATCTTCAATGTGATTCTAAAGCTATCAGGCTATTTAATCACATGTCTTGATAATTAGTTCAATGAGCCCAGAGGTGTAAAAGGATTTCATGAGGCCAGTAAGCTTTGATCTAGATTTTAAGAAATAATAGAATTTGGTCAATATGTGTTCTGTGCTAGGTACTACTGGATGATCAAGAAAAGTTTGAGAGATGAACAAATTAAGTGATTGATCTTTTCTTTTATGTTTTGCGAACTCCTACTTCAAGTCCCATATTTACATTTCTCCTCTATAGCTTTCTCTATCTTCCTCAGACTGAGTTTATAACTTGTGCCCTTTGTCTCATGTTATGATACCCCATACATTATCTCCATGAAATCCATAGTTACCTTATACCATCATTACTTTTGTTTCTTCTACTGACTTATATATTGCTTTTGAGCAATTAATTTACCTTTGACCCCTAGAATGCAGCAGAATGCTTAGAATACCTAGGTGCTTAAAACTATTTGTTGCTTTGAACTGTTTCTTCTCTTATAATACTCACAAATGGACAGTAATGAAGTCAGTTCTGACCTGGGTGTTTTTAGTAATGAACTGAGAGGCACAATAGTATATTAGTTAATTATTGCTATGTAAAATCTTACCCCAAAACTTTGTGGTCTAAAACAACAAATATTTATTATTGTGCAGTTACTGGAGTTCAGGAATTTCAGTTTTAGCTGGGTCCCCTGGCTTAGGGTCTTTCACAGGGGGTGTCAGGTGGGGCTGTGATTAGTTCAAAAACCAAAAAAGGAGAGAATCCACTTTAATGGTCACTCACATAGATGTTGACAGGCTTAGATCCCCTTTGGCTGTTATCCTGAGACATCAGTGCCTTGCCATGTGATCCTATGCATAGTAAAGCTCACAGTAAGACGTCTGGCTCCCATGAGAGAGAGTGATGGAGAGATCTAGAGTAAGCAAGTAAAATGAAGTCACAGTCTTTTTGTAATGTAATCTTGGAATTGGTATTCCTTTGCCCTGTTCTTTTCATGATAAATGAGAAATTATGTCAAGCCCACACACAAGAGAACTACTTATCCTCATATATAGTCAATACCACTTATATTTTCTTAATGACAATAGCAAATATATACAGACATGGATTCATAGAGAGATTATGTGTCTGTTTGGAAAATACACTCTGTTAACCCAGGAAATTTGGCATAATGCTATACTCATGTTCTGTGGCCCAGTTTTCTCCTAGGAGCAGAGGGTCTAGCAAGTCAATGTGGTGGCAGTTTTATTCTCTAAAAACTAGCAGCTTTCTTTTGTGGAACGATAATTTCCAGTATGCATTCTCTGGATACCTAGGGTTTTAGTAGTGCCTCAGATGTCATACAAGGAAAGAAGGAGAGTGCTAGGCCCATGCCCCTAACCCCCAGGTGCCACTCCACCCAATTCTGTCATAGTACCTATGCTCAGTTCTGAATTCATAAATAAAAGTTTGGAAACATATTGTTTGAAATGTCTGAAAAACTGGGATCCTAGAGCATTGGTTTCTGGCTACAGCAATATAGTATAGTGTGGTGGTTAGGCCTTTGGGCTCTGGAACTAGCCTGCCTGAGCTGCTTTGTATTCAGATTCTGCCATTAGCTAGCCATGTTATGGGATTTAGAAAAGTCTGGGCTTGAGTCTCATCCACAGTTATTTCTTGGCCCTTTCTGTTTCTGAAGCCAAAACTACTTGGGCAGATTTGACACTGCGTTTCTTTTTATTTTCCTTGTAGGCTTCTATTATTAGCCACTCTGTATTTATCTTAGTTTAACATGACCAATGGAATGGTTAATGTATTTACCATCGTTATGCCTACTTTTTCTGTCCTGATAATAGGTCTTTGACTAGATGATGTGTGTTCTTCATTTTAATAAAGTCCATCTCTAGAAAGAAAATTATCTATAATTGATTTCTATACCTGTCAATGTTTAGTGCTTCATAATCCATTAAAACATTTTTACAACTGTGGATTTATCAATTTCATTGTGTTGCTTTTTCTAAGTTATTACAGACCAACATTTTCAATTATATTGTAAAATGAAGAGCCATTAGGTTGCAATTAATTACCCACATCTGCTGTTCTAATATGAATTAAGGTAGTATATTGCAGTTCATCTGATAGTGAGTTTTCTGAATTAATGAAAAAGCTCACAAAGGGAACACTAAATATTTCATATATTGTGATCATAACAGGACTAATCCTTGAGCCTGAGACTTTACTGTTGATGATGCTGGAAATTAATCATTGATATCACTTTTAGGAGGATTGTTATTACTTAGTCTTGTATAAGAGCCAAAATCTTTATGTGTCCCTTCTTATGTTCTATTAGTTGACTCCAACTCACCTTCAAAGTATAATTTATAAGTTGATTTTTCAAGTGGAGGTAAATCATTTATATTCAAAATACTTTGGCAGAAGAGTGAAAAATGGAGGAACAGGTGACTTGGGCTGGAGAATAAAAGTCATGAGAAACCTGGTTGTCAGATGGTACCTGCCCTCCATAGTTAGGATGTGCAGGGTATGAACATGCAGGGAGGAACATTAGTGAGAGGAAACCTAAATGTTACTACAATTTTCAAGTCTCCACAATTGGACTATAATGAAAAATGTTGGGCCTTTGGCAAGCTACATAAGTAAATCTCACAAGAAAAAAAAATTGTGGCTTCTGAAATGCATAAAACATGATATATTCATAACAGAGTAAATGTTGAAAGCCTGTTTTCTCAGCCAAGGATTTTAAAATAAGACCCTTACATAAGGAAATGCTGCAAAAAAAAAAAAGAAGATGAAGAAGAAGAAGTGTATTTATAAAGAAGAAAATAGCATAGCAAGAGGATGATTAGCTGGAAGGCTTAGAAAATTTTGTCCCTCTTTTCTTAAAACTATCTCTTCCATGGACTTCCTTAATAAGCATTCCTTTGTTCTCTTTTTCTTTCTTAGATGACTTCTCCCTTTGCTGGCTCCCTTTATTATCACTTTTTAGCAGTAAATATCCCATAAATATCTCCTTTTACCTTACGGAAGTGATGTTATCTCCTGGTTTCAATTATTACTTTCATAAAATGATACCACTTGTATCTCCAGCCTTGACCTCACTGCTTCTCATTACTGTTTTTCATATATCAGCTTTTCTACTTATGCTCTCATCATTTCCTGAGAAGTGATACATTTATAGGATTGATGAATTCTTTTTTTATATGTATATAAGTTAATATATGCTTCAGCTCTATTTCTACAACTTAAGAATATGGAGCTTCCCTTTAATTTATTTGATAATATTATCTTGTGGAATCATTTTCTAAGTAATTTTCAGACCAAATTTAATTTTAACCTTAGATAATAAGAGAAAGATCACATAAGAGAACCTCATTTCTGTGACAGCCTGAAGAAACTATTTTCCAATAAGTTTTTGTACTCAAATATTTAATTAGAGGTATGTCAGGTAAAAAAAAAGTCATTACAAAAATATTCAGCAAATATTATAAGAGAAAAACTCTGTGACTACATGATAGAGAGTTCTCACCTAACATTTGTAGTAGATGTCAAGAAATGAGTGTACATATTTAAAAATAGAAAATTGTACAGAAAATAGAGCATAAAGCCAAAAGAAATGCTTATTAAATCTAAAGAAAATGCTACTATCTGAAATGTTTTCTAAGTAATATAAGCCTTCAATACAAATGGATAAGCAATTATTGGTATCTTTAATTAACATAATTTTTGGTAGTTGTTTGAAAATTTGAGAATTATGTTCACATCTTGATTGAAGGATTGGCCCCAATCGAGACACCTTATGGTATTGGATAAGAACACAGTGAACTGTCAAGGGGAATTGGAAGAAATTGGCTATTACAAGTGATTAATCTGAGAGACAGAAACTGTAGGTAATGTTCTCACTTCATAAATTCATGAAGAAGATAAAAGTTTTATCTTCACACTCATTTCCCCTAAGAGGCTTCTTCTTTTAAAGACATCATTTGTTAACAATTTCTCGTCATCTCTCACCGTCCCCAGTCTCATCTGCTGAGTCATATGATGCCACCATCCTAATTATCTCTAAAACCCACTCCCCATTTCCAAGCCACTACTGCTACCTCAGCTCATTTTATCCTTACCTCTCTCTTTTTACTATAGGACCTTGCTAACTGATTACCCTGCTTCCAATCTTGCTCCTTCTTCAGTCATTGCTATACTATTACTAGACAGGTCATTTTAAGATGCAAATCAGAATATATTTTACTCTTACTTAAAGTCTCTTGGTGAGTTCCTGTAAGGAAAAATTTTAGGAAAAATTCTAACTCCCTGCTGAAGTATATAATACTCTTTAAGATTCCTAACAAACAACTCCTACTTAGAATAAATTTTACTTCATTTGTTTTTTAGTTGACTGCAAACGATTACATAGCGAGAATCAATCTTACTCACATATTGGCTGTTTGACCATGTTTGAAAATCCTTGAGGGTAATATCTACCAAGAGCTACATCTTTCTGCAGGACTGTATAAGATATCGAGGAATTGCTAACTGACCACAAATAATAACACACATAAGAAGAAAAACAGCAGGGGATAGTATGGTGCTTTGAACTTCCATAGACCTAAATTTAAACTTTGGTGTTTTTCCTTACAAGCTGTATAATTCTGATCTTCATTATTCTTATTTTTAAAGTGAGACTATTAATAAAATTCCATGAGATTGCTATAAGCATTAACTGAAACAGGTATTCTCATTTAGCTCATAGATATTCTCAAAGTACCCATTCAATAAATACTAGTTCCCTTTGTCTTCTAGTGCTTCATTCACATTTACAAGAATCAAAGTGTAAGTGATAAAGAGATCAGTGCAGGGGGGCTCTATCCTCCCAGACAAAAAGTGGTTGGGAAATAGAGTGGAAATACATAACAGGAATAGCAGTTGCCAAAGGAGTAGGTCTTATGTTAAAGGAAGTCTGGGAAAAACACATATAACTGGAGAGAGGTGGAGTAGTAGTAGTAGTAGATGGGATCAACCAGAGAATGTATACTGCAAGATGGCTAATAGCTACCACTTATTGAATACTTACTATTATGTACCAAGTATTTTGCTAAGTGCTTTGTGTATATTAACTTCAACAAGAGATCAAAAAGAAACACAACGAAACAGTTGTCAGTAAGGAAAAAGCAACACGTCAGAAACACTTAAGAGATGAACAGTCACCTCTATAGAGGAATAATAATAAGTTTGCAGAGGGGTAGGGAGCAGACTCAATGACTACAATGTCAATCAACCCAAGGGAGAATAGAATCTCAAGGAGAAGACAAATAGTAAAATGAATAATAAAATAAGGAAAAGACTAAAAGGTATCTGTTGGAATGAGCAATTAGGAGGCCTTTGATGTCATTTTACACAGAAATTTTACTAAAGTGGTGAGGTCTAAAGCCAAATTGTAGTGGGATGAGGAATGAATAGGAGGTGAGGAAATGTGGACAAAAAGTATGGACTAGTTTTAAAAGAAGATTGTCTGTAAAGTTTAGGAGTGAGGGCAATGGTTCAAGGGGACATAATTGAAAACTGGTTGTTGAATGTTAGAAATTTTTTAAAAAAGGAAATAACTGGAAAATACCAATCTAAATCAACTTGCATGTTAATGTCTCTGGGATCATTTTGAATTCATGAAGCATAAACTTTAGAAAACATTTTCCTCTATTGTAAATAACACTGCTATAAACATAGGGGTGCATGTACCCCTTTGAATTAGTGTTTTTGTATTTGGGGGGTAAATATCCAGTAGTGCAATTACTGGATCATAAGATATTTCTATTTTTATGTTTTTGCGGAAGCTCCATACTGTTTCCCACAGTGGCTGCACCAGTTTGCATCCCTACCAACAGTGTAAGACATGGATGGAGCTAGAGAGTATAATGCTAAGTGAAATAAATCAGTCAAAGAAAGACAAGTATCATATGATTTCTCTAATAAGAAACCAAACAAATGAGCAAAGGAGAAAAGAGATGGAGTGAGGTAACCCAAGAACCAGACTCTTAACTATAGAGAACAAATGGATGGTTACCAGATGGGAATGTGTGGGGGGGGGGGGGATGCTTTAAATAGGTGATGAGGATTAAAGAGCACACTTGTGTGATGAGCTCTGAGTAATGTATAGAATTGTTGAATCACTATGTTGTGCATCTGAAACTAATATAATACTCTGTTAACTAACTGGAATTAAAGTAAAAACTAAAAAGAAAAAAAAACATTTTCCTCTAAAGTTTTGCCGATACAGATTTTCCAATAAATGGAAATGGGTATTATCCTAATATAGTCTCATGATTCTGCTCTCTGTAAGTCTCAATTATAAAGTGTAGATAAAGCCATACTGAAGTAAAATTATGGCTTTAAATAAACTATAAATCCTGAGGAAACATCAGTATAGACATAAATTTGAGGAACACTACAGGGGCCTCTGGGCAGCTCAGTTGGTTAAGTGTCTGACTTTGGCTCAGGTCACAATCTCACAGTTCATGAGTTCTAGTCCCGCGTTGAGCTCTGCCACAGCTCAGTGCCTGGAACCTGCGTCTCCCTCTCTCTGCCCCTCCCCTGCTCACACTCCGTCACTCTCAAAAATAAATAAATGTTAATTTTCTTTTTTCAATTTGAGGAAGACTACAAAAAGTCATGGAAAATGATACCACTTAAAGCAAAGAAAATTTTAATTTAAAAGTAGATATTTACTGGTATAAGACACTATATTGAACTTTGACAATTTCAACTGACATTGATTGCCATTTTATTCCATTCAAAATTTACCTTATTTTACTTCTTTCCCCTGGGACATTTAGTTCCTCTTGATATGATCTTTTTTTCTCTTCATTGCTATCAATTGCTTTCATAAAATGAAGTATAGAGGGGGTGCTAAATGAGACCAAGTCAAATAAGTTAAAGTCACACTGTAGGAGAAGCATTCAGCAAGCAAGAACAATAAGGGCCTTACTCTTATGGACATTCTTTTAGCATCTCTGGAATTTTAATTTATTTTATTTTTTAATTTGAATTCAAGTTAGTTAACATACAGTGTAGTACTGGTTTCAGTAGTAGAACCCAGTGATTTATCACTGCCATATAACACCCAGTGCTCATCCCAACAAGTGCCCTCCTTAATGCCCATCACCCATTTAGCTCACCCCCCACCTACCTCCACCCCAGCAACTCTCACTTTGTTCTCTGTATTTAAGAGTCTCTTATGGTTTGCCTCCCTCTATCTTTTTATCTTATTTTTCCTTCCCTTCCCCTATGTTCATCTGTTGTGTTTCTTAAATTCCACACATGAATGAAATAATATGATATTTGTCTTTCTCTGACTGACTTATTTTGCTGAGCATGGTACACTCTAGTTCCATCCATGGTGTTGCAAATGGAAAGATTTCATTCTTTTTGATTGCCAGATAATATTCCATTATATATATATATATATATATATATATATATATATATATATTCACACATACACACACACATACACACACACATACACACACACATACACACACACATATATATAAAATAAAACACAGATTTTTTATCCATTTGTCAGTTGATAGACTTCTGGCCTCTTTCCATAATTTGGCTATTGTTGATGCCACTGCTATAAACATTGGGGTTCTGTGCCCCTTCAAAACAGCACACCTGTATCCTTTGGTTAAATACCTACTATAGTGCAATTGCTAGGTCATAGGGTAGTTCTGTTTTTAATTTTTTGAGGAACCTCCATACTGTTCTCCAGAGTGGCTGCACCAACAGTGAAAAAGTGTTCCCCTTTCTCTGCACCCTTATCAACATCTGTTGTTTCTTGGGTGGTTAATTTTAGCAACTCTGACAGGCGTGAGGTACCTCATCGTGGTTTTGATTTGTATTTCCCTGATGATGAGTGATATTAAGCATCTTCATGTATCTACTAGCCATCTGGATGTCTTCTTTGGAAAAGTGCCTATTCATGTCTTCTGCCCATTTGTTCACTGGATAATTTGTTTTTTGGGTGTTGAGTTTGATAATTTCTTTATAGATTTTGGATACTAATCCTGTATCGTATATGTCATTTCCAAATATCTTCTCCTATTCTCTTGATTGCCTTTCAATTTTGTTGATTGTTTCCTTCACTTTTCAGAAACTGTTTATCTTGATGAGGTCCCAATAGTTCATTTTTGCTTTTGTTTCCCTTGCCTCTAGAGACATATCTAGTAAGAAGTTGATGTGGCCAAGGTCAAAGAGGTTGCTGCCTATTTTCTCCTGTAGGATTTTGATGGTTTCCTGTCTTACATTTAGACCTTTCATCCATTTTGAATTTATTTTGGTGTATGGTATAAGAAAGTGGTCCAGTTTCTATTTTAGTTATGATTAAATTGCAGTGAAAAATTATTTTTCCTGAAGTCCAAACTTCTTACACTTAACTGAGGCACATTTAGAACAGGAAAATAAAAGTTTAAGATTTTGTATAATAGTGGTTTACCCCAGTGATAATTAATGGGAAGGAAGGTTAAGTTGTGAGGATAAGTATTAGAATCATTCAGAGAAAGAAATTATCAATATGGTAAAGTATTTGTAGGAACTTCTCATGAAGAACATGAGCTTGATCAGGGGCGCCGGGGTGACTCAGTTGGTTAAGTGTCCAACTTTGGCTCGGGTCTCACGGTTTGTGGGTTCAAGCCCCGCATCAGTCTCTGTGCTGTCAGCTCAGCACCTGGAGTCTGCTAAGGATTCTGTCTCCCTCTCTTTCTGCCCCTCCCCTGATCATGTTCTTTCTCTCTCTGTCTCAAAAATAAATAAAACATTTTTAAAATTAAAAAAAAAGAATATAAGCTTGATCTTGAGACTGGTTATATGACAGGCAGAGAAAGAGAAGGGAGGCTTTCTAGGAAAAAGAGCAGAATGTACAAATACATGTTTAAATTACAACCTGAAAATCGAAGAGGCTCCACTTTGATCTTTTGGTGAGTCAACTGGTAAATAAAAATATCTGTAAAGTATAATATATATAGTAATTCCTAGTATCAAAATAATCAGGAGCTCTTAAAATAATGATCCACTTTCTATGCTCATAAAACAACTACTTAGTGGGAAGCACTTTTTGGTATTTATCCTTCAATCAGGAAAATGTACCTAGTTACCAGACCATATTTGAGTATCATTCCTTTAATCATAATAATAATACTGACATATATGTCAGGTATACAAATCTAAATATAATACAGTTCACTTCCTTAAAGTGTTTAAAGATTATTAAGATATTCTTTCTGTGATAACACTTTTTTCTACTTTACGATTTCACTAGTAGTTTTGATATTGCTTTCAAGGAAAAAAAATCAAAACTGTATTTTATCAAAAAATCTTAAGCCAATAATTTTGTGCCCTGCAAAAAATGTTTTTAATTCTTTTTAACATTTATTTGAGAGAGAGAGAGAGACAGAGCATGAGTGCGGGAGGAGCAGAGAAAGAGAGAAACACAGAATCCAAAGCAGGCTCCAGGCTTTGAGCTGACAGCACAGAGCCCAACACGGGGCTCAAACTCACTAACTGTGAGATCATGACCTGAGCCAAAGTCAGACACCTAACCAACTGAGCCACCCAGGTGCCCCTGCCTTGCAAAAATCTTAATGAGATAATGTATACATATAAAACTATAATCACAGTTCCTGGCGTGGAGAAGGCACTGGGGTTTGCTAAATATTAATTTAAAATAAGTGATCAATAAATATTTATTGAATTGAATTATTTAAAATTTCTATCATATAATTGAGTCCTAATTGTTAATATATAAATTCCCTTATAAATGATGATATACAATTTCTTGTATATCATTATATATCAAAATTAACATATTTCATAATATATAATTTTTTTACCAGAAATACAGAACAATTGAACAATTATTTGAGTGTCTATAATATACTTAGCATAGTGGCAAATAAATAGATTTAGACTGTGACTTTATGGGGCTTCATGTAGTAGAAAGCAAGTGAAATTGCTTTACCAACTTTTTCAAGTTCAAGAGAAGGGAAGCATGGATAAAGTGATCTGATACATATATGTTCCAGGCTAAATGCTAATACAAGTGTATTTGTCTTAGCCACATGACAGACATATTTGTACATCACAATACATTACATTCCCATAATATATGCCATATCACATATGCCAAGAGATACTCTCCCCATATGATTCCAAAAGTCATAAAAATCAATAAGTGCATTCTACTCATATAAGTAACATATAACATTTTTCAGATAATTCCAATGTACATTGCTCTCAATAGTTAAATATTTCCTTAAATTTAAAACAAACTAAATAAAGCCTACAGTTCAATAATGACTCTGTGTGGTTGCATTAAGGCTTACATTTTGACAGTTTCTCAGAAGGCCAGCACTCCATAATTAATGAAGTTTCAGCCAAAAGATTGACCTTCTGAATGACTGGATAAGTGCAAACTTAGGAGGAAAAAAGTTTGCTTTGGACCATTTATTGAAGCCTAAGAGCTGTTATCTTTTAAAATGAAAGTAAGTTCTGGAACCATGCCTAAGAAATTGGCTCTATATGTTAACATTGGAGAGTCCCTATTACAATAAAAATGCATGCTGTCTACTTTATTTTATGCTATATTTAAAATAAGAGAAATTGTAAAAAGCTTCATTTACTTGATCTTTTGTGACCTTCTGTAAAGGTTCCTAAGATTGAACTCTCAGGCATGTGAAGTCTAAGATATGACACGCTTTGTATAAATGGCTCTGGTATTCATTTCCAAGCTGAATCTACAGAGCTTCTACTGAGAGAAAGTTTCCTCTCATCTGGGTTTGAGTCAGTTCATTTACTTAAAGGTTAGCCTTAATGAGGTCAAGGTCACAGGAGGAGCCTGATGGAAAATGTTTAAAATCAATGGGAACCTAGATTTGAATTCCGGTTCTGCCCTTTACTAGCTGTAGGAAGTTAACTAAGTTCATGAGACTTAGTTTCTTCACCTTTAAAATGGAAGAGTAGCACCTATATTTCTGTGTTTTGTGTGAAACAGGACACTCCGGTTACCATTTATGCACTTAGTGCAGGGTCTGACACATAATATATCCTCAATAAATATTAAATATTAACTGTGCTTTTGATTTGTTATTAGAAAAACAATTCATTGTATACATTATGTATTCTATGGATCATTAGTTAGCAATACCCAAATATCATCAAAAGCATTATTCTGGGAATGTATAGAAGCCTATACACCTGTTTATATTTTTGAACCCAGCAGAAATTTCAAATGGCCCAACAAGAATTCCTTTTTTGTATGTCAATCACTTCTAATGTTATTCTAGTGATTGAATAAATTTTGAGAATAAACATGTAAAACAACACAGCTTTAGCTCATACATGCTCAATAAATTGTGTATTGATGCATGAATAAATGGATGATAGAGTGAATGAACTATTTAAAACTATGGAGCACTCAGACACAAAGCTTAAGCAAGAGCCTAAAGATTCATTTCTGTGCTGACAATTGCTCCATGACTTTGAGAAATTTTCTACTTCCTCTCATTTTCAATTTCTTTCTCTTTCAAACATAGGGGCTTAATACGTAATGTCTGTCCATGGTGCCTCTCCAGTTCTGAAAGGCTATGATTCAAACAGGAAAGGAAACTTGACTAAGGACACAATTTGTTTATTGGAACAGAAGAGTTGTTAGAACATAAGTCCTTTGAGCTTTTAGATCTTATCTTCCTGTTTTCTCTCCTAAGTCTAACAGACTTTTGAAAAATTTCCCAAATGTATATTATTTTACCACATGACAAATAGATAGTGCATTAGGAAAATCTACAATAAACATGAGTGCATCTGAAGGAAATGATTCTAAACAATTTTCCAGAGAAGTGAGACATAGAGATAGATCTTTGAGAGGAGAAGAAATCTGAAGGGCTAGCAGATTTGTTGGCAATCTGTAATTTTCCATGAAGACAGTTGCCCAACAGCTCCTGGTAGTGTTATTTACTTGCTCATTCATTCATTCACTCACCCATTCACTCATTCATTCAATAAATGCTTTGGAATGATTACTATTTGCATGGAAACATGCCAGGGTAGGATTATAAAGATGAATGTGATGTATTTTGTCCTGAAAGGATTTATTCTTTAGTAGAGATGAAAAGACATGTATATAATTTTTCTATGTTCTATGTGGCATGAAAGAAAGTTACATGAGATTTAAGAAGAAGGAAGACAAATTCAGAAAGTCAGTTGGCAATGAAGGGAGGAAAATCAAAGAAAACTGGGAGTAGAAGGTAATTAGCTTGGGTTTAAATATCTGTAGATTGGGCAGCAGATAATTCCTGGCTGAGGAAATGATGTGATCAAAGACTCAAAGGAGCAGGAAATGGAATGCAATCTTACTACATTATTGAGTTTAAGAAAGAGAATAATGGGAAATACATTTAAAGGATAATGCCAGATTGAGGAGAACTTTGGAAGCCACAGTAAGGGATTTGGTCTTCATTTTCTGTACAAAAGCAGCCATTGGAGATTTCAGAGAAGGGAGATGGAAGAAAACTCATCCTGGATGGTGATTCCTGAAGAAGAGTTGTACCTGGTGGTTGTAAAATGAATTTTGATAGGCAGATGCCCCAAATAAAGGTCTTACCTGAGCTCTCTTTCTTGTCCAGGTTGCTGATGTCCTGCTGCAACATGGCGCAAATGTCAACGTTCAAGATGCAGTTTTTTTCACTCCATTGCACATTGCAGCATACTATGGACATGAACAGGTATGTCTGATGGTAGGATTTCCAAAGGCTGGGGAACCATTCCAGGCTTTTGTGGAACTGCCCTAGCCTCAAAGAAGGAATATTTAAGCTATCCTTTGTATTACTTTTGCCATATTATCATCAGTTCCACCTTTAGGATCTGATAGATGCATAGAAACATTGCACCTGCCAAGTGATTCATTTTCACTAACTGTTTCAGTACCCAAGGGAGGCACTACAGTAAGTGTACACTCCCAGGAATCACCCAGCCTGTATTTGAAAAATTCCTAGCTTTGTGACCATGTGTAGATTATATCATCTCCCTGATCTTCAGTTTCTTCATCTGTAAAATGGAGAAAATATTAATAGTGCCTACCCATAGGGTTGTGGATATGATGAGATATTAATTTCAAGTGTTTGGCAAATTCTCAATAACTGTCACTATGATGATACTAGTGCAATAACAATAAAACAAATCATAAAGACCTTCCTTTATGAAAAAATGTGTCTTTCAAAAACTGGGCTTCTTTTTTTTCTACTGTCCTGGAATGTGGTAGACTGAAAATATCCCCCAAAATATGTTCATGCTATAATTTTCAGAACCTGTGAATGTTACCCTAAAAAGGATTTAGCAGATGTGATCAAGTTAAAGATCTCGAGTTGGGGAAATTAGGCTGGCATTATCTGGGTGGACCTGATATAATCACAAGGGTTCTTTATAATAAGGAGCAGGAAACCTAAGTGTCAGTGAATGTAAGAGGTTAAAGTGATGCTAGAAGGGGTAACAAGCTAAGGAATGCAGGCAGCCTGTAGAAGCTGAAAATGCAAGGAAATGAAAGCCTCCAGAAGGAATACAACCTGCCAACACCTTGGTTTTAGACTTCTGAACACCAGAACTTTTAGAGAATAATCTGTGCTGTTTTAATCCAATAAATTTGTGGTGATTTGCAGCAGTGGGAAATTAATACATGGAATAACCTAGAAAAATTTAAAAAACAGTCGCTAGGGGCGCCTGGGTGGCTCAGTCAGTTAAGCATCCAACTTCAGCTCAGGTCATGATCTCGCGGTCTGTGAGTTCCAGCCCTTCATCGGGCATAGTGCTGACAGCTCAGACAGAGCCTGGTGACTGCTTTGGATTCTGTGTCTCCCTCTCTTTCTGCCCCTCCCCCATTCATACTGTCTCTCTCTCTCTCTCTCTCAAAAATAATAAACATTAAAAAAATACTTATATATACAATGGAATACTACTTGGCAATGAGGAAGAATGAAATCCTGCCATTTGCAACAACGTGGATGGAACTGGAGGGTATTATGCTAAGTGAAATAAGTCAGTCAGAGAAAGACAGATATCATATGTTTTCACTCATATGTGGAACTTGAGAAACTTAACAAAAGATCATGGGGGAAGGGAAGGGGGCAAAATAGTTACAAACAGAGAGGGAAGGAAGCAAACCATAAGAGACTCTTAAATACAGAGAACAAAGCGAGGATTGATGGGGGGCCAGGGGTGAAGCGAAAATGGGTGATGGGCATTGAGGAGGGCACTTGTTAGGATGAGCACTGAGTGTTGTATGTAAGTGATGAATCACAGGAATGTACCCTTAAAACCAAGAGCATGCTATATACACTGTATGTTAGCCAACTTGACAATAAGTTATATTAAAAAATTAAAAATAAAAATAAAAATAAATAAAAAATAAAAAAAATCACTGAATGTGCTTTAAATATAATTTGCTTTAGATATGTAATTATATAACAGGTAATTATTTTAAAATTTGATATTCTGTAATAAAATAATAATAAATATAGAATGCTTTAAAGTTTATAGTGTGCCTTCATTCAATGAATAGTTTCATTTGACCTTCACGGAAACCTAATGAACTTAATGAGTTACCATGTGAGTGAGCTCATACAATGGGATAGGAAGTTTATGTGGATTATTTTGTGTGTGTGTGATTTTTCCACATTAATCCTTTAGGATTAATAGTTAATCCTAAAGTTAACTATTATTTTCCCCCTCTTGCCAATGATATGCATGAGCTCACTCAGGTCAAGTAACATGCCAGAGTCACACAGTTAATCAGAAGATCTGGAATACATATTCAGGTCTGTCTGATCCCAAAGCCTATAGTTATTCTGTTGTACCTAAGAGCCTCTTCTTATTTGTTTTCTATCAGTGAGACAAATCAGAAAGTCGAGGAAATTTGCTTGAGGGGTAGGGCTAGTTATTCAAGGCCTAGTGCTCTAACTCCCAAGTGCATTGATTTTTTTTAAATTGTTAACAACTTTATTGAGATATAAAGAAATTGTGGTTTATATACACAATGGAATACTACTTGGCAATGAGAAAGAATGAAATATGGCCTTTTGTAGCAATGTGGATGGAACTGGAGAGTGTTATGCTAAGTGAAATAAGTCATACAGAGAAAGACAGATATCATATGTTTTCACTCTTATGTGGATCCTGAGAAACTTAACAGAAGACCATGGGAAAGGGGAAGGAAAAAAAAAAACTTAGAGAGGGAGAGAGCCAAACCATAAGAGACTCTTAAAAACTGAGAATAAACTGAGGGTTGATGGGGGGTGGGAGAGTGGGGGTGGGTGGGTGATGGGCATTGAGGAGGGCACCTGTTGGGATGAGTACTGGGTGTTGTATGGAAACCAATTTGGCAATAAATTTTATATTAAAAAAAGATATAAATCATCAGTTTAAATTGTGTAATTCAATGGCTTTAGTATATTCAGAGTTGCACAACCATCATCACAATTAATTGAATGAAGCCATTACCCCCAGAAACAACACTTACTTCCACCTTCTTCCCAACCTCTTTCTTCCAGCCTGAGGAAAATACGAATATTCTTTCTGTTTCTATAGATTTACCTTCTGGAGACTCCCTATAAATGCAGTCATACAATACATGGTCTTTTGTGACTGACTTCTTTCACTTAGCACAACGTTTTTAAGATTCATCAACTTTAGGGACACCTGTGTTACTCAGTCAGTTAAGCAGCCCACTTCAGCTCAGGTCATGATATCACGGTTTTTGAGTTTGAGCCTGGTGTTGGGCTCTGTGCTGATGGCTTGGAGCCTGGAGCCTGCTTCTGATTCTGTGTTTCCCTCTCTGCACTTCCCCCACTCACGCTATGTCTCTCAGAAAATGGATAAACATAAAAAAAAAAAAGATTCATCAACTTTATAGTGTTATACCAGTACCTCCTTGCTTTTTAGTGTAGCATACTATTTTGTTGTATGGATATGCCAGGTTTTATTTATCCATTCATCAGTTGATGGATATTTGTATTTTTTCCATTTTTTGGCTATTTTGAATATGGTGCTTTGAACATTCAAATTTTTTTTTATTCACATATGATTAACATACAGTGTTATGTTAGTTTTGGGTGTATGATATGATGATTCAACAATTCTATACATTTCTGAGTTCTCAACAAGATAAGCATGTTCTTAATCTCCTTTATCTATTTCACCCATTTCTGCCCTTCCCCGGCCCATACCCACATCGTGTACAAGTTTTGATATGGACATCTGTTTGCATTTCTCTTGGGTACATCTAAGAGTGGAATTGATGGCTCATGTGTTAACACTATGTTTAACATCTTACGGAATGGTCAAACTGTTTTCTAAAGAGGTTAATGCCTAATGAGTTAAAAATCAAATTGTCTCCAGAAAAGAAACCCTATGTGACATACCTCCCAGGACAAGATAAGCCCATTGATTTTAACCTTAACATATTGAAAGACAAAATTTGTATGTGCTACTTTCAAACATCGCCAATTAGCTATCCTTAGGAAACTAAACTGACCCAAATAAAACAGAAATAACAAATGTAATTGGATAACCAAAACTTAACTCTTCTTTTCACATCCCATTTTCACTCTTCCTCACTTTATATCTCTACATCTCTAGTCTTACTCAATTATGGAGTAAAATTATACCTTTTTACCTTTGTAGAGGTCATGCCATTGCACTGCCTCAGGATCCCAAGTTAAAAATCAAACTTACTTGTGTCTCTGTGCTCTTCTAGTCATTGTGCCTTTATTTCTTTGCTAGCTGGCATATGCTTGGACACTCTCAGACCTGTGAAGCGTGACCTATAGCTAGGAAAGATTTCTCATTTCATTTGATGTGCTGCTCAAAGTGCACTGGAGTGTACTGGAGAGCTGGGCACTGAAAATGCTTTTGAAAGTACAGGGTCTAAAAGCCCAGATGATGAAAAAAATCCGTACTTTTCTGACTTTAGGCAGAAACAGGATATACACAATGCATATTATTTGTAGAGTCATCCTCTTTGGTGATTAACCTCCTCACCCACAGAAATATAAAGAGCTTCTATGCATGTTGGATGGAGAGCTAAATTTGTTTACTTTCCCTGAATATATAGTCACAGTCTTATAAAATTATGCTAAAATGTGGATGGCCTTTTTATGATAAGGGACTCACTTTCTGTGTGCAAAGACAGCACATAAGTAATTTATGGATGCTATTGTCATTTGCTAAAATATGCTGACAGGAGAATGGTACTTTCGATATATAAATGTGCCTAATGTTCCATGTTCCTTGCCATTTGTTTATTTACTTATTTTTAAGTGGAAGAGTAGATGTTTTGGATCAAGAGCAATATTTCCTAGGTATATAATAATAGTGCTTAATAGGCAATCGATTCCAAATATAGTTTAAAGTTGTCCATTATAAAGTCACATAATCAGAATTTATGGAGTCTTTGTAAATGGAAGTATCTGCTTAGGAATGCACAGTTCTTGAGACTAACTTTTACTGCTCCAATTTCTCCTGAATTAAGTATTGGTCTGCCCATTAGCCAACAAATGGATAAAATACACATTACACATTTGTGCTACCACTTCTGCTAATATTTAATGAGTACCAGACACTTTCGTAAGTGCTTTACATGTAATAACTTATTTAATCCTCATAACAACTCTATGAAGTAGAACTATTGTGATTCCCATTTCAGCAATGAATAAACTGAAGTTTTGAAAGGTCATATAATTTATTAAAAGTGACATAGCTAATAAAAAGAAGCCGGACTTCAGAACCCTTGTTCTTTACCTACTACACTCAATAGGATGTTTTTCTACATCCCATACTGCTAATTATTTTTTGCCTAGAATTTCTATCAAATATGTACCATATTCTTGACAGTTTTCTGTTCAAGACATGTCTGTTTGCTGCCACATAGAAAGCCAAAATAGTTTTAGAGTTTGAATTCACTTTTATGGTAACACTTAAGTGTCAGGTCAGTTGAGGGCTTCTCCCATAACTGTTATTTTGATGGCACAAACTTACCTCTAATTTACCTCTTGAGATCATTATAATGACTTCTGCAATTCCCAGACGAGACAGTGTCAGATTTGGAGAAATTACTTGGAAATGATAAGTAGTAAGAAGATATATAAGTAATAAGTAATATTATTATTTAATATATTACTTATTATAAATAAGTAGTATAATAAGTAGTATAATAATTAATTATGATTAATAGTAAGTAATAAGTAGATATTATAAATAATTTAAAGAAATCCTATGAATTACCTGTAACAATCCCTGGAAGACTCCTAAGTTGAATAACATTCCATCTCTCTCTCTTCCTTTGGGTGTGGATCTCAGCTAATTGAGGACGATGCTGATAGTTCAGCTATGTCCCATTTATTCATAAATTCAGAAAAGAACCCAGAACTCCGGTAACAAGATGGCCATCAGTGACCTATGCATGGAGTTGTTGTGAAAATGAAGAATCAAGTAAATACTGCTAGCTTTAGCCAAAAGACAGCTTTGGAAAAGGCAGTTCAGGGCAGAATATGAGTGACTTTAGAGAGGATTATTTATGTACACTGAAGATCCAACCTTGAGATTGCTCCAGTTTTTGACTTCTTGTGAGGTGATTCAATAATGAATTCCTTATTTATCTAGGCCTTATCTAGGCCAATTTAGTTAAGATTTGCTGTTATTTTCAGGTAAAAATAATCTAAGAGAAGTATTTAATGATATGTCTTCTTCCATATTTTTGAAAGCTTTGCTTTATTGTTTGACTTTTGATACTAATTTCAAATGAATGGATCCTTTAGGTAACCCGCCTTCTTTTGAAATTTGGTGCTGATGTAAATGTAAGTGGTGAAGTTGGAGATAGGCCCCTCCACCTTGCATCTGCAAAAGGATTCTTTAATATTGCAAAACTCTTGATGGAAGAAGGCAGCAAAGCAGATGGTAAGATTATATGTTTAGAACACTTTTGCTATCTTCTACTTTATGTATAGTTTTTACTTGCATTTTCCTTATTTAGTAGTGAATAACCCTGAAGCTGATTAATTGCATATGCTAATTTGTTTCACAAATCATAATTTATTATTTTAATATAATAATGAATCTATATGTTAATCCTTTTTATACATTTTAGTTCAATTCTTAATATATTAGATACTTCAAGAAAACTAAGGTTTTTTTCTAGACAAATCATTCTTATTTTGTTATTTTTCACTAATATGTTTCTTAATTGAGGTAAAACTTGCATATAGCAATTAAGTGAATATTGACTTAAGGGAATATTTGTCATTGATAAATTCATGCAAAACCACCCAGATCGAGATATAGAACATTTTAATATAGAAAATTAAATTCTGGGTGGGGGGGGCGCCTGGGTGGCTCAGTCGGTTAAGCCTCCAACTTTGGCTCAGGTCATGATTTCACTTGTCCATGAGCTTGAGCCCTGCGTTGGGCTCTGTGCTGTCAGCCTGCATCAGATTCTGTGTCTCCCTCTCTCTCTGGCCCCTCCCCACCTCCCCCCAACTCACACTGTCTCTCTCTCTCTCAAAAATAAATAAAGATTAAAAAAAAGAAAAGAAAAGACAATTGAACTCTGGAAAGTTCCCTTGTGCTCTCTTCTTAGTAAATAGCTTTAACAACAAAAGGTAATCAATATTGTGGCTTCTATTGCCATAGGTTAGTTTTTCTGTTCTTGAAGTTCATATAATTTGGGACTGCCTTCTTTTGACTGACAACATGATTTTAATTTTTATCCATGTTGTTGCATGAATCATAGTTTGTTCTTTTCTATTGCTAAAGATTATATGAATATTCTACAATTTGTTTATCCATCATCCTTCTAATGGATGTTTGAATGTTTCTAGTGTTTGGCTTTTATGAATGTAGATGCCAGAAACATTCTCATTCAATTTTGTGTGTATGTGTGTGAACATATATATTTATGTCTTTTGGGTATGTATATGAGAGTGTGTGTGCATGTATGTAGCATTTCTGTATGCACATGTTTAACTTTTTAGGAAATTTCAAAGAGTTTTCCAAAGTGTCTGTACTATTTTTTACTCCCCCAGCAGTATATGAGAGTTCCAGTTGCTCCCCATTTCCTCCCCAATATTTGATATTACTATTATTTATGGTGGAAACAACATTACAGCATGATCAGGATGGGAGGAAAAAAAGCTTTAGCATACACAGAAAGATTTTAGGATGTGGTTAACAGAATAGAATTTCCCACAACTTTTAATTTTCTTAATAACAAAATGAATTTTAGAAAATTGATTAAAAGTAGAGTGTTGAAGAAAGTTCTTCCTTTCTCTTACTTTTTCTCTTCCTTACAAACTTTATTTTTTGACACAAATTCACTTAGAGTTACATCTTGTCATTAAATTCTCTCAGGCACATCCAACATTCTTCCATTGACCCCCAAGAGACCTAATTAAAAGCCCAGCTGTAAGAGCTGCTGGCCTTTGCAGCAGAAACGATGCACATTTACAAAAGGACGAGGTTGTCAGAGCTCTAGAACTGCCAGTTCCTTGGTCCAAAATTGAGATCAATATTCAGTTCATAAAGCTAATCAATGTTTTCACCTACATGTAAGGAAAACACAAAGGCTTCCAGAGACAAGTGAGCAAGAGGCAAGGGTAGTTTCCAGTTTCCATGTTGGAAAGAGGGCTATTTTATTTCATAAAGTTTGAGAAACATAGTTGGTGTCATTTTCTATGAGCCAGTATGTAATAACGGAGGTATTTCTTCTATAGCATTATCATAAATAACCTGTGTTGTCAGGATACAAGGAATGCCGTTCCTTAGACCTTGTTTAAGCAGTCTCTTTGATTCTGTTGGTTTAGAATAGGCAGAGGTACACCTGTATGAACCACTGAACACATAATTGTGTTTTTGAAACTGCCTCGCTCTTCCAAAGGGTCAGGAACAGCTCACTTTTTTCCTTTTATTATCAATGCCAACCTCAGCTTTTTATTCCTCTGTGCAACTCCAAAGCTCGGTGGTGTCAAAATGAGTATCATTGATCAGCATGTCTCCAGGATCAAAGTTCCTTTCTTACAAAAGACATTGAAATGAATATTGCACCCGTATTCCCCCTACATACCAGCATCATATGATAGAATTTTCAACACTTTCTTTCTGATTCACACAAGCACTACATGCTTTCTACTCAATCATTTAAAATATCAAGAGACAGCATGACTCAGATTTTTATGTATTTTTATTTCCTTCTAATACACACTTGATATTTAAGTCCCTTTTGTACTTCAACCAATTGCAAAGAATAAGCCAGAAGATCTGTTGTGCTACTGCACACTGCACAGGATTTATTATCAGCTAGTTCATTTATTCCAAAGTGTAGCTAAGCCTCCAGATGATTTATTTTAAATCTGGCCCTTGCCTGTGGTAAATGGACATAAGAGGAAGAGTAAATTAATGACCCCAATAGGGGCACAATTTGAAATCTGGTATGTACAGTATGTTTCCATGGTAACAGAATGTCACAAATGAAAATAAATTCAGATTACAAAATTAGCCAACATGTAATTCTGAAAGCAACCTCTTCAGTTTAGCATGTTTGGGAGGCTGACCTATTCAGTCATATATATGTTTCAAGTCTCTAGTTTTCTTTGTACCCCTTAGGAAAATGAAAAACAAAAAGGAGAAATGTAATGCTTATTGAATGAGATTGAAAAGGTCAAAATGTTTCTGGACTCCATAAGAAGAAAGTAGTGATCGAGTCCTCACAACTTATCATTTGAATAAAGTTAAATATGGGGGGTGCCTGGGTGGCTCAGTCAGTTAAGCCTCTGACTTCTGCTCAGGTCATGAGCTCGCTGTTCGTGAGTTAGAGCCCCGTGTCAGGCTATGTGCTGACAGCTCAGAGCCTGGAGCCTGCTGCAGATTCTGTGTCTTCCTCTCTCTCTCCCCGTGCCCTGGTTGCTCGCTCTCTCTCTCTCTCTCTCTCTCTCAAAAATAAATAAACATTAAAAAAAAAATTAATGATGGGCGCCTGGGTGGCTCAGTCAGTTTAGCCTCCAACTTCGGCTCAGGTCATGATCTCCCGGTTTGTGAGTTCGAGCCCCGCTTCGGGCTCTGTGCTGACAGCTCAGAGCCTGGAGCCTGCTTCGGATTCTGTGTCTCCCTCTCTCTCTGCCCCTCCCCTGGTCATGCTCTGTCACTTTCTGTCTCAACAATAAATAAAACATTAAAAAAATTTTTTTAATTTAACGAAAATTTTAAATTCAGTTTATTAATTTTTTGTCATCTATTAAATGCTACAGTTCCTTTCACATGGAACTGGATATTATATAAAATCACAAAAATTTCTAGGGCATGGCCGGTAAGAGGAAGTATTTTATTTCTAAAAGTATATCTTGTCAGAGCTATTACACAGATTTGTTATTTAAAATGTGTTTAAGATACATTAGGGAGTTGTTTTACAGAGCTAATGGGAAGTACTTACATTGCTGGTTTACTATGGAAATTTTTATTTCATCTTTAAGATCAATAAGGAGAGAGAAGCAAGAAGTAGCACCCATCCACCCACCCATTTACCTAATCTTTCTTTCAAAAGACTTTACTGAACACATGCTCTCTTCAGAAGTAGAGCACTAGGCGATAAATATTTTCCTAATAATTATTTACATCTACTTCTTTGGTTGAAATTCTTCTTTATTTAAATCTCCCAATAAAATGCTAAATTAGAGCAAATAGAATATCATTCATACATTCACTTACCCTTGGACAAGATATAATGATATATAGGGGTTTTTTGGTCACTGAAAATTGGCTCAAGACAAAACTAAGTAGATCACAATGACTGACGCAGAAATATAGATGTGTATATATAAACTCTGTGTCTGATCTGGATATCTCCTGGCTTGTTCCTTCCTTTGGTTGGTATTTATCTCTTCTTTGATGAGAAGACCATCTAGGCCACTGCTGGTAATTCACCAAGTAGATAATCTACTTTGAAGTTTATTGATTGAACTAGAGAAGAATAATGTTGGGTGGGGCTAGGGATGGCCACAGGCAAACTATGAATTAATGGAAAATTGTGCTGCACTCTGCTTTACAATGTCCCCTCTGGACCTCAGGAACTCTTATGTGACCTCCACTTGCCCTGGACTCCCTACTGTTGTAAAGCATTGACTCATGGTATTGACTTTTCCTGGCTTCCAACAGAATGTGAACAAAGGAGAAGTAGCATAAAAAGAAAGATAATCAAAATAACCGGGAACATTCTTCTGAAGCAAGGGTGTCCTTCTGAGCCACTCATTAATAAAAAAGATTCAAAGATTTATTTTTCAATAACGGCCATGGGAGGAGAAGTTCAGCGACTTTGTTAAAGATTTCCCTTTGGCTTAAGATCTGCAGGACAATAAAATAAGAATCATTGTCTACAAATAAAGCAGCTACAAGGACTGTGTTCATTAAATGTTAAATGTTAGTTATAACAACAAGTAGTAATAAACTATTTGCACATTTTTTAAATTAACCATTACCTTCCCTTTCTTTTCTTTCCTATCCTTTCATTTTTTTCTTTAATTCTTTGATTCTACGGATACTTTTTATTATAGATACATAAGAATGATAACATATGGGTTTTTTAAGGATTGTTATTTTGTATTTTGAATAAAATACCTTCTACAGATGAACAAAGTAATCAAATTCAATAAATGGCTATAAAGCAGATGATTCAGTTATTTTAGTTTTAAAAATTGTGCTACAGCAGATCCAGAATTTAGCAGCATGGTTCAGTTGTTATTACTTCAGGCCTGTAATTATTGAATGTTCAACTAGATTGCAGGTTATTTGAGGGTATAGATGCTATACATTTATAGCATATTGACCTTAACACTTAGCAAACATCTAGGAGGCAAATTAGTGAAAAATAAGAATACACATTTTTATTAAGTGACTAATATGCTACAGGAATCATGTCAGATATTTTCTCATCATGATCTCTTTTAATCTTTTTCGCATCCCTGCAACAGTAGTGTTATCATATCCATTGTTTTTGATAATAAAAAATCAGTATCTTCAACACTTAGCACCCTGCTTGGCACACAGTGATCATTTTATACTTGTTGAGGAATGAGTATGTATCAATCAGGTGTTCTTATTTGCAAGCATTGGAAACTAACTCTTGCTAATTTAGGCGTAAAATGAATATATTAAAGGATACAAATTAGTGCAAAGTGTCTCCCCTGAACAGGATGGAAACCCAGGTTTGGAATTCTTACAGTGAGGAACAATATCCAAAATCACACCCCAAAAGTAGTCATTTAAAGACACATTGCCACCCCTGCTAGGCACACATGCCAACACTCTGTGCTCCTGGCACCAACCTTGCAAGGCACCGAATCTGTGACTGGAATCATTGCCTCTGGAAATCGGATGGAGCTACTCTATCATTACTGCATTGCCAAGATAGGTTAGGTCTGCTTTTCTGTGTGGTCGGCTGTGATGTCAGAGTCTTATATAATGTGTCAACTGGAGGAGCCTATGGAAAGTGTCGAAAGCAGGAGACTGTTGAAAGTAAAAGGATCACCATTAAAAATCATGCCAGGATAAGAAGTCTAATCCAGGACATACGGTCACTATCTGCTGATCCTGTGCCATAGCTGCAAAGGAGGCTTGGAAAGCATATGCTAGAACATGGGCTTGGCTTCTAGTCAGTTCTCTCAGTGTAGGAAATTCCCTAAATGTCCAAAGTGGTTATGAGGATGGCTGGGCCAAAGAGAAGGACAGATGCCCATTACTGAGTGAACACCTAAATATCAAAAAACTGTGGTAATATAATTAACACGGGCTGCCTCACTCTAAAGCTTATTGTCTTTTCTTTATGCCAGGCTTTGTATTCTGTCATATGATAATTCTCAGTTACTGGCACATCAGAATTTCCTAAACAGCATTGTAAACATACACAGTGCTAGACCCCAACCTAACCTACTGAACCAAAATCTCTGGGAATGGTGCTTTAGCCAGGATCTGTAAGTTTTAACATCTTACAGAGGAGAAAAAAATCACTTTGGAAGGAGATACTTGTGGAAATAAGACCACAAAGATCTTTTGGATACTTATTAGTTTCCTGAACTATTCCATTTGTGCAAGGTAGATTTGATTAGATGCATTCCATAGAATTTATGGAAGCTAGAAGAAAGCCTGTTTAATGTGGCAATGGGCAATGGAATAGAATTATAACTTTTTAAATTGGTTGCACTTAATTTCCTTTATTATTATCATTAATTGGTAATTTCCAGGAGTCTCTCGGGCACTTAGAAAAGTCCCTGACACTACACCTAAGAAGGCTGAGAAACAGAGGATTCCAGATAATATACTTTTCCTTTCTTGTTGATGACAGTGAATGCTCAGGACAATGAAGACCATGTCCCACTGCACTTCTGTTCTCGTTTTGGACACCATGACATAGTGAAGTACCTGCTCCAGAGCGATATCGAGGTTCAGCCGCACGTTGTTAATATCTATGGCGATACCCCTTTGCACCTGTGAGTAATATGTATAGTTCCATACACCCTCCAGCTCTACTACCTGTACTTTCTTACTACTATAAAAACATTTTCTTTAATTTTAGGGCATGCTACAATGGCAAATTTGAAGTCGCCAAGGAAATCATCCAAATATCGGGGACAGAAAGTCTGACTAAAGAAAACATCTTCAGTGAAACACCTTTTCACAGGTAAAATAATGTTTAAGTGCAATAGCCACTAAGGGTGGCTGATACACTTTGGCACCTGAAGTTGTGCACATAAAGCAAGAATGGAGAGTGGCAGATGTTGCAATCATAGAGCAAGAGCAGAGGGTGGGCAGAGGACAAGGAGCCCAAGCTAGATGCACAGAAGAAAAGGTAGAGGCAGATGCTGCAGTCAGTACAACAGATGGGGCCAGAGCCAGATGCCGCATTCCTGGCAGCAGCCACAAAGACAGGGACTGATGTTGCCAAGGCAACAGGCATATCAACATCTGTAAGCATATTGCTTCTATTCCACTTCACTCAGCGGAAAGCTGCCAAAAGGGGCAATGCCCATAATCCTCCTCCGACAAGAATCTCATTACCAGAATTCATCAGCATCAAATGTGACACTTTTTTCCTTACCACTTAAACCTTATGTGCAAATGTATCTACCTATCTAAGACATCCATCTGTCAGCCTGTAAGAGCCTAGTCGCGGTGGCCACTGAGATACCTAAGAAGGCATTAACTCCTTTCTAGGAATGCATGAGAGTCCTCTACAATGTGCTCTAGAAAAGGAGGGATAAGATTGCTAAAAATAAGATCCATAGCTCCCTAAAATATCCGAAAGTGAGGCAGATGTTTTATAAAAATTGATATGCTCGTTTTTAACAATGCGCTACTTTTGCTATAAAAATAACACAATACTTTGAGTTTAATACACCTTGAATATAAAATCATTTACATACACATTACAGATTTCTTGGCTAGTTTGCAACCTCTAAAAAATTTATTTAAGACTACTATGTTATTTACATAGTGTTTGTATTGCACTGGTGACTAATAGAAATAAGGAGACTTTTTTTTTCATATGGAATTAATATTAAGCTTGTGCTTCCTGACAAGGCATCACCCTGTCCAATTTTGCTTGGATATTCAGATTTATCTTATCATACAAAAAGTCCAGCCAAAAGGGAGGTGAGAAAAACTATTTATGGAGTGGTGAGTATATGTCAGATGATTTGCACCCATTATCTCATTTAATCCTCATAACCTTTTATGAAGTAGGTTTTATTATCCCTTTTTGACAGACGAGAAAATTGAGGCTCAGAGAAGGTAAGTATCTGCCAGAGAATATTATGACTAGAAAATCATGTATTAAGTACCTACCCGATTCCAAACTCTGTGCTTTTTATATGTCTTCATGTTCTAATACCAAAATACTATGTCTGTGCTGCATGTTCTGTAACAGAACAGATGCAAGAACTCTTTGGACCATGCTTTCAGTCAAAATTGGTCAAAGGGATAATTGGCAGAACTGATATGTACAGTTACTGGTGTCCTCTTTCCCCATTAGGTCATGCTTGTTAAGGCTGACACCTTAGGCTAGTTTTCAAATCATTTTGCTACTCTGTGCACATAAATTGGAACCAACTATAATCAAAGGATGATTGTCACCTCTAGAGTCTCTATGACAAGTTCAGTGAAGTGAGTTAAAAGTATGTATCGAATCGTTTTATTTTGTGTAACCCTGTGGCTACTACGAATAACATATTAATATTTTTATTCTATTCACTTTAAGCACATATTTATAAAAGAAATTTTCCCTTTACATGAGGAGTTCACTCTGGTTCTGAAATTTTTCTATGTAAAAATCACAGTGCTTTGCACTCAGTAGAAAGCATTCAATACATTTCTGTTATTGTTTTCATATGTGTGTGTGTATATATATATATATATATATTTATACACATACACATGTAATACATATGTATACACATGTATGTATATATTCGGAACTCATCAATTCCTGCAAATGGTCGCTTTGAAAAGAAACAATGAGACAGTTCAGACAATGGAACATTAAAAGTGTAGTGTTATGGGTCCTACTTATAATGTGAATAATTAATGGTGCTTAGATCTTTTGCACTGAGTGGCAGCTTTTTATCCATTCAATTATTCAAGAAAGACTTATTAAGGACCTACCTTGTATTGGCACTGGTAAAAACATAAAGATGACACCGACCCTTCCCTCCTTAAAGGAACTCTTTTGTAAGATATCAAGGTAATCAGAGGTGTGTCCATTACCATAATGCAATGTGATAAGTGCCATAAGACTGAAATGACAAGGACACAGTGGAGATAGCAATGAACTTGGCCTTTGGTTCATAAGAAGTCTTCATAGATGGACTAACAGTTCGGCTAGATGAATAATGTATTTTTTTGAAGAAAATAATGATATTTAATTAAAGAATAAGGATTTGGGCAAGGTCATCTCAGAAAGAGGAAATAGTAAGATCCAGAGAACTACCTCTTCTAGAACTGAGTCTGGAAGGAAAAAACACTCAATACTTCACTTCAAAATACAGGATCCTAGCCATGTGTGAGTTGTTCCCACACCAAGGAGTTCTCCAAATCTTCTGCCAACACCAAGTGTGCGTCCTATAATTCAATTTAATTCTGATACTATCTACCTGGAATTAGTGTCAGATCCCACAGGTTAAGGGCTCAGGCCCACAAAACTGCCCACCCCCACTTCAGATGCCAATCACAAGTCCAAGTTGTCACCTAAATCTCTCTGGACCCTTCTAAGTTCCCCCATTCAGTTGTCCTGCAGAATGCCTAGGACCTATAGGTAAAACTGAAAGAAACTTGCAATATTTTTCCTCCTTTTATGAAAAAGAGTATCATAAGAAATATTTAATAATAGTACACTAGAAATTTTATTCAACTTCTTATCTCGAAGGCCCAGATTTGGGAATCTCAGGATTTTATTGCCATATGTGCTTGTTTTTTATCACTTCCTTCTCTCTCCTTTCCTCGTTCTCCCTTCTTTGTCTCTTTAACACTCTTGTATACACACTAGCATCTGGAATAGCCTGGTGAATCAGGACTGTATTTATGTTCTAGGGTTGCCATAATAAAATACAACACACTGGGTGGCTTGAACACCAGAAATTTATTTTCTCACAATTCTTGAGGTTGGAAGTACAAGATCAAGATTTCAGTGGATTTGGTTTCTTCTCAGACACCTCTCCTTGGCTTGCAGATGGTCATATTCTTCTTATGCCTTTTCATGATTGTCCCTCGGTCTGTGTCATCTTAGAACAGCAGTAATATTGGATTAGGGCCCACCCTAATGATTCCATTTTAACTTAAATACCTCTTTAAATTGTACCCCTTTAAATACAGTTACACTGTGAAGTTATAATGGTTGTAAGTTAGAACACATTAATTTGTGGGGCACACGATTCAACCCATAACAGAAGTCTTTTGTTTTCTTTATGTTGTATTTTTGCAGTGCTTGTACCTATGGTAAGAGCATTGACCTGGTTAAATTTCTTCTTGACCAGAATGTTATAAGCATCAACCACCAAGGAAGAGATGGGCACACAGGTAAGGCATTAGTGAAACATAACCAGTTTTTGATGTATATCAATACTTAAGAATAGTGGGATGCGGGGCGCCTGGGTGGCGCAGTCGGTTAAGCATCCGACTTCAGCCAGGTCACGATCTCGCGGTCCGTGAGTTCAAGTCCCGCATCAGGCTCTGGGCTGACGGCTCAGAGCCTGGAGCCTGCTTCCGATTCTGTGTCTCCCTCTCTCTCTGCCCCTCCCCCGTTCATGCTCTGTCTCTATCTGTCCCAAAAATAAATAAACATTGAAAAAAAAATTAAAAAAAAAAAAAAAAGAATAGTGGGATGCTCAAGAGGGAAGGGAAAAGAGGGAGTGGTCAACCCTAATGAGGAGGGATATTTTATCAATGACATCATTTGGAATTGATGGTGCATGGTGATAATAAAAAGCAGACTGACTTTTGGTCAGTTTCATTATTGTGCTAAATTATCTACAGTTGATGTATCTATTATGATCTGTACCAGGAGAGACTGACCCCACTGCCTTAGCCTGGCTTGCTGCTCAAGAAAAACACTTGTTTGGGGTCTTTGTTCTTGTAAAAGGATGCTAACACTTGTTCTTGGTAATTTCAGTGGATGTAGAAATACTAGAAATTGTGCTAAACATAAGGAAATCTGTCTAGAAGATCAACTAGAATAGGATACTTCTTTTGCTTGAAGTATGTCATGTTTGTTCAATAAGTAGAATTAATTTTTCATCAAAGAAATCTATCTTTGATTTATATCTCTGGCAAAAATGCTATGATGTGGTAATAACTATCTTTTGAAAATTGGGGTTCGGTTTGCCTCTTTTCTCCTTTCATACTTTCATTCTATTATAGGATTGCACTCTGCTTGCTACCATGGTCACATTCGCCTGGTTCAGTTCTTACTGGATAATGGAGCCGATATGAATCTGGTAGCTTGTGATCCCAGCAGGTCTAGTGGTGAAAAAGATGAGCAGACCTGTTTGATGTGGGCTTATGAAAAAGGTATATTTTTTCACCATTGCATCTCTGTAGTGATACATTGAACTGTGTACATAGATTATGTCAATGCATCAACAAGTCTTTTGCTTGTATGACTTGTGCACTCTGATTTCCTCTGTAGATTATATTTGAGACTTTGGGAACTTGATCAAAGAGTCCAATAGACCATCAGTAAAGCAGCCAACTCCTGGGCTGCAGGTGAGCTGAAGGCACTCTTGGTACTGGCACTTTAAAAAGAGAATGAGCTATAAAATTCTTAGGTATTATAGAAATAAAATTGTGATATGTAACAATAGTTACTTTCTTAGAGTAGACCTAGAACTACACTGTATCTTTTATATATGGGAATTTTTATGTGAATTCAAATTTCTTTTGATGAAATAAATACAAAGGAAAGGAATATTTATTACATCTAAACTTGCTGACAATGACTGATCTAGAAAAAGTAAGGGAGCCAACGATTAGTGAATACATATAAACTTACTTCAGCTCAAAATGATGAAACTTTGGGCTCTGATGTGAGAACACCTGGGTTTACATCAAACCATGTTCTTTGATCTTGGACAAGTTACCTATTCTTGCTGACGTTCACTTTCTTCATCTGAAACAGAAAGGAGAATTATCACAACTTCTCCTTCACAAGACTGTACAGATTAAATGAGAGGATGTAGGCAAATTGATTACAACACTGGCTAGCACATAGTAAGTACTAAGAATTGGTATTTCAGTAATGGTAACAGTAGTAATAGCAGTAGTTCATAAATAAAGATGACAAAAATTAATTCTTCATTTAAAGGGAGAGGAAACTAGAAATAATCAACAATGGAGCAGCCTCTTTGTCATTGCTTAATGATGTATATGTACCTCATAAGCAAGGTTTGCTTATATACATACTCTCCTATGGAGTTTAAATTTCCAGATGAATGAATGAATGAATGAATGAATAAATAAATAAATAAATAAATAAATAAATAAATAAATATTCAGGTTAAATGGAATGGTATACATCATCATTGAACTCAGAGGGTTACAACTAAATACCTAAAATATATCAAACTTTGCTGCCCACCTTTGCTGTCTTATTAGGATGTTTAAAGCACATAAAGAAGTGTTCTTATCTTTTTAAATGCTACTAGAAGTCCATACTAAAAAAGAGAAATTGCTAAACTTGAAGATTTCTCAGGCTACCAATTTGGCCTAAAAGGTTTTCTGCCTGAAATAGGACATTAAATTCTATTAATTAAAAGAGAGATGGGGTTTCATTGATAGAAATGGGGAGTTGTTGTAAGCACATAGAAAGAAAAGTATGAATCTGAAAACTGCTAGTGAAAAAATGATTATCGGAGTTACTTTAATAGAGAAAAGTGAACAGACATGGTATAGTAAGAAATGAGTTAGATGTAGGCCTGTTATGTTTTATACTTTTTATTTGGGTATAGTGCAAATATACATGTGTGCATGTGTGCACACACACAAATTTTCACATTATAGCTCGATGAATTTTCACAAACTGAACTCACATCCAGTACCCGGTATCCAGATGAAGAAACTGTACATGGCCAGCACTCGAAATATCCACTTACATTCTTTTCCAGTCGTTCCCCAGAGAGGGTACCACTGCCTTCTTGGGGCATAAATTAGCTTTACCTTTTTCTGTACTTTATAAATGGAACATTATGGCATGTACATTTTTTGATCTGACTTCTTTTGACCAACAATTTGTGAGATTCACTCATATTATTGCAGGCAGTTGTATATTGTTAATTCTTGTTATAATGTTTTGTTATATCACTATTCATTCTGTTGCTTAGGGTCACCTGGATAATTTTCAGTTGGAGACTATTAGGAATGCTTTTGCTATTAACATTCACATACATGACTTTTGATGAATTTCTGAATGCATTTCTGTTAGTTATAATGACCTTGTAATTTGTATAAAATAAATTCCTGGTAGTCTGTATTTGAGTATCTCTTTGAAAATCCTACATATTCTGAAGCCTTAGGAGGCCTTACTAAGTTCTAGTTACTCAACACATTGCATTTATTCAAGTGATTCTCAGACAGTGTCTCTCAAGAAACTTGAGTTTCAGAAAAAAGACTGTTTACAAAGCATTAGTCTTCCGGAAGACAGCTCAGATATAGCTGCTGTAGGTAACTCTTCACAGGGGTTGGCTTTGTTTGTTTTTAGTTGATTGAGAGTGATAGTTGAAAACTGGTTTTAGTTTTAGTTTTTGTGGAATTCCACATTTTAAGAAACAATGAATCATTGTGTAAGTTCCCAACATTTCGTATTGAATGACAAAAACAAAAATCTTTTAGCATAGAGGATTTACCCACTGGTCTCTGCAACATATGCCATACTTGTCACCCTTATTTGTTCAACTAATGTGATAGGCATCGGTGTTCCATTTCATTATTACTATGAATTTTAACAAACTGAATGTTAGTGCTCAGGAGACAGATGGGTGTTTTGCATATGTTCTAGAGCAGAACAAGTCAAAACCAACAAAATGAAAATTGTTGCTATTTTCTCTTGGTAGAAAAATGTTGGATTGTTTTTGTGTGTTCAGGAAAGATTAAAATGACCTTGTTAAAATATTGTCAACAGTGCACTGTCCCTGTTTCCTTTGGATAAAGAAATGCATTCCTTTCTCCCTTAGGTAGGGAGTCACCAAATTGACTGATGTAGCAGACTAAGGATTTTCCTGAGAAACTTGGAGATGGTTTTGAGAAAACACTAAGGCTTCACTTGAAGTTCCTTCTTCATAGGATAGAGATGTTATATAAATGGTCCCATCGTGGTTTACCCAGTACCTTATTCTCTCCTGGGAGAGATAAACCCGAAGGGAGCTTTATAACCAGGGTCTCTCTTGAAAAGGAGTACTCTTTGGATGCATCCAATTTGAATAGCTCATCCTAGTCTACCCTCTTAGTAGAAAATTGGGAGTTTTTTGCAACAACACCGATCTTTTCTAAGAAAAATTTTTTACCTGACACCAACAAAATTTTTAGCTTACCCTCTGCTATTCTGACATAGCAAATTCATTTCAGGGGTGCTTTGGAGTTTTGTAAGAGTTGTCAACTCTCTTTTGGAAATTCAGAAAAGAGTTCACTCACTATGGGTCCCTGTGGAATCAGATATGAAGAACTGTTCCATTTACATAGCCCTTTTAACCTAAAGATATCAAAATCAATCTTGGAAATAATTTTCCCTGTGAACTTGATTCTACACAGAAGCCTACTGGTTAAGTTGCAATATTTCTCTGCTAGACTGCTCAGAGCTCTAATTTTACAATATTTAGAGTGTTTCCCCTCCTCTAGCCTGCCACCCTCCCTTCTTTTCTACTATTCCATCTAACAGTAGCGATAGCTGTCTCACTCACTTGGATTTGTTCTGCCCTTTCCCTGGGGTACAAAGGACTTGTATGAATCAATTTAAATTGGCCAGAAGAAATAGCCAGCAGCCTGCTTATGTTCAAATCCTCTGCCCTAATCACCAGTATGGAAAACCCATTGAAAAGACCTACACATAATCTTACATCCATTGCATTAAAGATGAAACTGCCGAATTGAAAAGATCTCAGCCAATTAGAATTGAACACATAGCTCAATAGTGTGTCTGGCAGTTAGATTTGAAAAGGCTGCCTTTGACAAAGAAAAGCACTTCTTTATGTCAGGCTGTTTAGGGTCAGAAAATAACCCAAACTAGAAACAGAACTAAAAACTTCTTATTTGCTTCAGTACTGACACCAGTTAAAGTAATTTACAGAGGCTCCTATCCCAATATCTAATTACACAGAATACAATATTTGTATACATCAGAACCACTCTAATTCACAGTGACAGGGAGCTGCAGTTGGAGAATTAGTGAGTAAGTGAGCAAAAACAATAAAACTCAAGGCTCCTGTACCATGATATATACTTTGTTCATTCCTTTTGACAAGTGTAGTATGGTGTGAATTATTTATAGTAAACGTACTATCGTGTATCCTCTAAAAGTAATAAAGTCTTACAGTTGTGAGTTTCTACAGTTTTCAGCCAATAAAAAGAAAATAACTAAAAGAAAGGAGTGGGGAGGAGTTGAAGGAAGAGTAGATTCATTAAGTTTTTTGATGAATCTTCATCAGTGGGTTATAAGTTCCCAAGTTTCTTCTATATTGAATTCTTACTTATTTGGAGTTTAGTTACTTAGTTTAGTGTGCTAGAGTAAATTATGGGTGGAGTAGAAGAAGGAAGAAACAAAAGATTTAGATGGTATTTCAAACTCTGTGTTCATTTTATGCATACTGGTTACCTTTCTACATGTTTAGTTACTCTCTCTTTTAAAAATAAATAAATAGAATAATATCAACTCTCATTAGAATGGTCAGAACTTTCATTTTTGTAGCGGGATAGCACACTGAAATATTTTTTGAAACATAATAACTATGTAAAAAGCTGCATATACTAAAATGGATAGTAGAAGAGAACTTACATTCATTACATGCCTATTACACAAGCATATACATGCATGCATAATTAAATTATCAAGATAACCCTTTAAATTGGGATTACCTTTCTATTATACATTAAAAGTTTGAGACTTAGAGCTGTTAAGTCACAATTGCCCAAACCGCACAGCTCTTAAGTGGATAGCTGGTACCAAACAGAGTTCTGTCTTATGGCAGATTTCAAGCTCTTACCACCTCGCTCTAGAATCAGATAGATCTAAGTCCAAATTCCATCCTTAGTATTTAATGATTTTGGGCAAGTCATTTAACCATCTCTAAGTCTTAATCTTCAACTTTAAAATTAGTAATAACCACTTTACAGAATTCTGAAGTTTTGGGATAACATCTAAGTGTTGGGAACATAGCAGATACTCAATAAAAATAATGATATTTGTTATTATATGTATAACAAAGATTCAGTCAAACTTCATATAACCCCCAAATCTCATAGTCTTTCCTAATTTACAACATGTTTTAGTGTCCAGTAAGAAATATGACATATTGACATATTAGAATCATTGAAGAGTTTATATCCCTGCCAAACACTACTAGACAAACCTGGAATATATAAACACATGTGTTGTTTTGATGTGTTTATATTTATTTATGAATCAAGCAATACCGTTTATCTTAAAACATCAGGACTAAAGCAAGATCAAGGAGGTTTTGAAAATCACTAATCAAAATATTTAAAAAGTAACTTAAAAGCATTATTCTAATTTGTATGGTTGCATGAAGATATATTTTAAAACAATACTCTAAAACTTTAGCACAAATTTGCAAGTCCCTTTAGTATAGCTGGGTTTCCCCCTCAGTCATGGACAAGTGTCAGAGGATTTGTAGCCATGTTTTCAAACCAGCATACCAACTAACATGCTGGGTCTTTTAAACCTGGATATCTGAGAAGTATGCAAAACTCAGCAAGTCCAAAATTGAAATTAATATCTTTTTTCTCCTCATCAGTCAGTTTTCCTACCATATCTCTTATTCATTCTGTCATTAATGGCACCACCATCCACTCAGTCACTAAGGTCAGAAATCTGGATTGATGCTTGATGATTTTTTCTCCCTCAATCTGCCTTTCTTCATATCCATTCAATCAAAAATTCTCATCATTTTGTTTCATAGGTACATTTTAATCCATCCTTTCTTCTTTATTTTTACTGTCATTGTTTTAGTTCATAACCTTATCATCTTTCTTCTGATCCATTTTAATAGCCTCATAACTTTCTTTCTTTCTTTCTTTCTTTCTTTCTTTCTTTCTTTCTTTCTTTCTGTCTTCAGCATCTTTGATTCCATTTTTTAACTATAGTCTTAAAGAAGTATTCAAGGTGTAAACAGGGCCATAGCATTCCCCAGCTTAAAATCTTTCAGTAATCCATTATTATCTATAGTAAAAGTTCCAGTGTATTTTCATGGCAAATCCTGTGCCCATGCCCTGTGCCCTCCTATCTCTCAAACCTCATGTCCAGTCACTCCTCTCACATGTGTGACCCCACATGCCGCAATCATCGTTACATTCACTGCATCACTAACATTGACTCAGGGTTCACTCTGTGCCAGGCATATTCAAAATATTTCATATGCATTAACTCACCATGTGTACACAATTACTCTGTAAGACAGTATGTATTCACGTGATAGTAATACAAAATACTTGTTCTTCCCATATATACCATGTTGTTCCATGTTTCCAAACCTTTTCTCATACAGTCCTATCTCTACACCCTCCCCATCCTCTCTACCCTACTCCACGCTTTCAATTTCTCATTTCTACCTAACGTTCAAAAGTCAGTTTACAGAGCCTCTCTTCCTGAAAGTCTTCCCTGACATTCCAGGCTAGCATACATGTCCTTTCATTATGTTTTATTAAACCATATGTGCATCTCTATTTCTATATTTCCACTTCATATTGAAACCCTGTGTCCCTTACCAAACTATAAACCTTTATTTTATTGTCAGCTGGAAAACTTTTTGTTGTTTTTCCAAGATTTTATTTAAATTCAAGCTAGTTAACATATAGCATATAGTTTAGTATTGGTTTCAGGAGTAGAATGTAGAGATTCATCACTTGCATATAACACCCAGGGCTCATCACATCAACTCCTTAACACCCATTACCCATTTAGCCCATCTCCCAGCCCTCTCCCCTCCATCAACTCTCAGTTTGTTCTCTATCATTAAAAGTCTCTTGTGGTTTTCTCTCTCTCTGTTTTTACCTTATTTTACTTTTCCTTCCCTTCACCTATCTTCATCTGTTTTGTTTCTTAAATTCTACATATGACAAATTATAAACTTTTTGAGAGCAAACATTTGAGATATTATTTTTTGTCTTCCAAAAAGCTAATTCAATGACTGATTCCTAATAGGTGCTCAATATATGTTTTTTGAAGTGGATTAGAGAATAAGCAGATTATTTCAGTCATAACGTTCTGTTCTATGTCTCACTAAATAGCATCTGGTTTGTCATAATATAGTTGATGTTTTCAAGAATACCACTTACCACTATTCTGTTGTCTATGTAGATATTTCTTTAAATATTGTGGGTTTCTTATTATCTGTGCTTAAATTTTAATAGGCAGATGATTTCAAAGTGTGCTCTAAGTAAATCTCCTATTCCTATGCATTGGAATTGTGAAAATTTTCCCTCTGTCTCTAACACTATTCTCCTCCCCTTTTGCGTAATCAACTCATATTCATCTTTCAAGTTCAGCTTAATAGACAGTTGCTCAAGGAACTCTTTCCTGAATCCTCTAGCCTACTGTGAAATAACACTGCTATGCACATTCACAGCATTTGCTACCTTTTCCTTCCTAGAACTTGGCCAAATAAAATTTGAGTCAGCATTTATATAATTAATTTTTCTCTTTTCTACTAGAAATTGTTTATTACAAGATTAAGGACATTTATATTTCAACATTAATCTCTCATACCCAGTTCTATTCATTTATTCAAAAAAATATTTTACATACTTAATATGTGATAGACACTGTGCTAGGAACTGAGGTGAAACAGTGAGTTAGACAGTATTCCCTTGCTCTTAGGAAGTTTGTGTTTCTAGCAGAAGAGACAGGTCATAAGCAAGAAAACAAATAGAAACTATCAGATAATAAGTCCTATGAATAAAATTAAAAGGAAACACAACAGTGAGTAAAAAGTTTAGGACACTATTTAAAACTGAGAAGTCATGGTGGGCTTCCCTGGGAAGATGTTACTTGAGCTGGTATTTAATGGATGCCCAATAAATATCTATAGAAGGAAAAGGAAGGCAGGGAAAAGCCATATAAGAAGAAGAGAAAAGGTGGAAAGAAGAATGCTAAGTGACTTGGATTATATAGTGTTCTTTTGGCAAAAGCATTCGTGATTGTGGATTGTTATCTCAAAGTGAAGAAGGACTGACAGCATTCTTGTTTGAGCCTGGTGATTAAGGGACAAGAATATGGGGAGAAAGGGATGTGTGTACCCTTTCTTATGAAAGCATCTTTCAGATTTAAGTGATGAGATGGTGTAGCAAATCTTGAATTTTTCTTGCCTCTAATTTAAATGACAGTGTTTAGGCCAGAACTGGCAGGAGGAAAAACAAACATCAGGAGCCATCCTCTGGTCCCACTTTTCAATGCTTTTGGAAGATGAGTTTTTAACATGCAGGCAAGGGGAGATAACAAAATTGAGCAAAGTCTCATCTATACCATTACTGTGAAAGTTTTCTTCTTTGACGCAGTCCAAAGAAAGGCTGAGACTGCTCCTTTCATCACCTGGGCATTTTGGACATGTGAAGTCAATAAGAATTCCTTAGCTTATGTAATCAAGACCCAATCCCTGTGTTCTCCACCTCAGACCCAGGGGGCTTCAGAGTCACAACATCTGGGAGAAGATCTTAGTACCAGTGTCGTTTACTGTTAATCTTCAGACCTAGTACTTAAAATAATTTTTCATAGCAATAAACAGTATCTGTTATTCCTAAAATGAAGTGGTGGGGGTGGAGACACAACTTTATAGGGATATAATAAGATGGGTCCGTTTCCTTCTTGAATAATTAGGAACCCTCTGTTACATACCATGACATACATAGTAAACTGTCTATGTAACAGCCCTTTGAATGGACATGTAGCCTTACACAACAATCTAGATTTTAAGATACAGATATTCAGAAAGCTGAAAGCAAAGCAATTTGCGGTTGGGGGAAATAGCTCCCAAGTATAAGGAAAGCAACAGGAGATGAATTAAAGGGAAAACATGGAATTTGAATGGTACAGACAGACTGGAAGAGTGGGGCTCAAGATATGAAAGACACTCCAAGCTGGCAAAAACCTTCATGGGCTCCAATGAGTAATCCTCCGAATGTGCAAAGCATTATTATAACTGCATTAGGTTAATAACATAGCAACCTCCTGTTTTGGGTAAAATACTTGGATGTAGATAGTAAATTCTTAGATATGGGAAAACATTTTATTTAATTAGTGGAAGTTTGATTATCTCTGGACGTGTTCCATTAGTGTGCCTTGGTTATCTGGGTATATCCATTATCAGGAGTTTGCCTTAACAAGTCCATTTAGTGAGTTCCATCAAGGCATTTTTCTACTTAACTCCTTGTGCCCAAGTATCAGGGAGCTGGGCCCTAGTGGTTTTCAGGTTTCTTTGCATACACTTTGGTAGTTTGTCAGAGCAGTGATAGCAGTGGAGAATTTCCCATACATGTGCGCCTCAGCCCATAGTTAGCAGGAGGTGGGAAATCAGGCGGAGATGCCTTCCAGAGCCAAGGGGCCTCTTGGCATTTCCCTGGCAGCCTCGTGCTTATCATCAGCCAGAACCCAGGCACTCATTAGGCTCTTGATGAAAAGCATCCCAAAGAAAATGCCAGCAAATTGTGCCACTGTGCTGGCAGGAAATTAAAACTGCTCAGAGCAAGTGGAGCCAAGAGAGCTGTTGAAATGAAAGGTAACATCAAGGGTGTGATCACGGACTTACACAGACGGTCAGGATTCAAGATGCGACTTTCTGCTTCACTAGGGAAAGCAGGAGGCCCTCTCCCTCTCTGCTGTCAGCCACAGTCAGTCCAACAGAGAGGCTGAGACAGGCAGGATGTGGGCTTTGTGAATTAAGCTTTGTTATGCTTGGGTAAATGCTTGGGGTTTAGGTTGTTTTATTTTTCCCAAAGGAAAAACGGAAATAAGATAATTTGTTTTGTTTTGTTTTGTTTTGTTTTGTTTGTTTTTTGTTTTTCTTGATCCCAAACACTTAAAGACCAAATTAAGTAAAAGAACAACTGAAAGCAACACAGGTCCTATTAAAGTGGGGGCAGAAAGCATAGACAGGAGCAGACAAACCTCAGAACCTATGAATCTAGCAGCAGGACAGATGAAGGGGAATTTTAATTCCAGATAACTTTTTGTTGGTTGTGTTACTTCTATCTTGAGATTAAAATGACCATCAGCCCTGGGAAAGAAAGGGAGGTGCACAACAGGAAGCAGTACCAACACGCAAACAGAGCACACTGAAATTTTCATCATACTGGGGGTGGTGGCAGAGTAATGCCCCCCAAAACTGTCCAGGGCCTATTTCCTGAAGTTTATGAGTATGCCACCTTACATGAGAAAGGGGAATTAAGGCTGCTAATTAGCTGACTTTTAGAGAAAGACTATCCTGGATTATCCCAGTGAGCTCTGTGTAATAGCAGGGGTCCTTAAATGCAGAAGAGGGAGGCAGAAGCAGAGGTCAGAGTCATGTGGAGTGAGAATGATTCAGCCAGCCATTGCTAGCTTTGAAAATCTAAAAGGGGGGCCACAGCCAAGGAATGTCAGTGGTCTTTCAAGGCTGGAAAAAGCAACAAAATTGACCTTCCTCAAGAGCCTCTAGAAAGGAATGAAGCTTGCCAACACCTTGCTTTAGCCCATTGAGAGCTATGTCGGACTTCTGACTACCAGAGCTAGAAAATAATACAGTTGTGTTGTTTAAGCCACTAAGTTTGCAGTAATTAACAATAGCAGCAATAGAAATGGAATATATTGATGTTTAGAAAATTTATCTGAAGTTCCATAAAGGAGTTTCCAAGTTCATTTACAATTCTTGGCAAAACAGTAAGGCAAAAAGCAGTGAAAAGATCTGAGAGGCATATTTATATCTTAAAATTGTTAGGCCTATCACATGCATTATCTCAATCTTTACAACAGCCTTACGAGGGTGTATCATAGTTCTAACCTGTAAATAAGGACCTTTTTTAAAAGGTAAAACAAGTCATGTCCTTCTACTAATTAAAATCCTTCAGGGGCACATAGGTGGCTCAGTCAGTTAAGCATCAGACCCTAGATTTCGGCTCGGGTCATTATCTCACAGTCGTGAGATGGAGCCCCACATCAGACTCCTGGTGAGTGGAGCCTGCTTGGGATTCTCTCTCTCCCTCTCTCTGCTCCACCCCTGCTCACTCGCTTACATTCTCTCTCACTCAAAATAAGTAAATAAACGTTAAAAAAAATCCTCAAGTGTTCCCCATTTCACCTACATTAAAATCCAAACTCTGTCGTAAAATCCAAAACTCCACATCAGTAGCATCAAAGTGTGAACTCCTAATCAGCATCACTTGGGACTTTGTCAGAAGAGCAACTCTCAGGTCCCACTGTAGACCTTTCAGTCAGAATCTCTGGGGGCAGGGCTCAGGAATCTGTGGTTTAACATGCTCTCCAAGTGATGCTTAAACACACTAAAAAGTTTGTGAAGTACTACCTGACGTGATGTGCACTCATCTGTTTCTCCAGCCAAGTCTGGAACCACTCTCATCCTTGCCTGTGATGCTCTGGCCACACTGGCCTTCTTTCATTTCTGAAGGTGTCACGTTTGCTCCCATCTTGGAACCTTTACATTATCTGTTCCTTCTGCCTACTAGTCTCTTTAGAAATTTGCCTATTGGCTAATGCCATTTGGGTTCTGAGGTTTCCCTGATTGTGATCACGGGAGAATCCAAAGAAAAAGTGTGAATAGGACTGGCCTCTCATTATTTCATCATAACCTATGTCTGTGATTTGAGAAAATTATAGATCTACCAGTCACAAATTGAAATCTGCGGATAAGAAAATGAACACCAGTTGTTAACTCGGTAGATTTAAGTTTTGCTACCAATTTTATTAATCATCATCACAATGTTGTTTTTCTTGAAGAAGCTGGTGTTGGGATATTACATTTGGAAAAGCTTTTTTTTTTAATGTTTATTTTGTTTATTTTTGAGAGAGAGAGAGAGAGAGAGAGAGAGAGAGAGAGAGAGAGAGAGAGAGAGAGAGCGGGGGAGGGACAGAAAGAGAGGGAGACAGAGAATTCAAAGCAGGCTGTGGGCTGCCAGCACAGTTACAACACCTGGTTTGAACTCACAAACAATGAGATCCTGACTTCAGCTGAAGTCGTTGGCTTAACCAACTGAGCCACCCAGGTGACCCAGGAAAAGCTTTTAATGCTAGTTAGTATCTTAATTACTCCATCTCATGATCTTGCATGCTCTATTAAAATCTTTTTCTCTTTTTGAAGGGGGATTTGGTAAGCAGGCATAACTCTCAGCATATACTGTATACATTAGCTAGGTGTTTTCTGAATCAATGTTAACTATGCACCCTCTGTGATGGATAAGCACTTCTGCTTTCTCAATTCCTAAAGTGTACCATTTTTACAATGAGTTCTGTTGCATTTCACAAATCTTTTGGCAGGGTCTTTAAGGCTGACTTTATTTTTCTCTTGTATAAATTAGCTTCAGTAGATTATTTTTATAGTTAAAACATAATACAATATCAAAAAGTTTAGTTCTATTTAAAATCATTGTTCTACTCAGAGGAGCATTTAGCATTTCTAATCTTACACAATAAGTACCTATTACAATTAATAACACCCCCCCCCCCCCCGCCTAATTTTGGTGGTGTTATGTAGTAGAAATTTATTTCTCGGTTGTGTAAAAGTCTAGTGTGGGCATTTCTGGTCAGTAGATGGCTTTCTTCCATCTCCCATCTCCCAACCATCTGCATCCAGCAAGCACATAGGGAGAGTAGAGAAGGTCTTTTTCTAAAAGCCCAGAGTTGGAAGCAGCATCACTTTTGCTCATGTTCCCTTGGTGAGAATTTCTCTCAAGGCCATAACTGGATGCAGGGATGATAGGGCACTGACCTCCCAGGGTGGACAGCCATTCCCAGTGACAAAATCACTACATGAATGGGGAGTACAAATATTGATAGCAAGCCAACCAGCTGTCTCCTGTCACAAAAACCTATGTAAATTATCTTAGGGCCATGTTATATACTGCAGTTGCCAATGAAATGTAATGTTCAATCAAAGCAAACTCATCCCTCTTTCCTGGTTACCATATGTGCTTTTCACCCTTTTAATGGTGCCCTTAGCACCTCATATTTCCTCATTTAAAAATTCTCATCATTATTCAACTACACTAAGCTTCTTGGGGATAGAACCAGAGTCACTGTTCTTTGTATATCCCCCACCCAATATAGTGCTTAACATAGAGTCTCACATGTAGTAGAGTCTCAGTGAATTATTTTGACTGACTGAATGAATGAAAGTACTACATTCCTATTGCAGTATATTATCTCTTAAGATAGAGCCTATGCTTCAAGCTGTCTCTAGTCACTTTTGAGTTATATGGTGAGCTGAATAAATCAAACAGAAGTTAAGACTCTTTGTCCTTTTTGTCTTTTCATGAAGGACATGATCCGATTGTCACACTCCTGAAGCATTATAAGAGACCGCAGGATGAATTGCCCTGTAATGAATATTCTCAGCCTGGAGGAGGTATCACTTTCTTACTCAGTTTTTGTTGTTAGTACAATATTGTGCCCAAAGGTAAACCTTTTTTTTTAATGAAATTTATTGTCAAATTGGTTTCCATACAACACCCGGTGCTCATCCCAACAGGTGCCCTCCTCAATACCCATCACCCACCCCCCCCTCCTTCCAACCCCCCATCAACCCTCAGTTCATTCTCAGTTTTTAAGAGTCTCTTATGGTTTCACTCCCTCCCTCTCTAACCTCTTTTTTTTTTCCTTCCCCTCCCCCATGGTCTTCTGTTATGTTTCTCAGGATCCACATAAGAGTGAAAACATATGGTATCTGTCTTTCTCTGTATGACTTATTTCATTTGTTTCTATTACTATTATATTCCGGGGTTAGAGAGGAGGGCATGTCAGATTAGCTTTATTTTAAGAAAACTTATGTCTGGGTGAGGCTGAAAATAAAGAAACCTTCACTTGGGGCACCTGGGTGGTTCACTTGGTTGAGCATCCAAGTCTTGATTTTTGGCTCAGGTTATGATTTCATGGTTTGTGACATCAAGCCCAGCATCTGGCTCTATGCTGATGGTGTAGGGCCTGCTTGAGATTCTCCCTCTCTCTCTGCCCCTGCCGCACTCATGCTCTCTCCTTCTCTCAAAATAAATATACTTAAAACCAGAAGAAGCCTTCATTTAAGCTGTTTTTCTAATTTACCAATCTGCAGTTCCTTCAGGTTTAACTAACATTCCCTGGACTGGGTTTCTATGAGGCTTATGCATGACTAGGAAGGGCTGGGTGAGCTGAGAGCAGTCATGTTCCATTTTAGTAATCTATTAAGGCAGGCCAGAGAATATCATACCCAGACACAAATTAAATCTGTTGAAGTCTGCTAGACCTTGTTTTTTTGTTTTTTAATCTTTTTGTTTTCTCTCTAAATAAACACTCACTGTGCAGTTTCAGTATACAGAGAAAGACCTGGGTTAAAGCTATATTCTCACTTGGTTTTCTTAGCAAATTTCTTTTGTCACCTGCTTCTTTTTATAATGTTTAATGTTTGTGTAGAAAAAAATGATGGCTACCTTCAACTCTATAATCTAATTTGATTTCTAGATGGCTCCTATGTGTCTCTTCCATCTCCCTTGGGGAAGATTAAAAGCATGACAAAAGGTATTTCAATATGGGACAATTGTTACACTTTATCACTCAGGATAACAATTGGCTCACATACAATAACTTTCTATTTTGTTTCACATATTATACATGATGACTATTTTGCGTGCATAAACAATATTACCAACAAGCCATTCTTCCCACAGTTAATCTTACCTCCGTACTATTTTTCATATGGCATCTTGCTTCATGAAGGTATAACAGTGAGAATTTCATAAGTATTAAAGAAAGATCAAGTTCTTAAAGACGTTTGTACTTTCAATGAAATCTAAATTACCAATGTTAATATCTTTGAGGAGAATTGGGAATAGGTTTGCCATAGGAAAATAAATTTGAACAAAGAAGTTATTTTTCAAAATACCCCAAATAAGTAATACCTTGGAAAATTCTTGTGTGGATGCTGCACATAGAAATTAATAGCATTGAATCAGGAAAATTTTTAAAATATATAATTCAACTATAAATTTATATGTAACTATTTAGAATTTGAAGTTTTTTTAAAAATTATCTTTGGTTTGGGATGTTTCCTCTGAATGATTCACATACTTATTTTTTGACATCTAACTGGCATCCCTTTGAGATTTAGCTGATGGATATTTGGCTAAGCCTACTGTGGTATGCTTCTGGGGTTGACCAGATAAAACTCCTTATCATGATGTGATACGAACTGTACTCCAGGGTTGCCATGTCAGGCAGACAAGCTAGTTATTGATCAGATTAGGAATAAACCCTTAGCCCTGATAACAAAGGTCAGAGAACAGAGACAGAAAACTAACATGATTTTAATGCAGGGAATAGGGATCATTTGTGATAAGGTTTTAGTATCTCCAAAGAGTCAACTGTATTTGGAAAATAGATGTTACTGGGGAATGACATGTTTCGTTAAGTAAAGCATGTATGTAAATCATGTGGACACATCCATGTGTGCTTTTTAATCTTAAAAAAGAAAATAACAATTCCTATTTGCAGAGAAGGCAGATGTCCTCCTCCTAAGGGCTGGATTACCCTCACATTTTCATCTTCAACTCTCAGAAATTGAGTTCCATGAGATTATCGGCTCAGGTAACCTAAGAAAACACTAGTCTGCTGTTAGTTTCAAGAGCTCAAGATAATATGTGTTTATTCATTTCTCTTAAACAATTTTAGGTTCTTTTGGGAAAGTATATAAAGGACGGTGCAGAAATAAAATAGTGGCTATAAAACGGTAAGCGAGCAAATGAGAAAATTTAGTATCAGACTGGAGTTGTGAACTTTAAGAAGCATATGCATGGCAAGCCCCTTGTTTTGATCCATCTGTTGACTGAGGATTCCCCGCTCCTGCCATTTGCAGTTACCGAGCCAACACCTACTGCTCCAAATCAGACGTGGATATGTTTTGCCGAGAGGTGTCCATTCTCTGCCGGCTCAATCATCCATGTGTAATTCAGTTTGTGGGTGCTTGCTTGAATGATCCCAGCCAGTTCGCCATTGTCACCCAGTACATATCAGGGGGTTCTCTATTCTCCCTCCTTCACGAACAGAAGAGGTATGGTTCTCTTGTTCTGACTTATCCTTTTAAGTGTCATTGGAATTATCCTTGCAACACTTCAGAGACTTTCTGCTTGGATGACCCTTTACCTTCTGACATCTCTGAATGCTAGGAAAGGTAGCATTTTAAAGATGGCTAATAATTTATGCCCAAGAATTATGTTTTAATGAATAGAAATATTTCTGTACTTTCTTAACAGGAATTCAGTTGAAGATAACAAATCCAAGGAATTTAAATTAGCAACTGAAGCTTACACTAATTAAGTTAATATGACATACCAATAAAGCAGATATATGTAAGCTCAGAATAAAATAATTATCAGGGGTCCAAGCATTTATGCTTTAAAGTTAAAAAAGAATAGCCTTGCACAATCAATTCTAATTCACTTCCTAGATATATGCATACAATAATCAGAGTGTGGTTTTTCTCAGTTATTAAAATAGAATCAATTTTATGTTATTATAAAAAATTAAGTATAATATTATAAATACTATAAACTCAAGTAAAATATTTTAAATATGTGGGTTGATATCTAAACTGATTTAGAATTAAGCATTTTCTGATGTGGAAACCTATTTTTCCAGATTTTTTTGAATTTTTAGCTTAATCTTCAATAAAGCAAAAAAGGCTGAAAGATATACAGAATAACAAATCACACACACACCATTGATTTCTTTTAGAAAGATGTGTTATTGGCTTTGACCATTTCATTCTCACTAAATCTTTTTTTTTTAATTCTAGGATTCTTGATTTGCAGTCTAAATTAATTATTGCAGTAGATGTTGCCAAAGGTATGGAGTACCTTCACAACCTGACACAGCCAATTATACACCGTGACTTAAACAGGTATTCCCCCCACCTCAAATAATGAACATAGGATTGTGTAACTAACTGGGAGTCTAAGACAAATTTAAATGTCTGTTCACTGAAGATACAGTGCAAATCAGCACTGTGAAGATACAGTGCAAATCAGTTTTCTTCTTTGTGGGTAAGGGGAAAGGCTACTTTAAGGCTAGGTGATAGAAAGTTTTGTCATTGTCTTTTACAGAAATAGAAAGCTATATAACTGCCTCTCAGGGATCTTTCAAATCTATGAGAAATGGCCACAAAGAGAATGATGTCTGTAAGATTCACCAGCTAGCTTGTTCTCAAGTCAATAAAGTCAGATCAAAAATTTAGGTCAAAGACTATTATAGCAGGTCTCATACAAAGTCAGGTATTATAAGAGGTCCTGATTTAAATTACCTACTTTTGTGCTACCATTCTGGTATTTTTCTAATAGTAAATTCAGCCAAAAACACAGCAGCTCTATTACCTAGTTTTCATGTGAAGTTATTTTCGTGTGGGTCAGAGACTTGAAACAAATACGGAATTATAGTATTCTAGGGGTAAAACCCCAAGGGATTTCAAAAAAACTCTAAAAAAATTTCTTTTTTAATGTTTATTTCTGGGACAGAGACAGACAGAGCATGAGTGGGGTGGGGCAGAGAGAGAGGGAGACACAGAATCAGAAGCAGGCTCCAGGCTCTGAGCTGTCAGCACAGAGCCCAACACAAGGCTCAAACTCACAAACCGTGAGATCAGGACCTGAGCCAAAGTCGGTCGCTCAACCAACTGAGCCACCCAGACGCCCCTCAAAAAAACTTTTTAAACAGTGAAAGCTTTCTAAGCAAAGTCTTACAAGAAGGCCAATATACAAAATGTAGCAGCTTTAGTTGAGGGCAGAATGCAGAGTACAGAAATCTGTTCACTTACCATTTTCTACTGCCCAGGAGGGAGATCCCCAGGCCACGTCTGTGGAGTCCCAAAGGTACTGTGGAGAAGAGCTGGACAACCACTGATCTAGTTTATGAAACAAGTCAGATTATTCAAAGGCAATAATTTTCATTGAATGATTATCAATAACATTCATATAGATCCCATACATAATCTTTTGTATAAAGTCCACAATTCTGAGACTACTAACAAGTAATCACTCCATTCAGCCTTTTGTTCAACAACTATTTGGGGATCTACAATGTTTGAAGCCTTTATACTTGGCCCATTAGAGCTTATGATGTGAAGCTGCCATACACTCCATTCTCAAGGGCTTTTCACAGTTTTAGTAAAGCAGAGAAACATTTACCTAAGTATGTTTTAGGTATAAAGTAACAAGTTCCATAAGAGAGACATTTTAAAATTCTATAAAATTTCAGAAAGAAGAATATTAACTACTTCTGAGGAATTTAGAAACATCTTCATGAAAGAAGGGACATTTGAACTTGGCTCCAAAGGATGGGTAGAATTTGGGAGAGTAGCCTAGGCTTAGAGAAAATATTAAGAAAATAGAGATTAGAATGTTAAAGGCATATACAGGAACAATGAGTAGTTTAGCTTTAGTGGATGAAGTGTCTATGAATGTATGTAATATGTGTAATGTAGAAAGCATATGATTGGTAAAGAAATTCAGGAAGATAAATTGGAACAATAGCACAGAAATCAGTGAATCCTAGACTTTAGGTAGTTTAGACTTTGTTCGGTAAGAAAGTAGGCAGTGCAAATGGTTGAGCTAGGAATCAGAAGTTTGGAACTGTGTTATGTAATAATTAATCTAGCATCATTGGAAAAGATCAACTTGATGGGAAAGTCAAGAAACTGATGAAGCAGTGGTTGCAGTAATCTAACTGAGAAGTAATGAAAAGCAGAATTTTACTAGTGGCAGTGGAAATGAAAGGGAGGACATATTAAAGATAGGGGAGATAAAATAAATTAGATATGAGAGTGAATCTTAGATATTAGAAGTAAATGTGTGTGAGATTTAATCCATTTAAAATCATTAGTTTTCATACAAAGGTCATTTCTTTGTTGTTATTAGGTCTTTGGGGTTTTTTTTTACCTCTCTTTTAAAAACATTTATGTTAATAAATATTTTTTTCTTTGAGTTTCAGTAAAAATATTTAGGTAATAGATTTAAGTGATAAGTTAGCATAATATAAACTGATGATTTGTGAGTTTTAGGAGTGTTATCTTATCATCACAACCATTTTTCATGTGGTATTAAAACAAATGAGTGATCATCAAAAGTTTTGTCTTGCTGTAACTCTTCAGTTATGGGGCAATTGAATGTGTATTCTGTTGCCCTGTGAGTAAATGCAAGTTGTTACCACCAGGTTGTAAAGCAGGACCAAAAATATAAATGATGATTAAAAGTAGAAATAGAACATTTACTGTGTAACAGATATGTTTATATTTGCAATTTTTTTCTGTTTCTAATAATTCCAATGCTTTAAATCATACCAAAAAGTCTTCAAATTTTATAAAACACTGTTTCATAGGTGCACTCAATATAATAGAGTCCCAAACTATTGCATTTATTATTTGTGAACTAGTTTTTACTAATCTTAATCTGCCAACAATAAAACATTCAGTTTTTCAGATTAATGCAGATATAACACTGTATATTGCTCAAAAGAGTATAAGTCTTTCTGCTTAGAGGGCTTACTACACTATGGTTGGGTACATAGAACACGTGCCCAGGAAACAATTTATTTCCCATGTAAGGTATAAAATTACTAGGAACCAAAATGATTAAGTGGCAATTTTACTGGAAATCAAAGGATTTCGAGTAAGTCAAAGATCAAAGTAGAGTGGAAAGCTTCCTGGAGGATGTAGGGCTAAAGCTGGACTTTGAAGAATAGGCGTGTATCTTCCCTCAGTGTTCTCACAGCATACTAACCCTTGCAATGAAAGAGGTAAAAGGAAAGATGCCCATCAGAGTGAGGAACTCGGACAAGTTTGAGTTTTTGTATTGAAATGACCTGTTTACATTTTTCTTTTTCCCACTAATCTGGGTGTGTCAGGGCTTCAAGAGCAAAGATCCTTTTCTCTTTATCACAGAGATGTTCAATCAATGCGTTTTTAACTGAACCAAGTTCTAGGGGCGTTTTGGTGAATATCGTTTCAGGAAGCAATGGCATAGTTGGTACAAGTATGGCTACTTTTAGGTAGTCTAATTTTCCCAATACTTTTTTATGGTGCAAAGTAAAGAGGCTGTTTGAGCTTATTGATCAGCTTACAGAGAGGGGACACTTCTGTCTTTGGTTTTGTGGTTGTTGATTTATATGAGTGAGAGGAAGGAACTCTGCCTTTCCTTTGGCAAGCTTCTCACCATACAGGTCTGGAAGTTAATTTTGATCTTTAAGTATGTACTAAGGAGAAGTTGTAGGAATGAGTAAGGAAGTGGTTCTTTCCAATGATGATGATTAGAATGATGATAATACCCACCATTTATTTACCACTCACAATGTGAAAGGAGTTCATGTATGCTCAGTTAATCTCACGACAATTCTATAACATAGCTATTATTATCTCCACTTTACTGATAAGGAAACTAATTCCAAGGTGACATCCATAACATACAGTATTTTTAACATTATATTATGCTGTCCCAAGAACAACAAAACCAAGTCAGAACAGAGAGATAGACAGAGGTTGATGGTACTAAATAAGCATCATCAGCATTTACCAACTTTGCTTTTTGTGTTTCCTGTGACCCAAATAATTTCTCATGTCATCTCCTTGTGTTTCTGTGTTCCTGCTTTATTTCTTCTTTTATAACCCATGTTCTTTTCGTGTGGAACAGAAAATCTATATAATATGTTTCCTTTGGTCTATAGTGTTTAAATATTTTTTTAAAATTTTTAATATTTATTCATTTTTGAGAGAAAAAGAGAGAAAGAGCACGAGCAAGGGAGGGGCAGAGAGAGAGAGAGAGAGAGAGAGACACAGAATCTGAAACAGGCTCCACACTATGAGCTATCAGTACAGAGCCTGATGTGGGGCTCGAACTCACAAACCAAGAAGATGACCTGAGCCGAAGTCAGACGCTTAACCAACGGAGCCACCCAGGCACCCTTAAATATTTTTTAAATGTATATAGCGTTAGACAGGAATGCACTTAACAATTTGTTGTAGACCCCACTACCTACCAACTTACCAACTTATACTTGGCCCAATTTATACATTCATTTTGCAGCATTGGAGCTTGCAAAGCACGGTTTACAGCTAATGGCTTTGAGCCTTTTTACTGAATACAAACAGCTCTCTGTGTTTCCTTGGAAAAGTACATTTTCCAAATTGTTTAACATTGAAACCAAAATATCATTGAAAACATATATGGATCAAATGAATAGTCTTTTCCCCTGTATAAGTATATATAACAACACTGTATGCAATGAAATAGTGATACTTCATAGAGCAGCCATTGTACTCCCATGAGATATGTATATCAAAGCATTTTGTAAACTGTGAAGCACTATACAAATGACATTTGCTATTGCTATTAACCCTTCACTTGTTCCCTTATATGTAGAAGATGGAAAATACTCTACAATATTCTCATACTTATCAATATTTCTTTTTATGTAACACAAGTAATTAGTTGGGGGTGTAGGTCTACATGTGAGAAAGACTACTATTGATTTTTGAGTGTCAGCTTCTTTGGGTATCAATAAAGGAAAATAATTAATGACAATTTAAAAACAGCCAACTTACTCATGAATAATGACAGATACCATAAACTGACAAAGCTGGTAAAGGCTAAAAGAAGGTTAATTTTGAAGATCACATTTAACTAAATTTGTGAAGGTTTCAAAAAGCATGAGAAAAAAAATTATTGGTAAAAAATGTTAATAATTGTTTTTAAGCTGATATGTGGATATGCCTTTCAATTGAATACACATATAAAAGCCTTGCATTGAAAAAAACTCAGTCAAGTACGAATAAACAAATTGTTAACAGTTTCTTCTAACTACTGAACTGTTGGGTACAGTGGTATTCCTTAGTTCTTATAGTCTACTCTCAGCTATGCCTTTCCCTGGTGACTTTCCCAATAAGTGGTTATATAGAGTTTAATATTCACTGGCAAATATTACCTTGCAAAGAATTCTGAAGTTCTAAATGCAAGCCAATTGATTACAGTGCAATAATTATAGTAGATCATGAAAGAGAATCCACTGAAACTCATGAAATCCTTCATAACTCTAGTTTGTAATTCTCTAGTATTAAACTGGTCACAGTGACATTTTAAATTTTGTCAAAATTTTCTCATCCATTTCCACTTTCAAACTGGAATGAATGAATTAATTAATATGAATACTTGAGTGCTTAATATGAACCAGAGTCTGTGCTATGCCTAGGGATACAGCTGAGAATGATAGCCCTTAGCATTTTTTTTCTAGAAGAGCTTGGAAGCTAATGAAGTATTTTCCCAAATTTCCCTATCATAAGCATCATCTGGGACCCTCATAAAAAAAACAAGGGGTGCCTGGGTGGCTCAGTCGGTTAAGTGTCCGACTTCAGCTGGGGTCATGATCTTGCGATTCATGAGTTTGAGCCTTACATCCGACTCTGCGCTGACAGCTCAGAGCCTGGAGCCTGCTTTGGATTCTGTGTCTCCCTCTCTCTGCCCCTCCCCCACTTGTGCTCTGCCTCTCAAAATAAATTAAAACATTTAAAAAAATTAAAAAACAAAAATTCAAAGACTCCTCCTTTAAAGGCACAGATTGAGAATGTCCTAAAATGGGCCTAAGAATCCATACTTTTAAACAAGATTACCAGCTAATTCTTATGATCAAACAAGAAGGGGAAATATTGTCCTAACAGTTTTCTCAACCCCAGCTGCACATTAGAAAATGTGGGAGAACTTTAAAAAAAAAACAAAAACCTGATGCTTCTTTCATCAGAATTTCCAGAGGTGGGGCCCAGTTACCATATTTTTATAGAGCACCCCTGGTGATTCAACCTTTGAGAACAACCTTCAAGTCTCATGGCAATTACACTAACCATTTGCCATACAGTCTCACCCTTCTCTGCTGCCAGAGTGGAGTGGGAATATTGAGGAATTAATTCATAGTAGAATTCTAAATGTTTTGAGAATAATTGCCCAAAGTACAGTATAATCATTCATTCATTCATTCATTCATTCATTCATTCATCTATTTAATAATGAATGCAAAAGACTGAGTCCAAAGGCCCATGATACCTACAAAATAGAGTAGATCCCAAGACCCAGCAGTTTCCATAGGAGTTGTGCTATGTATACTTAAGGTACTCTGGAACATCTAATTTCTAATTTATGGTTAATACTAAAAAGTTCCCAGGAGTGTAGAATCTTCAAAGGCAGTCAAAACAGAAGTATAAGTTTCAATATTGGACAATTGCAGTACACACAGGTGATATGGATATTCAAGACTATAAACTCTGGAAGAATACAGAACTATATATAATAAATCAATACACATATAGAAGGATAAAGACTCATATAAATTGTGTCTGTGTATTATGTATCAATACACATATAAGCATACACATTTGCATGTTTTTGTAAGGCTGCCAGCCTTTCTCAACTGGAATCCTGAAGGAATTAAGCCCTATGGAAATGATTTGAGGGACAATTTTCTTAATTCTCCCAAGGATGAGACATAGCTATACCATCCGAGATACATAGACGAGAAATGTATTCATTACCTACAATGGATGCCTTAGAACTTAGGGCCTCAGGGTTAAAGGGGTACTAGTAGTTCTGAAATGTTTTTGTCCAAAAATATAATGTGAGTTCAGATTTCCAGATTAATTTTTAAAGCGATCTCTGTGCATTTCATTACTGCTTTGAGTAATAGGGGAAAAAAGACACTAAACTATTCAGTTTTCTAAGATGAAATCTGAATTTGTTAGGGTATTATCTGCTACAATAATAGACTAAAAAAAAAATGGATAATGGTCCCAAAACAATAGAAGTGTGTATCTTGATTATGTGAATAAATAGGTTGTTGGTGTGGCACCTTTCCATGAAGTCACTCAAGACCCATTTTTTTTATTTGTTTTTTATTTTTCATTTTTTTTAATTTTTTAATACAAAATTTATTGTCCAATTGGTTTCCATACAACACCCAGTGCTCATCCCCACAGGTGCCCTTCCCAATACCCATCACCCACCCACCCCTCTCTCCCACCCCCCATAAACCCTCAGTTAGTTCTCAGTTTTTAGGAGTCTCTTCTGTTTTGGCTCCCTCCCTCTCTAACCATTTTTTTTCCTTCCCCTCCCCCATGGTCTTCTGATAAGTTTCTCAGGATCCACATAGGAGTGAAAACATATGGAATCTGTCCTTCTCTGTATGACTTATTTCACTTAGCATAACACTCTCCAGTTCCATCCATGTTGCTACAAAGGGCCATATTTCATTCTTTCTCATTGCCACATAGTATTCCATTGTGTATATAAACCACAATTTCTTTATCCATTTGTCAGTTGATGGACATTTAGGTTCTTTCCATAATTTTGCTATTGTTGAGAGTGCTGCTATAAACATTGGGGCACAACTGCCCCTATGCATCAGTCCTCCTGTATCTCTTGGGTAAATTCCTAGCAGTGCTACTGCTGGGTCACAGGGTAGGTCTATTTTTAATTTTTTGAGGAACCTCCACACTGTTTTCCAGAGCAGCTGCACCAGTTTGCATTCCCAACAACAGTGCAAGAGGGTTCCCGTTTCTCCACATCCTCTCCAGCATCTTTAGTCTCCTGTTTTGTTCATTTTAGCCACTCTGGCGTGAGGTGATATCTGAATGTGGTTTTGATTTGTATTTCCCTGATGAGGAGCGACATTGATTATCTTTTGATGTGCCTGTTGGCCATCTGGATGTCTTCTTTAGAGAAGCGTCTATTCATGTTTTCTGCCCATTTATGCACTGGATTATTTGTTTTTCGGGTGTGGAGTTTGGTGAGCTCTTTATAGATTTTGGATACTAGCGCTTTGTCCGATATGTCATTTGCAAATATCGTTTCCCATTCTGTTGGTTGCCTTTTAGTTTTCTTGATTGTTTCCTTTGCTGTCCAGAAGCTTTTTATCTTCATGAGGTCCCAATAGTTCATTTTTGCTTTTAATTCCCTTGCCTTTGGGGATGTGTCAAGTAAGAAATTGCTGCGGCTGAGGTCAGAGAGGTTTTTCCCTGCTTTCTCCTCTAGGGTTTTGATGGTTTCCTGTCTTACATTCAGGTCCTTTATCCATTTTGAGTTTCTTTTTGTGAATGGTGTAAGAAAGTAAGACCCATTTTAAACATGTGGCTTCCAGAGTCTCCTTTGAGGTCATCTCCATTCATGTGAGCAAAAATGAGACAAAGGTATGTGAGACACGCATGAAATGTTTTACAGGCCAGGCATTGCAATGTCATGCATCACTTTGAGTTACGTCTCATTGGCTAGAGCTCAGTCACATGGCCATGTCTTGCTTATGTGTCCAGAAGAAGAGGGAATGAATTTTCATGGGCAGCCCATAGTCCGTGCTACCTTCGCCCTATTTGCACTAGTGATAATAATTTTTACTAGGGTTACTAGGTTTTAGGTAAAGATAATAATTGAGAAGCCTGGTCTAAATTTGCATGAATCAATTGCACTAATATAATGTTAATTGCATGCTAAATATTTGTTATGAATACAGTTACACAACTTATAAACTAATACCACTAATCAGGAAATATACCAAAAGCTATTTAATAAAGCATATTACGTATGAGTTAATTTTGAAACAGTTCTTTTCACTTACTTTTGTTGGTTACATTGAAGATATGAGAATAGCTTTGGGAGTGTGGAGACATATGTCCCTGAATCAAAACATGGTTTGAGAGCAAAACATGTACTGTAATGAGATACAATAGTATGGAATAGACTATACAAATTGAAAACAGAAGTAAATTCCATGTGCTCTGTGTCAATTAAAACATGCACACACATTTTCCTTTAAGAGTGAAAATTAAAACACAGAAGGACTATCATCACTCTATCCAGAGAACCTTATTGTACCATATCCAGCAGAAAGCGTTCCTTAACTATTTAATTCTACAAATTACTCTAATGGTGTTTATGAACTCCATTCAGGTGCTGATGTTCAGTCATAATTTCCATTTCTGACATTCTCAGTCTCCATTTAAAGTCAATCTGCCTGTCCTCAGCTACACAAACTTCCAGAGAGTTCCCTCGGACTCTCAAGTTCCTACCTATTATTTAAATAGAAATTTCACAATCCAACTTGTCCTCATCTCCTCTGCATGTAGATTCATCCCTGCCTCCTCACCTGATTGCCACGGTTCCCAGAGGGAGTGTCCCAAACATTCCTATCACATTTCATTTTGGTTCAGGTTCCTCATTCTGAATTAAAATAGCAGGCCCCTCCGTCTCTCCTGCTCCACTTCTAGAATGTCCTTTAGTCCTGAGTTGTCCTCTCTTTGTACTCCAATGGAAATAGCTAAAGTTCCCTCCCAGGGCCAGTTAAAATGTTCTTCCTTTCTCAGCTGCCTCCATTAGAACGTCTCATTTAATTTTGGCTACATCCACTAATTCTAAAAATAGTGCTCTTACTTAACACCCCATTAAGTAAATTCCCTTAGACACACACTCCCTTTAAATTAAAACGGTATATTTAAGTCAAAGGAAAACTCATCCATTCTGTTCACACTATCATATTGTTCACACAAACCTAGTCAAACCTGTCATCTCTTGCTTGCTTTCATCAGAATCTTGGCCTCAATGGTCCCAGTCAGATAAATCACTGAATCTCACATTTACATTATAGAGATGGGTTCTAAGCCACCATATGCCATTTGAAACACTACACAAGATTGTGTGTGTACAAAACAAATGTATCTGTGTGTATAATAACACAGAAAGGGTTTGACTGAAACAGGAATTCTGTGATGCCAGAATTCACTTTTGAATCACTCTGGAACCTGGCCTCAGGATTTCTTATTCCTGAGCATTTTGTGATGAAGTCATCCATTCTGTTGCCTCTTTCCATAATACAACACAGCTATTCCCTGAGAATTCCCAAAGTCAGGGAGACAGGAGTGCTTTTCCTGTAACAGTGTTACCTTCTCTCAGCCCAGGGCTGACCTTGGAAGAGTAGAGGTGATGCCCCCTCTTGATCCTCTAAAACCTTTCAAATGCTTCCCTGTGACTGGTGGTGAACTTACTGGCCTGCAATTTTCTAGTGTTACTGGTTCCTTATATTGCCATTTTCCATTCTTCAGGGATACGGCTTGTATAAAGTCAGCTTTTGAAAATGTCAACAAAGGCTTTGCTCTGTTCAGCCTCGTTTCTTCTCTGCTCTCATTTCTTGGGAGGCACTGTGAGTGCCCTCTTGGCACCTTGTCGATTTCCTGAGCAGCTAACCTTTCAATAATGATATTAATGCTGCCTTGTGGTTATCTGTGCATTTCTCAGTTCATCATTTTCAACCCTTGCTTGCTGAGATTCATTTACGTTGTTGTGTTTTTAAGATCCTGGAATTTAATTGAGTGCAACCTGACTAGGGACCCAGAGCCAGAATTTCTAGCTAATAAAGCAGAAACAATCTTAATAGGTGGGTATTTCTTTTCCCATTGATTGAATTTCCAATAGCTATACATTGTATTTTGCCTTGAAAAAGAGATGCAGGTAATTGTAAATTTCCTTGTCTTGTTTAACAATTTTTATTTCAAAATTTTCCCTGTCACTCTTGGGAGGAAGCAACTTTTCAGATAATGTCAGTATTCCCATTTCTGGGAATCTATGTTGGTATGGTTTCTCACCCTACTGGAAGGCTATAGGATGAACCAATTGAGAGTACAGGCTATGGAGCCGGACGGTGCAGGTTCAAATACCACCTCTGTAACACCTCATCTGTGTCCTTGGACAATTTGTGTAAAAACCAGTTTTCTAATTTATGAGGTGGTAATAATAATGTATATTGTATTGAGTTTAAATGAGAAAATACATTAGCTATTATTATCATTATTTTTCTTCTTTATTTTTCTGAAAGCGTATTTTCACTACTTAATATTCTTGATGGTGAAGTTTATTTACTGAATTAAATGTTTTTAAAGGCCTGTCTCTCCCTTTGATTGTATCACTATAAACTTTGATTATAATATCTCAGATGGCTAATTTCTTCTTGTCATTAAGATCTAGGAGATAACTGGATGAGTTTGACTGTAGATCTCTTACTATATATGAAGAAGGACCAGGGAATTCTAATCCTGTATCACTGCATGGTTCAGATTTGCAACAGGGATTCTGACACTCCCCTTAGGCAGATGCAGGTCTGGAACAGAACAGCTAAAGGTTGGAGGGCGTTATTTAATTATCCAAGACCCTTCTTGGTAAATCTTCTTCCTGTACCTCATTCACAAAATTTAAGCATACAATTTAAACACCAGCCATTCGATGACTCAACAATCATTTGTTGGTGAATATAATGGCAGAGAAGGGGAAGCTTCATCCAAGGCACATCCCAGAGATCATGCCAAGCAAAAAAGTCAAGTAGGAGAAGTTCTGGTTTGGTAGAGGATTTGTGGAGCATCTATGTAGTGTTAGGTAGCTTTTCTTCTCTATGCCCAGTGAGTTTACCTAATGACTCTATTCAGCAATTTTCCTTTCCATTACAAAGACCGCTGTAAGAAAAGGACAGAATGTTTTCAAAATTAGCAGTGAAAATGTTGTTCTGCCCTTCCTTCAATAGAGAAAAGGAGGATTCATCCCATCATATCTTTCTTGATTCACAGGAGACAATCATTTTTCTCATTTCTATTCCTATTCTTATTGTGACACTGTTGTCATGTCACTTGACTTCTTTCTGCCTCAAGTTTCTCATTTACAGATGATAATGATGTCTAATGTGTACCTGTCCACAGAGATATCCTTGCAATTAATAGGGGTGTCAGCACAATGTTACATGAAGAACTCTAGAGAAAGGTTCTACAAGAGAAACCCATATATCATTTTTATTAATCACATGAAACTGAGTTGCCAGAAAGTCTTAGAGTAAAACTCATTTTGTATCCAGCTACTGGATCTGTACTATTTGTAGGGTAATTGGATTATCTTCTTCCAACTGAAGTTGAAAACTGTTGTGGTTACTAACTGGTGTGGAGAACAACATACTCCTTTTCAGAAAGGCTTAGTATTACCTTGACCAGCATGGGAACAGAGCATACAAGCCTCACAGAATGATTAGAACTCTTTAATCCTGGAGGGCTGGTCTTTGTATCAATTATATTTTAAGCCTTGTATGTGATGAGCTGTATTCTCAGTCACTAAACCCTTATTTAATGGCTTTAACAACCTACAGAAAGTTAGTGAAAAGCAATGCCTGGTGCCATAGATGAAACAGTGTTAGACCATTGATGATGTCTGACTTCTTTTCTTTGGGGAGGGAAATCCCCTTCTAAATTCTTAAAATAGCAGTTGGCTTTCATTAAGTCTATTCAGAGTTAAGGGTCTGAGGATCTTGAGTGACCCTTTCTTTGGGAATGGGGCACATTTTAATAGGCTTTTTCCTGTCTGTGGTCCCTGAAAGACTTAGCTGCTGGCAGTCTCCTGAATTGCTGGGATTTGTAAAGGAAAGGATTGATTACATGCTTCTTCTAATTCTTTCTCTTTCTTTAATTTTTTTTTCCATTTAGTACAAAGAATGAGAAAGATACTCTGAGTATCCTTCTATTGAGATATGGTTGGCCTTAAGGACAGATATTTTAGCATTGAACTGTTATTAACCTCTTCTGGGTTTGACAAAGTTTCTTCTTTTTTGGTTCTTAAATATGAGGCTAAAGAGCTGTTATTTGCCAAGCTTGTTCTCTAGCACTGTAAGCAGTAGACAGAAAACAAAGTTTGAGGGGTTTTTTAATTTTTTTTTTTGTCTTTGTCAGTTGAATTGCATCTGTAGTCTCCATCTGAAAAGTTAATTTTTAAAAATTTTTTTAATGTTTATTTATTTTTGAGAGAGACAGAGATAGAATGTGAGTGGGTTAGGGATAGAGGGAGAGGGAGACGCAGAATCTGAAGCAGGCTCCAGGCTCCAAGCTGTCAGCACAGACCCTGACGCGGGGCTCAAACTCATGAGCTGTGAGATCATGACCTGAGCTGAAGTCAGACGCTCAACTGACTAAGCCATCCAGGCGCCCCCTAAAAAGCTAAATTTAAAAAATATATAGGCTTTAACACATACTGTTTGCTCTGATGGAAGCATCCACCCCTGCCCTACCTCATTCCCTACTTCCCCTCATTGCTCCTTCTCTCTCTTCCTCCAGTATCACTTTTCTTCTAAGTAATTTCTATTCCCTCCTCCAGGAAGCCCACTCGTATATTCCCACAGCTTACCCTACTCTTGCTTATCTCAGGATAGCACTCTATGGAAATTGGTCATGTATTTGCATGTATTCCCTACTACACATGAGGCTTAATTAGGACTGGGGCTGTGGATTTTGTACCATTTGATCCTAATAAAAGTTCACTTAATATTTTTCAAATGCATGAATTAATTAATAGCATTTCAAGGAATATGAAAGTATCATTAATGGCACAATTTCTTTGTGCCAGGCATTGCTCTCAGTGTTTCATATGTATTAGTTTATTGAATACTCATAACTCTGTATCTTTTTTAAAGTTGATTTATTTATTTTTGAGAGAGAGAGAAAGAGAGAGTGTGCATGCAAGTGGGGGAAGGGCAGATAGAGAAGGAGACAAAGGATCCAAACCCAGCTCTGTGCTGAGAGCAGACCTGAGCCGAAGTCTGATGCTTAACCGACTGAGTCACCCAGGCACTGCAGTGTAAATTGTCTTTTTTAAACAGATAAAGACTGGGGAGCCTGGATGGCCCAGTCAGTTAAGTGTCTGACTTCAGCTCAGGTGATGATCTTGTGGTTTGTGAGTTCGAGCCCCCCATTGGGCTCTGTGTTGACAGCTCAGAGCCTGGAGCCAGCTTCAGATTCTGTGTCTCCCTTTCTGTCTGTCCTTCTCCAGGTTGTACTCTGTCTCTCTCTCTCAAAAATAAACAAACACTTAAAAAATTAAATTAAAAAAATGAACAGATAAAAAAGGGCTTAAAGAGACAAAGAAATTGTGATACAGATGGTAAGTGACAGACTAAGGTCATTACTTATACTATATAGTCACCTGTATCTATAGTTATCCAAAACATAGGGATATATAGCCATTTAATCACAAACCAGGAGTAACTCTGATTGAATAGCAAAGCAATATTTGTTAGATTGCCTCACCAAGGAAGGGATAAATTATGAATTCATAGCTGAAATTAAAAGGTTGTTTTCACTTAATATTAAACAATTTAGTGGCATTTAATAATATGAAAGCTATTCTTTTACTCAATTAAGACTGCTATTCCACAAGTCACTTACCTAGCTGTTTTGTGCTATAATTATTTGTATGCTGGTCACTAAAGCCTGTCCAAAAACACAGTGAAGACAGTGAGAAAAAAAGATATGATCAGTTGTTTGACTGCTGTGATTTTCTAATTTACTCAGGTGAAAAGTTAGCCAAACAAACTGATTTTGCAATGTAGACATAGCCCAAGACTATCTGATGATTCTTTAGAAAAAATATAATCCTCTGAAATTCTAGTGATTTCTAGTCACTAGTGACTATGTAGATTCGAACCAATACCTGCTTTTTCTGAATTGATTGATTTTCCTTCTCACAGGCAACATTTTTATTTTCTAACCTGCAGCATTTCTGTGCCTGACTAGAATATTTTTGCATTTGATTAATGTTTTCATTTGACTTTCAATGAGGTCTCAAAACTGTTTGGCTTGTCACAGTCAAATTATTTAAATATCCTCTGAAAAGAGTATGTGGAAGCTAAAATCAGATTCAGGTGAACCTGAAAAACCAGTGGCGACATTTCTTGAACTTGTTATATTTTTATGTCTAAATTAATCATTTCACAATTTTGCTTTATGTTGATGCTCAGCTTCTTAAATACAGTGATTATTGTATGCCTTAATGGAAAAGTTTTAATTTTTAGCTGACCCAGAAGTTACTCTCTGGCAAGAATTTATATTCCTTTTTTAAAATATTTTTTGTGGTTTCAACAGCACAAATATATTATGTCTCCTATTTATATATTTTTTAAAAATATTCTTTGGTTTCTTTAACACAAATACCTAAGTCATCCTTTTCACTTCTCAGTTACTGTTCACTCCCTAATTGATTGGAATTATCCCAAGCATTTATTCAAATATGGTCAGCATTCTCTGCCTATATTCAACTTATGCCATGTCAAATAAAGCACACATAAAAGAATATATACCATAAGATCTAATTTTGTACAATTTTAAAAAATGCAGACTAATCTCTGGCATCAACAAGCAGATCATAGGGCACCTGGGTGGTTCAGTCGGTTAAGCGCCCAGTTCTTGATTCTAGTTCATGGGTTAGAGCCCCATGGCAGGCTCTGCATTGACAGCACAGAGCCTGCCTAGGATTCTCTCTCTCCCTTACTCTCTCTCTCTCAAAATAAATAAATAAACATTTTAAGCAGATCAGTGGTTTCCTAGGGCTGGACTAGAAGGAATGAACTGAAAGGGTGGTTAAGAATCCTACTGGGGTGACACAAATGGTTTGTATCTTGATTGAGGTGGTAGTTTCACAGGAGTATACATCTGTTAAAACTCATTGAATTGCTGTCTTTAAATGGACGAGTTCTTTCTTCTAATGTGGATACAAGGAATTTGTCTAATACAAATGGTAAATATAAAAAATGAAATCTTTAAAAAGAAATATATAAAGTAATACGAATTGGCGCCTTTCTAATCATGAATGAAAGGTATTGTTCTTTTGAAAACCTTAAAAAGGAGAAATCATCATTTGCCAAATAATCTCGCTTGAGGATATCGAAACCAATTCCAGCTAAAGGAGAAGAATCTACATAGCTGAACTGGAAGAAAAAATGTTTATTCAGATGACATCACTGAATACAAATCTGTATTGTACTGAGGTTAAGTTGGCTGTCTGCAAACGTTAGTTTTTAGTCAAAGGACCGTAGACATTGACAGGGAAGAAGATGAGAAAGCGTCCTTGAGACTCTGCACCTACCCTCTATTCACTTTTGCTGGTTCAGTCTGGTGCAGTGGTATTCAGTATGGGGATCTACTCCTCAGCCAAATGTGAAAGTGCATTCTTTGCATTGAATGGCAAAGAAAAGGCCCAGATTGTTTACATATCATCAAAAAACTGGTGGGTTGGAAACATTAGCTCTCAAAAATTGCAAACTGGCAAATACAACATGTGAAAAAGGAAAAGCTACCCTAATATCACTAAGTTGATTAAAAGTGATGTGCTGCTAGATAACACAGCATGGATCTGTGGATCAGGAGGCTTCGGCTAGAATGGCTTTTTCCATCTTCCAAATGTCATTTACAAGAGTAGGTCTATGGAATCTAATGAATGTTGATGCTGTAACTCAGAAAAGATACAATGAATTAATTAATTTACATTCAAGTTCAGAGAAGTGAGATAGCATAAACAACATAAGTCATGTGCAAGAAATATATAATTAGACTCCCTCTTCAAAATGAGCCTTGTAGAGCATCTCTATATAAGTCTCAACAAATTAAATTAAAAAGTATATATCAAGTAACTGGTCTGTGGAAAATGTTCCCATTGCACTCCGATTTGGGGTCAGTTTAGCCCAAATTCAAAAAATTGGATTGGACAATCCAAATTTAGTTGACAGAAGGAAATGAGCAAAGAGAATGTTCAACTTTCAACAGTAAACACAGTGAAGGTATTTGTGATAAATTGCATTTTTTTCTTGATGACTATAAGTGATTCAGAAAGGTATAGTTCAGATGGTTTTCATTTGAGCAGTAGCTTATTTTCTAAATTTAACTGGATGCTAAGCATTTCTACTCATTGTCAGGACAAGGCAGCTTTAGACATTTCAGAGAGCCATTTGTTTATTGTGAATGTTAAAATTCATATAGAAAAGCTACACAGTATGTGTCATCTATATGTATTCTTTTAATTTAGCAAACACATTTAATAGTTTTTGCTACAAAAATAAACAAGCAATGAAGGAAGCTAGATTTTCTGGCTTTATAATCTTACCTCCTTTTTTCAAATGTCTTAGTAATTGGAGATTACAACTAGTTTATATATTTTTTTTCTATTTTGCTACATATTTTTTTCAGAAAATTTTTAAGGAAAACTATGTTTGTATGGTTGGTAAATAGAACCTACAGTAGTGAGAACTAAGGAGAATATACTCTAGGTGAAAGAAACAAACAAACAAAAAGTTATGTTTTTAACATAACATAACAAAATTTAACATTTTGACATTTTAACATTTTTGACGTTGTTAACTAAATTTAACAATTTAACATTTTATTTTGAGCATTTCATCAGTGGAGTACTATTAAAGTCCTAGATTGGTCAAGTGCTTGTATAACCAGCAAGTTTACAAAACTTTGTATAAAAAAAGTTTCCACTTCGGAGGTGAACCCTTACAACTAGGATTTGTTACAAAAAAAAAAAAAAAGAAAACCTTTGAGACTTCTGGAACTGAAGCTTTTCTCCCAAAAGTTAGGTTTGGCTTTCCCACACTAGTTTCCAGTATCATTTCTTATAAAAGAAGTTTCTATAGGTTTTGGCCAACATTGCAGACACTAAGAATTGTCGTAGCAGTTTTCAGAGCCCTGGTTGTATCAGAGAGAATGCATCCTAGTTATGGCAGAAAAGATTGCACTTTCAAGTCAAATATTAAGACTTAATCCAAGCTATGCCACTCCCTAATGCTCTAATGGTTGACAACTTATTTCTAAACATCATTTTCTTCATTTATAAAATAGGGATAGTATCTACCTCATAGCAGTGTCTGGCACATAGTAGACATTCAATAAATATTAGTTCTTGGTGCCTTCACTGAAAATGGTTCCAGAACCATTTGAATGTATGTTATCAAAATCCCAACTCTCACATCTTTGCTACAAATAAGGGCCACAAAGAATATGTCTAAGGAAAAAATGCTTAGTAATTATTTCTCTATCTTCCCACTCTCCCACTCAACAAAAATTTTTCCTCCTGATGGTCATAATGTGCTGTTTAGCTCCACCAATCATCCTGATAAAGAGAGAGAAAGAAAAAAAAGTGAGAGAGAGAAGAAGAGGAAGAGAAGGAAGAAAAGGAGGAAGAAGAAAACATGCAGAGGGAATGGCACTGCAGAGAAAGTGGTAGCCAAAAGGTCAATATTCAAAATATACCTTCTTATGGTTGAAATCATATGATATCTGTCTTTCTCTGACTTCCTTCACCTAGCATCATACTTTCTAATTCCATCCACGTTGTTGCAAATGGCAAGATTTCATTCTTTTTCATCACCGAGTAGTATTTCTTTGTGTATATATACCACACCTTCTTTATCCATTCATCAGTCATTGGACATTTGGGCTCTTTCTGTATTTTGGCTATTGTTGATAGTGCTGCTAAAACATTGGGGCACATGTGCCCCTTCAAATCACTGGAGACTCTTAAATATGGAGAACAAACTGAGGGTTGATGCGGGTGCATTAAATGGGTAACAGGCATTAAGGAGGGCACTTGTTGGGATGAGCACTGGATGTCATATGTAAGTTATGAATCACTGGGGTCTACTCCTGAAGCCAAGACTATACTGTATGGTAACTAACTTGAGAATAAAAAATATATACATGTATATGTGTATACATGTATATATTTTTATTATATATACACATATTATTTTTTATTATATACACATGTATATACACGTTATATATACATGTATATACATAAGAAGTTAATTGAACTTAAAATTATGTGTGTGTGTGTGTGTGTGTATCTTCTAACAGTCAAACCCACTCAAATAATCTCCCTCTCCTCTCCTCTTCTGCAATGTAAGGCCTTGTCTTAACTCAGCCACCTGAGATCTTCTTAAGTAAAAAGGAAATATTGGTTCACCAAAAAGAATTTATAGATAGATAATTTGAAAAATGACACTATTCTACTTTTGTCAATTTTTTCAATCATAGCTTAGTTCTTCTGACTTATTTGGGAAAAAAAAGAACAAAGGAAATTGTTCTCATATTTGGACAGTTCCAGGGTATTTTATTATTTTATTTTGATTCTTTGGAAAATATACCATCAAATAATAGGTATAGAATCCCATTCTAAACCTCCACATTGCCCTGAGAAGCAACTCTCGGGGATGTTTCCCCACCTCCAGTCTTTCAAATGGGGCAACAGCTGGGAATCTAGGATAGTGAAAGAGCTACTGTTCTTATTAGAAATTCTTGTTTACCATCCATGATATTTGCATGCTATCTGCAGCAGGCAACTAATGCAAACTTTAACCATCCTGAAAGCACCCATTCCTCTGTGAGAACATTGTTGGATGGAGAGAGTGTGCTCTACTTTATTGTTAGCTAACAGGCAAGAGAATGGACTACAGACTCAGGACATCGTAAGATAAATTTTCAAAAAAAGAAGAAAAAAAAAACCTCTGGCAATGTTATAGTGACTTATTACAAGAGTATTTGCCATGGGTTAGGAAAAAGTTAAAATAGCTCAGGCTAGAAGTGATAAGGGTCTGCACTGAGACAGTAGCAATGGGAAAGTGAAGGAATGTAAGCATTATAGACCTGTGGTAGAGGTGAAATTGACTGAATCTGGTAACTGGTCCAAATCGAGAAGAAGGAGGAAAAAAGATAGAAAGATACCAAAATTTCAGCCTGGGTGGCTGAGTAAATGGTGATACACACAGTAAGATGCAAAGATTGAAACTGATTTCAACCATATGTATTTTAAATGTAGTGAAATAATTATCTTTACTTTATGGGAAATTGTGGGGAATACGGTATAGGACATTTGGAAATTGCCTGAATGTTACTTTCCTTTGGACACCTTTTCTAATCCACTTCTCTTAGATCAGGATAGGTACTTCCTTGATGTGTAATGACACTTGTTTCCTTCCTTACACTTACGTCCCTTTAATCAGAATTGGTTCTGCTCACCTTAGTACCACTACACTAAGCATAGATCCTAATAAATATTAAATGCTCAAAATCTATTTCTTGAATGACTAGTAGTGCCTTGGAATCTTTAGAAGTTGTAAAGTGCTAGCTGTATATTTCAAAGAGGTGATAACTATGCCTATGGGATTAATTGACTTTATGTAAAGAGTACAAATAGAAACAGCAGTGGAAGTAAGAGCTGATACAGGTTGAATAACGTTTATTTTTTAATGTTTATATATTTAAGATTTATACTGAGAGAAAGAGAGAGAGCATGTGCACATTCACATAGAGGAAGGGCAGAGAGAGAAGGAGAGAGAGAATCCCCAGCAGGCTCCACACTGTCAACACAGCCCAACGTAAGGCTTGATTTTACAACCATGTGAAAGCATGACCTGAGCTCAAGTCAAGAGTCAGATGGTTAACTGACTGAGCCACCCAAGGACCCCTGGATGAGAAGCTTTTAGAGAAGGGAAAAAAGAATAGTCACAGAGATAAAGCAAAAAGGCAGAAATTTTAGAAATAAGATGTCAGAAATGCCAGGTATCTCAAAAAGTCCAGGATGTCTAGGGAGAGGATAATGATACTAGTGATCTTTGAAAGGTAGTGGACAGTGGAGAGCATTAGCAGAGCAGAATAATAGGATGCTCATTATTCAGAATTAAAAAGAACAGGCTTAAGAAGAATAGGAGGGCATTATAATGACCTCTATATATACCGGATTCATTAATTCAGTGTTTTCCTTAAAGGATATTTTTCAAAATTCTAGTCAACTGAGATACACCATGGAAAAAAGCTTTCTGAAAGAAGAAGATTGGGTAAGGTTGAATATTACCTCCCACATTTAGAGATGCAGAAAATCCATTAGAGCTTCTGTAATAATTGCTCAATTTCAGCAAAGTATTTCACCAACTTCTTTGACAATTTACAACTTGCCTATTAACATTCCAGAGGAAATAATATTCCCTGGAATGCGTTTTAAGATATGCTGCTTTGATTGTGTCACTACAAACACGTTTATATTCTTAATTTTACAGGTAAAATAGTGGGTACTATTAGTGTTTGTCAGAACTCTTTCTGATTCAGCTGACTTTGTGAAAGTGATGTATTCTTTGAGTTCCACTGAAGTTCTTCTTGTAGCAGTGATAACATTGTACACTGACGTTCCTTTATTCAACCAACACTTACTGTATGTCTACTATGTGCCACATACTGTTCAGTGCTGAAGATGCAGGATTAAACAAGATGGCAAAAGTTCCTGTTCTCATGAAGTATACATATTAGAGGTGGATAAGGGGTGAGGGGAGGCAGACAATAAGATAAACAAACAAGATAATTTCAGATAATTAAAAATGTGCTTTAAAATGTATAGATGTGATAGAAGGTGATTGGTGATGGAGGGACTAATTTTGACTGTTGGTCTTGGAAGGCCTCTGTGAGAAGCTTATATGTAGAGCTGAGATCTGAATACTACAAAGGAGCTAGCCTGATGAAGATATGGATGTGATATGATTCTAGAGAAAAAACAAGGCAGCAAATGAAAACTTTATTGGTTAGAATGAAAAACAAAGATATGCACAGAAAGAGAGAGGGAGGGAGGGAGGGAGGGAGAGAGAGAGAGAGAGAGAGAGAGAGAGAGAGAGAGAAGGAGAGAGAGAGAGGACCAGGATGACTGAAGCATACTGGATAATGAAGGAATGATAGAAGATAAAATCTCAGTTTAACAAGAACCAGTTCATATATGGCACATGGGCCATTTGGAAGTTCAAATCTTATTTTGAATGTGATAGTAAGCCACTGAGATAGACGTTCAAGCAGGAGAAAAACTTTATCTGATTTACTTATTCATTCAACAAATATTTATAGAGCATATAATATATGCCAACACTTTGGCATTGGGGATACTATAGTTACCAAAACAGATCCTGCCTTTTTGAAGATTACATTTAGTAGATTAATGGTTTTAACATAGAATATTCTAAATGTATTGTAGAGAATGGATTAATATGGGGCAAGAGTGGAGGCAAAGAAAGCAGTTAAGAGTCTATGGTAGTGGGGCACCTGGGTGACTCAGTCAGTTGAGCGTCCAACTTCAGCTCAGGTCATGATCTCACAGTTCATAAGTTTCAGCCCCGCATCTGGCTTGCTGCTGTCAGCACAGAGCCTGCTTCAGGTCCTGTCTCCCTCTCTCTCTCTCTCTCTCTCTCTCTCTCTCTCTCTGCTTATTTCCCACTCACACTGTCTCTCTCAAAAATGAATAAATATATTTAAAAACAAAAAAACAAAAAAAACAAGAGTCTATAGCAGTGTTCCAGGTGAGAAACAAAAGTGAATTGGGCTAGAATGTTAACAGTGAAGATGGAGAGATGTCAGTATATTTTATTTTGGTTTTGTTTTGTTTTGTTGCAGGTAGAGTCTTCTAGGTTGTGGATGGATACATATGGGAGACGAGGGAAAAAGAAAATAGACTCAATGCCATTTTTTGAGATATTATTTGGGAAACAGAAATCAAGAGATCTTTTGTGGCCATTTTAAATTTGAGGAGCCTATTTAAGAAAAGACCTTAAGAAGTCAGTTGCAAATGAAAATCTAAAGCTCAGGAAGAGATCAGTACAACTATGAATTAGATGCAGTTTTTATTCCATTTTACTGTTAAGGAAGTTGAGGCACAGAGACACCCAATAACTGACCCTCACAGTGCTGGGATTTGAGCCTAGACTGGATCTAGGCCGGCTCCAGTGTTGAGACTTTACTACTTTACTGCTTCTCTAAAACCTTAGGGGTGATATGGAAGGCAGGGAAGTGGAGACCAATTTTTCAAGAAGTTTTGAAGTAGGAAACTGAGAAATTGGATTATAACTAGAGGGGTCTGTGGGTCAGGCAGGGTTTTTAAAGATGGGAACTACTAGAGCATGTGTGCATGCTGATGGAATAATCCGGTAAGAGGAAAAGTTGATGTTGCAAGATAGAAGCATCTAATTGTGTGAACAAAGTCCTTGCACTTGGCTCGGGGGCCTGGCAGCAGTAGGGACTCTGTATGAGTCTGCTGAATTACAATAAGTTAGTTAAACCTGGCAAGTAACAGAACTGGGATTTAACCCCAATCTCTGAATCCTCTGCACTTCTCAGGCCACTAGACCGTGCTGTCTCATAGCCCTTAGTCTAGTCTACTTCTCATCTAAAAAGTCATTTCCCTCTGGTTCTGTCACTAGCCCCACTGTTTTAGATGCAGAAGTCCCTGATTCAATTTCTTGCTGGAATGGATTCTCCACAAATAAGGATAATCCTCCATTTCATGTTTACTCACTTGGTTGACTTCCTCTATTCCACACTCTCTCCACAACAGGCTTTGCAGTTTCTATTTTCTGAGACATTCAAAGAACTGTGAGTTGGTATTATGACCAAGTACTTCCTAAAATGCATAATTTTCCCCCTTTATCGTTTTTGAAACAAATGGATAAATTGCAAAGGAGCTACATTAATGAGATGTTTAATTTGAGGTTTTAATTTTGCAAATGTTGGGAAGTATAATTAAGATTCAGGCAGTACATAAGGGTCTTCAGGAATACAAAATAAACCATATTTTGCATCTAGAATTTTGGGAACATTTTCTGCTTAAATACAAACCTCAGATGGCTGTGTTCCTTTGTTCCACAAGCACCCTGGGCACTGTGAAGAAACCGAACATGGAGTCCTCGCAGAGGTGGCAAATAAATAATCAGCATGCCTGTTATTGTGACAATTAGCAGAAAACAATGTGCTGGGGAGGGTGTGAGGTGAAGGTGGAAGGGAGTAGGCACTGGTTTTATATTTCTTTTATTCTCAGAATTGCAGGGCAAGTTTCATTTTCATTCTAGATGATATCTCAGATAATTAAAACAGTGAGGGGAGAAAGAAATAATGAATTAGAGGGGGATACAGGTAGGATGCTAAAGGCTTCTGGGTAAAAAAGGTAAGCACCGAAAGGATCTGAAAGGTTAAGAAGAAAATGTATTTACAAGCATTTCTCTAGATTGGCATATCACATAATTATTTTAAGAAAACAACAAAAACAAAAACAACACCTTACACAGACATGATACATCCATCAGGATGGAAGAAGAAGAGAAAGTGAGTTTAGATGGTAGAGAGCTACCGGTGTCCAAGTATCTGAAATAGCTCTTTCAAACCTAGAAATGTAAATTAATGTCCCAGGCAATTTCTATCTCAGGCTGGCCTAGACACACAAGTCAGTTTGAATGAAAAAACAAGATGAGTCAGGTAACAAATCCTCATAAAATGACTATTTCTACTCCTGTTGCATAGTATCATATGAGGTAAAAACAGCAAAAATATATTGATTTATTGATTGATTTGTGAATTCATCTGTTAGGTTGAACCATATGAAATTGTCCTTTTTTGGTCAAAATTGTTGCATATCAACAGTATCATATGATTCAAGGTAATACTATCATTAAGCTAATGGAGAAAACTTCTCTTGTGATTAAAGTCAATCAATATATGTTTACTAAACATGGATTATAGATTCAGGACTGCACCAGATGTTGCAAATCAGTGATAACAAAGATTCTGAATATGACAATAATTTTAGCATTAAAAGTTTGGCAGACCTCAAGGCATGCTATTGCTATTGTTCCTTTAGATGCTTTTGTACCATCAGGTGAGAGAATGCATAACCCAAGTTGGTGTAAGGTCAATAACACTTATTTATGCACAATTTTTTCTGTATTTTATTTATCACAGTAGTGTTGCATATATCTGAAAAATATACGTGTGTGTGTAGTATTTTTTTAATACTATTTAATTTCTAGACAAAGCTTAATGTAAACTTGGATTGTTAGACTGTATTAGACAGGACTGTTCAAGTTGCAAATGGCAGAAAACCCACGTAAACTTGATTAAGCAAAACAGAAAATGATTTTCACTTCTGTAACTGAAAAGTCCAGCAGATGTGTTTTAAAACACAGCTAGACCTACAATTCCATATATCATCAAAACTTGTTCTTTCTCCACCACTAGGCATTTTCTATTATTAATTTCATTATTGTTAGCTTGATTTTTATTCTCCACCTGGTGACCATCGTTGCAGTGTAAGGAGGTCTTCTAGTTCTATGTTACCAACACATGTCCTAGAATTGCATATCATAATTCCTGAGCTAATCACTAGAGATCAGAGAATGTGATGTTCTGATTGGCTAGATCATTCACAGACCACTCCTGGAACCTTAAATCTACATGAAACTCATGAACTAAAAGTGAGGAAGGGGGACTCCCCATGGAAAATAAAGAAATATGAATATATGCTTAACAAGCAAAAATAACAGTTTTCCAACTGTGTAATCCCCATGAAATAACCATTGCCACACTAAGGACCATGGAACATGGGTTGGATATCACTGTTGTAAAAATTATACAATGAAAGTTGTGTAGCCTTGCCTTGTTCTTATGGCTTATTATTGACGTATGCATTTATTCAGTAAGAATTAAAAGTCTACTGTGTATGATTTTTTGTACTAGGGGATTCAAATTTAACTAAGACATAGTTTCCATCCTCTAGGAGCTCTGAACCTAGTAGGAAAACAAAATTGCTGAATAATAAAATAAGTAGGTACCATGAAAGTACAGAGTAAAATGTAACCAACCATGTACAAAGAATGTTAAAGAGATCACAGACACAGTGAATTTTGTCTGGAACAAAAAATAAATAAAAAGTAAAAACAGCAATGACTAAGCCAGATTGGTTCTTAATCAAGACACCTAAACAATTAATGCTGTGTGAGCTGATAGAAGAAGCCCATGAGGGTCAGGAGGGAAAACTTGGAGAACTCATACATACCACAGACATAAACACCAACAGAATGAGGAAGATCAGGACCAGTTTAAAGTATTATGGGAATTTAGAGAATTTAGAGAAAAATCCTATACAACATTTTAGATCACTGTTTGATAGTGCAACTTTTCTCAAGAGCAGTTTAGCAAGAGAGAGAGCCAATTACAAAAGGGAGGGGAAAATGGTCCATCAATGCCTTGTGGTGAGAAAGAGGGGAATGGGAAGAAATTCAGATTATTGCAGTGATGTCTTTGGAAGCAGAGAACTGAAACACTTCCATCTCTTGCCTTATAAGGAAAAAGACATCAGAAAAGTTTTGTGTGATTTTTGTAATCTAAAGGAGACCTAACCTTAGTAGCTCCCAGAAAGAGGATGTCCAGAATATTAAAATGTTTTAAAGTCTTGAGTTCAAGATTCACTTTATTACTTTTCAAAATTAACAGTATGCCTTATACTAAAAGATAGTTTCTAAGTAGCTACTATGTACTGGCAAAGGGAATGAGTGAGCATAACCTCTATGTTTTTTTTCCTTCTATATAGATAAGAGCTTTGATAAAGACATAGATGTATTTCTTTCTATAACTCATTCAAATCCATATGTATACATATATATGTCATATTTGGGTGATTTTCCAGGTCACAGCAATTTTGATACTTTGTACATTTCTTTGTGATGAGCTAAAGAAAAGCTCTTTTTAATGCATTCACAGTGGGAAGAAAGATTTTTTTAACTTTTTTATTTATCAATTTTAGTACTTAACTACATAATTCAGTCCTTTGTTACTCACAAGTGGTATTGAATCTTTAATAACACTATCAATGAAAAGGCATGTACCTGTCTGCACTTTGAACAAAAAGGAAAATATATAAATAGCTTGCCATTGTTTGGTAAATTCTACCATTCGGGTGTGGGGAAGCTAAATAATCCATAGTCCATGTGAACAGGTTAGAAAAGAGCATTTAATGAGCTACAGAGGGAAGTATTTTCAGAGTACTATACTCATTTTCATAAATGTTGCTGGAGAGGCAATTGCTCAAATATAATTCTCCCATTAGGAGGTTAAGAGAGATAATAACAGCTTAACACAGAAGGAAATAACAAAAGAAATAAGATGTCAAATATGATCAGCTCTGTCTTTGCCATATAAATTCAAACAATAAAATTGCTATGTAATTATTTTAAAACTCTGCCTATTTTATTTTTCAATATTAAATTCTTCAAGCAAGGGTTTGCCAGGACATCTGGGCTTTGGATCACCCATAGTATTTGCATTAGGAGGGGAGCTCATTATTTTGAGAAGAAAATGCAATTTCAGATCTATGCTTATTATTGCCATCCTAAATGATATTCATAGAAATGATACAATGTTTAGATGTGTATGTATGGATCATTGAATGAAAAACTCAGGTTGGAATAATCTGAGTATTTTCATTCTTCATATTTTTTAAATTTCTTTCTTTCTGTTTTAATAGCTAACTTTTGTTCCATCATAGAGTTATCCAAGTGTAGATAAGTGGAAATGGCACTTGGTCAAATGACGTGACTGCTTATCAACTCTTGACAGTAATTATGTGACTCTTGGAAGTGATGGAATGATGCAGTAATAAGGTGATATTTCAGTAGGCAACCCAAGATGTCTAAAGCCTGCCTTGATGGTGATTATACTGCTTTTCCTTTAGAAGTCCCTGAGGGAAATTAATGTGCAGAGAACTATGACAAAATTAGGAATAGTAAGGAATCATTCACTTAGAATTTGGCCCCCAAACCCACTGAAAAATTTTTCTGTTCTGGACCATATGTAAAGCTCGTTTTTCCCCCTTATTCTAGAGGTACAATAGAGTCTTGAACTATGGCAAGTCAGATGCAAAGTCAGACCTCTAATCAGTATCCCTTCCCCAATCCTGATGTAGAACACCATGGATTAGTCTTGCCTGTTTTTTTTTAATTTTATATATGTAGATTCATAGACAATCCCTTATATCTGGCTTCTTATGCTCAACATCCTCTTTGTGAATTCACCCATTTAAAACATTCTATAGTATTCCATTCAGCAAATATATTTATTTTTCCATTTTACTATTGATGTATATTTGGGCCATTTCTATAGGAAGAATATCCTCCTCTGAACATTCTTTTCATGTCTTTTGGGGGTCAAATACATGTAATTCTATTGCTTCTTTATTTCGAAATGGAATAGGAAGATTCCCAAAGGGGGAAATTGACTCCTCAATTTTGGGCTCATGTCTATGGGTTTTCTTCTCCTCCTGATCTTAGATCCTTAATTCTGCACTGCTTTTCAGCTGTTTTGTGCCTTCAAATAGATTTTATTTTTTTAACATTTTGTATAGCTTCTCTCAATCTGCTATTACCAAAAGTGGAACTCTCAAAGCACATCCTCTTTTAAGTGATTTTAACTTGTCAATGTCAGGTTTCAGGTTCATTTCCACATAGCAAATAGGAGTATATTTTGTTCTGAATTTTCTTAGTTCAGAAGTAACATTTATATTTCTCCTCTTCTGTATTACTGAAGATACCAGTATCTAAACTTTGGATACCACATTGGTAATTTAATTAAGCATTGCTGAACATCTAGTAGGATTAAATAAACATTTTATCAATAGATTCAAAACAACAGCAAGTTACTAGAAGGAAAAAAGCACATTGTACCGGCTATAGATACCAAAACATCTGCATGAAAAATGAAAGTAAATCAGTGACTTTGTTTTTACAATGCCAAATATTTAGATTTGGGGAGATTCCCATAAAATCTATTGGGTTTTAATTCTTATATGAATCTTTGGCATCATGTACACAACCACATGGAAACTATGTTCCTTGTTAAGAATTTTGCTACATAATGAGGAATATAGTTGAAAGATTTGGCTGAAGTCCATGCTAATCACATTACCATGGATAATGAAGAGTAAGCTGAGTGTTCGTTTTTAAAGTTCTACTTCTTGTGCTTCATGTTGCCTACACCGTGTTCTTATTACCATCACGTGAGTAAGGGACTGCAACTTCACAGTCTTCGTATGTGTTATCTGCTTAAAAATTTGTGTCTGTTAAGAATCTGCTCTCCACACCAGTATCCTACTATTTGAGCTAGATTGGATACTTCCTACCTAGGCTTAAACCTCAGTTCTGGCTCCAATTCAGAATATTTGGATAAGGATTATAATAAAATAATGCATCTCAGGGGAGCCGGTTAAGCATCTGACTTCGGCTTAGGTCATGATCTCATGGTCTGTGTGTTTTAGCCCTGCATCAGGCTGTGCACTGACAGCTCAGAGCCTGGAGCTTCCTTTGGATTCTGTGTCTCCCTCTGACTCTGCCCCTCACCCACTCACTCTCTGTATCTCTTTCAAAAATAATTAAACATTTAAAACATAATAATAAAAAAATAAATTAAAAAATAATGTATCTCACTTAGGGCCAAGTGGTAATACATATCAGAATCACCTGGAAAGACATTATTAAATATGAATTCTTACTCTCATCTCTTTTATCACCTCTAAGGATGTATCAGAATCTATACCTCCCACTAGTCTATTGAGACTTACCACCTTAGGAAATATTGTTTCAATATTACAGTCTTATTTGCTTTTGTTTCCTTATAACTATTGCTCTATCTCTCTATACCTGTTCAATTCCATCAGGATTGGTAGCTTAACTTTTCATATCCAGTGTCTCTTAACTTTGTGCCTTCTTCCCAGCAACTTGATCTCTTAGATATTTGGCACTACTTGCTAAAATCCAAGTTCCCCATCTAATTCACTTGGCCTATGCCAGTGGTTCTCAGACTACAATCTGGAGGGCTTATTAAAGCATTGATTTCTGGACTCCATTCCCAGAGTTCCGATATAGTAAGTCTGGTGTAGGCTCAAAACTTTGAATTTCTAAGAAGTTTCTAGGTGAGGCTGATGCTGCTGGTTTGGGAATTATACACTGAGAACCACTGGCCTCTGCTGATCCCCCAGATTTTAGACTCATTCCACCTAAGTTCAATTCCCTTATGGTTCCTTTCCTATATGAACTTCCAATATTTTTAGTTCTAATTTTTATCTGTATTTATAGCCCACTCTTCTTCTACTAAATTCTTGGTTCTGACTCTGTTTTTTTTTAAACGCTGAAGAACAACCAGAGTTCTGTTAACTTATTTGATTGAATGATTAATTGGTTCATTTATTCATTCCATCATTCATTACATATTTAATGCCTTGTATGTGATAGTCATTGTCTCTACAAAATGAGAAAAATTTATTCCATATTATTAAGGAGCTTATAGTTTAAGGAGAGACCACTGAGTAAGTTGATAATGCCAATATAATACACTAAGTTTTATGATAGTGTTAAGCACTGGGTTCTATAAAAACACACAAAGGTGAGAGATTTAATCCTGACTACACAGGGAGCACAGAAGGCTTCTGGAAAGAGAAGATGCCTAAGTTGAGCCTTGAATTACCGGCTGGGTCTTCCAGTTAATGAATAAAGACAAGGCACTCAGAGAAGATGGAGTATACACAAATAGGTTAAGAATCTCAGTGTGGTTGACCAAAAGTGAATAGACACAAGTCTAAAAAGAATATGAGGCTAAAGAATTAAGCAAGGACCAAAATATGCACGATTATTTAGGCCAAGCAAATGAGTATGGAGCTATGGGGAGTCATTGAAGGATTTTAAGCTTGTAAATGATCTGATCCTCTCTATATTTTTATAATTGGAAAATGATGAATAACACTACTCATAGGGAAATAAGCAATGATCTAAGTTAATGATAATGAGAAAATAAACTGACATAGTGAAAACCAATATGCAGAGAACTAAAGACATTTTTACAAACTGTTTATGAAATAGCATTTCTACAACTTCATGGTATAGAAAAGTGCCTAAGATTATTTAACTCTCTTATGGCAGAACCAACTGGCACACCAGGAGGAAAAATTGAAGAGGCTAGTTAGACAAAAGAGAGTTAAAGAAGAAATTTTCTAGGAATAGAAAGAGAGAAACATGATTTCTTATGATCAACTACTGGGTTCCCCAAAAGCATCTTTGAGTAATATTAGAAGAAGCCAACTGAAGTAGTGTTCCCTCATGATTTTCATAAAGTCAGCTGAGTACTAATCTGACATTTTTACATCTGAATATTGATCTTTTACCCATATGAACACCTTCATATTTCATTATATTCGTGTGTTTTTGCTAGTTTCTGCTGTATAAATTACTACAAATTTAACAACTTAAAACAATATAAATTTATTACCTTATAGTTCTATAGATGAAAATTGGGTCAGCTTGGCTGATTTTTCTGGCAAAGAACCCCCCCCCCCAAAAAAATGAGGTATTGGTTAGCCAGGATCTTACTGAAAGGCTCTGGGAACCCACCTCCAAAGTCATTCAGGTTGTTAGTAGATCCAGTTTTGTAGGTGGAAGACTGAAGTTCCAAATTACTTGCTGGCTATCAGTTGGGAGCTTCTCTTAGCCCCTAGAGATGCCTCTCCAGCATTGCGTCTCTGTCACTACATCTCATAGCCAGCCAGCAAGGCACACTGAATCTTTCTCATGCTTGGGATCTCTCTGGTTTCTTCTGCCACATCTCTTCTGCTTCCAGACCAAGAAAGTTCTGTGCTTTTAAGGTCTCAGGTGATTCTGTAGCCTTAACTACATCTACAAAGCCCTTTTTGTCACATTTAATTAACATATTCACAGTAACAGGTGCATCTTGGGCTGCCATTCTGCCTACCACAATTCATATTAAGGTTTTCCATTTACTAAGATAAAAAAAAATTATAGTCCAGTGTGAATGGACTATGCCATTTACCATTGTCATTACAGAATGTCTTAGTTTCTCCCCTAATTAGCACAGAAAACCTCCATAAACAGTCCACATCAGGCTACCTGCTGAAAGCTTTGCTCCTTGCTTCTTTCTTTCTCCTAGTCTTCCATCACTCCACTTGTCAAAATTAGTGTCTTTAGTATCAGTTAAAATACATTTCTGTCAAAGCTATCCACAATAAACCAGTTGTTTATTTGAGTTCTTAAGCTACTGAACACACAGGATTAGCATGTATGGTTGCAGGCATAATGGTTCAGTGAAAGCCAAAGTTAATGGGAGAATCAGCAATATTGCATGAAAAATAATTCAACTATTGATGATATGGTTAACATTCACTAGAAATCTACCAGCAGTTTCCAAATTTGCATTAACTTGAGGATCCCTTGGAAGATGTCATTTCATAATATCCTTTATTGCAGTTGCGCTGCTTTGCCTTCTAGCAGAGACTTCTAATATATACGATACATGAAAATATAATTCTGATACCTAATGTGAAAAGGAAATATGGTGGCAGTAACAATAGGAAATTAAATTAAATTAGCATTTTTACTAAAATTTTATTCAGGGAATTTTTAGGTCTTATGATTAATAGTTGCATTTTTTTTTTAATTTTTTTTCAACGTTTATTTATTTTTGGGACAGAGAGAGACAGAGCATGAACGGGGGAGGGGCAGAGAGAGAGGGAGACACAGAATCGGAAACAGGCTCCAGGCTCCGAGCCATCAGCCCAGAGCCTGACGCGGGGCTCGAACTCACGGACCGCGAGATCATGACCTGGCTGAAGTCGGACGCTTAACCGACTGCGCCACCCAGGCGCCCCAATAGTTGCATTTTTGCATTTGACACAAGTCATTAACTTTTTGTTTTTCTAAGAACAATGTATTTTTGTTTTTCTAAAAGTACATAATGGAGTAGAGTTTAGGCTTGGGTCCTTATTTTTTCTCCTCACGACTTACACACATTCTACTTTTTGAAATACTTGAATTGTCATGCATTATTTTCTTTTAGTGTTACAGAAAAGATGGAAGCACAGCCGTATTGGTGGTTTGGAAGAATTCGGACAGGCAAATGATTATTAGAATATTTCTCCTATTTTTTTTTTTACCTTTTCCTAGTTCTTTTTGTTTTAATTTCTTGAAAAGAAGGCTAAATTCATTCTCAGTAAGCCCAAAATATGTAGTATCAGAGACAGAAATATGTAAGATGTCAGGAGAATGAAAAGTTCTACACGCAAAATAAATAAATAAATAAATAAACAAACAAACAAAACGAAATGAAATGAAATGAAATAAAAACAATGTGTGTTAAGTATAGATAATATTACAATCCAAGTGGAGATGATGCCATCTGATACCAGACAGCCATCTAGTCTCTGACCTCCCTCCCCTTTCTATATTATGAATTGTGCAAGAGGTACAAAATAAAACCTGCCTTTAGTTCCCAGCCAGTGAAGATGTTAGGGTTTTTGCTTCTCTAGATCTGCTATAAGCTAATGTAAGGAGACAACACTTACGATGCCTAAATAAGACTAAACGTAGGCTTTAGTATTATAGTAGCCACCTCCTCCTTTTTCAGTCCCTGCAGGTATACGTTCATGATTATTACCAAGTTTTTCTCTCTATCTCATCATGTCATCTGTCCTCATAGATCACACTCATGAATGTGAACTACTTTACTCTCTGTTTCAGTCACTGCTTGTACCACCATTACCAAGCCCATGGCAAATGAAATAACCATTCTTCTCCAAGAAATCTCCCAAGTTCCTAGAAAACCCTCCTCTACCACTTGAAGAACAAGATGTTTTTCTCTCAAACTCACCACATATATAACAGCTAGATATGAGAACCTTATACCTCATCACAACCAGTCAACCTTGCTTCCTACCACAAAGTTTTACAGATATATGAGTGGGGTTTTCAATGCTAAGCTGATGACAATTTTCATGTATAGCTAGCCTTTCTCATGAAGTACTGACTTTAGAAAGGATGTTAGTGATCACTGAGACTCATTACCTCTGCCACTTAGTACCTCATAGACTAGACCAAGTATCCGATCTTATTCACTCACACTTTCTTATTCCATAAAAACTGAAATTAATATTGCCATCTGCATAACGATCTAGAGAAGAAAAAAAAATGACGACATGTTTCTAAAATACCTTCCAGATGCATAGCAGATACATACCAAAAATTCGTTTCCATTCCTCAATTCTCCTTTTGTTGCTTTTGTCAGATTTGCATTCTTATTTTCTCAGTCATTCATTCTCTCCAGGCAATCTACATCTCTGTGACACATTTTCTCCTCCCACAAATCAAGTTCAGAAAGATCAACACCCTAATTTTGAATTCCCTATTAATCAAGTTAACTCAAGTTAGTCACAAGTCATAGGCTGAGCATGTTAAATCTTTCTTTATTTAGTGTGTCTTGATAAACAAATCAAAAGCCAGTGATTCAAATCCAAATGCAACATGGTGTTGTATTTTTGAAGTCCTTCAGACTAAGGCACACTTTGACACTAAACTTGACAGTTTCATAACCCAAGTCTGTATAAGACATTTTGTAGGGTTGTACTTTTTGTAGAAAGCTTATTTCAACCTATCACACATACCCCTTAATTAAAGTCTCTCTCTTCATTGTATGTATGTAGAAGACTTCAAGAAAGATGACACTTACCTAATACCTCCGTATAGCCAAAAGAACAAAGGATCTTCTTAGTACCAAAATTAGCTGCTACTTCATCAAATAAAATTACATTGGCATACACTTTGCAGTTTATAAATACTTTCCATCCATTACTCATCTGATCTTCTCAACAGCCTGTAAGACAGTCAGGAAAGACACATTTATCACCAATTTGCACAAAAGGAAGCTGAGGCTAAGAGAGGTTATGTTGCTTGCTCGAGATCATGTAATTAGTCCAGCACTCAGTGTTCAAAACCAAGTCTGACTAATGACAGAACCCCGGCTCCTCACCATTATGACCAAGAGACACCCAAAATCCCTTTACCCAAAAGTCAGTGCTCTTTGCTCTAATCCATGTTGCTACATTTTTTGGTCATTATTTTTAAATATGTGGAAGAGTTCTTTATTCCTTTGGTTTTACTTGAGGTTCCATCCATAACACTTTGAACTATGTATTCTCCAGGATGTAAACTATTTTGTTTCATTCTTCTAATTGCATTTGTGTATATCTTAAATTTGAATACACATTTTTTGTAGAGATTTTGCAAATAATTTTTATTATTATTATTTTTATTAACACTTAGATAGGTTAGTGACTTTATTGTGAAAGCCAGTATATGAAATCGTACCAACATTCCAACTGATTCAGTGATTCCTAGATACTCTAAGAAACACAGGTTCTGTGAAAATACCTCAACCACTGATGTTGCTAAAGATGCCTAGGCAAAAGGTAGTTGAGTTGGAATAACATTTTTATTTATTTTTGCTTGTTTGTTTGTTTGTTTTAAGTCTTTATTTAAATTCCAGTTAGTCAAAGAGGTGGTTGCCTGTGTTCTCCTGTAGGATTTTAATTGTTTCCTGTCTCACATTTAGGTCTCTCATCCATTTTGAGCTTATTTTTGTGTACAGTGTAAGAAAGTGGTCCAGTTTCATCTTTCTGCATGTCGTTGTCCAGTTTTCCCAACACCATTTGTTGAAGAGACTGTATTTTTTCCATTGGATATTCTTTCTAGCTCTGTCAAGGATTAGCTGACCATATAGCTGTGAGTCCATTTCTGGATTTTCTATTCTGTTCCATTGATCTATATATCTGTTTTTGTGCCAGTACCATACTGTCTTGATCACTACAGCTTTGTAATATAGCTTACAGTCTAGAATTGTGATACCTCCAGCTTTGCTTTGCTCTTTCAAGATTGTTTTGGCTACTTGGGGTCTTTTGTGGTTCTATACAAATTTTAGGATTGTTTGTTTTAGCGCTGTGAAAAGTGTTGGTGGTATTTTCATAGAGATTGCATTAAATATGTAGATTGCTTTGGGTAGTATAAACCTTTTAACAATATTTGTTTTTCTAATCCAGGACCATGGGATATTTTTCCATTTCTTTCTGTCCTCCTCAATTTCTTTCATAAGTGTTCTATAGTTTTTAGCATACAGATCTTTTACCTATTTGGTTAGATTTCTTCTTAGGTATCTAATTGTTTTGGGTGCAATTGTAAATGGGATCGATTCCTTGATTTCTCTTTCTGCTGCTTCATTATTGGTGTAGGAGTTATTCAAAGCTTTAATGAAAGAACAATTTTGTTTTAAAATAATTCTTGATTGATGAATATACTAATGGGATTCTACATGATTAATTAATTCTGATAACATGTATTAGAGGACCCAGGCTACTAATCACATCAATACAGGCTTTTTCTATTTTTTTAGTTGTATATTTTCATTTATAGATACTTAATAAAAATATAAAATTAAAGTAACTACTAACTCCCAACTTCCTATTTTAAAAATGTAGAATTTAAGACTTCCCAGAGATTATATTAATTTCCCCCCAAATATACTGCTAGTTAATGGTAAAAGGGTATTATAATTCTATTTAACTCTGATTCTTAATCTACTGTTCTTTTCACTACCCCAGATTCCTTCAATGTTTGAATCTCCAAAATTTCATGAGAAAATAAAAGTTATATCTCTTAAGAAATAGAAAAGTATATTTAGTTTCTAACAGAATGAAAAATTTGTATTTTTATCTGCATTTTACCATTTACCTCAAGTTATGCTACAGTTCTTTCATCAACCTGGTTTCAGACCTTGTCCTGTATTTCTCTTAAGAGCATACCAGTTATAAAATTAAGCCAGGAAAAACCAGAAATAAACTTGACATCTAAGGCGAGAATGGGGGGGAAAAAAAGAAAGAAAGCAAGCCTGGCATTCCTTTTAAGATACAGTAGTATAATAGCCAAGATGATGAGATAACTGTCAGAACCCAATAGAGATCTTAAATTGAGATTTATTCTTTGAAGGCCTGACTATACTCTTATGGTGCTCTCAAAATCAGTAGTGTCTTACGAGTTATCACAGCCTGAGACTTGCTTTGAATGATCTCACCAAGACTTTCAAACAGACTGATTTCTTTCAGTGCTCACTCATGTCCTGTGGCGATTAAGAGATTGTTGAAAAGAAAAGGTTTCTCTCCTTGACAAATGGTGGGTTATTGTGGAAGGAATTTTTTTGTCTTTATGTAGTTATACCTTAGAGCATACATTGCATGCTAAGTTTCAGGGCTAGAAAAGTACTAATGGTCTTCCACATTTCAATTTTATACCATAAAATTGAAGTTGCTAGCAAAATGCATAGCATCACTAACTCTATCAGCTTCTAGGCTTTTATGATATCTATATTCTGTAGGTTTTTATATTTGGAGATTTCTCAATGAAGGATAATAGTGTGACCGTTCCATTAAATAATAAGCGTGGCTGTAAGGCCCCTGAATAGGTAAGCTTCTATTTAAATGCTAATTATCATCATTACAAACCATTTGGGATGCAACTAAGTGTGGATACCCTGAGATAAAATATTTTTATCTAAAAGAGAGAATAATAACCGTGGTTAAAACTTATTGGCTCTTGTAGGTATCAACCCGAGACAACCCTCAATTAGAAATTCTCTTCGTACCAAAGCAGCAAAAAGGGGTATAATGTGTGTGTCAAATAGGTAACAAACTATGTAGTATGCATTGAGTAAGGATCTCCCTCACCCCATGTACACACATGCACACCTCTTGTCCAGAAATAATGGCTTTAAAGGACTGTGACTGCTGTCTGAAACTCTTTCAATGCATGTGTTCACTAAAACTTTCTAAATTGCCTATTTTGTATCTTGCAGTGAAGGGACAGAAAGATAAATAAAAAACAAGGCAGGTAAAAAAAAAAAGATATTCAAAAGAAAGAAGAGAAGAGATACAGATAAAGTAGGGAGATACTAATATCCAACTGTTGGAGGAGTGAGCAAGGAGGAAGAAGAATTAGAGAAGGTATATTTGAATTTGCCCTTGAAGAATGGACAGGATTTGGGCACACAGAAACGTGGAGAACAGGCATTCCAGGCTGAAGAAATCAGGTAAATTAGAAAATTATTCCCTATTAATGTCCAAATACCTTTTGAATGTATACCTATCAATTGATGGCAGGTGATTAAGATTAATTTACTAGATTCAACAATAAGATAAGTAGGTGAGTCAAGGAGGACTGATGCCTTTAACATCTTTCTTGAAGTATCTGCCTGTGAGAATTTTTTAAATGTTCAAATTTTTCCTATCTCTAACAAATTAAAAAATAAAAGAGAAATAAGTTCATTGATTCCAATTTTCCTTCCAGGTATCTGGAAGGTTTCTCCCCATCACAGGTAAACTTCTGGTAAAAGTTGGAGACACTAAGCTATCTCTATTTCTTCTTCAATTCCCTATGCTATACTCATCAGTTCAATTTCTACCTTGATTATCCCATTGCAATGGCTTTTTCAAGGTGATCTCATGACTTTAATTATTATCTGAAATTTTATCTTTGGCACAGACCTCTCTCTCCTGTATTCTAGACCTAAATAGCCAACTATTTGGTATGTCACCTGGATAACTAAAGGACTCTCCAACTCAAAATATCTAGCACCAAATTTGTGATCATAGTATTGTTCTCATCTGACATCTCTCTTCTCAGAAGTGGTGCCACCATATGTGCAGGTTCACATACCAGAAATTTTAGAGTCATCCTATGTAACACCTAATCTCTCACTCCTATGGCCAATCATACCAAATTTTTCTATTGTAATGCATAGATAGCTTTCAAATTTACCCACTATCCTCATCCCATTGCTATTCTTTTAGTTCAAGCTACCAATACATCTCCTTTAATGTTGAATAGGCTGTGAACAGGCCTCCCCAAATTTTGTTTTCTCCACATCTAATCAGTTCTCTATTTTGCTTGTAGGGTGACTGTCCCAGAATATACAACCAATTATGTTACTCTTTGGTGTTATTGTATTTATCTCACCCCACCCAATGAATCATACCTCTTGGGTATCCATGAAGCTATGTAGTCTGCTCCTACCCCAATTTGGGATTCAGACAGGTGACTAAATTTGGCCAAAGGGAAATCAGCTAACATGATACAAGCAGAGGTTTGGAAACTACTTGTTCATTGAGACTTGTCCTCTGGAGCACTCCCATTACCATGTGAGGAAGCCCACAATAGGAGTATGGAGGAAAACATAGATGCATTTAGTGTATATTGAATTTAGTGTGTTATGTTGAACGCTTGGGTTATTTAAGATCCCTACTAAATAACGTCTCATCTTGACTCAATTAACAGCAGGCCACAAATTTTGTACTGTTTCTTGATTACACTCAATCTCAATTCTCTGTTCCTCTAATATAGGCCATGAGTTTTGAGTGGGCCAAGTAAGAAAATGTCAGTAATTCAAAAAAAGACAACCATTATGGCTAGAAAAACAATTCAATACAAGTATTATAACAGTGATGTCAGATTAACAATTAACAATTGATTGATTGATTGATTGATTGATTGGCTAATTCATTCATTCATTTATCTGTTTATTCTTCCATTCATATAGTAACCATATATTTAACCATTTATTAAGTAACACAGAGGAAAATCCTAGATCTTAATATAAAACAATCACTAGAAGATGTGATTTATTTAACTTTCTAGCCTTTTCCCAATATAGTAACACAATACATTTCACTATATAAAGTATATATTGTACGTTTTCCTAAGCAATTCCAAGATGTATTAAGAAAATCATAGTTTCTTAAATAGTGGTAATCAATTATAAAATAGTGGTCACAGGAAAGCCACATATTCTTCCTAAATTTCATAAGTATTGTAAAGTCTGATGTATTAATTTTCAAGAAATTAACTGATCTCCTCTGATGAAATGTCTTTAATGCAAACTATATGTGTCATTACTTTTAATATAACTAAAAAGAAATTCAACTTTCGTGGAAGTCAATTGCAGGCTCTTTAAGTTCTATATGAAGAACATCGAGAGTTCTGTTTAATTTGAATGCAAGGAAGTGTCAAAAATTTTATGTGTATTGTAGGGTACCACATTACACGTGGTGTTTTAGTGTGTATCCAAATTATTTTACTTTTGAATGTTATTTCCTAAAAATTCCCAAGATGCCTTTCTTTCAAAGAGAATAAAAAAAGAAATGTGAAGTTAGAACAATATATAGATCTTACTGAATTCAGTTGCAATCAGTTCTTTCAGCCACATGACGGTAGGGGACTTACAGTTGGTATATTTATTTTGCATTTAGAATGCTGTAAGATACATACTGTGTATTGGATTTCATAACAATGAGCACATCCTTTTCAATGGCTATTTGCTGTGTGGTAGTAGAGTAGGAGCATTCTGCAAGTTTTAGCTTCATCAAAACCTACTGTAAAAATTTTGAATCAATGGATCATTGAGTGCATTGAGAGTAACCATTTTGTAATTGAGCTGTCGTATTTATTATTATCATAGTTATAGCATCTGAATTGACCACATATTAAAAGTCCCTTGAGGTCTTTGCTTGAAAATGTTCTAACCATACATAACAATATATGCTGGTTATTTTACAACTTTGATTACATAGTACCACATGTCTTATGACTTTTTTCTAAAATTTATATTTTTGACATTATGATGTAAGAGTATAATAGCAGCTCATTTTAAAAAATTAAATATGCATGAAAAAATTATAACAGTGATGGAAACATATGCCCACTTGGTCTAGCATATTAATCTTAACCTTTCTTCCAGTTGTACTTTAGATTGTTATTCTGCTTGTGAACTTATGTCAAGTAATGGGCAGATAAATTCTGAGTGATACTGAGTGCATTTTGCATTGTTCAATGTCTATTACCATTCCACAATGCCCATTTTTAAATATCTGTCTACAGAAATTAAATTTAGTTTTAAAATATCAGTTTAAATATTTTAAAATATTTAAAATTTTAGTTTAAAATATTAGTGCAAAGGATCTAAGCTGAATAATACAGGTGTTTTGTTATTATGGAACTCTTAGCCTTATCAGGAAAATAAACAAGCAAATCAACAGGTACAAAAGGCATCAAACCAGTTAGGAAATTCTGTCAACTCTCTCCTGAATATATGTTTAGAATTGGACTATTCCTCACTATGTGTACCACTACCATCCTGATCCTAATTACTATTGTCTCTCACCTGGACCATCACACTATATCTCTAATTCATCTTTTCCTTTCCATTCGTGCCCCCCTAACCTTTCATTCTATTTTCAACAGCAACAAATGTTATTTTTTTTAAAGCCTCTGACATTACTACTATTCTCAAAATGTTCCAGTGGTTCTTCAGATCATTTGCAATAAAAGTCAAAATACAATCACTTAAAAGGCTGATCCTGCTAACACTCTGACATGAACCCCTGTTACTCTCCTGGTTTATTCCCTTTCAGTCACAATGGCCTCTTTATTGTTCTTTAATGCTCCAAGTATGCCCAGTTTCAGCCCTTTGCACTTGCTGTTCCATCTGCCTGGAACATTCTTCTCCCACCTATCCACATGGCTGTCATCTTTGCCTTCCATTCTCAGATAGCACCTCCTCAGTGAGGCCTCTCCTGACCATCCTAGATCAGATAGCAACTCTTGCCCCTTCAGCTCTTCCTGCTTTCCTTACTATGCTGTATTTTCTGTACATCCCTTCTCACTCACTCACAAACTGTGTATTCAAATGGTTTGTCTTGTCCTACTGTATGTATATTTGTGAGTGTAGATTGCTTAATACAGTGTATTTTTTTTAATTTTTACTGTCCCTTCTTTCATTGTTTTTGCTTATTATATTTGTTTGGTAAATATTTCCTTAAGAAATATTTCTGTGAAAATCTTTGTCTTTTAATACTTAACTACAATGACATTTATTATCATACTTAGATTTTACTGCTTTCTGGTTTCTATGCTCTTTCTACTTTACTATTTTTTTTTATTTCCTTGCTGTTTCCTTGTGTTTTTTGTATATAGATTAAGCATTCTTTATTTTATTTTCTTCCCCAGTAATTTGAGCAGTACAGATTCTGTTCTTGGTTCTGGATTATGGTCATCTTTATATTTTATAAACCATATTGAACCTTTTTTTCTCTGTTTATCATGAAGGAGACAAGATTCCTAGCTCTAACCAAGTTTTGACTACTGATGTGCAGCCATTTCCAGTTTTCCCTTCAAGAGAAACTGTGCTGGGGCACCTAGGTGGCTCAGTCCATTGAGCATCTGACTTCCGTTCGGGTCATGATCTCACCATTCATGAGTTCGAGCCCCACATGGAGCTTGCTGCTGTCAACTGCAGAGCCTGCTTCAGATGCTCTGTCCCTCTGCCCCTCCCCTACTTGTGCTTTCTCTCTCTCTCTCAAAAATAAATAAACATTAAAAAAAGAGAGAAACTGTGCTTTAGTTGGTTGCCATAAGGAGTTCCACGGACAGCAGGAGCACAAAAATTCACCCCTGTAGAAAGGGGAGAACTTTTAGCATAGCCCAGCCTCAGCCTGGTCCCAGATCCTTCCTAGGACTCTCAGTTCCAGAATTTTTGGCAGAAGCAGCTGTACCTTAGCGTCACAGCTCCTCTTTTCACAGCAGCATTGTTTGGTTCTCAAATGTTCAAATATGGCACATAATTGAGGAGAGGGAATTTCTGCTTTGACAGGAAGCAAAGCATAGCACTGGAATTTAAAGACCAGAGGAATTCAGAGCAGTCAGTATTTCAGTATTTCATGGACATACAGCGACCTCTGGTGATAATCACCTTGGAAGTCATGATGCGTACTATCAAGAGACCTTGGGATGGTGTCCTCTAAGGTCTGTGCTAATAATAGAGACTAATGAACAGAACTGAAATAGACTGGTGAACTGGCATAGAGCAATTGAAAAGAAGTATTTGTTAGCATGTGTAATATAGTAGTTCTGAGCATCCTAGAAATTATTAAATTAGTTTTTTTTTTTTCCAGGAGATAGAGGCCTTAAATTAGTAGATGCAGTTGTAGTAAGATAACTTATGGAGTTAAGTCCAAGAACCATATCAAAACTTTGGACTCCCCTGATTGAAAGCAAGAACTTTAATATGCTTTTATTTCCCATCTTTAATATTTTCTAATATGATCTGAAATTAGATACATAGATTTTTATTAATACATTTTTCTTATTCTTATTAAAGATCTTGTCTTTCAAGAATAATTTTCACTCTTGCAATTTAATTTTGCTATATCACCACTCTCATTTGATACAAACCTATACATTTTGCTGGTACTAATGTTCTCTGGAGTTCTATGATGCTACAATTTCTTCATTTCTGTCTTTTTATTTTCCATTCATTTCTTCTAGAGAATATCTTTGTGTAAGACCTCATGATGTGTGTATAATTTGAGCCTTTGACTATCTTGATAATTTTCTCTCATTACTTTTAGATATTAATAAAACCTTGGCTTGGTTGTCTATGACTTTTTTTTACTCTCCACTGAACTTCAGAAGCTTATCATCAACTGCCTACTGGTTATCTCCACTTGAATGTTTAAAAGATATCTCAGGTTATACCAGATAATGTAACTGTGTCAGTGTGAAATTTCAGAGGCATAATAATGGCATTGTAGTTATGCAGGAGAATAATTTAGTTCCTGGAAGATACATAATTCTAGTTCTTAGGAGATACATAAAAGATGGAGGGCCATCTTTCCTTTTATATCAGATACAATATTAGATGTTGTGGCAGTTATGAAAATGTGCCACCCTGATGTGTTGTGAGGAGCATAACTGACTGCTTCTTGATCCAACCCCACATACGTTTCCTGTAGGCTTCTCCAAGCCATGACTCTGCACAGTCAGGGTATTAATGCAAGCCCGTTCCTACAGGGAGTGGACTTCTTTAACAGGTAGTTTTTGCTCAAGGACTTCCCACTGTGCTGCCTTCTGAGATTCTTTATCCCCAAACCTCCCTCCTCTTCTCCTTCACAGGAATTTCAGTCTCACCCCACCCCCCCTTCCCTTGCTTCTTGCTCCCTCTACTTTTATTGCTCAAAGTTTTCCCCTCCGGCTGGCCCACAGGCAGTTGCTTTTGAAGCCCCCAAACGCATTCCTGCCTCAGAGCCCTGAAACTTTCAACTCCTCTCTGGGACACTGCATCAGATATCATTCTGGCTCACTCTGGCTTTCTTCAAGCCACTGCTCAAAGATTGTCTTTTCAGAGAGGGCTTTTTGAGCCACTTTTGAAAACTAGAACCCCCACCTCCATATTCCCTTTCCACCTTACTCTGTTTTGTGTCTTTCCCTAACATTCATCATAATGTGTTATTAGGTACTTGTTTGTTTGTTTGTTGAATATCTTCTCCTTGGATGTAAGTCTCATGAGAGAAATAAGTTTTTCTCCTTTGCTTACTGCTATATCCTCAGTGACTCTAACAGAGCTTAGCATAGAGTACCCTTTCAATAAATAATTGTTCAGTAAATGAGTAGGAGTACAAAGGCTTAGTTAAAATCCTATTCCCCCAGAATGCTGTTTTTGTTACTCTATTGCCTTCTGTCATGCAAAGTTGCCAAGGAAAAACCTACAGTAAACATGATTTTTTATCCCTTTTGTTTAACTTAGTTTCTTTCTTGGATGCTTGTAAGATATCTTTAATCATTAAAAATTTTTAGACTTGGGGCGCCTGGGTGGCGCAGTCGGTTGAGCGTCCGACTTCAGCCAGGTCACGATCTCGCGGTCCGGGAGTTCGAGCCCCGCGTCGGGCTCTGGGCTGATGGCTCAGAGCCTGGAGCCTGTTTCCGATTCTGTGTCTCCCTCTCTCTCTCCCCTCCCCCGTTCATGCTCTGTCGCTCTCTGTCCCAAAATAAATAAACGTTGGAAAAAAAAAAATTAAAAAAAAAAAAGTTTTTAGACTTTAACAAGATATGTTTAGATGCGGCTAAATGGTCCACATAATAGGTAGGCGATAATCATGAAGGGGAATTTGAGTGCCTTCTCCTCATTCCTCCTTGGTGTCTGGTGTTGCTCTGTTTCAAAACTCTGTGTATGAGTTAGCAGGGAATTATTTTTTTTTATCTAGTCCATCTATATTAGTTCCCTATGGCTGCCATGACAAATTATCACAAACGTGGTGGCTTCACACAACAGAAATTGATTCCCTCACAGTTCTGGAGGCTAGAAGTCCAAAATTAAGGTGTCAGCAGTTTCATTCTCTCTAGAGGCTCTAGGGGAAATTCTATGCCTGGCTTCTTCTACTTCTGGTGGTTCTTGGCCACATCATTCCAATTTCTGCCTCTGTCTTCAGATCACCTTCTCCTCTGTATGTCTGTCTTCTCTTCTGTCTTTATTTATAAAGACACTTGTCATTGGATTTAGAGCCCACCCAGAACATCCAGGATGATCTCATCTTGATAATCTTAATCACATCTGGAAAGACCCTTATTTTCTAAATAAGGTAATATTCACAGGGTCTGGAGACTAGAAGATAGACATATCTTTTTGAGCCACCATTCAAACCACTGTGTTAGCCATGCTGCAATTAAGGTTGTTTCCTTCAAATGATTAGCAAATCACTGATTTATGCTACTGTATACTGTGTGTGTATTATAGTGCTTGTGTAAATTTATGAGTATATGTATTTGTGATGTGTGTCTGAACATATGTATGTGTGTTTTGGGTTTTTTTGTGTGTGATATTTTAAAAGGAAGCTCAAGAGTACCAAATAACCTGTGTCTACAATTTAGATATTCAGGATGTGTATTAAATGTTATAGTCAATTGTTTTTCAGGCAGAATTTCTCCCTAGTTTTCTACCATCAGCTAGAATATTTTGATGTAATAATTTTATAGATTTTAATATGCTGCATAGGATATTATTGAAGTAGCATAACAAATATAAATAGATGACAAAAGCTAAGTATTATTTCATTTCTTCATTAAGTACACATTTCTGGAATGACTGCTATATGCCAGGCACCATGCTAAGTATAAAGGTAATTAAGACATATATTGTACTGAAAGATTTTACAATATTTGAAAGGGTATAACATAACATAAATGGCTATACATCAAAAGAGAAAATAATAATGTCCAAAGAGAGAATGAAATCAAGTGACATGAATCAGGAAGAAAGAAAAAGACCAAAATTATAGATGTGTGCATTTAAAAAAATGAAGACTATTTTTAAGAACAATTTGATGGTCACATCAAAACTGAGAGGAAGGTAGAGATTTCCCATATACCCTCTCTTTCCCAACACATGAATAGCCACCCCCCCAACACACACACATTGTCAACATTCTCTATGAGAGGGGTACATTTGTAAAGTTGATGAACTTACACATCATATGATATGTTACACATCATATCACCCAGAGTCCATATTTTACATTATGGTTTATTCTTGGTGTTAAACATTCTATAGGTTTGAACAAATTCATAATGACACGTATCTATCATTAAAGTATCATACAGAGTAGTTTTACTGCCCTAAAAATCCTCTATGCTCTGTCTATTCCTCCTTCACTTCTCCCCACTAATCCTGGCAACCAGTGATCTTTTTACTGTCTCCATAGTTTTGCCTTTTCCAGAATGTCATATAGTTGGAATCATACAGTGTGCAGCCTTTTCAGAATGGCTTCTTTCACTTAGTAATAGGCAGTTAGGTTTCCTTCATGTCTTTTTATGGCTTGATAGCTCATTTCCTTTTGGCACTGAAATTATTATGTTGTCTGGACGCACCAAACTTTATTTATCCATGCAACTACTGAAGGGTAGCTTGGTTGCTTCCAAGTTTAAGAAATTGTGACTGAAGCTTCTATAAACATCCACGTGTATACTTTTGTGTGGACATAATTTTCAACTCCTTTGTCTAAATACTTAGCACAATTGCTGGATCTTTTGGTAAGAGTTATGTTTCCCTTTGTAAGAAACTGCCAAACTGTTTTCCAAAGTGTCTCTGTCCCGTTTTGCATTCCCACCAGCAATGAAGGGGAGTTCCCGTTGCTCCACACTCTCACCAGCATTTGGTGTTGAGATGCACATTTTGATCGTTTACCACACACGTATGAAAAGATTGAATACATAGATTTGCGTGTGTAACTGCCAGAGAGGTAGAAATCTGTGTAAGCCAGAAATTGCATGGAAGAAACCCCAATATATTTGGAGGAGTAAAACTGCAAATAAACATTTGCTAGATGTTTTCTGTGTTTAAATTTACACATTTAAAAACTGCTGTTTGGAAAAAAAGCATTTTGGAATGCACACGATCCATTCTATGCATCCAATTGCTCAAACAAAGGAGAAAAGAACAAGAAAGAATTCTAGCAAGACCGCCAGCGGCAGGTGCTGGGATTTGCTTCCATGAAGTGTCTTTCTTGACTTTCATTTTGCCTTTGAGGACAGTCACAGGGCTTGAGAAATACTTCAAAGAAGTTTTCTGGCCAGCTATGTTTTGCCAAGCTGTCGTAGCTTTCTCAAAGCTTTCAAAATTATCAAATACCAACATACATCTCCCACACTATTACTTTATCAGGAAAGGACACTGCAAATAGCATCACAACTTTCAGAATTTTTTATCATGTCATAAAGCAGCTGCAGTCAAACTGCAGTGCCTCCACTCAAGCTGTAACAAGGCAACGTCGGCATTAAGATGTAACGTTTCACAGATGCCAGTTTTAGCAATAGCTGTAATAAGTGTCAGAGGAAACATTATCACATAGTACCTCTTTCAAGTTGGGAATGTGACTTGCATCAATCCTGGAAAGTAATTTTTTGACTTTACATTTCATGCCACCCTAAAAGGGGAAAAATGGTTTGTTCTTACTTGTACTATCCAGACTTTTCATTTGTTTTACTCTTTTTCTTATCTTTTGCATATTATACCTCCATCCTGGTTGGACCATCAGTTACCCATTAGCTTCTAGATGTGAGGGAAAGATTTTTTTAAAGAGTTCCTATGACGTTTAAATGTTCGTTCTGATATTTGACAACCCCCACAACACTGCCAGCATGAATAATATCTATTGAATATCCACTGTGTAAAAAAATTAAAGCTTCACCAACTTCTAATCCCTGAAGATTCAAAGACATGAAAACAATGATTCATGCTTCTGAGGTGTTTATAGCTGAGTGGCAGATACAAAAGTACACATAAATAATGAAGAGTTACATTTTTAAAATTTTTTTATGTTTATTTATTTTTGAGAGAGAGAGAGAACATGCATGTAAGCAGGAGAGGGGCAAAGAAAGAAGGAGAGAGAGAGAATCCCAAACAGGCTGTGCACTGCCAGTGCAGAGCTCTGCAGCGGGGTTCAATCTCACTAATCATGAGATCATGACCTGAGCCGAAATCCAGAGTTGGATGCTTAACCAACTGAATCACCCAGGCCCCTGAAGAATTACATTTAATAGTGTTTTGCAAATTGCTAAGGTCTTACAGACTTACTGTTTAATCCTTACAATAACCTGACAAGACATTTATAAAGATAAGAGAATTTAAGGTAACATATTAAGAAATAAATAATTTGAGTAATTTTTTAAAAAGACTATTGGCAGAACTGGACTAGAGTCAAAGTTTTGTTTCTCTAAACCCACTGTTCTTTCTACTACACTATATAACTGTAAGAGTTTAAACTGAGAAGAAAGATGGTTATAAAATGAGGAAATTGGTAGAGACTTCAAAAGGAGAGGTGACTTAATCTGATTGCTAAGGATAAGAGAACTGACATAACCTGAAAAGCTGGCAGGAATAAAGACATAAGTCATGTCATAGCAGTAGGCATTTTCTGGATCTTGTCATGCCCACTGTGTAGATTACCACTATAAGTACTCTTACATGGAATGTCCTGATCCAAAAACTACCTAGCAACCTTCTGAAAGCTTTCCCAGAAATCTAAAAACGAAGAGTAACATACAAGTCAGTGAAGAAACAAGAGCCATGGATTGTTTTGCTTTTAATTTTTTCAGTGTAATGACTTCTTCTTAGGAACATACTCTTCCTAAGAAAGAGCTTTTAAATTGGGGGCTAACCTAACCACCTTGAGATATGTAATCATTTATAATCCTTGGAAACATAAAGGGTTAGCACGTCTTCTAGAAGACTTAATGCCTTAAGGTGATTTCTACCTAAGGATATTTGGTTTTTTTTTGTCCAATATTTAAAATTGTTCACACATCCCCATTTATGTGTCATAAAGTGAAGATACATATATGTATTTATTATTATTTATTATTGTGAGGAATGTATCATTTGTTTGCATTGTCATCCTCCATTTTTCTTTTGAGAAACCAATTAATTAATTCTCTGATTCTGGCATTTCATTTCTTTTACTTATTTCTTTTATTGAGAAAACACTATGTGTCAGGCTTATGCCACATGAATTTTTTTCCACAAGTATTATGTCATTTAATCTTTATTTAGTGAACTCACAATCCTGAATAAGAGAAATTTGAAGTTCAACAAATTAATTACTTTCCCCAGGGTCACTCAGTAGCCTAAATGGCAGAAGTGATTCTTGAACGCAAGTGTTCTGATTCCCAGTCCGTTTTCATTTCCACATTCTACTCACATTCTTTAACCAACTTTCATCATCTTCTAGAGACCAGACACCCAAATTGCTGTTTGCAATTGTTTCTTTGACTATACAGGGTGTGTGGGTAACATTTGTGACTGCTGTTTCCATCGTTATGGAGTTAAATAGAAGACTACACACAAATCAAAACCGAAATGAAAAAAAAAATAAAAAACATAAAAACAAACCCCACTAAATTCTTTAGGAACAAAATGTTCTGCCGTACTGGGTAAGCCCAGAATACAAAGTATCCACAACTTGCTGGATAGCTTATAGACTTCTTTCGAATACTAATCATTTGTCATTTCCATGCTGCGTACAAAGTCTGGGTAGCTGTTGGTAAGCTCGAATAAAATCACTGGGTGTCTTTTGGCTTTGTTTCAGCTGGTGGATTCCTGAGTAACCCAGTCACATAAAGCCAACATCATGAAATATGCATGTTGTTGAACTATTTAGTCACATACCACAGTTTCTAACACATTCTCATTAGATTTAAATACCATCAAGGCAATTCATGCTTCAGCTTAGCCCCTCCTTCAGGTCCCATTGGATCCACCACATCCCCTACTCCCCCACCTTTCTGTTTCCTTCCTTTGGTCCTGTTTCTCTTCCCTCTCTGTGTTTAGCCTTTTCTCCATAGTCATTATTGTTTGTTCTTTGTTGCATGTACTTTCTTTGAACTTATAGATTTCATTATTTTCACACTCATCCTCTTTGCTTCCATTAAAAACAATATCAAACACAAATTAATATGACAGATGAGAAAATCAGTCTGTACTTTCCAATTTAGCTTTCCTTAAACCACTCTGTGTGGTGCTTTCAAAGCATGTGTGGAGGACAGTAAATGAATTTTGAAGCCAACTAGTGGATTCTAATCATGATTCTGACACTTTTACCAAATGGGTGGCCTTAGGAAAATTATTTTAAGCTTCTCAGCCTCAATTCCTCAGGTGTAAGGTGAAATATTAATATCACCAAATAAAGCTACAGTAGGGTCTAAATGAGATGAGGAATTCAAAGTACCTAGCTGTGTTACCTTAGGGAAGTTACTTAACCTTTCTGCGATTCCATTTATATTTAAAGTGAGGTAATAATTATATCCACCTCGTGGGGTTATGTGACATTGTTAACCATAAATTGGTTAACATATATTGCTTAGAACCATGCCTAGCACATAGTAATACATAAGCATTACTTATTATTACCTAATACCTAGCACCATGCTTAGCTTGAAAGATCTCCTATCGGTAGTACTTTTCTACAAATGGAGTACTAACAAACCTGTTTTTAGATTACTGACTTGTCAAAATGGGATAAGGGCCCAGTGCAAAGAAAGCATAAATGGACAGATATAGAACATATTAGAAAAGCAAAATCAGTAGGACATAGTGACTGGTTTTATGAGGGGGTTAAAGGACAGGGAAGAATCAAGGATGGTTCCCTAGTTTTTATTTGGATAATTTGATTCATGGTGATATCCTGCACTAGGAGAAGAGAAGCAAGCTTTACTCAGGAAGCAGAGCTCAGGATTAGATGGCTCAAGGCTAAAGAGTCCATGGCATTTAGTAACACAGATGTTCATGTTGGAGAAAAGATTTATTGGAAAGGAAGGAAAAAAAGGTGAGACTAGTGGATTGAAGAGGAGGAGCTGGCCAGTAAAGAAGCAGAAATAAGTGTAAGAAAACCCTTCAAGAACATTGACTATAAAGGGGAAGAGAACAGTAGAATGTTGTCCAGAGGATTACTTTGAAAAAAGCAGGATGTTGTATCAGTAGCTATATTGATTATTCACAATGGTAATGTTTCTTGAGCAGCTATAATTTGCCAAGCCCTAGAGATCAAAGGATAGAAACTGGTTTAGGAATAGTTTTACTCTCTCTTTGGGAAATAGGAGATATGTAGAAAAAAAAAAAAACTAGAGCATATCCTAAGTACCAAATGTATTGAACTGAAAACTGTGTTATTGGCATTCAGTCTCAGATTTATTGGTGTGGGCTAGAATACTTGGGTAAGATTTCAAAAAGAAGGCAAGATTTAAACTTGTTCTTGAAGCAGGGCTAGGATTTAGGTGGTTAGGAAAGTCATGGCAGGGAGGGGTAAATGAGATGAATAGAACTTCAGGCTCATGCATGGCAGTCAGTGATTAGAGGGATAGAGTGAGAAGTGTTTATTCAGCTCATTTCCTTATCTTTACTGGAAAGGTGGGTTTGTTCTAAAGCTTTTTCTGTGTCCTGCATAATATCCAGCAGTGTGGTAGATGCCAAATAAATATTAACCAAATATTTGTTGGGTAAATGCTGATTATATAGGAAACTGACAGATAAGAATTTGCCTGGAGTAAGACTAAAATGGGAAAATTAAGGTATTGAGTCTCAGAGAATTTATTCTGAGTCACAAATTTTGATCTTTATAGAAAATATGAAACATCAATTTGGCCTGAGTAACTACAGAATTCATTCTGTGGAACTTAGAAAAAGTTACAGCTGAATATAATCTCCCCATAAAATTCCCCCATCATTCTCAGTTGTTCTTTTCCTTTATTCTGCCAGTATTAAAAAGATATTTTAATTAAATAAGATTTTATTGATAGCCAATAATTTCCCAGGTTCATGGGTCTTCCTCCTGTAGAGCTTATAATCTTATTGGAGGCAAGCACTGTGAAAGCCCAGATAAGAAGAAATCACTGGACAGGGTGTTGAAAAATTAGGATATTTGTTTATAGGATAATTGGAAGTGAATTCAAACTTGGAGAAGATAGCATGAACAAAAGGAAGGAGAGAAGGAGAAAGGAGCTGGGGGTACTGTGGGGACAGTCACACAGCATTGACAAAGGGTTAGAACTAAAATAGCCCTAAACCGTCATGGTTGATAACTTGTGTTTCTGTGACTAATACTTCTATCCCACGGGGATAGACTATCTAGTGTCTTGAAAAAAACCTACAGCCCTCTTCTCGGCAACTGAAGAGATGCTGAATGGTTCAGTGAGTTTTTAAAAAATAGACCCGTTAGTTTCTTTTGAATTTTCAAAGTGTCCTTGATGGAAGGCATGTGGGACTAAGCACATTTTTAACCTGGCCTTTTGCACAGATACGGGCATTTAGTCTCCCTGTGCTAAGACGAGATAGAGATACCACGGTAAAAGCCATAGCTTCAGATTAGTCCAGTAGGTAAACGGTTCCTTTCCTGAGTTACCTACAAATCCCTGCCTCCAAAGGGGCTGGAAACAAATTCCCCTGAAGCCATACTTTTTTAAACACTTATTCATAGCTCAGGTTAGAAGGAGACACCCCTTTAGAGGTCAGCCTCCGCAGGAGTACAGCCTCTGTTTGTCAGAGATAGAGCCACCTCGCCTGCTCTCGTAGAGTTGCTCAAGTCCAAGACTGCTTTACTTATTCAGGAAACCTTATTTGTTGATAAAGCCCAGCTCTCCTCTCAGCTGTTATTTTTAAGCTCAGTCCTCCCCTGCTTAACACATGTACACCTACTTCAGGGTCTTTCTTTACACAGGAAACTTGGCACACAAAATATCAATGGTGTCTGCCATGCCAAACTCCAGAGATTTTCTTCTCTTACTTACATATTTGTGTTCTTATTCTCTTCTCTCTCTGTCCTTGTTTCTTTGTCCCCATTAGTGTCCATGATTTTATTTTATCGTGAAGAGATAGAGTTAGAACACACCTTTTGTGTTTTAGTGTTTATGCTCAGAAGGCACATTCCCAAAGAATCAGTATTGGACCTGGTTTCTTAAACGTGGGTGGGGAGAGTCCTAGCACACTTTTCAGTGCAAGTTGTGGGCACCCTTAGCATCTATATGTCTGCACTTAACAGAGGCTGGAGACATGCTTAGATTCTCAAGATCAGGGGAAAGGAAGTAGATGAGGCAGGAAAAAGAACAGTTACTAGGGGCTGAATAAGGTAACCCAGGCAAAACATAAAACAAACAAACAAAAAAGCTCTTCAAATTATTCCTTTATAGAGTTCAAATTCTGCAGTTTGCATACCTGACAGTCCTCATCCTCCTAAGACTCTATCCTGTTAAAAGTAATAAGCAAAAGCTGTAGCCATCCCTAGAAGCAGAAATTATACTTGCTTGTTGATTCTAGGATACTAACTCATAGAAACCTTACAATCAATAGCATTTGTGCATGTGGTTCGATTTATCCAGTCATTATCACTCTTCCACTTGCATTTCATGGTGTTGAGCAAATAGTAAGTGAAGAGTATGGAGTTTTTTTTCACATTATTCTCAATAAATGGGTTTAACCACAATACAAATCTTATAATCCACCTCTTCAATCCCACTGGCAATGGGACAAATCCAGTAGCTTTAGAGGTAAGCCTTCAAATATACTTCTACTGACAGACTGAAGTTTGTTTTAGGAAAAGTCAAGGTTCTGCAATCCTTTGCATTTATTGGAGTGTTCTGTTTCCATGGTTTCCAAGGGTTCACTGAAATTAGGCTTTCAGTGTTTAGAAGTTAATGATATGGGGCTTTGGTAAATTCCTCCTCTCTTACCTATGTTATGTTCAATATCTGTATTTTACTATTCCTGAATGAGTTTGGAGGTCTATTTTACTGTTAACATGGGTTTTCCCCAGCATGCCATCTCTAAAGAATCAATGGTGGATACAAGCTATCTTGCCAGCGTGTCTGAGCCTAACTAGGGTTATTTTCTGGCAGCATAAAAAATAAAATTAAAGTTCTTAGTTTTAGTGAAGAACTAGCTTCAAAGGGATTAATAGGAAAACTTAGGCTTGGGATTCCCTTGGCCTTTGTCAAGGAGGGGCACCTGATGAAATAAAACCCAAACAAAACAGAGTTCCAGAGATCTCACTTTTCGGAGAGAAATAACAACAAGAAAATCTTCTGGTTACGGTGGGAGTTCTGGAACACTTTATGTTGGGCCCAAAGGTACACAGATGACAAGAATAGAGGTGGAGGCCTTATTAAACTATGAATCAAAGTACATGATATCCAGTGGTACTGTACCATTGTTATCAGGTTTGTGTGTGCAGCCCAAATTGTGAGGGGCCCTCAGGTGGTCGCCGAGGGCCCCACATAACATGCATAATAAAGAGATATCAACCAGGTCTCTGAAACCAAATGTGCTATCTCATTATCTGGGGCTCACACCCAGGATCCCCAGCAGTTATCCCTCATGATGACACTGAATTTTTGAACTTTTTTTGTTCCCTAAGGATGTAAGAAGCAGAGATAGAAAAATAAATCAGAGGAAGACAGATATCAAAAGAGAGAGCATGTGAGACTACATCTGTGACTGAAAGGAGCTGATCTAGATGACTTGGAAGTGTTTCTTTTTTAGAAAAGAGTGCAAAGCTCCAAAGCGAGTAGATGTGAGCTTTACTGCATTTCAAGGATCTAGAAAGCACCTTACATTATACTTGAAACAAATTGGAAGTAACTCAGGGTATGGGGGTTACATACTCAGAGGTAAAGAGCCACATTTGGTTTGGTAGTGGCAATGGCTTAGGAAGGGTTTTCAAGGGGAACTTGATAAGTGAGAACAGTGTATAGTTGCCCATGCTGAAAGTCAAGAAGGTGGTACTCCCTCCCGGGATGTCTGTAGCAAGACGAATCCTGGGCCATCAAGTAGTACCACCAGCAAAATGTGGCAGCAGGCAGATCCGGGACTCCTCAGCATCAGGTCTGAATGATTGCTTGTCAGGCAGATGTGTTTGTAAACTAATGACTTTCACAGTGTGATGAGATTCAAAATGAAGCCTAATTGCTTCCACTGATTTAACCCTTGGAATGCTTCCAGGCATGCCGATAGCCATGTGTCTTTAATCATGTAAGTTAATCACCTTCAGGCATTTATCAGAAAACAGTGGCTTATAGGAAATCTGGGGAGCATTGCTGTTGCATTATTAGGTTTACACTTCTGAGGCTGTCATCTCTTCAAATAAGGACACTGAGAGGTTGGCCATGGTGCCCTTAAACTAGTGTTTGTTAGTAGCAACTGACACAGGCAATTACATGGCTCTATAATTCAGGAAAAAAGTGAATTAATATTTATGTGGGGTTTTTTTAAGTGACTTAAAAAAAGTGCTTAATGGTAGGAGAGTAGCAACTCACCTTGATCCTTCTAAGGCCATCATGAACTTCAGTCTGGCTCTGGAAGAAAGTCAGAATTGGAAAATGGTCTAATAATCAGGCCAGTCTGATTAATAGTGACAATTAGTATTGGACTATAGTGCATAACCAACTGATTATGAATCATTTGAGCACTTTAGGTAAATTTTCAATATAGGCAATTAAAATGAAAAGACTCATGATGCTTACATAATGACTTCATTAAATTAACTCAGTTCTGAGGTTGGAGTAAAAAAAAAAAAAGTCACAAAGAACCAGCAGAATTTAACTTCCATTCATTTTTGTTTTAAAAAAATGGAGAAAATACTTAAAAGATATAACTACACCCACCACATTGAAAACAGCTTATTCTTCTCTGAAAGTGAACTGTGTTCCTATGGAAGAAAGAACTGAAGGTCAGAGCTTGGATTGTATTCACATTGGATGAAGTAAATCTTGCCCTCTGCAATATTTTGTATTCTACTAAGTGCATGCATTGCTAAGGTTAAAAGAACTTTATTGTGGAGTCATCTGTAAGGGACAGACATTTCAAAGAGATAAATACTCAGTTCTGTTACATAAACAATTGACCCAAATCATTTGCTTCATGATAAAAGACAAAGCTGGAGCCAACTCCCAATTCTGCAGCATCAGTGCAGTCAGGGGAACAAAGATTCCTTTAGGTGAAATGCAGTCATTCAATCAAAGCAACAATAGTTTTATAGAATTAGACAATGGGAATGGAAGGAGAAGAGACTCTCTAGGGCTAAGAATGAGTTCAAGTATTCCATAGTGAAGTCAGTTTCTACTATGGGTTTTGATTCAGAAAGTCATATTGCTTCCAAGACTCATCGCTTAATACCTAACAAGTACATGGCTGTATAGTTTACAAAGGGCATTGTTTGTAAGTTGTACAAACACTCTGTAAGCTAGGTCTTTCATGTATTAAATAATAACCAATACCTATTTAGCAGTTTAGAATTTACAAAACTCTATGTATTACCTCTTAATGTTCTTCATTCTTCTCAAAATTTTTAAAGATAAGAAAATACTGTATGTCCAAATTCATAGGACTTGTAACAAAAAAACAACAAAAAACAAAAAAAACAGTCATTCTGACTTCAGGTCCCTTTCCCACATACTACCTTCTGTTCATCCTATTGCTTAAGACCTTCCCTTCTACTTCAGTGATCTTCTCCAGAATTAATTCTCATATCCACCATATTCTTTGCTAGGTCTCTGACAGTAAAAGCTGCTTTACATTCTAGCTTATGTGTGATAATATTTCGCCCTTTCAGTTGACATGTCATCCCCAATCAGATTGTCATCTTTTTAAAAGCAGGTGCTGCGGTTTCTACCACAGAACAAAGCCTTCACAGCAGGAAGGGTAAACCTATGCACATATCCACATTGGTGAACACCATTCCAGCATACCATTTCTCCTGTATTGCATGATCACCAAAGACAGCAATAAAGCCCTATGAGCTACTGACGCTGCAAGGTTGACTTGGCATGCTCAATAGCTAAGCTACTTGCTTCTGAGCCTGAGCTTCATTTGCCACAACAAAATTATTGTTTTGCAAACAACGTGGACTTTTGGAATCACATCATATTAATAAAAGAAAGGATAAGAACCACATGATCCCCACAATAGTGCACAAAAAGCATTTGACAAATTACATCCTTTCTTGATTTAAAAAAAAAAAAACAAAACCTCAAGGAAGTGGAAATAGAATGAACATACCTCAGCCATAAAGGCCATATACGGAAGACCCACCACTAATATCATCCTCAATGAGGAAAAACGGAGAGCTTTCTCCTTAAAGTCAGGAACATGACAGGGATGTCCACTCTCACCACTGCTGCTTGACATAGTGTTAGAAGTCTTTTTTTTTTAACGTTTATTTATTTTTGAGACAGAGAGAGGCAGAGCATGAATGGGGGAGGGTCAGAGAGAGGGAGACACAGAATCTGAAACAGGCTCCAGGCTCCGAGCTGTCAGCACAGAGCCCGACGCGGGGCTCGAACTCACGGACTGCGAGATCATGACCTGAGCCAGAGTCGGCCGCTGAACCGACTGAGCCACCCAGGCGCCCCAATGTGTTAGAAGTCTTAACCTCAGAAATCAGGCTTCAAAAAGAAATAAAAGGCATTCAAATTGGCAGATGACATGATACTCTAGGTGGAAAACACAAAATACTCCACCAAAAAATGCCTAGAACTGATAGATGAATTCAGCAAAGTCACAGGCTATAAAATCAATGTATCTGTGGCATTTCTATACACCAATAATGAAACAGCAGAAAGAGAAATCAAGGAATTAATCGCACTTACAACTGCACCAAAACCCATAAAATACCTAGGAACAAACCTAACCAAAGAGATAAAAGATCTATACACTGAAAACTATAGTAAACTTATGAAAGAAATTGAAGAAGACACAAAGAAATGGGAAAAGATTCCATGCTCATGAACTGAAAAAACAAATATTGTTAAATTTTCAATGCTAGCCAAAGCAATCTACATATTCAATGTAATCCCTATCAAAATAACACCAGCATTCTTCAGAGAGCTAGAACAAACAATTCTAAAATTTGTATGGACCCAGAAAAGACCCCAAATAGCCAAAGCAATCTTGAAAAAGAAAACCAAAGCTGGAGGTATCATAGTTCCAGACTTCAAGCCATAATAAAAGCTATAATCATCAAGACAGTATTGGCACAAAAACAGACACATAGATCAATGGAACAGAATAAAGAACCCAAAAATGGGCCCACAAATGTTTGGCCAACTAATCTTTTTTTTTAAATTTTTTTAATGTTTATTTATTTTTGAGAAGACAGAGACAGGATGCAAGTGGGTTGGGGCAGAGAGAGAGGGAGGCACAGAATCTGAAGCAGGCTCCAGGCTCTGAGCTGTCAGTAGAGAGCCTGATGTAAGGCTCGAACTCACAAGCTGTGAGATCATGACCAGAGCTGAAGTCGGATGTTCAATCAACTGAGCCACCTAGGTGCCCCAACTAATCTTTGACAAAGCTGGAAAGAGTATCCAATGGAAAAAAGACAATCTCTGTAGCAAATGGTGTTGGGAAAACTGGACAGAGACATGCAGAAGAATGAACCTGGACCACTTTCTTACACCATATACAAAAATAAACTCAAAATGGAAGAAAGACCTAAATGTGAGACAGGAAACCATCAAAATCCTAGAGGGGAAAACACACTACAATCTCTTTGACCTCAGCTGCAGCAACTTCTTAAAAGACATGTCTCTGAGGCAAAGGAAACAAAAACAAACATGAACTATTGGGACCTCATCAAAATAAAAAGCTTCTGCACAGCAAAGGAAACAATCAGCAAAACTAAAAGGCAACCGACAGAATGGGAGAAGATATTTGCAAATGACATATCAGATAAAGGGTTAGTACCCAAAATCTATAAAGAACTTTCAAACTCAACACCCAAAAAACAAATAATCCAGTGAAGAAATAGGCAGATGACACAAATAGACACTTTTCCGAAGAAGACATCCAGATGACTAACAGACACATGAAAAGACTCTCAACTTCACTCATTATCAGGGAAATACAAATCAAAACCACAATGAGATACCATCTCACACCTGTCAGAATAACAGGAACAGAATAACAACTCAGGAAACAATGGATGTGGTGAGGATGCAGAGAAAGGGAAACCCTTTTGCACTACTGGTAGAAATGCAAACTGGTACAGCCACTCTGGAAAACAGTATGGAGGTTCCTCAGAAAATTAAAAATAGAGCTATCCTATGACCCAGCAACTGTACTACTAGGTATTTGTCCAAAGGATACAAAAATGCTGATTTGAAGGGGGCACTTGCATTGCAATTTTATAACAGCACTATGGACAATGGCCAATGTATGCAAAGGGCCCAAATGTTCATTGACTGATAAATGGATAAAGAAGATGTGGTATATATACATATATATGCAATGGAATATTACTCAGCAATCAAGAAGAATGGAATCTTGCCATTTGCAACAACTTGGATGGAACTAGAATGTATTATACTAAGCAAAATAATTCAATCAGATGAAGATAAATATATGATTTCACTCATATGTAGAATTTAAGAAACAGAATAGATGAATATAGGGGAAGGGAAGGAAAAATAAACAGAGACAGAGAGGCAAACCATAAGAGACTCTTAAATACAGAGAACAAACTAAGGGTTGTTGGAGGGGTGTTGGGTAGGGGAATGGGCTAAATGGATGATGGGCATTAAGGAGGGCACTTGTTGGGATGAGCACTCGGTGTTATATAAAAGTGATGAACCACTAAATTCTACTCCTGAAATCATTATTGCACTGTACGTTAACTAACTTGGATTTAAGTAAAATTTAAAAATTAAAAAAAAATCTCATTACCCCAATGAGATTTTCATTGATTACATGTCACTCAGAGTGTTTTGGACTGAGTCTGTGGCTGGTTTTCAGAAGAGAGGGGCTGGCATTAATTGCTTACAGAATTGAACAGTTCTGGTTCTGGTGACTACTTGTTTCTTTGGCCACACAGACCAATGAATCTTTTCAGTGTGTTTGAACTCTAATTGAATCCCAATGTTCACTGATGTAGTTAATTTTCATTGAAAATAGTTTCATTTGTGGGGAAAAATGTTAAATCAGAAATGCCAAAAATTACTGTAAGAATTAAGGATTGTTGATCTTTACCTCTTGAACTTCCTTGTGTGGTTTTACCAAACCGACTGCCTTCTGGAGAGCATTCCTCAGCATCATGTGACCCTTAAAGATGTTTCCAGAGAGCTTACATGGCAAGTGTGCATGTATATGTATGTGTGTGCACTGCTTATGTGTACATATGTGTATATTACAGCATCTGTTCATCATTGTCCTCCTTCCTTTCAGTGTAACCCATCTCTTCTCATCTCCTGCCCCTTCTTTTCTCATATCCTTATGCCTCTCTCCCAGATGGTAGGACCTGGGCTAAAGTGCTAGTTCAATCAATCACTGACAGGTTTACATATCTACCAAATTCACATCAGAAGGGTCTGACTCAAAGGGATGTTTCCACCCAATGTTATGTACATGAAGATGCTCCATAAAGCCTTATCTGTAACAGAAGACTGTCTCTCCCCAGAATTTTATACAAAAGCAAGCAGATAAAAATGAACCTCCCAGGTGGTGTCCTGGTGGAGAAAAAGCCTTAGAATTCCCATCACCTTGTTTTCTTTCACTTTTCTGATCCTGATGACATTCTCTGTGTACCTAGCTTAATTCCCAGGTCAGATTGCAAGTTTCCTATTCACAGGGATTGTGTTTCATTCACCTACATATGACACATTAACCACACACTGGAAGGGAAGAAGGTTAGTATTTGTCTACTGGTTCTTGGTGGATCAAAGGTGTATTAGATTTATTTCCATGTAGCTTGTTGACTTCATTCTTTTTACCTTACAGTCATACATTGAACACAGGAATTTTTAGCACTAGCTGGAATTTTGATCACTTTCTTCACTCAAACTTTCTGGACTTTTGCCCTAGACATCAAGCTGGAAGAGTTCTGGCTCCTCAGGGCCTATCTGGATGATGTGGGAGTCAACTTCTCGTAAAAAAGGCACACTTTGGAGACTGAGGTTTGAATGCTTCCTCCACCTCTTACTAGCTATGATACTGGCCATCTTAGGTGACCACTCTGATCCTCAGTTATCCATCTGTAGGGTAGATATGCTAATATCAACCATACAGTGGCTCCATGAGGATGGAAAAATCTCAAAAACACCAGTGCTTGCCCACAGGAGGCTCTCATGCAATATTTACTCACTTTTTTCTTTACTGCCACCCTCTCTGTTACCTCCCCTCAATTTTTATTGTTCTTCTTCCTCTCAAAACTTGCCATTCATGACAAATCTCAGGTAAACTCTTCAAATTATCACTAATAATAATTGCATCACTTCTATTGTCCTAACTGGCTTCTTCTACAAACTCATCCTCTTCCCTAGATATCCTCAACCCCAATGCCAGTGACTCTCTGACACAGCACAAAGCCTACTTCAAAGCCTTGCTGCTGTCACTGATAACATAGATTCTCTCAGCTTCACCGCCTGCCTGTCTCTCTCTGTTTATTTCACTCCAGATAGGAAGTATGACTCAGCACCAACTAATAAAATGAATGGATGAATTTTAGGGGTAGTTTAAAAAGCTAGTTTCCATTATTACTGAGTGGTTAGAGAAGGAGTGGACAAATTCAGAAGACTATCTTGAAGTAAGTAGAAAATTCCCTTTTATTCCAGCACTTCCCAAAGTTCTGCAATATTATTTGCATAGATTGCCTTTTGGAATTTGGCCCCATTTGCTGCTATGAACTCAAATTGTCCAGTGTCCTAAATTGTCGCTGCATCCTTTGTTTTGTTTAATTTGCTATTGCTTGTTAAGAACACAAGAGTTCAGGGGTGCCTGGGTGGCTCAGTCAGTTGGGCGTCCAACTTGTACTCAGGTCACAATCTCACAGTTTGTAAGTTCGAGCCCCGCATCAGGCTCTGTGCTGACAGCTCAGAACTTGGAGCCTGCTTCAGATTCTGTGTCTCCCTCTCTCTCTCTGCCCCTCCCTTGCTCGAACTCTGTCTCTCCCTCTCTCTCTGTCTCTCAAAAATAAATTAACACTAAAAAAATTTTTTTAAAAACAAAAAGAACACAAGAGTTCATGTTGCATGTTATTTCAATTTGATAAAAATAGTAGTTATTTGTCTGGTGAGTCCAGTCTTGCCAAGCACAACATTGACTTTAGTCAAGTTTCTCAGCCTCCCAAGTCAGCCACTATCCTTTTCATAAAAATTCATAGAATTTTTAGTAAGACAACCCTTTCTAATTGGATATTTTATTGCTTTGTACTTAAGAACTCTAAACTAGAAAACTCATAGTGTGATGAAGGATGATCCTTGGTTTTCTGTTCTGTTTTGTCCTCTCTATCTAAGCTATCCCAAGATCTAGACACTTTATTTTAGATGTTTTGATGGATTTACCCTATCTTATTTGTTTTCCACTCTTTTTACTTTTGTCCTTAATACCCAGGGCCTAAAATTATTCTTGAAGGCTAATCTCTCTGCTTTCAGAGCATTGCACCTTATGCATAAAAATGTGCTATTTCCTTGTATCAAGCCTAGAATTCCCTTCCCAGCTTTCATATTTCCTTGTAATAATCCAATACTACTTCCACCTGATTTTCCTCCATTATTCTCCAGCATGCACTGTCTAATTTAGTAAGTATATTCTTCTTATAATTCCTGATACCAACTACAGGCATCCCCAACTTTTGGCCTTTACTAAGATTATCCCCCAACTTGGATTTTGTTTCTCCCTTCATCTGCCTCATTTCCTCCTCACTACAACATAAGCTCACAAACGCTTTGCCTATATCCACTATATCCCAGTATATAGGAAAGTTCCTGGTATATAATCCACGTTTAGCCAATTTATATTTATAGACTTACTGACTGTCTCTCAAGGCCCACTTCAAAGATAATTTCCTTTTTTAACCTACACTATTTTTTCTGAATTTTTACATAACCCACATTCATCTTTACTTTTTATCAGCTGATTATAAGTTCTTTGAAGATGAAATCTATAACTTGCCTCACTTTGCATCTCTCAGAGTGTCTTGATAATGTGAGGAAAGTAAATATCGTCCTTGAGGGGAAGGGTCCATAACACAACACAAAGATGATTCATAAAATCATTTTTCACCTACTGTTTGCCAGTCCCTGTTCTAAGATCTGGGATGGTGGCCTACATGAACTGGATTCTGCGTCTTCACTGTTACTACTTACCTGTGTAATCTCTGTTGATACACTTAAGTTCTCTGAACTTGAGACTTCTGCAGGAACTAAGAGGGTTATACTAAGTTAGTTCTAATGTCTCTTCCAATCGTAGGATTCTGTGAATTCTAAATATTTATCAGTAGACAGATGAGCGGTATTCAAACAGTACTCATGACTGTCTATTTTCAGTTACTTTTAGTTAATTTATTTGCTAACAAATGTTTATTGAATACTCCTGTGCAATGTATGTGCTAAAAATGCTGGAAGTACAGCAAGGAGCATAATCCCTGCATGATTCCTGACATACCCTGCTTCTCATACTGTGATGCACTGGGTGGCCCAGTGACTAAATTCATTTAAATTTCTTTGATGAAAGAGTAAAATTTTGCTAAACTCTCCACCCCAACTCCAGCTAGGTGGTATAATCAGTCTTAATAACATAAAATATTTACTTTGGAAGAAATGTCAGCAAACAAATGAATAAATATTCCAAACAAATGTAACTTATCTGGTGGCTTCTCAAGATCCATGGTTTTAAGCTATTGCCTTGATGACTACTATTGTGGAAAATGTGAATGTTTAATTGGTGGTTCAGGGAGACTTTCTCTCTGTTTAACTTGAACAGCTCCATTTAAAAATCTATATTATATGTTGAGATTATGCTCCTAAAATTTTTTTTTAATAACCACTGTTCTAGATAACTAATCAAAATTAAAATAAAATAACAGACAAGATGCTATACATATAGGTGTATTATGTTTAGGGAATCCATGCTCAATATGTGTTTTAATGATATCTCTAAAATGTAACACCCCATATCCTTTGATAGACCAAGATATTGTGGTATTGAAACTCCCATAAATCCCTCAGAGAATCTGGTGGTACAACATTAGATGCATTTTCTTGTCATACTTGAACTTCCAGAGAGTTCCTGATGCTATCAAGTTCTTATGACAGTTGTCTCATCATATGTTGCAACTGATAAATTTGAAGTTAAAGAGAGCATCCTGAGGGTTTTGTTTTGACATCCTTGATTACTTCTACTCTGGGTTTTTCCAAGCAAATTGGCTTTAAACATATTCTAGATTTTAAGTAGTTGAAAGAGGATTAAGTCTATATTACTGAAATAAAATTCATTAATGATACTAGGGAAATTCAAAAGTAACTTTCTTATAACGCCGCAGTCAGCCCCAGAAAGTATTTATGTAAAGAATTCAATATCTTATTTGGGTCTTATTCAGGACTAGAAAATAATAGTGTTTTCTGTATATTGATCACAAAGAAAAACAATTAAGGATAGAGCAAATACAATAAATATAGTATAACCTATAGACACTAAAAGAAATCCAGTGGATGATCTCCTAATACTGAAATGCCTCATTTACAAGGCAAATGTGAAATAAGCATTCAGTAAGAAGCACTCCGTGACAATCTTGGATCATGATGTGTTTGTCCATCCATAAGATATCCCACAACTCATTTTACCAATATGTGGGAGGAAGAATGACCTCTTTGGGGGCTGTCTCAGCCTTGACTTACTTTTTGAAAAGGCAGGACATTCTTAACCTCACTTGAATTCTGGGTTGGAAAGACTTTGGTGATCTTTATAACTTTTTCTCCCTACAACCTTAAAAAGGGGTTTAGCTAGTATCAGGCTTAAAAACACTCCTTCTTCCTGGGAGTGTAGCTAGAACATGTTGGCCAAGACTTATTCCACAAAGGGTCCTTTTATTATGTTCATGTCGGGCTCTGACTTGAACTGCCCTTACGCTTAGGGTTCCAGCAAGCTGGTTCCCTTGCTCTGGCTCTCATATGCTCACGGATGCATTTGACCCTGCCTGTTAACAATTGTATTAGCAAATGAACCACAGAGAGCTGAAATACTGATCTTCAGCGAATGGGTCTTTTTGACAAGTTTAGAGGGCTTATCCAAAGTGAGACACCGCGTATACTTTCCAAGTTAGATATAAACTGATTTTGTAAATATTCCTTTTGAATTAGCAAAATTAAAAAAAAAAAAATAAGAAACACTAACCTAAGATCTCTGCCAGACTTTTGCAGCTTGTTCAGCCTCTGGGTAAACAAATGATGACTATCAACCTCTTCCTTAAGGCACCAGATTCAGAAATAATGAAGTTTACTCAAAGTCAGTGTTTTGTTTTTTGTTTCACTGTTTGTGTTTTGTTTTGTTTTTTACAGTCACAATATTCTTCTCTGTGAGGACGGGCATGCAGTGGTGGCAGATTTTGGAGGTGAGATTTCCATGAAAAATCCCCAAATGACATCAGTTTCTTTCTTCATTCTTAGTTGGTGTCTCATATTGTATGATGAAACTGAAAAAGCAGTTCACACTGACAGCTATACTTTTCTGAATCATTCAAATTTCAGTGACCCTGAATTTTAAAAGTATATCATTTATTTTCAGTTTTTTCTCTTTGATATACCCAGCTACAAGAAAGGAAGTAAGCCTTTAAATAAGAGGTTTCTAGGGGGTTCAAAATTTTAGTTGTGATTTTGACCTTGTTTTTAAAGATGTTTTCTTTAACACGAATTCATTTTTTCTTTCCATCAGAATCAAGATTTCTACAGTCTCTGGATGAAGACAACATGACAAAACAACCTGGGGTTTGCTGCTGCTTATGTTCCTTATAATTATGAAACAATTAAAATGTGTAAACTCAGCATGACAGGAAGTGAGATGAGAGCAGCTTTAAGTGGAAGCATTGTCATTGTCCCAGGGGCAGGATAAAGTTTTATGTTTTTATTTTCAGGAAGCCCTCAAAAGAACTCTTTCAAGGCTGTACCAGAAAAATAGATTAGATATATGTCTGGAAAATGAGATGGATAAAATAATACAGAATTTATTTCAGATGTAACTGAAAAAAGGACCAAGCAGGCATGGTTAATTGGCTTTCATTTTTAGATCTTCTTATTAAGTAGTGGAGAGAGTTAACATTTAATCAGTAACTAACTATAGAATTTGTAGTTAACCAGCATCTAGTAACAACTTTTTTTCTGCTTCAGCATTATAAGGTAATATGGCATATAACCAAGTATTAATGTTTAACTAAAATATAAGTTTTAACATCTGGAGCAAACATAATTGTATTCAAAAATGTCTGCTATTAAAATCATTACCTGCTCTCTTCTTTACTCTCCTCCCCTCCCCCAAAAAAGTAACTTCTCTTCCTAGACCACGTGTGTTATTTAACTACCTAAGCTTAGGGTAATTTCCCATTCCTTCCTTTTTCTGCTTCCACAGATGCATTACTCAGTCATGTTTTCTGTTTGTTTGCATGCTTGTTTTAAGTTCATCCCAAACTCTCATTTTCCACTTCAGTTCATGTCTTCATCATCCCTTTTCTGGACTAGAAGTAGGATTCTAACTCCAGTACTGTCTTCCAGTTCCTTCTTTGCAACATCAGCCAAGTGTTAGGTTCTGACAATTCATCTCCTCCTATAACCATCACAGATACCCAGTACCCACAGGCCAAAATCCAAATTCATTGCCTGGATCCTCCTGCCCTCCCAAATCTAGCCCAGGGCCCCTCTGTGACCTCTTCTCCCACAGTAAGTTCTCTCAAGTCCCCACACCCTAATACACAAGCCTCCTGTTCATTCCCCAAAAAGGCCATTCACATTCATATCCCTGTGTCTCTGCTAGTGTGGCTTTCTCTGCCTGGACAGTCCTTCACTCCACCTCACCTAGAAAGGGCTTGCAAGGCCTAGGAAATTTTATCCATTGTAAGTGCCTTCCCTTCCATAACATCCCCCCCCCACACACACACACACCTGTTGCCTCCTCCCCGTGCATTTTTCTGTCTGTGCTTTTGTAACATTTTGTACTGCTAATTCGTACCCTTACTCATTCAGTCAACAAACATTTATTGAGGGCCTACCATGTGTCAGACATTGTGCAAGGGACCAGGAATGCAAAATGTGAAGAAAATCTTGATGTGAAGAGCTCATTTTCTATGGGGAAAACACAGTAATAAGCAGATAGATTTAAAGCAGTATGGAAGTCCTGTGATAAATAAGGTGTGACAGAGCATCTTGGGATGAGTGGGAGTAAATTAGGTGCAGGGAGAACAGAAAAGAGTGCCAGGTAGAATGAACAACAGCATGAGCAAAGACGTAGGGAAGGATGAGAAATATCAGACTTCCTGGGGGAACTTCAAAGAGCTTGTCATTGTTGGCATGCTCTGGGTGAGGAAGAGAAAGTGAAAGATGAGTTAGAGAGGAAGGCAGGAAATACATCATGGACCATGTTGTAAGTGAGATTAGGCATGTCTGGTTTCCCCAGTTAGATTTCATTCATTCATCCAACAAATATTTATGGACTACTTACTAAATGCCAGACATCCTTCTAGGAACTGGGAATATTGCAGTGAACAAATTAATTTTCTTATTCCCATGGATCTAATATTCTACTAGAAGGAGATAGACACTGAACAAATCAACAAAATATGTATCAGGTTGTGATAAGTGTTACAGAGTAAAAACAAAGCAAGTATGTGAATGGAGAATGGGGGTATCACTTAGATAGGGTAAGAGGGAAAGATAACATTTGATGAGAGGCCTGACCAGGAGTCATCCATGTAAGGGGAAGGGCAATGTAGGCAGAGGGAACAGTCAGTGCAAAGGCCCTGACACAGGAAAATTCTTTGTGTGTTCAAAGGCAGAATGACTAGAGTGGAGTGAGCAAGAGGAGAATGGCAAGATATGAGGTAAGAGAGGAAGAATGAGTCCTCTTTTGATAGGACACACAGTACCTGAGACACAGAGATAGCTAGATCAGTGATTCTCAACCCTGGCACCACATTGGAATCACTTCAGAAACTTTTTAAAAAGTATTTTGCCTGAACCCATCCCCCAGAAATTCTGATTTCATTGGCCTGGGGTTGATCTTGGGTACCTGTATCTTTTCAAATTTCCCCCAGGTGATTCTCAAATACATCCAGACTCTAGCTAAATAAACTTTTGTTGAATGAAATTGAATTGAATTTCACCAACAGCAAGTAATTTTTTTTTAATCCTAGCAGCACAGTCTTTAAGCACAGCACTACTCTAGATTTATTTTGAAGGCTATTTTGTTTCTTACTAGTTATGTGGCCTCATGTAAGTTGGCTAATTACTCTATTACTCCCCTGTGGGAAAATGGGCATACTGTATGCCTACTTCCACTTATGCAATGTTGTGACACAAGGCATAATCTGCTACATAAGTGGAGGCTATTTGGAAGGTGAAAGCTCATGTGGAAGAATTGCATATAAGCATCATAATCGGAATACATATATTCTTAGAATGCTATAATTATGCATGATTTCAAAATAAGGTAGACACTTGAAAAGAAGTATCAGAAGCCAGCTCTACATAGAATTTCAGTAAGAGCAATAAAAGAATGCTGGTTTCTTCCAGGGGAAATACAAAGAAACAAGGTGTTTGGCGAAGTTCACTGATAAGGTTATGGAGCCATGGGATTTTAGAGCTGGAAGGGCTTGCCTCTTCTGTTCTGCCCTTAAGGAATCCGAGGTCCAGGAGCATACAAGACTTGCCCAGGGCTGCTCAAATAGTGAATGGTAGAGCTGGAGCTGGAATTTTCTTCTCCTAACTCAAAACCTAGTGCTCTTTCCCCTAAACTACAAATCAACCAAATGTATGCCATTTGCATCTCAGAATGCAAACTTATATTTCAAACCAAAAAATACATAACTGCAAGTGAAAAGAATGTAAATAATGCCATCAAAACATGAATATAAAACTTCGTACAGAGAAAACTATAACATTTTATAGGTTTTCTTCCTGGAATACTGCACAAACCATATTCAGAAATAACACAACTGGGCAAACACAGGAGATATGACAGACCTGATCCTGCCAGTGAGCTATCTGCTTCATAAGAATGTTCTGGGCACTCCTCTAAGGCTCTATCTCTCCTCAGTCATGAGAGCATTATTTATGGGTCTAATTTAGTGGCTTCCTAAACTACAACCTGAAGATCTAAAGGAAGAAAAGTGTGATTCACCTCCAGGGAGGCATAGAGCTCTTGGATGAATCGTGGTTGGCTATTCATAAGTTTATAAGGCTTCTAGGGGAAAGATGCTCAGAAGTAAACAAAAAATGCTGCTGCTGTGATCATTTTACAAGATGCAGGTTTACTTGATGATTAATATTGTTGCAATGTTTTTGGAATGATTATGAATTTCATGATCTTCCAATGATTAAAAAAATGCCTTTGTGAAACTGAACAATAATAGTAAACATGTTATTAATGTATAAACACATCAGCTTATTGCATGGTACAAGGCAATCAGTGTTATTTTATCTTTATATCTTCTGAGAACAATGGGAGAACACTTACCAAATCCTTACCATCCCAGTTTCTACAATGGGATGACTAAACACTTGGCAAATGACTTGTGGATGTTTCTGGACACACAGAACCTCCGCTGGATGGCCCCTGAGGTGTTCACGCAGTGCACACGCTATACCATCAAAGCTGACGTCTTCAGCTACGCTCTGTGTCTCTGGGAACTTCTCACTGGTGAAATCCCATTTGCTCATCTCAAGCCAGGTAAGAAAGGTTTCCAGAGTTCTATGCCTTGTCACGACTTCAAGAAATATTTTTTTCCCCAAAATGATTACTCTTGGTGGGTCCACAAGATAAGAATTAAGTAAACAACTTAAAATTGTTTCAAGGTATGTGCCCAATCCAGAAAACTTACTGACCTAACTGTGTGACGTTAGGCACAGGCACACACAAGTGTAGGTATATTTTATTAAAGTTTAGGGCTTTGATTTATCTGTTGTTAATAAAACAAGCAAATGACTATGGTCACATGGCAGGTGGGTGCAAATAATGTGGACAATGTAATACTTATTTTTTGAGATTAGATTCTAGAAACTCCATTTTTAGTGTGTATACAGGGGTGAGCTGAAAGTAGCAACACATAAAAATAACCAACCAGGACCGTTTTCTGCTTGTCTCATGTTATATAAAAGAGAATTGCTTTTCATAATAATTTTGTATTACATAAATAGATGCGCTCCAAAAATGGGGCTTTGTGAGAGAGCCTAATTTTTGGTGATAATATACATTACACTCTATGTACCTGTAGACAGTAGAGGCAGGAAATCTAATCACATGAAAAATATACACATATTTGAGCCTTAAGGTAAATTTTATTTGCATCTGTCTCTTCATTTTATTTGAGTTTCAGCTTTTATGTTTTGTCAATCTATTTACTTACTTGATTCACCGTTAGACTGGGAACTCCTTAAGGGCTTTGCATCCCCAGAACCTAGTATGCTTAAAAAGTAGTTTTCAAATTAAATCACAATAAATTTTAAGTGAATTACTTTGCAAGCTCCTGGTGGCCACCCTATCACAATATATCAAAGTCAAAAGGGATGTTAGGGAAAGACAAATCCCATAAATGTGGATACTCACAAATTAAAAGTCTTAACCAAGATCCCAATAATTGTTAGTACTCATTTGCAGAGCAAAGCTACATCTCACACTCTCTTTTCAAGATATTTTCCCATAATATCATATGGTCTTCAATTATCCTCTGCATAGTTTCTAACTAATTGTCCTAATATTTTTCTATATACTTTTCATAGAAAATTATGAGAGTTAGTCCTTATTATAGTGTGAATGTAAAGACTCTATTTTGAACTGAAACAACATTGCCATTTTAGGTTAATAATTCCACTAGTTTCAACAAATACGTAACCATGATCATCACCATATAGAGTATTTCCATCACTGTAAAAAGTTCCTTAGTGCCTCTTTTGAATTAATTCACTGTTCCCACATCCAGCCCCTAGCAATCACTTATCTGATTTAGGTCTTTATAGTTTTGCCTTTTCCAGAATGTCCTATAAATGGAATCATGTTGTTGACTTTCAGTCATTTATTCCTTTTTGTTCCTGAGTAATACTCCATTGTGTGGATGTATCTCAATTTAATAATGCATTCATACATGGATGATTATTTGAATTATTCTCACTTTGGGGCTGCTGTGCATAAGATACTAAAACCATCCAGGTATTTGTGTGGATGGTTTTACTACTCTTGAATAAATATATAAGAAATGATTACAGTACTAGATCTTATGATAAGAGGTTTTCTAAGGTATCTGTACCATGATGGATTTCTACCAGCAATGTATTATAATTTCAGTTGCTACACATCCTTGCCAGGATATTTTTGTTGTCTGTTTAAAATAAGACATTGGCCATTTGAGTAGGTATATAATGGTGTATCATTGTAGTAGTATTTTCTATTTTTCTAATAGCTAATGATATGGAAAATCTCACATGTTTGTGTTCCTCTTTCTTTGGTGAAGTGTTTGTTCAGGTTGCCTTATTATTTACTTGTAAGAGTTCATAGATACTAGGTAGAAGTCTTTCATCTGCTATGCGTTTTGAAAGTATTTTTCTTTAGTCTGTGGCTTGCCTTTTCATATTCTTAGCAATGTGTTGAAATAAGTTTTTAATTTCAATGAAGTCTACCTTATCAAACTTTTAAATCACATGTTTTTATATTCTTTCTAAAATATGGTTGCATCACTAAAGCCACAAAGATTTCCTCCCATGTTTTCTTATAGAACTCTTATAGGTTTAGGTTTTATATTTATAGAGTCTACTTATTTTCTTTTTTTTAATGGTTACAGGTATGAGCTTTTGTTATTCTTTTGTTAGTTTATTGTGTTTTTTTAGTTTATAGTTTTAGTTTATAATTTAGTTTATGGTTTTTAATATGCATGCTTAAGTTTTTCAGCATGATTTTTTGAAAAAACTTTCCTTTCTCGATTAAACTAGTTTGGTACTATTGTCAAAAATCAATTGACCATATATGTGTATTTATTTTTGGGCTCTGTTTAACTGATATATGTCTACCCTTACACCAATACCATACTATATTCAGAGTTTATAGTTAAGTCTTGAACTCAGGTTATATAAATCTTCCAACTATGCCCTTATTTAATAAAATTGCTTTGGCTCTTCTAGGCTTTTGGTTTTCCATATAAATTTTAGAATCAGTTTGTTTATTTCTACCAAAAAAAAATCCCACTGGAATTTTGGGTAGATTACATTGAGTTTATAGATCAATTTGGAAAGAATTTATAACTTAAGAATATCAAATCTTCCAGTTAATCCACATGGTATAGCTCTCCCTTCAGTTAGGTCTTCTTCTATTTCTGTTATCAGCCTATTTATAGTTTTTAGCATACAAACCTGGCACATTTTTTTAGACTTTTCTCTGATACTATTATAAATGTTATTTTTTTTAATTTCAATATCCAATGGTTCTTTGCTAGAAGAGAGACTTAATTAATTTTTAAATAACAACCCCATACTCTGCAAATTTGCTAAATTTACTTATCAATTCAAGTAGCTTTTTTTCTACATTCTTTGGGATTTTCCACATAAATTTTTTTGGTCATCTGTAAATAAAGAAAACTTTCTTTTTATTCAGTATGTCTGTTTACACCTTTTTCTTACCTTCTTGCACAAGTGAATATTGTGATGAACAACAATGAACAAAAAGTGGAAGTGATGAAATATATACCTCAAATCTATCTACTTAATTCCACCCACCACCATGCTAGTCAGAGCTGCCATCTTTTTCACTATAACTACCTCAATAGCCATTTGACTTCTTTCCTTTATTCTGCCCCCTTCCTCTCCACTCCTTAGATATCCACTGGAATGGTATTTTAAAAACATAAAATTGATTATGTCACTATTCCTTAAAATCATTCTATGTCTTCCTGTGTTCTTAGGATTAAAGCTCAAAACTATTAATATGCCCTGTACAATTCTACATGATTCTATAGCTCTGACTGGCTCATATTAGTTCACGTCCTATGTTCCAGCCACTGTGTTGCTTCCTTCACTGTGTCCCATTTCTCCTGGCCTGTAAGCCCTTTCACAAACTCTGTTTCCTCAGTAAATGCAGTTAATGATGACTCCACGAAGATTACTGTGAGGATCATATGAAATGGTATTTGTGACTGAACTCTGTAAACTGAAAACTCTCTGCAGCTGTAAGATTAAAGATGAGGGCAAAGTGTAACACAAGGTTGAGACTTCCTATGATTCTGTACCTGCATGGCACTCAGTCTCCAGAATGCTCATAGGAAACCTGCAGTCACCTTTCACTCTTCTCTTTCCTTCTTTTCCTCATTATTCCTTTCCTTCCTTCCTTGCTTTTCTCACTCATTTCCTTATTTTTGACCCCACTTTCTGAACATCTTTTGAATCTTTCCACTTATCTCCTCTCCCCTGCTACTTCCTTATTTTGCATGTAGAATTCTGCACAGTATCTTAAATGGTGTTCTCGTCTCCAGTTTTTCTGACTATCTTCACCAGTTGCCATACTATCTAGGTTTAGCTTTCTAAAAAACTCAAGTTAGGTCATCTGGCCTCCTTTAGTTAAAATCTCCAATGTTTTTTCTTTGCTCTTAAGATAAGGACAAAATTTCTTAAAATAATCTACAAAGCCTCACACTACATTCCTACTTTCCTCCCCAGATCTACCTTTGCCATCTGCAGTCTCTCATGTTCTCTATGTTCCAGCCACAGAGCACTATTTCTCTTCCCAAATGTGACTTGTTTCCTATGACTTCCTGTCTTTGCACACATTAGTCTCTGTCGAGATACTCTTGCCCACTTTTCATCATACTAACCCTAATTAACTTTTAGATCTTAGCTTAAATATCACTTCTTCCCAAACCATCTTCCTTAATCCTCTAATGTGGACTTAAAGCAGTCTCCTCCATGCCCCAAGTCATCATTTTTTTACAGTATTTATCATATTTTACTCATATAGTTTAGGAATTTTCCCTACTCCATTATCCTTTGCTAATTATAAAGTGACTATTTCAAAGAGATAAAGACCCCTTCTGTCATGGACCCCCAGAAATATTTACCCTTTTTGGAGGGAGAATATTGTATAATAAAACAGTTAAAAGGCTTGCCTAAGAATAACTTGATTCCAATATCCTAGATATTAGAATTTATAGTACTTTATTGGAAAGAGAGTTTGTTTATGATAGATGTTGATTTTTTTAAAGTTGGACAGTGACCATGCATCAAGAAATGAGGCTGTTTATATCATTGCAGTGGTTAGGCAATCTAGCATATGTTCAGCAATAAATTATGTGAAGCATCAGATTCAATATAAGCTACATATTAGCCATTTACAAAGAGGAACAAATCCATGACTACAATGTATGACAGCATTATCAATTATGGTAGTAGCAATATTACACATGGCTCATCCTCCTGGATTTAGCCCTGGAAGCACTGGAAGAAATACAAAACTAGAACACAAATATTAGCATTGACTCCTATGTAAGTGATGGGTATTCACTGAGAAGAACTTGAAGTTAGAGTCTCTTTTGCATAGTACATGTTCAAATTAACCTTATTATCTCAGGTCTAGAAAGAACCAAAAATCCATCACATTCAGCATCCTAAGGGTCATCCAAGATCAAATGGCCAAAGGGCTGGGGGAAACAGGCAAACACTCAACAGAGGACAGTGTGATGGACAGGAAATCACATGCTCTGACTCAAGGGAACAGCTGCTACCCAGCTCCAGCCAAACAATCCATGTAGGAATGCAAGGATTCCTTTACCATATCAGCCAATTTCTGTGTGTTTGTTTAGATACCTAAAGGTTTTTAAATGTTGGCAATTAATTCAATTTTTAAGAAAGCATTTTTCAGGCCAACACAATAGAACTAAAGAGAATTGGCATAAAGTGTAAGAGCATGAGCCTTGTAACTATGCAAGCTACTTAACTGAGCCATACTTCACCTTATTTTTAAAAGTGGGGATAATACTAGGACCTACCTCAAGAGGTTGGAAGGATGAGTGGGAATAGGAAGCACTCAATAAATATTAGCTATTTTTATTATGTTTAGGCTATCATTGAGTGCTCCTCTGGCTGGGAACTATGCTAGAGTTAAGAGGAAAACAGAGAAGAATAGAGTGTTGCTCAGGGCTTCATAGCACAGAGCAGAGGTAAGTCCCAACTAGAGAGAAGCAGAGAGAAAGTGCTAAGGATGCTCCCTGGAGGAGTCTCCTTCTGAAATTGTGAAAAATGGGAAAATGGTATCAGAGAAGGACTCTGAGAACAGACGATACCTGACCTGCAAAAAGATGAAAGCTAATTAAAAAGGTAAATTAGTGGGGAAGAAGAGAAGGAGTCCCAACAAAAAGTAGTATGGGCAAGGTGCAGAGGCATGAGAGATCCACAAATAATTCAATAGGGATGAATCAGAGAACACAAGGGAATCCATCACATCTAGAGCTAGATGGTGAAGGGCCTTGTGTGTCAACAATGAAAGTCACTGCAGAAGTTCAAGCAGGGCAATCATATAATGCTATTATTATTTTAGAATGCTCCCTCTTGCTACAAAGCAAAGGCTGGACTGAAGAGGTTTGAAACCAGAGGTAAAGAAACCAGGTAGTCTAGATAAGAATGTATAAAACCTTAACTAGGGTAGTGACTTTAGAAGAAAAAGGAGAGGCTGGTTGTGGGAAATTTGAATGGACTTGTGGTTGGGTTCAGGTGGGAGAACAAGGGAGAGGGAGGAATCAGGGATAACTTCTAGGTTTCTGGCTCAGCCAGCAGGAGGATGATGGATCCAGGGAGAAAGCAGATTTGTGAAAGAAGTGACAAGATTAGGAAGAGAAGGAGCCAAGGTGTGAAGCCAAGCAGAGAGAAAAGAACCAGGCAAGATGAAAAAGGAGCTGGTATGACCTGGCAAACAAGAGCTGTCTTGGATACATTTCAGAGAAAGAAACCAACACCTGCTTCCCAGATTTTATATCTCTCCTGGGTCTGTCTCCTCTGATGTATCATGAAAAACTAAAGAAGAAATCTAGGATAAATCAATCCATCGATATGTATTCTATCCAATCCCATTCCCTTACAACTAGGTACCAAGTTTTATGGATCACTTTCAGATTATAGTTTGAGACCAAAGAAGAACGCCTCTTGTTTTCCTTTTGTTTTCCTGTGTGATGCCAGCTGGTTCACAAGGAGACTCAACTCTGTGTCCTGGGATTCCTTAATGCCAAGCTGTAACTAAGTCTCAGATGTGGCAGCAAATTAAGAACATCTGCCAATTTATTCTAGCCAGATTTGGGTGAGACTTCATATTGAGGTTTTAACTCAGAGTTGCAAACGGTAGTACAGGGGCCAAATATGGCTTTTTTTTGTCTCACATATGGTTGTAAAAAATATGAATTTAAGTACGTTTAGAAACATAGTTATATCACAGGATCTCATATTTGTAGTCATTTGTGTTTGCTACCGCTGCTTAGATATTCCATATATGATTAGGATCCTAAAGTGTCCTAAATATTGTAACCTCAAAAAGCATAAGCACATCGATGATGTGGACTGTGCCTTGACAAGTGATAGGAAAATAGGAGTGAGCTAACGTTCTGAAATCCTGTGTTTGCTGTGTTAATCTTTATCAGTTTATCACTGATAGAACCAGCCAATCACTACACAGATCACTAGAAAGATCAAATCGTTCCAATGGATGGTGATATTTCTATGAACATAGCTGATATTAACATTCCAATACTTCATTACACTGACAAAGATTGCAATGAGAATAGACACTGGTGCAAATTAATCTATTCTTCTGACAGTCTGTAATGAGAATGGGATGTGGTTTAAAAAATTAAGCCATTCTTACTGCAATCTCAAGATTGCAATCTCATGGTCTCTCTCAGATGCTATATGCTCTGGTGATACATCATTGAAAAGTGTCAGTTTAACAAAGAGTGTGTCTTAGCTCTTGCTGGGATAGCCGTACGCATTTGCTTTGTTTCTCTACAGCCCTACCCATAAAAACAATGAAGTAGAATCAATTGTGTTTTTAGAACACACATACACACAATCAAAATTGAAAAAAAAAAACAAATAAAAAACATTCTAGCAGTTTTATCTTAGTCAAGGCTTACAAGTAAAATATTGTACTTTATTGCTCTCTGTTTTTATATGAGTGCCTAGATTTATTTTTATAAAACATAAGAGTGATAGTTTAATTTAGGAATTCAGAATCTAGTACCAACTTATCCATAAGCAATATAGCTAATTAAATTCATCATGAAGAGGTGCATAGTCATCCTCTCCACAGTAGCCATATTACATTATGAGCTGGAGCCAATGACAGATGAGAGGGTTTGTAGCCTTGTAATTTGCAGAAATTCAATGCAATATTTTACTTGGTATTCATACTCCCCAAAAACCTCAAAAGGATAGATGATTTCTGGTCTAAACAGAACAGAAAATATTCAACAATGTTTCTGATACCTAGTTCTCTAGATTCAGACTAAAAGGAAAAGGCAAAACCCTTAGATCTGTAGATGATAATTATGGCAACAGCAACAGCTAACACTTCTTGAAAACTAACAATGTGCCAGATGCTCTCTGTACGATGTCTCCTTTAATTCTAACAGTAACCTATGGTTTAGGTTCTATTAGGATAAGATATATGCTCAACATAACATGCTAGTAAGAGGGATAGTCAAGACTTAACTAGCATGGCTCCTTGTCCCCAAAGCCCATGCTTATTACCATTACACTGTGTCCTCGCTGTTTCATCTTACATGAACAGAAAGTAATACTCACACAGGCGAATTAGCTTAATTAGGATCTCTCAGGGAGTTAAAAGCAAAGCCAGACTGGAAATTAGGCCCCCAGATTTCCTTGTTAAGGGCATTTCTTTTTTTTATTTATTTATATTTTTTTTCAACGTTTATTTATTTTTGGGACAGAGAGAGACAGAGCATGAACGGGGGAGGGGCAGAGAGAGAGGGAGACACAGAATCGGAAACAGGCTCCAGGCTCCGAGCCATCAGCCCGGAGCCTGACGCGGGGCTCGAACTCCCCGACCGCGAGATCGTGACCTGGCTGAAGTCGGCCGCTTAACCGACTGTGCCACCCAAGTGCCCCTTAAGGGCATTTCTTAATAGTCATACTGTTTTGGTTTATTAAAGCCACCTCCCCAAATGTTGTGAACAAAATATAAGATTATTATCTAAATATGCCACCAAATATGAATAATTTACCCAATTGTGTCATAATTTAATATTAAATAAACATTATATTCATTCTACAGTGTTTCTTGGTGACCAGGCATTGTGCTCTGTCCTAAAGACATATAATAAAGAGCAAGATACTAATAGGCATTAATCCATCATCTTTATTCATTTATACAATACATGTTTACTGAGTCCTCTATGCCATGATCTGTATTATTTCCAATGAAATCATATTTTGAACTGTCTCATTTATTGATTCATTTAGTGCACATCAATTGGATGCCTACTAATTTCCTGTCACCGTGCTAAGCACATGAGATATGATGGTGAAAAGATACAGATCCTGACTTCAAGGAGCTTGTGATCTATCTGCAGAGGCAAGCAAATAAATAGGCAATTAAGTATAATATGACATATATGCTATTGAAGTACCAGGTGCTATGGGAGTACATAGGGAGCGCACCCAGAGACACTTCATTAAGCCAAGACCTAAGTGACATTAGATGTAATGTAGGAAAAGAGGGTATGAAAGAACATTTCAGAAAAAAAAAGGATCACAATTCTGAATTTGTGTTTGAACCATAAAAAGCAAGAAAAATCCAGTAATTCATTTCTTTAATAATTATCCATTTATTGCCAAATTTTATTGACACCCTAACACTTTATTTTTTCTTAGCTTATTATCACTCATATGGAATGTTCAATAGATTTTGTCACATGAATAAATGAAGGTTATCATGTGTTGTATTGAATGCCTTTTGACAATCTCTAGTCATATCCATTTTTTCTTGATAAATTATTAATGAACAATAAAGAACTTGAATCCACAAATAAGCACCATGGTTATATAAACCCTTGAGGCTGACTCACAAAATCATGTTTAATTTGAATCTTATTCAGGAAAATAGGAGTGGGAAAAGGCTATGCTCTAGAATTGTGCAGTACAATATGGAAGCTTCTAGACACACATGGCTGTTTAAATTTAAATTTATTTTAATTGAAATGAAAATAAAAATTCGGTTATTCAGTCACACATTTTAATGCTTAATAGCCACATTTTAAGTGCTTCATAGCCGTATGCTACCATATTGAACACTGCATAACATTTCCATCATTGTAAAAAGTTCTATTAGACAGTCCTACTCTAGAATCTAGATTATAAGCTTCACTAAATCATTGGTAATTATCACAGTGCTGAAGAAATGGTATGTACTCAATAGTTATTGATATTTTTATATTTAGCCTTATTCTCTCTTAATAGCAAAGTTTCCATTGTGAATGTAGAAACCAACATGTACATAAATCACTTAACATATTTTATGTAGCAATCAAGGTAAAAATTTGATAAATGGGCTGACAATCCCTGTCCTGAATCTGGAATACTAGAAAATTTCCCAGATGTTAGTGTAGCATGGCCACTCAGGCAAGACTGACAAAGCAATTTTAAAGGTGACAAATTTCAACTCCATGACGCCTCATGTTGCATTGTCCACTTTCTGCTGCTAATGAGTAGCATCACTGCCAGGGGTGTATAAAGCAAAAGAGAGAAGGAGATGCCAAGGCCTTGCAGAATCTACTTTGAATAATGAAGAATTAAATAGCGTTCATCTTAAACTGATTTTCCAGACACAGTGCCAAGAAGCAAAACAAGTAACTTTATAGACTTGGTATCAGAGTCTGAAAGGGTTTCAAAGGAGACATTTGGCACCTGCATCTGAGTTTAACTCACTTTATGAATAGTCCCTGCCCACCCATTAGGATAGGTATAATTAGTTTAAATGCATTCACTACACTGGTTTATATGCTTATAGCTGCACCAGCTCAACAATATCCAAATGGTCATAAGGTGAAAAAGTAGAGTTAGAAGATCAATGATTATTAAGCATTAGTTAATGTGTTTGCTTATTTATTTACCTCATTCCAAAAAGGAATTAAAAATACTCAAGAGTAGCCAATGGAAGGAATCTAACATGCCTAGTTTTTTTGTGTGTGTGACACAAAAGACATATTTTGTAAGTCATGTTAAGTTTGCTAAATATGTTTTGGCCAGTCTTTTGTTTCTGTGTTTTCTTAGTGTCAGCAACTACAACTCTAGCTGATAATGGCTAGAAATGGTGGGCAAATGTGACAATGCAAATATTCTATAAATGGCCTTGAAAATAAAAGCAGAAATGGAATTCTTGACTCTGCCCTCAAACTGGAGCCATTGTACAATTAGAACGGCTGTTGCAAAGAAACATTAAAATGCCAGGCAGATGGGGCGCCTGGGTGGCGCAGTCGGTTGAGCGTCCGACTTCAGCCAGGTCACGATCTCGCGGTCCGTGAGTTTGAGCCCCGCGTCAGGCTCTGGGCTGATGGCTCAGAGCCTGGAGCCTGTTTCCGATTCTGTGTCTCCCTCTCTCTCTGCCCCTCCCCCGTTCATGCTCTGTCTCTCTCTGTCCCAAAAATAAATAAACGTTGAAAAAAAAAATTAAAAAAAAAAATGCCAGGCAGCAAAGGAAATGAACTTAAAATTTCAAACACAAATAACTAATAAATATTTGGGAAAATATTAAGCCTCACTAGTCATCAAAGAACACAATTTAAACAAGAAATGAGCTGATATAATTTACCTCTCACGTTAGCAACATCTCTCACAAAATGAGAAAACCTGATTCCGATGTAATGAAAGATTGCCGATGTAATGAAAACTCTCTCACACATTGGTGACTAAGGGAATAAATTAGTACAACTGTTTAGGAAAAAAGCTTATCAGTATGTGTCAAAAGTCTTATGCCATTTGACATTAATCTCACCCCTCAAAATATAAACAATGTGTGAAATTGGGAAATTCATATTGAAAAGATATACTTTTTGAAGTGTTTATGTCCAAATTTGAACAACCTAAACTTGAAGAATGATTAAGTAAATCATACTGAATATAGAACCATTAAAAATATGTTAACCTGGAGTTTTAATAACTTGGAGAAATGCTGATATTTAGGGGAAAAAAGCATTACATAATTGTATATTGGATTGGACATGAGCTCAATGATACAAACAATATATGAGAAATACTCAAAATATTTTAACAATTGTCCTCTATTATAATTGTGTTTCTAAAATTCTACAGAAAACAAGTATAAAGGTCACATTTGTCAAAATTAGATAGTAATTCTGACTGATCCATAAAGCAAAATGTTGATTAAGTTACACTACATATAATTTTACTAGATGAGTAGATCTTAAAACAGAATTGAATTGGAGCAAAGTTTAGTGGAGAGTAGTGGTTGTAGGTCATATCTCAAAAAAAGTTATTAAGATATAGACAAATGTTTATGACATCACAATCTAGAAGATAGGAAACAGCATTGTCCTGGAACTTTAACCTCCTAATCGTACAGGGAAGTTTTTCTGAAGAATAAAAAGAGCTTCATGTGTTGTGTACAAAGTATTTTCAATGTGAAGTGGCTGAAGAGAGCATAGAATCTGGAACAAGAGGCTACACCAACTACTAATTATATTTAATTTTTTCACAAATTAAAAACTAATTACATACACACACAGAGTAATACCTACTTTGCATGAGTGTTAGGAGGTTTAAAAGAGCTTTGTATGTATCTTCCATGATGCCTAATACAAAACATGTTCAATAAAAGTAGCTGTGAACTTGCTTTCCAAGGGAGTATAGAAATCACTGGTTGCAGAATCGAAAAATATGCAACAGCCAGGCATCAAGAGTGAAGTCCCAAGAATTACGACACCATAACGGGTAGTTTAAGATGAGCAATATTTAGAAATCCAGGCAGGCAGGTAACACTAGGGAATTCAGTCAATGAGTGGTATTACCTAAAATGATGGATTAGCTAAAAGTTTAAAAACTAGTAACTACTTTATAAATATTAAATATTAAAATCCCAACATTCTTATAAGCACTAATTGTATTTAAACAAAAACTCATCTGTTTTGCCCAAGTGATACAAGTGCTTTCAGAACTGCAAAGTTCAGTGGCACCCCATGACTTGCTGTGTATAGTATAAGCCCTTTATTCTAGGACTTATGACATTGTACTGTCTAATCTGCCTTTCAGTCTTTACTTCCCATAACATCACATACATACACACCCTATACTTCAGACACACACACAAAACTACTTGATGTTTGTGTGTTCTTTTGTATGTGTCTTTGATCTTTTGTAAATTCCCTCTGCTCACAATTTGTTGAATGAACAACTGAATGAATGGAAAATTATAAAGATAATCTTATAGTATCAAATTATCCAACATTTTCTTTAAGCATTAAAAAAAAACAGCATGGAGCTCTCTTTGATTCTCTGCTAATGTTGCACAGATTGATTTTTGATGACTTTTTGTTGTCTGTTCATGTTTCTTAAAATAAATACGTGAATTTCAAAATTGACATGATCATTTGGTTTGCAGCGGCTGCCGCAGCAGACATGGCTTACCACCATATCAGACCTCCCATTGGCTATTCCATTCCCAAGCCCATATCATCTCTGCTGATGCGAGGGTGGAATGCATGTCCTGAAGTGAGTAATTTTTATTTCCTCTTAGAAAATGTGTTATGGTCAAAATCTGTCACAAATAGTGTAACTCCAAAGTCTACTTTCAGTGTGTATTTTAAGACTGTCAAGGCAGGAAGACTGATTTGCCTTCTGCTCTTTAGTCTCTAATTGCCTCAAGAAGTCTGAGTATCTCATATTTCTTTGCTGCTGCTCTCTGATTTTGAAATGTTTCTCACAACTGATTAGCAAAAGAGAGACCGGGGTATGACAGATGACTCACAGTCTCATCTCAGCTGCAATTTTATTAACTATGCTTGAGCCACAGTTAGTCATTTTCTGAAGAAAGAAGTTTGGCACAAAATGGATTTGTGTTGGCTTTTCACCATGAGGCAGGCCTTCAGGCAAAGGCCCCATGACAAGTTGTCTTTAGTAGCACTGGCTCAAGCAGGATACAGGAGACCTAGCCCTAGTCCTTCTCTAACTCTCTGAGTGGTTGTGATAAAGTGGTTAAGAGCACAGATGGAGGGATCAATGTTATGGATGGAATAAGTAAAGTAGAATATGTAAACAGTGAAAAAAAATTAAATGTGATCATAGATCTAAGATCGTTGAGGGAAACACACATATAATCCCAGAATGAAATCGCAGACCACTTGTCTACAGGAAAGGATTCTTCTTATCTATGCCAGACATTTCAATGCCTACTTTGTTCTCAGAGAATGACAAAGGAGGAGATTCCACAACTTTCTCCTGATAACACAGTGTCTAAAATTTCCCTGCCCACATATATTTTTGTCTATTGATATCCTTGTGTTTTGATGTCTGCCACATTGATTCTCCTGCTCTGAGTAGAGAGAACCAGTTCACATTCTTCATGCTGGAGGTTCTTATACATAAAAGCCCAATGGCCCTTATTTGTCCAGTCCAAACCACTCTAGTTATTGTGCTTTTCTTATATGACCTTGTTTCTCATCCTTTGTCTCTCTTCAACAAGGGAGCAGATAAAGTGTAACTATTGTTTTCTCAGAAAGCACCTCACCAAAGGAGAAATAGAGTAAGCCCCAGTCCAGATATTGGAAGGAGAAAGCATAGTTCCCCACTTCTATTTTCTATAGGCAAAACCCACACGAAATCATTACCCAATCCCACAAGTGTACACAGAGACTCTTAAGGAGAAAAATAAAGATTATTATGGCATGTGATTTTAATTATCTCAAAAGAAAAAAAAAAGAACTCTTCTCCTAAGCATTCAATCTGGCAGATTATGTATTTATTTGTGTAGAACCTTCTTTCACTACCAGAAAGCAGGGACTAGCAGGGACTAGTTTGTTTGCTTGTTCTGTTTGCTGCTGTAACCCCAGCACCTAGAACCATACCTAGTTGATGGTCAAAAATATTTGTTGAGTAAATGAATATCACTATTGCTTGTCAATGACTCCAATCCACTCATCTGAATTTCAGTGTCCAAAAATTGTCTTGAAAATTACATGACTTAAAATGTTTGAGAAAAGGCTTTGTTGTTTTGTTTTGTTTTGTTTTGTTTTGTTTTCAATATGAACCTTAGGCATATTTTCTAGGAATAAGTATGTCAAAGAGATAATGCAGAATTTCTTTCTCTCTTTGGTGTGTGAGTTGTTCCAAAGTATAACATAAAAAAAAATCACAAGAGTCCCTTTGGCTTCTATTAACTGACTCTTCATGATTATGATTATAAATAAGAAACCTATAGAAGTTTTCATTTGGAGATAAAAGCAAGTTATTAGCAACTTCTAAAAGCATTTGGGCGGGGGGTAGATGGATATCACAAGTAACAGGTGAGGAAATGAGAAAGAGAACCTGAATAAAGCCAAAGGAGGGTACATATAAGGTTTAAAAAAAAATACTAAGAGGCCAAAATCAAGTGCTTACTGGAAAAGTTTTATTGCTAAGCAGCAAAGCCTACCAGCCCAGGGCCTGGACTCCAGGAATGAAGTTCAGGGTGAAGGATGGGGAGAAAGCACAGTAGGAAGCAAAGTATCTGACTAGCTGGCTATCTCTGGGCTGGACAGTCAGGTTGGGCCCTGGCTTAAACATGGTACCCATCTCATTAAGAAGTTAACTGCCTCTGGATGTGACACACCTGAATCATCTTGGCATTATGCAATAAGGTCTTCATGTGAGTAGCCTGAGTAGTGAGGAAAAGGGAAACAATGAGCTGGTTTTCTTTCTTTCCCTCAACAATTATTTATTGAGTCTCTACTATATACTGCCCCAGGAACAAGTTCTGGGGATTCAGTGAAGATGCACTCTCCATGGAGCCTAAGGGCCAGTACCCAAATGGAGATTAATTGAATAAACACATTAATGATTTTATAGTTACAAGGCAGAGCAAGGAAAACAAGATTAGATGAGAATGCATACTACAGAAATTGGCAAGTGAGGGACAAGGAATTAGTGTAGGTCAGGAAAGGCTTCCTGGAAGAAGTGTCACTAGAGCTGAGATCACAAGCATAAATAGGAGTTTGCTGAATGAAGGGGGTTGGTGAGAGAGAAAAACAGTCCAAGCAAAGAGACCACATACAAACTCATTGAGAGAAAGGACACAAGGGAGAGACTTATTAGTTATGGAAACATGTAGCCACTGAGGGATTAAATCTCTATACCATCATTTGAAACAAGTTCACCTTTAGATCTGAGAACTAACGCCATGCTCTCCTGGCCATTGCTTTCTAGGTTATCTAGTTTACCACTCATTCTTTCCTTCTTGTTTGTCTTTGCCTCACTCCTTAAATTGAAAGCACATTATTATTTCTTATGTGTGGGAAATGGAAAATGCTGTTTGGAAAATAGTGAAAGGTGGAGGAAAAGTCCTGTTAGGTCAGATTTTGGAAAGCTTTGGAAACCAGAATAGGGAATTTGGATATGAAATTCCAGGCAATTATGTTTTTTTGTCTCTAAAGCAGTGCAGAGATATGATAAAAGCAATTTTTTTTAGAAAATCCATCTGAATTTGGTATGAAAGTTTAACTTAAAAGAATTATATGTAGTCTAGTGAGACAGGCACTGAATTATCTTCTAGTGTGCATTGGGATAGCTGAGCATTGTTTCTTAATATGTAAGCTACCTATTACCTGCTCCAGTTTACCTGGGAATATTTCTTAAAATGAAGGTTCTGGGGCCCTATTCTAAATCTACTGAATCAAAATGTCTGGGATGGAGTCTAGGACTTGTCATTTTAGCAGGCACCTCAGGCTGTTTGTGCCCAGTAAAGGCAGAGAATTAGAGGGCTGAAACGGGAGCAAAAGACAGGGATGTCAGAGCTTCCAGCTGGGCTGCTAGCTGCATTAATCCAGTTGATTACAACACAAAGACTATAATGGTTACCATGGGGATTCAGGAACAAGGGTAAATTTGAGAACTACTTCAAAGGAAACAAAACATCCTAAGGAAGTGAAAGACTGGATTTAGGAAATGAAGAAGAGGAAAGAGCCCTGGAGAACTGTCAATGGCTGCCTTCTGAGAATCAGCTAGTGACCAGAGTACTGGTTCTTTAGGCCCTTAGGTGTCAGGGATATTGTTGACAATGAGAGAAGAACAAAGCCAACAGTTCTGCAGCAAGGTGAAGTTGCTTTTAAAAAAAAAAAGCATAGAAAAAGGAAAAAAAGAAAGATAGCTACCAAGAGATAAAAAAAACAAAAACAAAAACAAAAACAACTAACCTGGTCTACAAAACTTAGGGAACTGTCAATTAGAAAAAAGTTATTGTGCAAGAAGTTGGCATAGCTGCTCTTCTCACCTTAAAGGCGCTTAACCAAATGAAGTAGGATCAGGGTAGGCAGACAGATGGCATAGGAGCTAAGCTCAAGCAGAGAGGCTGAACAAAAATAGAGGGGAGAGGAGTTGGAGTTAAAAGCAAGGAAATTTTAAACCCAGAGAGAAAACAGAAGAGAAGGAATAAGGTTAGGGACTTTCAAAATAAGAAAGTTACATCATTTGCTGGCAATTCTGAATAGGAGAAAAAATAGGAGATAGGTGGGTCATCTAATAGTATTTACATTATTCTAGTAGTCCTTTAAGCTTAACCATTTGCCAAATATAGACATAAAGATAGTGATATATAAAGATATATTAAGAAATATATAAATATATAAAATATATAAAGATATAAAAATATAAAAATATATTATATATAGATAGGAGCAGAGAAAGTACAACCTTTTTCCCCCCACTAGGAAATATAAAATAGGGTAATATTGTATACCATGAAAGTATGCTTTGAATGTTTTACTGGGATATCAAAAATAAAATGGTTTCAGTATACCTCTATCTTTCCAATAACTCTGGCTTTGAATGAGAGAGGCTTATTCTACTATTACTTTTAAATCTAATATTTATAAGAACATTTAATTTCTGTGCACAAGGAGTACTCACACCAAAAAATTGTGACATGCTAAACTCAAGAGATCAAACTTTGAAAGCTTATACACTAATGGGTTATTTAGTTTTCAAAATCTTAATAATAATTGGCAATAAGGCTTGTTAAAATTCCTTTTGTTCAGGATCCATTGTGTTGATCTTGAAGCCCCATTTGTTCTTCTAAAATGATTGAAGCTGAGATCCCCACCTAGTGGATTTAGAGGATTTTACAGGTTTTACAGAACAAGCCTACTACCCCTGGAAATCCTTAATTTTTTTCTCTTATTGAAATAACAGGTTTTAAAAACTCTACTTAAGATCTAGGATAATTGTCAACAGAACAGTTGCAAATGGTTGAAATATACCAATATGCATATCAGCTAGACTACAGTTAACAAACAAAGCTCAATTTTTATTTTCATACCATAATTAGGAAAACAGATCAGGCACAAATATGAATATATAATCATCTGTGTAGAAAGCAATATTGTAATACCACTAATTGAGATGTGTACAGTAATTTCCATAAAATAAACATCAAGTGTAAACTGTTCAAGTACTTTTTTCTTATTTAATCTTTCATTTGCTTAAGGCTTTTTTTTTATGTTTGTTTTCTTTTCCAGGACTAGACAAAACTTTTCTTTCCCATTTTTCTGTTCCTTAGAGAAGCAAACTCAATTAATTCTGTCAAACATATCTTCTGGCTCCATCTTTGATTTTTGCATTATATTCAGTCGTACTTCTATTTCATTGATAACAATGAGGTACTGAGGATTTTTTCCTCCAAAATAATGCATTGGAAATGTATGCAAAGGCTAGGGGGTGTTTGTGTGTCCTTTTGAAGAAAGCTAACGTAGAAAATGATTATTAGTTGAGTTCTGCCTCTAAAGGTGATGTATTAACATAATCAGCAGATGGTGGATACAGTGTAGGTTTTGAAGCAGAGTTTTCAGCTTCAGTTATTCTTCTAGGAATTAGAGGCACCTTAGTTTTTGTCTCAAAACTAACGTCTTTTAACTCTGACAAGGAGGAAAGCCCCTTATGTATCTCCACTCTTACTGTACCTTCTTCATGTGTGTTGTTATCTTTATCTGGTTGAATAGTTTGAATGGCTCCCAAATCTTGCATATTAGTGTTAATTTCACTACAAGAAGGTCTATTTTCAGTTTCAGGGGAACACGTGATACTCAAATCCTTAGCCGTAATAGTAGCCTCAACAGAACTTGAATCATACAACATGTGTTTTTCACTTTTTCCATTTCCCCAAGTTTGCTGCATTTCCTTTCTGCTGCCTTTTAAGGTCATCTGTGAAGTCCTAACTAATGTACTAGAATTTGCCTCACTTTCATCGAGCATTTTATTCTCTTCTTTTTCTAATATTTTTATCTGTAGTGCTTCAGTGCCATCATCTCTAGGTAATGCATTTGTGCTGTCAATTTCTTTTTTGCCACTATTGGTTAGATTCCAAATGGCTTGAGTACTGAGAGAAGTACTGATATCTTTGGGAGTCTCTGTTCTATTTTGGTAGGGAATAGAATTTGTCTTCATCATTGTTAGGTCACCCTTGGCTTGTGTCTCAGAGGGAATGAGAGAGGAATCATAAGTTTCTGTTTGAAAAAGTTTTTTTCCTACATCATTTCCCTCATCTGTAATACAACTTTCCACAATTTGATGTGATAGTTTTGGTTTTGTCATTAATGTTTTTTCTTCATTTCTAAGTTGTTTATGACTTGAGTGTTGCTCTACATGTTTTAAAGTTTGATTTTGATCTAAAGTATGTTCCTTATAGGTGTCAGTCTTGTGGACACCTACAAGTTGTGTTTGATTCCCCAGAGACAAAGAAAGCTGATTTGGCTTAGTGGTCTTTGGTTTGTCCTGCTCCATGTGCTGGGTGGGCTCTGTTGCCTCTTGGTCAGTTGTCTCCCTGGTACTGCTGGGTGGTAAAACCTCATTTCCTGTACTTTCCCAGGTAGCTGGTAAGTACCCAGGAACATCCAATGCAAGGGGAGTTGCACCTTCCATTTGCTCAGTTGAGAACTGAGAGCTTGAATGCCTGTGTTCAGCTTTGATGGATGTGGGCTGAGGCAATGTTGACAGGCTGCTAGCAAGAATGAGGCCAGTAGGGTGACAGTTGACTTCTGTAGAGCTCTGGTTGACTAGAGGTAAGTCATTAGCACTGAGCAGAGGGGTCTTTTTAGTGTTTTTTTTGTAATGTGGGGTCTGCTTTGGAGCATGTTTGAGAGGCACACTCTTTGAAATGAGTCTAACATAGTTGTTACTCTCTGGCTGTTGGGAAAATTCTGCAGAGGACACAAGGTTTATACTGGCTTCTTTCTGAGAAGCTTTAGATAATTTATTCGGTGGTAACAATATGTGTTTCCATTTCCTTGGGAGTTCTGGCAAGGATTTTTCTGGATGGACTTTGACTTTTCTAAAAGGGTGTAAATTTAATTTTATCCTTGAAGTTTGTTTTTTAATTTTCCCTTTGAGGTCAGTTTGATTGGTTCTCTTCTTTTTCAGAATCTGTGGATCAGTAAGCCATTTTCCTCCCTTGTTTCCCTCCTGAAGATTGACACATTTTTTAAGATCCAAGTTGGTCAGGTGGCTACTTTGACTTTTCTGCTGTTTCCAATGGGTTGATGTTTTGGATACTAAATCAGGATTACAGAAGCTAACCCTCTTTGGGGAATATGTTTTCTTGATTTTTGTTGACAACCTTGATAACTCCATGTTGTCCTCACTCATAAGGAATTTTTCTATTGCACTGTTAATTTGGAATTGCTCTTTCTTAGCCTTTGAATGTTCTTTACAATTTGGCTTCTTTTCTTTCACATAATCTTGAAATTGATCACAGGGCACATATTTACAGATAAGAGAATTTTTCGGCTGAAAATACCTAGGCCTGCTCTGTTTTAACAGTCCACAAGGATCATCATATTTTGATCTATGTTTTTGTAAGACCTTTTGTACACAATGTTCCTCAGGCTCACAAGGCTTGGATGATGAGCCTGTAATAAAATGTCTCTGCCTGTGAGGTTGTAAGCCATTGTCTTTTTTTTCTATTGGAGGCTGCCATGATTCATTTGTTAAATGCTTTTCAAGACTTTCTCTTGCCAAGGCTGAACCGGATGTTGCATATCTTCTACTAAATGTGTCACTGTTGATATCTGCTGAACAATAAATGCAGAAATTTAGCAGTGAGCAGAGTTTTATTACCCCAACCAAACAGATGCTTAGAAACCTTATGAAAGGTGCAAAAATGATTCCTCTGATTATGGCAATTCTTGGATATTTCCTGATTTTTAACCAAACTCACAAAAGACTTTGGGTAGTTTAGTGTGTTTACAAGGCTACTCTTTATGGCCACATTTTAATCAGTTGCAATGCTGACCTAAAAGTTGCAGAATTAGAAATGAAAACATTCATAATTGTATGTTTTTACATTAGTTGTTGGTTATGTCAGCTTTAAAAATGAATAATAGCTAAACTCTTTTCACATGGCCAGCATAATTTTTTTCTGCATTAATTTCCCAGTTGGAACTAAATATTAGGAAGAACATGATACTGTATTGAGTAATGTTCATATTTCAAAGATAGAATAACCTCAGCAACAACAACAAAATAGTTATGATACTATTGGCTACAAAGCAGAGACCATATCTGCCTTATTTCCCATCACATAATATGGTATTAATTAAGGGGTGTCTGGGAGGCTCGGTTGGGTAAGCATCTGACTCTTCATTTTGGCTCAGCTCATGATCTCATGGTCCATGAGATTGAGCCTTGAGTCAGGCTCTGTGCTGACAGCAAAGAGCTTGGTTGGGATTCTGTCTCTCCCTCTCTCTCTGCCCCTCCCCCATGCACATGTGCACAGGTGTGCTCTTCCTCTCTCAAAAATAAACTTTTAAAAAATATATAGTATTAATCAAATATTTGTTAAATGAATGAGTATTTTGGAATATGGCCTTATCTTTATTGCGGAAATCTCTGTGAGTTTTAAATTGTACATGTTAGCATAATATTAATGATACATGTTAAATAATATTAATGACAAAAGTAATAGAAATATTTACCATTAATTAAGCATCTACTAAGAGCCAGGCATTGTGCTGAGTATTATACCTTCATTATCTCATTTAATATTCACAGAAGATGTGATCCACTGGACAAGTCCTATCATCCTATCACTTTTAAGGTGAAGAAATAAGCCTAAAGAGGTGAAACATTTCCCCTCATCACAGGTCCACTAACGATATGGGCAAAACTTGACCCAAGTCTGTCTGACACCAAACCCTATTCTCTTAACCCAATGCATATTAGACTTAAAATTACATCTTATAAGCGTACTGTCTCTTGTCTTCTGAAATTGTTTTACCAAGAGGAAGAAAGAAGTATTTCTGTTCAGCAATAGAAAGGAAGAGGTGAACTAAGCTTCACATTAGCATCTAACTTGAAGATTTGCCTTCAATTTTCTGCGTGACCTTGGAGAAGCTATTTACTCAATGGGTATCAAGAGACAAGACTTAGATGAGAATTATATGTGGGTGTAAAATTATTCTAGGGAAAGAATTTTAGCCTTTGTCAGATTCTAAGAGAGTTCTGTGACTCAAAGATAAATATTAGGAACTTTTGTACTACATAGTCCCTAAAGTCTCCCTTACTCCTGAAATACTATGGTTCTGTGTCCCCAAGTTTGAAGACATAATCAGAGTGACATTGCCTCTTACTGACTTCTTTTGTGGTCTTGGTTGTTTTTTCCTCAAATACCTGTCTTCTCTATCTCTATCTGCCTGGTAAGTAGCAGAATTTCAAGTCTTTCTTAAAAGTAAATATATTGGTTTGACAAACAAATGTGTTCTCTGTGTGAAACAAGGGACTGGGTTTTAAATGGTTAAGAGACAGCATTCCCTTCAGTATAAGAGTTTCCCATAGAAAAGTTAAGGCATTGGACAAAGCTAACCATCTGTCTAAGGTGTGACTCTGTTGAAAGGGTAAGTACTTATTTCTTTATAAAATAAAGCCAATCTGATCTGGTTTCTATGGTAGATGTTTTGTTGTTGGGATTTTGTTTTTGTTTTTGTTTTTTTGCTTTTTTTCCCCCCTTGGCTATTCCTCTCTTAAATCAAATAATCAGTCCCCAGAAACTAGTAAGAACTGGAGTCTGGGGAATACAATGGAATAAATTCACATCCTGCCTTATGCCACATCTGAGACAGCATACGGGTTCATTCTTTTCCAATTGTCCCCAAATCCATCCTTAGGGCCATATCCTCATGGTGCGAATTTCTTGGTGCAGCACCTCTGCCATTCATATTTGAGAGAAAGCCCTGCTTGTTGTAAACCAATTCACATAAATGACAGGAACCTCTTTACAGAGAAACTGTCAAAGTTTCACTGCTGATCCTGAAAGCATTACCTTACTATTCAGGAAGGAAAAGGAAGACATTTAATTCATTGCCTCCACCTAAATATTGACATTGCCCATGTACGGTGGGTAGATGTCATGGCCAGATTCACTTGGCTCCCAACATGGGACGATGAATTAAGTCCTGACTTTCCCTGGACTGGGAAGTTATCATCCCTGACAGCTCAGCAAGCAAAGTGTGTGTCTTGACATCATTCCTGAAATGAATCACTAGCATTAGAAGGCTCATTCTTCTAACATGTCATGCTCTGAGAAGGTTGCTTACTGCAGAATTGGCATTAGAGCTCGAAGGATGTTGGAATAGAAGCCAATACTCAGCCTCTCATAAATCTTAACAGTATATTGCTATTTAAAAGGCTTCTTTTCTTAAAATAAATAAATAAATAAATAAAAACCAAAACACTGTTAGGCATTGGGTCAGAAAATTCACTTTCCAAAAGGCACAATATACACTTACTCTCAGCTCCTGGGCGGGGGGCGGGGGGGGGGTTGTCCTCATCTACACGTCACCCCCAATCCACACCCACACCACACCCAGAGGGGTCCAGTATGTTTGTAAGAAGGATAGACTGGTGCTACACAATGATTTTTATGGCATTCTTCTATTGAGAAAATTAAAGGAGATTACCTCTTTCAGAGAAATTTAAACAGAGTGGGATTTTCTAAAACAAGACAACTCACCTATTGTTCTTGTTACATGCTGTGGCAGACTTTGAGGTTGGACTTCCCCCAACTCATGATTCCTTAGCTTTTTAACTCTCTTTGGACAGTATCTTGTAAGTAAGCTGGCTTCATTAAAAGCTGCCACATTCCCGGGAGGCTGTGAACATCCTGACTGCAGCAATCTGCCACCAAAGCAGAAGAAAGTGCTGTCTGCCCCATGGTCTTTCCCTTTCAGGTTTCTAAATGATCTGTCAAGGGCTGTGGACTCAGAGGCCAGTGCTGCTTGATGGCTGTTTTCCTGTAAAAGCGGCATTTCCTTTCTGGACCCCACAATGGACATGACCTTTATCTCGTTTTCCTGAGTTAAGTGGCAGTTACAGTATCCCTTAGTGTGGTAATTTCTTGCCTCATGAGCACACAGGGATTCATCGAAGGTTCTGCAACAAAGGTTTTCTGATGTGTGTTCATTTGCTTTGCCTTGTTGGAGTTTCCAGTTAAATACAACTAAACCTAGGCAAGTGAGACCAACAGCTCCTGTGACAAATAGAGAGACCATTAAAAGATAACATCATAGGAAGAAACGTATAAATCACCAAATGTGAAATCCACAAATATCAAGGTTAATGGTTTAAAGGGCATCAGAATAGGTGGGCAGTCTATCACCATGTAGAAAAATGTCAGTCCAGACAGAGGCTGTTTATTCAACATTGTTCTGTTTGTTAATTTGGATCTTTCTTTGTCTCTATTAAAAATTTTAAGAAAAAAGTGTCATCTGGAATATCTTTGGTAGAAAAAAAAAGGGTTTTTTTCATGGACTGAGATTCATCCAAGATAAAATAATTCTTGCATTAAAGTTCTTTTTCTGCCTATAGGAAACCAAATTTTCTATTTCTTAATCCCATAGTGAATAAAAATAGACTATATTTAGTACGTACCTGGAAATTCCCATAGAACATAACCTCCTCCTATTGCCATATTTTCATCAGCCCTAAAGATTCACCCACACCTCTGTAAAAGTCATTGGCTTCCTATTAGCATAAAGACCAAACTCTTGGCATCCAAGATTCCCTGCAGTCTGGCCATAACCTCCCTCCCTTGCCTACTTTTTCATTTTTCGTTATTAAAACACTGTGTTTCAAACTCTTCATTAGTCTTAAAGTACTTCTGAGCCTTTGTGCACACCCTTAGTGATGCCTGCAATACTTTCTCCTATCTCTGCTTATTTGAAATTTATTTATCTTTTAAAAACTGAATCAATACCTCAAAATTTCTTGATATGTTTGCTGTTTTTTCCATCTTGTAAAGATCATTCCCTTCTATGAACTCCCACAATAAAATGACTGACGTCTAATCTCAGACTGTCTGGTACTGTTCTTTCATGTTCTTTGTATGTGTAGCTTATTCTCTGAATAAGTTTATTCTCTAAATAATATAGTTTATTCTCTGAATAAAATTATAAAGGGCAGTGTTTCTCAAACTCACGTGCAGAGTCTAACCTGTTTAGACATCCCTGTTTCCCATCTTGACAAACGGCATGCTCAACCACCTAGATGTTCAAACCAAAGTCTCTGAGTTATACCTAACTCCCTCTCTGTCACAGTGATTTCCTTCTTTCTCAGCACTTATAACAGTATAAAATTATTGGGTTCACTTGCTTGCTTGTTCACTGTCTGTCTCTCCCCTGCCCCTGCCCCCCGCCCCGTGCCGCTAGAATTAAGCACTATGAGGAAATGGACCTTTTCAGTCTTGTTCACTCTGTATCTCCAGTACCCTTAACTCTAGCACAAGCACTCCAGAAATGTTTATTGAATATTCTTAAATAAACAGAAGGGATTCTGTTTATGAGTTCTAATAATGAAATGCACTGAGTGGTCTAATGTTACAAATGGTGATTGGGAAGACATGGCATCACTATCAACTGAGCTAGGAGCTCTGTCTTCTAAGTCTAGCTCTGACCATAAATTGCCGTGTGACCTCAGGCAAGTCATTTCCCCTAGAGAACACAGTTTCCTGACACTGGAAATGAGAACAGTGAAAGAGATGATGTCAGCATTTTAGACTTTTCAATTGACTGCACCATGCCTGGTTCCCTCCACTGCAGGCAACTTTAATGAAAATATGATGTTATTTTTTGAACTTGAAAGAAAAGGGAAAGTGTCAGGCATGGTCGCTTCCTTGTTCTGTTAAGGATGAAGATTCCAAAGAGAACAGCAGCCGCTGATACAAAACTTCAACCTTTGGGTAGTTTACTAGATCTTGAAGTCTTATAAGCTTCATTTTAATTTAGTTGACAACAGTATATTCTTAGTGCTGTCACAGTTTGAAATAATTTAATATCTATTGAAGACTCAACATTTTTTAAAAGTGGTAGCAAAATGTAGACCAGAATGTTTTTATTGCCAGATCCTGGAGCTAGGGTTATTCCAAACAACGGTTTCAGCTTTAAAATATTAAAAACATATGAAAATACAAAAATTTTGGAAACACTCCGTATCTCTTACATGGGGTAAGAAAACTCAGGATTCAAAGCTTTGTTCTGACACTTCCCTTGGGCAAGTTTTCTTTAAAAAAAAATAAAGAGGGGCGCCTGGGTGGCGCAGTCGGTTAAGCGTCCGACTTCAGCCAGGTCACGATCTCGCAGTCCGGGAGTTCGAGCCCCGCGTCGGGCTCTGGGCTGATGGCTCAGAGCCTGGAGCCTGTTTCTGATTCTGTGTCTCCCTCTCTCTCTGCCCCTCCCCCGTTCATGCTCTGTCTCTCTCTGTCCCAAAAATAAATAAACGTTGAAAAAAAAAAATTTTTTTTTAAAAAGAAAGAAAAAGAAAGAAAGAAAGAAAGAAAGAGAGAAAGAAAGAAAGAAAGAAAAAGAAAGAGGGTATTTATTTATTTATTTTGAGAAAGAGAGAAAGAGCAAAAGGGGCAGAGAGAGAGGGATACAGACAGAATCCCAAGCAGGCTCCATGCTGTCAGCACAGAGCCCGATGCAGGGCTGGAACTCATGAGCCATGAGATCATGACCTGAGGGGAAACTAAGAGTCAGATGCTAAACCAATTGAGCCATCCAGGCACCCTCCCTTGGGCAAGTTTTCTAACCTCTCTGAGCCTTATTTTTCCACCTCTGTCAAACAGGGATGATTACTACCACTCAGAAATTAAGTGAGGTAATATATGTGACATATTTAATGCAGTGCTTTGATTAAAGTAAGGTTCAGTGAATTATCAACATGATTCATGGTTATGATTGTTGCTTCTATTGTTTAGATTTGATATTGCCCTATTAGGTCCTAGAACACTTAATGGTTGGGGGAGGGGAGAAGGATTAAAAAGTCCAAAAAGTAAAATCATTAAGAGAATACTTTGTATGGCTGGTGCAGTTACTAAACCAAATAATAAAGGAAATAAAGACCTAAAATTTTTTAAACACATGCATCAGCCATTGAAATGAGAGTAGGCATAATCTGATTATAGGGTAAATTTCTCCTCTAATTGTGTCTAAATGGCAAGGAACCACTCACTCTCCTGCTGTTGATGCTAGAAGTATGTCTGTATCACATTACCACTCAGGTATGGTCACTTTCTATTAGTGCAGGGAGCAGAAAGCAGCAAATGAAGCTTGTAGGCAGGCTGAACGTGCTATTAAGGAGATGGTTGAATTTTCATTGCCATGGGCATTGTTGCTATTTTTAAGAGGTTGTTCTAACAATCTTTCTGAGTTGGAAAAACAACAATAACAACAAAAAACAAATTTAATAAGTTCTCATTGGAAATGTTAGAGCTTCATGAAATCTTTCTCTTTTCACCCACCAATTCAGAGTAGGAAGTGTTAAGATGTTAGCGTTTGATGCCAAATAATCACTTAATAGTTTTAAATTCACTGAATATGATTATATTCCCTGGAATTGTAATGATTTACTGTAGCCAAAGAAGGAAAGGGAAATCAGAGGTCAAATTATAGTTCTAAGTCTTTTACCCCATAATCTACAGGTATAGATTATTGACTACACTTTTACTTCAAAAGGAGTAGATTCTTAATAGAATAAATTGTACAAAATCAGAGTTTTTTAAAAGACAAACACCTTCTCAAAACAGCATCTGTAACAATTACTCAGTGAAAGATGCATTATGATACTTTCACACTTTAAAACTTAACATGTGTGTATTCATAACTATAAGAATTTACCCATGCTTCCTATTATAAGCTTCCTATTATTTTGACAAACCTTTGAATCTTCCAGAATTTATATCCATCTCTACACTAACATAAGTTGTTAGTAAAATCTTTTCCGAAAATAGATATAAAAATACCTAGAAGATACTGAAAATCTCTATTGTAATATTTCCAAAATTATGCCCTACAAAACACTAATGTAATGAAATCCTCTGTGAAAAGAGTTAATGGTTAAATGAATTTGAGAAGTGCTCCACATTGTATGAACTTTGGGGTTCATAATGCTTATTAGAAAATGAAAGGCAATGAGGAAAACACTGCAGTAAAGAAGTCGGTTTCACTTTGTTTAGTCCAGCATTACCCAAATCTATTTGAGCCCCACAACATTTTGCATCTGTGTATGTTCTTATCGAAATATGTATTAATTATTCCCTAGAACTAGTCTTTGAACTCTAGCATTCTCGGACATTTAGGGTAAAACTCCCTGCCCTATTACTTTTGTCTTTTATGGTAAATTATTTCTTAACACTTATAATTACTGACATGGTTACACAGTTTTTAAAACAATTTATCTTTCTGAGAGGATTAAATTCACTTCCAAGTGAGTTTGATTATTGCCGATGATAGTTCATTGTTTAGACCTGACTCTGGTTTCCATCTATTCTGATTAAAAGTGTAACTCTCAGGAGGAGTTGAAAATATGATGTTCAGATTTCACTGGAAACCTACTATAGAATAATTATATATAGCACATATTCAAAACCTTCATTTCAGTCCTGGATGTCATTTGCCCAGCCTCTGGTCTTCTAGCTTTGAGGAACCACCTCCCACCCCACCCCACCCTACCCACCACTCCTCGCCATGGTTACCTACAAGTGCTAAGGATTTCACCATGAACTACAAGCATAGGGGGAAAATACACATTCCAGGTAGATGACTCAAGAAATCTCATGTGTATTTGATCTTTGACTAATGACACTAAGTACCACTTTATATCATTCATCCAGTGAAAGGTAACAATAGCTGATGCATAGTTAAAGAAATGCTTAAACTACCACAGCAAAATAATAGAGTTGAAAATTATCTTCTGCTTAGTCAATCTGGGGAGGTATGCGCCAAGTTTAGGAATGAGTTAGACAAACAAATCTTGTAAGAATTCAGAACCCCCAAATAGGAGGAAATCAAGGCAGAGAGAGGCTAAATAACATGCCCAAGGTCACATAGCAAGTAAGAGGGGAGCCAGGATTCAATCTTGGGCAATCTAATTGCAGAGCTCGTGTACTTAATCATTGTGCTGTACAACCATTATAGAGCAGGACTGCATGTGATTGTCCTTAATAGCACGTCCTCGTGCACGTGGTTAAGCCCACCAATTCTTACTATCCCATGGGGAGGCATACACATGTATGTGAGTGCCTTGAGGAAAGAGACCACATCTCATCACTTTTTAATCCCCATTCCTAGCATTTTAATGAATGTACCAGTAGTTCATGGCAGATGGATGATGATGAAATATAGATACTATTCCCACACTAGACAAGATAACTGAAGTCTAAATAGCAAGGTAATAGACTCAGGATTACAGGGGTAGTTATACCAAGACCTAGCCCTTGAATTCTGGTCCAAGCCCCTTTCTTCTGTTAGCTTCTCTGCAACAGGAAATTCTAACAACCTGTGCCAAGTTAATCACTATCCTCCCACATTCAGTGACAACCTCTCCCTTCCAAAGCCCTGGAAAATTTCCCCAATTTCCCAGGATTGGCATCATTCAGTGTATTTTAAGAATATGGAGAAGAGTTGGACACATTTCTCCGTGGCATACCTGCAAAGCCAAGGACAGTCAGCAGGGCCACATCCTGCCCTGGGAGGAGGGAACTTCTGTCCTTTAGAACCAGAGTCAAGTTGGGAACCTTGGAATCACAGTTGGTCTCAGACAGCTTTAGCACACTCTTTGCAATAGCCACCGCTGTGTCAGACGGCTGACAATTTAGGTCCTTGGCATTCCTGAGCATGTGAGCAGAAGACTTAACGTAGTTTCTTAAAAACCGGGCAAGAGGGTAGAGATCACAAGAGCAGCTCCACTGGTTCTTATCTAAACTCAGAAGGATCAACTGCTTCAGTGGAGTGAAAACATCTGGCATGTGGGCCAACCTATTTCGAGAAAGGTCCACTTCCTGTAGTTGAGGCAAGGGCTGGAAGGCATCTTTCCCAATGTAGGAAATAAAATTGTTAGATAAATCCAGATGCCTGAGACTGTGGAGCTTTGTGCCTCCAAAAGAACTGTCTGTCAGATTAGTGATCTGATTCCCATCCAGTTGGAGCCGGGTCAGGCCCTTGGTGTTTCGGAACCAGGACCCTTGCAGGGTGCGGAGAGCGTTATTGCTAAGCACCAGAACCTGCAGACTGAGAAGCCTGCTGAAGGTGTGATCAGTAAGCGAAGAGCTGGATATGCGGTTGTGCTCCAGCAACAATGTCCGCAACTTTGAGAGGCCATGCAGGGCATCTTCCCGAACATCCTCGATGCCATTTCTGCTCAAGGAGAGCAAGGCAAGATTAAACAAGAGAGACAAGTTTGTGCTGTCTATAGTGGAGAGGTATCCATCAGTGATGATTAAAACCCTCGTGGTCACAGGGACTGCTGTGGGGAAGAAAAGCACACACCAGAAACAAGGCACACACAAGTGAGAGGAGAGTACAGTGGGGAGCTGAGACAATCGCTGCCCTCTGAGCAATCTTATCACCTGGGTAAGAACAATAAACAAAATGAAAATAATTCTCTGATTTCTCAGTTTAAAGGGAAGCTGGCTCTTTATCAGAATGATGGATTTTTATATTCTTTGTTTCTATGACATGTTTATTTGAGAAACATAAACCCATCTGTTCCTTTCCATGTCAAAGTTAATTCACTGTTTAGAATTATCACCACTGATTTTTTTTTGAAGGTGGCTTTATAGGCTTCTCCTCTGTGAGGCTGTGCAGTGACCTGCTCCAGCCCTGTTGGCCCCAAGCAGATTCCCCCAAGAGCCAAGCCTGGGTCTGAGCTTCCTAACCCATTTCCCACCATCAGTGTATATTGATGCTGTGAAAGCAGTCACCTTTTCTTTCAAACTTAAAGGTATAGGTTGGATGGGAGGAGTGAAAAGGAGGGTTGGTTTCTGCTTTTTAGCTCCAGGTTAAAAGTTGGCAACTTGGTAAGGATCCATATTCTCTCCGGATGACCTGAGGATCTGTCAGTGGGGTACTCATTATAGTCTGGGCCATCTTGGCCTCCTCCCTAATATCTGTTCCCTCCAATGAAGTATATCATGTGATGGCAGGTAGTACTCAGGGCTTCCGACTGTTAAATCCCTTCACCATAATCACCTCAGAGCCATCACTGCTCTGTCATTAGAAATCAAAGCATTTTAACTCAATAAAGATGTATTATAATCAGGAGTTATTGTAACACATCTTTATCATGCTAAAATTGTTTTGACTGCAAATGACAGTGTCATAAAGATGGAAGAGACCATTGTCCCTGGGAGGTCTACAGGTGATATTTGAACAATCAACCATGGGGGAAGCAAATCACAATTCCCTTATGGAATTCAGACTTGCACTGCTGAAACAAAGAGATAAAAAAATGTAAAAAAAAACAAAGAATTTTCACAGTGCCTTCTCTTGGAAGAATTGTTCCCATCTCTACAGCACCAGCAAGCTTAAGTCATGGTGGTTTTTTTTTTTCTTCATAGTATTATCACTGATTATTTGAATTCTATTAATTCTGGCCAGTTTAGCATTTTGTTTCTCTCAATATTGTTTTTGATATGGGTTGAGGGAGTTTCATTTTATGGATCCCCAGTTCTCTAGGGATTTATCGAGTCTGAGGGAGCAGGCTATTGATTCTGTCAATTACTTCTTGTCTAGGACTAGACAGACGCTCCACCCACAGGTCATCCATTTACTGCTCTGTGTTTATGAAATTTAACTTCACAAATGTGACGTACTGTAAACGAGAAGGAAGATAGAGAGGTGCGACAAGGTAGATGAGGAATATTTGTTTCTTAGCGACATCAGCTATCTCCGATGGGGGGCTGGGGCGGGGGGAAGGAGTGAAGTCAGGAAATCTATTTGAGAGGGTAGGATTTTAGTTTTTAAGTGTTTTTGATACTAATTGGAAGCCGTGTACAACAAACTACCCTTGAAACTGTCTCTCTCCTGTCAGGGATGACAATAACTTCTATCTCTTAATTCTCATAGAGTCATAGGATTTTCAAAATGAAAAAAAAAATCAGCTTCATTTGCTCCATCTTAACTCGGACTTGTTTCTGAAATTTTTCCATTGGAAGAACTTATAGCTTGTTTATCTCGTCTTGGATATCGGAATGTAAATCACATTCTCCTCAAATTTGTTAATAAGGTGTCTTATTAAATTGTTGACTTAAGCAAGCAATATGTAATGAATACAGGCAGTGTATCTTGTTAGCATTTCTACAGCTCATTTACCACCAATAAAAAAAGACTAGACTTTCAAAATTAGATGCACTTTGATAATAATCTGTTTTGCTGGTACATCACTTAATCTTACTAATGTTGAGCAATTGTAGTTCAGGTTTCTGATTCATTGATATTTTTTTCCAGCCAGCGGTAGGGTTCACATATGCACAAAGTGTGGACAAAAATATAATTAAAGTGGCTTGCTTTTTTTTTTCTTTTCTTAGAAAAAAGTATGTAGCTGCATGAAATGGTAGTATTCTTTTGTAATAGCAGAATATTTCAGTTGCCTCTGCAGGTCTTAACATAGCTTTGGTTGAGACCACCAGGAATAGGAAAAATAAAATAATAGTATCAGTCTTCAGTCACTGTGAAAAGCTTGCTCTTTAAAAATTTACCTCTTTCAGGCTGGGCCCAGAGAGCACTCAGTGTAATGAAAGCCATGGCAACGGATTTGCCAGATACACTTAACACTTTCTTTTAAGAGTTATTGGTTTTATTACCTACTATATAGGTGAGCTGGTGACAGAGGGTCACATCTTTGGCGCACACCACACATGACGCAGGGCAGGCCGCCACCACCTGCAGCATCATGGCGAAGAGTATGAGCCATCCACCTGAAAGGAGAGAGCAGGCACATCATGATGTTGGTATTTATTATCCGTGCTTTCAGTATAGTCAGCTCAGGAGCCATTTGGGTGATTTTTGCTATTTAATGAGCACCTTGGGTTCTCACAAGATGCCAGATAAATAGCTAGAATTCTTAATTTGTGTATAATTTAAACCAAACTTTTAAAGCATTTGGCCATAAATTTAGAGACCTCATATCCACGGCACACACATTAGTACAGATTACTTAAGAATTAAATTACTTCGTAATTTTTTTTTTTTGCTCATACATTATCTTATTTAATTCTTTTAACTCTGCAACTCAATTTGAGGCTGAAAAACTGAAGTTTGGAATGGTTAATCAACTATCTAAAGTCGCATAGCCCTTCAGTATTTAACCTCACCATCTTTTAACTCTCTGTTAAGTGTTCTTTCTAGTGTGCAGAAGTTAATCTCAGGCACTGAATCTTACATAAGTACAAGCAAATTATTCTGTACAGATTTAGATGCCATACGTAGAAAGGGAGTCTGGAGGAGCATTAAGATCACAAGCTCTACCTAGCTTTGAATTCAGTTCTGCTCTTTACTGACGATAGTATCTTAGGTAAATTACTTCTTTTTTCTTTTATGCCTTTTCATGTTTGAAATAGCAATAATAACAAATGTTTACATTATAGAGCATATTGTAAAAATTCAATAGAATGCCCTATTTAATAAATGTCAAATTCTACCATTATTTTTATGCTCTTTCAGCCCTCCAATGAAATGTTAACATAATTTGGATATAATATTCCCCAAAGCCTATTTATTTATAATGTATTCTCTGACTGATTTGGGGAGGGGGAGAATATGAAACACATTTTATAATAAAAAACTCTCTATATGATAACATAGTTTGTGAATTAAATAAAATGTAAATAAAACATAAAATCATTAATTCTGTCATTCGTTCAACAATATATATTGAATGCCTTCTGTAGTCTGGACACTGCTAACATCAGTGGGAATAATGTAGAGACAACAGTAAATCCCTGCCCTCATGGGGCAGACATTCCATAAGAGATATAAACGACAAATAAAGAAATATGAAAATGGGTATTAAGTCATCTGGTAATAAGAGCTATGAAATAAATCAAGCGAAAAAGGGAGCAGATAGCACTGGCTTGGGGGTTCTAAATATGGTGAACAAGGGAAAACTCTGATAAAGTAGCGTTTGAACAAAGACCTGGAGGAGGTGAAGGCACTGGTCAGTTCTGGTAGAGAGAATAGAGAGAATACTGAAAGCAAAAATCCATGGGAGCCCGGTGTGCTTGGCCTGAGGAGGTCAGCGTGACCAAGAACACAGTAGGAAGGGAAGGTCAGGCAGTCTAAGGGCAGGCTATGTGTGCCTTACAGATGAATGTAAGGGTTTAGGTTTTTATCCAGATCAGATGAGTGTAATTGGAGTCTTTTATGAGTGATATTACTTGATCTATAGTACATTTTTAAATGATTATTTTGGCTACTGTGTTGGTTACTCTAGCTTTGTAATATAGTTTGAAATCAGGCAGCATGAGGCCTCCAGCTTTGTTCTTTTTCAAGATTGTATTGGCTATTTGGAGTGTTTTGTGGTTTCATACAAATTTTAGGATCATTTGTTCCATTTTCATGGAAATACGCCTTTGGAATTTTGGTAAGGATTGCACTGAATCCATAGATTGCTTTAGGTAGTATGGACATGTTAACAATATGAATTTGTCCAATCCATGAGCACAGAATATCTTTCCATTTATTTGTGTATTTTTCAGTCTCTTTCATCAACATCTTATAGTTGTCAGTGTACAGATCTTTCACCTCCTTAGTCAAATTTATTCCTAAGGGTCTTATTCTTTTCAACATAAGTAAAAATGGTTTTGTTTTCTTAATTTCGCTTTCTGACAGTCCATCACTAGTGTATAGAAATGTAACAGACTTTTGTACATTTGGTTTTGTATCTTGCAACGTCACTGGATTTTCTTATCAGTTCTAACAGTTTTTTTGGTGGAGTCTCAAGGGTTTTCTGTCACACCATCTACATGTAATATCATGCCATCTATAAATAGTGACAGTTTTACTTCTTCCTTTCCAATTTGGATGCCTTTTATTTCTTTTTCTTGCCTAATTACTCTAGCTAGGACTCCCAATAAATACTAGGTTGAATAAAAGTGGCAAGAGTGGCATTCTTGTCTTATCCCTGATCTGAGAGGAAAAGCATTGAGTTTTTCACCATTGAGTATTATGTTAGCTGTAGGTTGGCTATCATGTTGAGAATACTTTTGATAGACAAAGAACAGAAGCAGCAAAAGTAGTTACAAGGCAACTATACAACTACAAGAAAGAGATGATGATGGTTTAGATGAAAAATAGAGGTAGATTATGGATAATTTTTTATTATGATGCAATTTAATGTAACAAATTTGAGCTCAGACAAGCTATCCTGTGCAATGGAACATGTGAGGTAATCAGGAATAAATAAGGCATTGCTTATTCTCAAAGCACTTTCTAGTTAGTGACATAAACACATAAATACCTAGTTATAACACAAGGAAGAATGAAGTAAATCTAAACAAAGTTGCAAAATTAATGTTTGGAATCACTTGAACACTTAACCAAGGATGTATCTTGTGAGTTGGGCCTTGAAGAGGGCAGAGGATTTCTACAGGCAGAGAATAAGAGTTAGATAATTCTAGTCTGAGAAAATAGTAACAATGTCCTACATTAGGCAAAAGACCTGATGTCAGTTCATTTTTTTAAGCCTACCTGAGCTGCTTAGTCAACCCCATGCATATGTGGTCCAGAGGTCAGCCAGAGATTTAAACAGAGTTTATATGCAGACCCTGGGGCTCCCTTTCTCAGACTCTTTTCTTCCAGAATCTCCCCTCATTTTCTAGCAGGATTCTAGGATGGCCACCAAGATCCCTGCCCCCTGGTATACGTGCCAAGGATAATCCCCTTCCCTTAAATATGGGCAGAACTCATGAATATGATGAAATATTACTCCTATAATTATGTTTCTTCATATGGCAAAAGGAAAAGCATCCTAGGTAGGCCTGATCTAATCAGATGAACGCTTTAAGAGCAGAGAATGTTTCTCCAGTTGTCACAGAGGAAGAAGAGAAACATGTCCTTGCTGGCCAGGAAGAAAACAAATGGCCATGTTGTGAACGACTTAATAGGGACCATGTGGCAAGAAACTGCATTCTCCAGAATCTGAGTCATCCCTGAATTACTATTGGCAAGAAAACAGCAACCTGAGTCATACGACCACAAGGAAATGAATTCTTAAAAAAAAAAAAAAATTAACATGTATTTATCTTTGAGAGACAGAGAGAAAAGCATGAGCAGGGGAGGGGCATAGAGACAGGGAGACACAGAATCCAAAGCAGGCTCCAGGCTCTGAGCTGTCAGCGCAGAGTCTGACACGGGGCTCGTACTTGTGAACCATGAGATCATGACCTGAACTGAAGTCAGACGCCCAACAAACTGAGCCACCCAGGAGCCCCTGAAATTATTTCTTCAATAACCAGTGATCTTAGAAGAGGTCTTGAGCCTCAGATGAGAATCACAGTGCTAGCTGACACCTTGATTTTAGTCTGGTGAGACCCTGAGCAAAGGACCCAGTTATTTTTCACTCAACTCCTAACCCATGGAAACTGTAAGATAACAAATGGGTATCATTTTAAACCAACTAAATTTGTGATAACTTGTTATAAAACCATAGCTAAAAAACTTTGATTGCCCTGAATTTTATCTTCTGGTTTTTTAAGCAACCAAGCCTGCAGGCTTTCATAAGAATTTTAATTGTTCCCTAAGACGTAGATGAGGTCTGCCCTTAGGGTAGGTGTTGTAAAAAAATTTTTAAAGCGGAAAACTTACTACATGCCTTTCCTTTTTTGTAATTGACTCCCCTCCAGAATCTACCAGCTTTTGTTCCCTCTCTTCTGCCTTCAGGTAGCTGTCTTTTGTATTTAGTCCAGAGTTTACAGCTGTCTGGGGGAGGGTCCATCTGCTATAAATGCTATCTGACCATTCAGTTTCTGGATACCCTTTGAAAGCAGAATGAATGTGATTTCCTGGTAGATTAGGAGCAAGAGTATGACAAAGAAAGAAATTAGAGATTAGTCTATGGTTTTTGGCCTCTGTAAGTGAAAGGATGGTGTTGCCATTTACTGAAGCAGGGAAGACTATAAATATAAGAAATTGCATATGTGAATTTAGCCTAGGGAGTGTACTGGGCTAGATATAGATATTTGGGAGTTGTTTTTTAAAACCATGAGACAGAATTAAACCCTCAACAAATTAACTCTAAAGATAGATGAGAAGAGACCCAAAGCCTGAGTCCTGGTGCAATCCAGAATTTAAAGATAAAAAAGAAAAGCAAAATTTACAGAGGAGACTGAGAAAGAGCAAGTGAGAGAAGAGAAAAATAGTGAGAAGTAGTGACCTTAAATCCTATTAAAGAATGTTTCAGGCATAAATGAATGATTACCTGTATTTAATGCAGTGCCAAATAGGCTGAGCTTTGAAACTTAACCTTTGAATTTAGCAATGTGGAGACAGGTTTTTGTATCCTAAACAAGAGCAGGGTTAGCAAAGTGTTACAGGAGAAAACGTGATTTGGGTGGAGATCACATGGAAGGAATAAAGTAAAAGACTGTGAATTTAGGCAATTCTTTTGAGCAATTTTGGCGAATAGAGAAAATGGAGTACTAGCTTGAGGAAGAAGTGGAGTCAAGAGTTTTATTTTGTTGCTTATTTGTTTTTAAGATGGAAGAATTAATAGTATGTTGGGATTAAATAAAAGAAACATTGGTGATGCAAGAAAAGTAGAAGGGAAAATTATTGTTAGAGCAATACCCTTGAAGATAGGCAGGGATAAGAATTGGCCTCAAATAGAATCAGGCAAAATTCATCCATAAAAGTGGGACTGAAGGCAAATTATGTGAATTTAGGCATTGGTGAGTGGTCAATGTAGTAGTGGGAATTAGACATTTGAGGAAAGAGGAGAAGGTACAAGACAGGTCTGGAGTGTGGAAGAGTGAGTGAACTAAAAATGTGTAATCTCCCAAGGGAGTACTGAGGGTGCACTTGAGGTTAGAGTGAAATGATTTTTTTTTTTATTGTTGAGAAAGAAAAAGAGAGAGAGAGAGAGAGTGCACACATGTGTGGGCGAGGGGCAGAGAGAGAAGCGGGGGGTGACGGGATTTGAAGCAGGCTCTGCAGTGACAGCAGAGAACCTGACGTGGGGCTTGAACTCACAAACCATGAGATTATGACCTGAGCTGAAGTTGGACACTTAACCAACTGAGCCACCCAGGCTTCCCTAGAGGGACATGATTTTGAAGTAAGTCCAGTCACAATGGATTCAGTCAAGATTGGGATTTTTCCCAATACTGTATAAAAGGCATGATAAGGCAAGGGAGTTGAGGTAGTATGGAAGAGAGTGATTATGATTGCCAGTGAAATCTAAGCTAAGCACAGGAAGAAACAAGGTGAGTAAATGACAGTGAAAAGGTGGTAAGATGAACAAAAAATAGGGGAGATTAGATGAAAAGTAGGTAGATAGATATGGACGTATGTATGTACATAGAAAATATTAGCAAAAACATGTTTTTTTTAAGGCTGAGTGATAGATACATGAAGGTTTATTGAATTGTTTTCTCATACTTTAGGGTATATTTGAAAATGTTCACAATAAAAAGTTGGTTTCTTAAAGTGGTAAAATGGTTTGTGTAGTTAAAGATTGTTGGAGTCAGGGTTTCAGAAGAAGTAAGCTAGAAAGAAAGGAGATATAGAGCCAAGATAGTGATCTGATGGAAATTGACAGATTGGAGACACTGAAGGGTTGCAGACCTTGTTAGTAACAGGGTCTATCTAGGGAGCTATGTGACTACCTACCAGGAAGGTGGGGTGTAAGATCAAGGCAGAAGAGGAGACAAAGGAACCCAGAGGTCAGACTATTGTGATGATGAGCTACATGGATATTAAAAGCACTAAGTAGTGTTAGCATGGCAGGAAGCCAAACACTAAAGCCTTCAAAGAATGGGGGAGAATGACTGGTGGGAGAGTTTGATGAACCGGTGGTTTTTAGAGGAGAAACCATTCGGAAGTTGCAGGAACAGTAAGGAAGACCCAGAACTCTACTCACCCCATCACCTCCCCCACCAACCAGAAGGTACCAGGAATATGCAAGATAAAACAGCTTCCACTTGAGTGGGCTCTAGGGGAAGTAGTGTCCTCAGGGGAGGGCTAGATATTAAGGGAGAAATTGTTCTACTAAGAATCTAAATTAGTCGGTTACTGCACCTGAATGTTAAATTGGGCTATCCACCTCCTGGCAGTAAAAGTTACATAAAGGAGAAATGATAGGTTATATAGTCCTTAGGATCTGACAAAAGGAGGCATATAATTTCTTCCAAAGAGAACAACACTTTCTAAAATTCCCAGAATTTTTTTCATAGATCCATAATCATGTTTGTATCCCTAGCAACTAGAACAAAGTTTGGAATATGATCAGAATACAGTAAATGTTTGTTTAAGCAGACTCATCTGACACAGAAGTTCATAACGAACAATGTCTTTAAGGGTAGGTTTTTTTTAATATAAAAAGCTTATCTTAACCCTAAAATAGGATATAGTCACGAGGTTTCTATTGATCTTAGCTTTGAATCTGAGGTGGCATTTTTCAAAAATGAAGCTAATTATAAAATTTGCTTTAGTCGTTCTTTTCCTACAGACACATTGTACAGTATATTATAAGGCACTGAGATAGTTAACAGTTTTTAGTATTCACTTTTATTCTTTCATTTTGAAGAGAAAAACCTGCCATTTAAAAGCATGCAAAGCTAATTAAAGCTTTTCCACTATTTCATTATCTGAATGTAGTTGCAAATTCTGACTTAAAACTCTTATCAGAAGGAGACTCAACATCCCTCCCTGAACAGCAAATGAACATTCAATTAACACTTCAATACAAGTGTATTTTAAATAAAAATATATTTTATTGTTAATCTCATTCTTTACAAATGCAAATACCCAATTTTAAAATCCAAAGAGAGTTGCCTCCCTTTTATTCTTTGGGGGAAAAAAGTCTTTTCTTTATTTACAGGGAAGACCCGAATTTTCTGAAGTTGTTACCAAGTTAGAAGAGTGTCTCTGCAACATTGAGGTAAGAACTTTAGCTTCTGAAATATGTCCATAAAAAAAGTCTTGAGTATCCAAGGGTGTTGGGGAATAAGTAAGATGGTGCTTCTAGAAAGATAGTAGGTATGGAGGTCTATAACTTCATTCATACTTTTAACCTGTTCATTAAGTTTCTAGGGTGGACTAACTGAATCTATAGGGATAAAAACAAATCCAGCATGAATGTAGGCCTTTACAACAAATAATCAGTCAGGCAAATGGACACAGGTATGCCCAGCTTTAAAATTAATATGTAAAAACTTGAAAATACAGTAGTGACCCCTGGGGGGCTCAGTCCCTTAAGCATCTGACTCTTGATGCAGCTTATGTCCTGATCTCATGGTTTGTGAGATCAATAGAGCCTGCTTGGGATTCTCTCTCCCTCTCCCTGTCCTCCTCCCCTGCTTGCTTGCAAGTGCATGCAATACATTAGAAGTTAATTGTTTAAATCAACTTTTTTCTATACAAAAGCTCCTATATACAGTGAAACATAAATTAAATTTTAAGCCACTGTGTATTTATGCTCAATAAGAAAGGGAAAATTATCACTAAAATTAGTGCATAAATTAATTGGGATGCATTGCTTTTATACCACACATATGTTGCATAAAGTGATATATGTTGGTAATCAGGCTAATGGAATTTTCTTCCCTTAATATCAAGGAGCTGTTTGCTTTAATTTTCTCTCTAATTGCCTTAATTTTCTATACACCTGGTCAGAAGATAGGATTTGAAAATAAGTAAGGAAGCTAAAACATGAGCACTAATTCAAAAATAATAATATATTCCCAAGGCAAATGAATGCTGCAAGAGAGGGGGGTGGATATCACACATATAGGCTCATATATACATATGCATATGAAGGGAAGGGCCAAAACAGGGGAAACAGCATCAACCCGAGATTGCACAGTGAAATTCCAAATTGGAACCATCCCACTTTTTTTCCCTAAAAAAAAAAAAAAAAAAACTCAACTTAGTGTCATTAGAACCCAGTTTATCGGGAAAGGGTTCCAGGTCTTCACTTACAGCCTGGAGTGAATGGCTCTGTCTCATAACTCTTTACCAGAACTTCTAAAAAGGAAGCTTTGTATGTAGGAAGTAGCTTCAGTCTCTGGACATTAAACTTTCATTCCTTTCTCTTCGGTCCTGAAACATATATATTTGGTGGGGCTTCAGCAGCCCCTACCAACAAGAGAATCTGCCAGAGGCCTTGAATGTTGAAAGACACTTTTAAGGCTTGAGTTCCAAGTGTCCCCTCACTCGGAACCTTTGAGTTTCCCAGGGCAAAACTGCTGGGGATATAGCCAATTAGATGAAAGAGATATCCAAGTCTGGGGAATATATCCAATTAGATGAAAGAGTGGATTCCAGAAACAAGAGACAATGGTAGGACTTCCTAAACTAGTTTGTCTTCTTATACTGACCAAGCCTCTTAGCACAATCTCCCCTCATAGAGAAGATGAATAACTATATGCAAGAGAACTTGCTGGACTGGGTTGTACTAAATAATGGACCCAAATCAGCTTTCAGGTGATTGGTTTGTGGAATTCCATATCTCAGAAGATAAAATGATGGGACATGTCTAACAAGAATCAGTATAACATCACACACCAGGGTCAAAGAAACAACAGTAAGAATATCAAATGGTGGAGATATGGTTTAGGAGCATCATGAATGTCAATGGATAACAAACTCTGTGGGAGTTAGAATGTGAAGTAGCTGTCTTGCTACAGAATAAGGATGGGATTATTCCTCTCTCTTCTGAGATAGCCAAACAAAATAGTACCCAGTTTTGTCCTTTTAAAAGGATAATTATAACTGGAACACAAATTTTAGGGGAGAGATATCAGAATGATGAATGGATTGAAGTTATGTATGTAAGAACCAATTAGAGGAACCAGGGGTGTTTGTCCCAGAGAAGAGAAAATCAGGATGAGTCCAAGAGCTGTTTTTTAAACATCTGAAAAATGATCACATGCAAAGGGATTGGCCTTGTTCTCTATGGGCCAACAGATAGAAATGAAGGGTAATTAAGGGTTTTGTTTTGTTTTGTTTTGTTTTGTTTTGTTTTGTTTTGTTTTGTTTTAATGAGAAAGAACTTTCTTTCTAATTGTCAGATCTGTCCTAAGATAAATGAACAGATCTGGAGGCAGTGAATTCCCCATCACTGGAAGCTCCCCATCAGCTTACATAGCTAACTTGGAAAAGAGGCACGGAAAAGATTCAATCATTGAAGAGTTTGAAGGTTCATTTCAACACTGACATCACATGATTCTCAGAGCTTTACTTAGAAATGCCTTGGCTACTGTGAAGAGCCTAGAATTTACATATATTATATTTTTAAACCCAAACCTACAGTCTACATGTCTTAGGAAATTATAATGTCAAAGCACTAATGTTCTCAGTTGGGTTAGGTAAAGTGCATAAACAGCAAGGTCGTCAGAAATTCAAGAAAACTACTCTCCTATTTTTTCTCTACTCCTTCTCATTTTCTTCCCTCAATACTCTTCTATTTTCTAGCTACATTTAACTATTTGTAACTATTTTTAAAAATTCTCTCCCAAAGACTCTCTTTAGTCCTCATGCTTGCCAGACATTAAAGCATCCTTCATTTTATAAAATGGATGTATTCTTGGAAAAGTGTATAAATTCATTTTATGTAAAGGAAATAATTTCATATAAAGGGGATAATTTTAAGCTACAACTTAAAGGAACTCTGCCATGAATCTTATCACCATGGTGAAAAATGTAATCTTTTAGCCATTAAATAATCACCTTTTAAATATCTATTTTATGAATCTGATTTGAGCCTACCATGTTTTCTGAAAGATGAGTGTAAGTTTAAAGGGCCAGCTCTCAGCATAGAACTGGGTCAAAAAAGTAAATTAAGTGAGCCATGTGTTGCCATCAGAGGCCGATAGGAAAAGCCAGAAGCAAGCTGAGATGAATAGAAATTAAAAATGAGAAATCCTAGAATAGAAAGCTAAAATAAATCTATATTCTATTCTTTGCCCTAAGCCTGTTGGTTTTATTAAAGGATTGAAACTACCCCTTCTTCACTCAGCTGATGTCTCCCGCATCAAGTAACAGCAGTGGGTCTCTGTCACCTTCCTCTTCTTCTGACTGCCTGGTGAGCCGTGGAGGGCCTGGCCGGAGCCATGTGGCAGCTTTACGAAGTCGTTTTGAGTTGGAATATGCTCTAAATGCAAGGTCCTATGCTGCCTGGTCCCAAAGGTGAGTAGCAATCTAAGCAACAATCTCACAGTCCAGATGAATTCCAGAATCTCATCAAGATAGTTATCTGATGTGGTTAGTATCAATGGGGGGTTTACCACCCCATGCCAAACTTTGAAGTAAGAGGATTTAGCCCATTTTTCTTATAATATTATATTAATATTATGGGACCAAAAAAGAGGAATTCTGTTATTTGTTAGTTTAGTAATTCTAAGTTTCAAGTAACAGCAGTTAACTCTAGCTTAAGTAAGAATTGTGTAGCTACAGCAACAAAGGGAATTTATTGAAAGTATTTTGTGGTTATCTTATGGAATCCAAGGAAGAATTCCTTGTGTGGCAACCAAGAAACAGCTTTAGGATCTGAGCACCAAAGGTTCAGCACACTGAGGATTACTCTATGACCCAGCAATTCCACTCCTAGGTATATACCCTAAAGAATTGAAAACAAGTACTCCAACAAATACTTGTACTCAAATGTTTAGAGCAGTCCTATTCACAATAGCCAAAAGGTGGAAACAATCCAAATATCCATTAACAGATGAGCAGATAAACAAAATGTGGTACGCACACAATAAGATGTTCTTCAGTCATGCTACAACATGGATGAACCTTGAAAACTTGCCTTCATTGGAAAGACACCAAGCACAAAGACCACATGTTATATGATCCTATTTATATGAATATTCAGAATAAGTGTGTGAGTCAATTCAGGCTGCCATAACAAGATACCACAGACTGGATGGTTTAAATAAGAGAAATTTACTTTTTCACCAGGGGAGACTGAAAGTCTGAGATTAGGGTGCCAACATGGTCAGACTCCAGTGGGAATTACAGATGCTCATCTTCCTTGCTCACAGATGGCCTTCTTCTCACTGTGCTCTCACATGGCAAAGAGAGCTCTGCAATTTTCACCTTTTTATAAGGGCACCAGTCCTGTAGGATCAGGACATCACTCTTCTGACCTCATTTAAACTTAATCACCTCCTTAAAGGCCCCATCTCCAGTATCCTCACATAAGGGGTTAGTGCTTCAACATAAGAATTAGGTGGGAGGGTGACACAACTCAATCCATAATAGGTAATATGTAAACCCATTATAAAAAAAAGATCAGATTGGTAGTTCCCAGAGGCTGGGGTGGGGATGGGAAATTAGGAATAAAGGCTTAATGAGTACAGTACTTTTGTTTTGGGGTGATGAAAATATTTTGGAACTAGATAGAGGTCATTGTAAAACACTGTGAATGCACTAAATGTTACCAAATTGTTTACCTTAACATGGTTAATTGCATTTATATGAACTTTACCTTAAAAGACAGAGAGAGAGAGAGAGAGAGAGAGAGAGAGAGAGAGAGAGAAACTTAACTAAAGGAGCAAGTCAGAAAAAGAGGGAAAAAAAGTTCAACATTCTTCCATAGCAAGCTCTGCCATTTACATGCCCCTGTTCCTCTCAATAGGAGATCTTTTTGTCTCTCAGCTTAATTGTAAAGCTTCAAGAAGAGATATATTAGTTATGTAGTGCCATAATAATTCTTTATAAAATACATACCAAAATTCAACAATATTTGATCATAAGCTTTTATTTCTTGCTCATGTGCCTGTGAACTGCTTATTGGTGGGCTTGACTCTGAGCACAGATTTTATCCAGGGCTATTCCACATGTCTTTCTCTGTCCTCAGACCAGCAGCTACCTAACACGTGTTCTCATGGACAAAGGCTAGGAATTCAAGAAGACAGACCCAGCTTCACATGCTCATTTAAAGCCTATGTTCAAGTTGCATCCTATGGCATTCTATGGGCCAACTCTAGGGGCAAGTCACTTAGCTGAGTCCAACATCCAATAGGAAGAGAAAATATATATACACAGCCTCTAATAGAAAGAACTGAAAAGTCACATGACAAAAGGCATAGATACAGAAACCATAATGAATTAAGAATAAATGGAGTCTGCCATGAGAGAGAGAATGTGATTGGCCTTTTTTGGATCAAATGGCCCCTGCTGGTATAAGCAACATGATTGGAGTGGCAGTGGGGTCATATTTCATTAATATAAGCATGGCTGCCGGGAACCCCTGTTCTGGATGGGAAACAGAAAAGGCATTTACTTATAAGCTGAATGGATACCCTACTGCATATATACTGCAAGCTATGGAAATCTGAAAAAAAATGGCTTAAAATATCTGTTCTTCTGCATGAGCTCCTGAGCATTTACACATGAGCTGCTCTACATGTATACTCAGGCACACATATAAATGCCTACACACTCACTCACACTCTCCATCATCAGAGTAAGAAATTTTACCCTGAAGATGGAGAAGGATTATCTGGAGTTATCAAGGATCTTATACCATACACAAATTGCTCATGTTGCTTTTTTAGCTGTAGTTATTATATTCTACGTCTAACAAAAGAGTGGCAGCTACAGCTATGAAGAGATGGGAATCTGAATCATGAAGCCTTTAATCTACAGAATGTCATAAAATTAAGTATCAGCAGGTTGATTGATAACCAGGCAAACTGGGCACAATTCTTTATTAGATTCCAGTCTCTTATATAATTTCATAAAGGGCCCATAGGCCAAGATTAGATTAGGCTCAGTCGCAGCATTGTCTTCTAGTTCCATTTGGTCTTCCTACTCTTTACTTGTGGTTTTAAAATGAATTCTCTGAATGGTCAGATTTTGATATTTCCAAAGCACAGTCACCTGAAGTATGTCTACTCTGAGGCAAAGGTTAAGAGGATAAGTTGTGGAGTCATACAGACTGAGGTTCACTCTCAGCTTTGCTATTTACCAGCCCAATGACCTTAGGCACGTTTCTTAAGTCTTATACATAAAATAGAGATAATAACACCAGCTGTTAGGATTGTTATTGAGAGAGGCAGTATTGTCACAGGAGTGAGTGATTGATTAAAAGATGCCAGTAGACCCAAGCAAAAAATACAAGTTCCAGGAATGTAGGTAAGTCACACAATTTACAATACAGAGACAGCTACACAGCACGGGAGGCACAGGTGTGCTCCCAATCGGGTGAGTTGGGGGTGGAGGGAATACAACTTCTCTGGCCTTCAAGAACCCCGAGAAATATACCACTGCTAATAAAACTGCTCAAATGGGGTGGGAAAAACCCATCAGGTTTTTTGAGATGTTCCTTTTGATAGTCTCATAAGATTTCTTCTACCTTTCTGGCCCTTCACAACTGTTGCAGAATTCTGCTAAGTCTTTGTCTCTCTACTTGGTTCAGGTTTCTCTTAACAATGTAGTACATCCTGAGTATTTGCTGTGAGGGTGCATTGAATGTTAGTGTGTTAGCTGTACTATCCCTCCAGCAAGTTCAGTCTCTGGACTGCTTGAAATCAACTACAGAAATAGGTGAAGCATTTAGCTAAGCTGTCAGATTCACTAAGATAGGAATCATGTCTGTTTTATTCATAACTCTACCCCTAGTATCCAGCAGTATGGATGGCATAAAGTCGATACATAGTAAATATTTGTTTCATAGATAAAGATTTGGATACATTGGCTCAACAAATTATAATTGTTATTAATTTTAAACATAATCAATGAAAAAGCTTTAATTTCTCTGTGCTTTCCATTTATATACCTATCACTATTGAGTGCATGCTGCATGCTGGATGCTATTTTAGACACTGAGTTGTCATCTAAGTAAACCTTAGGAAGTAGGTATTCCAATTTTACAGATGAGGAAACTGAGGCTTAGAAAGGATAAGTCACTCTCCTGAGTTTATGGAGGCAGAGCTAGAATTCTCACCTAAATCTCTTCTATGCTTACTGAATTTCTCTGGCACAGGAGTTGGCACTTTTCAGAAGCTTGATATATTTTGCCAATACTCATATTTGTTGGACTTCTTCCAGTTTCTTCTGGAAGTCGGTCAGGGAAAGAATTCAGCTACTTCTCCTAAGCCTGCCTTTTCAGCTTTTATATATGAAAGACAGAGCAAGTGAGACCAGAGATCAATAGGTTCTTAAAGTCAAAGAGCCTGAGGATACAGGAACTGATGGAGTAAGCCCAGCAGGGCCACGAGTTTAACAGCCTGCAAGACAGTGGCTCTCCACTCTGGCTGCACGTTAGAATCACCCGGGGAACTTTTACAAGTACCAATGCCCAGGACTAATTAAACCAAAACACATGGGGGTGGCACCCAGACGTCAGAAGCTTGTAACATCTCCCAGATGATTCTAATATATATCTCTGAGTATGAGAAGCACGCTAGAAGAGAATGCTACAGTGCTAACCTGTCAGTCACTCCAGGGGAAGGGGATACAACCAAGGGGATAAACAAGGAGAGGCAAGTGAGAGCAGAGGTGACCCAGCAGCTGTAACCAAAGGATATCGTTTTGAAGGTTGACTACCTGTGTGGCCTCTCCCAGAAATCCTTGCAGTGTGCTAGTGACTGCTGATCTAAGAGGCATCCTAACTCGTTAGAATCACACAGGTGGAATTTTTAGCCTGGCATCATGCTTTTAAGAGAATGGTGTAGTCCTAACTAATGTATGCTTCCAATTCTGGGTCTCACAGCCCTCAACAGTGCCTTTAAAATGGTGCATTTATTTTTCAGTTTTTGGTTATGAAGTTCATAGCCTATACTTTTATGATGCATGATTTGGTGATGGCTTTGGTTGTTGTTCCTTTGCATATTTGTTTTTAATGATTATTGTTGTTCTTCCTAAAATAAATGTCAAGGTGAAAAATAGATATTTTTTCCACAGGTTATAGGGATTTGCCAGTTCCTACTGAAACGACAAATTGCTGAAATCTGAGATTGAGGAAGGCGCTTCTGAAGTACTGCCTCTTTTAAAATATTTTGTGTCTCTAGATATATTTGGAAAACTAAGCATGTGGCACTTGCTCCTCCCACTGGGTATGAAATCTCTCCCATCTTGTACATGGATTACATCATGTAAATTTAGAAATGACAAAGTGATACACAACCTTTCAGATGCGAAAACCAATTAGTGTTTGTGTGGGGCTGGGCTCTGAGAATAGAACGCCACGACCTAGTTAGCTGTCCAGGAGAAGAAAACCAGAGATCCAGGGACTGCAACTGTAAAACAGATACATTTGGAATTAATTTTTCACATTACGAAAGGGTCCATCAAAAGGTTCCTTTAAATAGAAAGCTTGCCGAGTGCACTTGGAATGCAATTTGACTTATAAAAGTTGAATATAAGTTATAAAATTTTAATTTACACATAGTTTTTCCGGAATGCAGCAATTGTGTAAGATGATAGCACCCTGAAACTGATGTTCCTGGGAGGAATGAAAAAAAAAAAAAAAGGAGAGCGGTGAGAAGAGTGTGGCCATTTGCTGTTATGGAGCAGAATGTTTATCAAGAACAAGCAATAGTGTCTCCTTCTTATCAGCAAAGGTCAACACTCTCTTTTTAATCTACCACCTCTCCTACATGAATCTTTGTACTGAACCTTCCCTCAGGCTCTTCGAATGTGCTCTTTCATTCTTTTCTTCATCCCCATTTCATCCCCAATTTATTTCCCTCACCAGCTCACCACAATCAGCAATCTCAACACTGTGCTCATGAGCACTTTCAGCTCCTCCTACCTTGCTTCTCTCGTCTTCATGAGTTTTCTTGTGATGTCATATTAACCCTCAGCTCCAACTCTCACACACACACAGACACACACACAGTTAACCCCCCAGTCCTTATGTCTCACATGACCATTCTGCTTCCTTTGTCTTTAACTTCTCTCCCCTTCTGGCTTTCTTCTGGCCTTGATCCACTTAACGCTCTACTGCCAGCATGACCTTTCCTTCTGTAGAACTCCTGTTACATCATTACTCTACTTTGAAACCACCAATAATTCTCCATTACCTCTAAAATTAAGTGAAATTATGTCATCCCGGAATCCAAAATGATCAATGGTACGTTTTCCAGTTACACCTCCTGCTGAGTATCATATGTTCCAATGGTTCTAGGCAGAGAGTGATACGGTCACTTCTCTTCTCAAATAAATGCATGCTAGGAGTTTGGGATCTGTGTGAGGCACTTTTTGGTAGTCCCAGTGACTAAAGGAGGTGCAACCAGTGTTTAGTTTGGCTAAGGCCAGAGTATTGAACTTCCTACAATGTTTTGGACAATTCCACAAAATAAAGAATTATTCTGTACAGGGGTACCTGGGTGACTCAGTTGGTTAAGTGTCTCACTCTTGGTTTCAGCTCAGGCGAGAATCTTGTGGTTTGTGGGATCAAGCCCTGCATCAGGCCCTACATTGACAGCATAGAGCCTGCTTGGGATTCTCTCTCTCTCTCAAAATAAATAAACTTAAAAAAATTATCCTGTATAAAATAGCAATAACATCCCCAGTAATGCACACTGTTAGACAAACTAGGAGTTCTACTATGTCCCATACATACCCTGTGTTGAACCTATTGTTAACCTATCCGCATACCCTATATTTTTTAACCTTGACACCCCCCAATCTTGTCAAAGTATTAATAAGCCATCAGTAATATCTCAATCAGCTTAATCACTAGATCATAAGGGAGGCTTTTCTGGGGCTACCCCATCACCACCCATGCCTTACTATGGGTCACAGAATTTTGTGCCACTTCATGCACTTACATGATTTTGTCTCATAATTATTTTTTTATTCTCCATTAACCCATAAACACTTCTAGGACAAAAATTGTCTTCTCTTTTGTTTTTATTCAGATGCCTATAATATCTCTTTTATAATTTAACTGTGGATGGTGAATACTAAATATGTTTATTTATAATAAATTAGAGGAATCATTAGTTGGGCTATGAATGCCATGCTTTGTATTTCTGCATTTTAAGTGAGTAAAACTCTACCATTCAGAGTTTTTGGCCCCTACATTCCTATCAAGTTCAGATATGTTCTTATCCAAAAATAATGAACCGCCAAATCATTCAGACCTCTTTCTATACCACTCTGTCACCATTAGAGTATTAAATGTCTACCCACATTTTTTAATGAACAAAAGAATAGAATGGAGGTACCTGAACTCTGTGAGGAGAGAAGTGACTGATCCATTCATTCCCAGTGTGTTTGTAAAAGAGAGAGATTGCTATGAGTTAAGGTATTTAGGAGAGGTCTCACTGAAGATGGAGATGTTGTCCAGGTATAAAGAGAACAGGATGAACAAACATGAAATAATGATTATAAGCTTTCTTTCCTTCTTTCCTAAAAAGAAGAAAAAAATAAGCATCCCTTCCCCAACTGATCTGTAATAGTAGTTCTTTTATTCATCAAGGATCTACATTTAGATAGATCTCTTTTCAGCTTTTATATTCTGTCCTATTGGAATATTTGTTTATCCCTATGTCAACAATTTACAATTTTAATTACAGTAACATTTTTAAAGTCTCGATATCTGGTAGGGCATGTCTCATCTTGGCTATTCTTGATTATTCTTGGATTTTTACTCTTCCATATAAATTTTATAATCAGCTTGCATTTTCCACACACAAAAAAATAAGATTTTGATTATATTTTTTTCAAGTTTATTTATTTTCTTTTAGGAATCTCTACACCCAACATGGAGCTCAAACTCACAACCCTGAGATCAAGAATCTCATGCTTTTCTGACTGGGCCAGCCAGGCACCCAAGATTATAGACATTTTAAAACTGTAGATCAATATTGGAAGATCTGACATCTTTATGATATTGGGTCTCCCTTCCCATGAACTTGGTGCATTTTTGCATTTATTTAAATGCTCTTTAAGATCTTGTGGTTAGATTTTATAATCTTCTCTGTAAGGTTCTTTATACTTTTTGTCATATTGATTGTTACATTCATTGATTGCTGAAATAATTGGAATTCATTGCTAACATATTATTTTATTCTCTCTAGTTTTTCTTTTTTCTCACCCTATCCTGTTTTTGTTTGTTTGTTTGTTTGTTTTTCTTTGGATTCTTTGAATATGCACTCTGTTTTTCGATTCTTGGTGGGCAGGCACCCTAGAACTTTAACATACTTAACAAGTTCTATAAATTTAATATATGTTATTAAAATAAAAGATCTCCCAAACAAAAGGTTTTAGAGCATTTTAGTTGCAAATCATTCCCTCCTGAATTATCTTATATTTATGTCCATTGTTTTCATTTCATCATGATTTTTTAAAATTAAAAAAAACTTTTTAATATTTATTTATTTATTGAGAGACAGAAGAGATGAGGGTGAGTGGGGGAGGGGCAGAGAGAGAGGGAGGCACAGATTCCAAAGCAGGCTCCAGGTTCTGAGCTGTTAGCATAGAGCCCAATGTGGGACTCAAACTCATGAACTGCGAGATCATGACCTGAGCCCAAGTTGGATGCCTAACCGACTGAGACACCCAGGTGCCCCCATCATGATTTTTTTTTTTAATTCTACATCTTAGGTATTATTTTATTGTTTTATCCAACTATGGTTCATTTTGACTTACCCATATTTACTGTTTCATTATTAATTGTGCTTACATTTCACATCTTCCTTCTACATCATTTTCCTTTTCCTCAAATACATCTTTAAAAATTCCTTTAACATGACTCTGTTAGAAGTCACGAAGTGATCATATGAAAACACCTTTATTTTCCCTCTTTCTTGAAAGATACTTTAGTGAATATGGGATTTGAGGTGTTTAATTACTCTTCCCCTATACCTTCAAGATGCATTCAACATGTTTCTCTAACTTTCCTTGCTGCTGGTAAACTTTCATCTGTGGATCTAATTCTTTCTTTTATTTTCAATCTATCCTTTACAACTGCTGTTAGAACTTCTCTGTGTCTTTGGTATCCTACAGTTTAACTATGTTGTGTATAGTAATAGATTTAATTTATTTATCTTGCTTTGAATTTGTTGGGTGTCCAGAATCTGAGAACTGACATCTTTTTATACATTCTGGATAATTCCTCACCACTGTCTCTTCTACTATTTTTGTACCCTATCTTCATTTTAACTTTCTGCAACTCTAGAAGTTTTTTAGATATTCTCACTCTATTTTCCACATTCCCCAACCTCTTTACATATATTTCCCACCATTTACTTTTTCTTTGATGCCTTCTGGTAATTTCTTCAAATCTATCTTCCAGTTCACATAGTCTCTCGGTAACTGGATCTAACATGTTGTTCTATTCATTGCACTTCTATTTCAATTGATTTCTAATTTCTACTCCATATCTAGAAATTGTGTGTGTGTGTGTGACAATTTTGAAAGTCTCATGTTTCATCTACATTCTTTTAATTGATTATTTTCTTTCTTCAAACACATTTACTTTATACTCTATATCAGAATGTCTGATATTTCCCATCTCTAATCTCTACCATCTTTATAGTCTAATTCTGTAGTAGTTTGTTGTTTTTGCTAATTCTTACTCCTGGTTTCATCACATATTTAGACCTTTGTGTTTCTACTGTGAGCTCATCTTCCTTGGAACTTTATCTCTGGAAATTTTTTTGGCACTTATTTGGTGTACACGACATCACAGATGCTTTGTGTTTCTTCTTGCTAATCATATAGGTACACTAACCCCACAGAACCACTTTAAAACTTCAACTTACAGTTTTACATAAAACACATGTAGTACTATTTCTATTTAAAACTTGGGTCTTTGTGGACCGTGGATGGGACTTCTTAAGGTAAATGTTTCATTTTTAATTTTTTTTTTTCATTTTACCTGGAGCCAAAGATGAAATAGGACACATATCCTCTGCTCTCTTTATGCAGGGTGGGTTTTATTTTTTCTGATTCACCCTGGGGTTGTCCTTTGAGGATTTTAGCTTTATACCAGTGTTTCTTATTTGATCTCCCACCTTGCTTGAGCCCAGGCTATGTTTTCCCCCCATGTGGTTCAACAAAATTCAAGCTTTAGATCAACAGGAATCAGTATCTTCATAACCCTTACATTGACCTGGAAAATTTTGGCCAGTCATTTACTTTTTCATTGGTATCTACATTAACTGTAAATATCATGAGAGCATGAACTTCTCTTCTTTTTGATGCTGTCTCTCCAATACTTAGAACAGTGTCTGGCATATGGTAGGTGCTAAATACCCCTTTGTAGAATGAATGAATGAATGATCATGATAGGTCTTCACAAACATTAACGCCATTTAATCCTCACAACAGTCTTATAAATAGGCCTCATGGTTTCCATTTTTTGGGTAAAACAACCTGAGACTCAAATGGTTTACGGAATTAGTATGAAACTAGATAGTGGGAAAATGGTAGTTAATTGCTGAACCTGGGCCTGCTGGTCGGGTTTCCATTACACCATGCTATCTCTGGATACTAAACCTGACCAACATGTCTGAACCATCCATAAGAAGCAGAAGCTTGTATCCTCTCATTTGAGCTTTCAGAGTCAGCAGCAGCAAGCTACCTACCTCTAAAGTTCTGCCAGCTCTAATGGAACATAGAGCACTCTCAGTCTACACAGCCAGTACAACGTGTGATGGAGGGAAATTGTCCCTTCTCACTCCCACTACCTCTGATACTAGCCACTTTACCTTGGCCTATGCCTGCTCATAACAGACCTTTATAATCAGCTGTCTGCACTGATATAGCCTAACATGAACACAGCAAAGTCCACATCTGCTGCCTCATCCACCAGCATGCCATGGCCTAACCCTGCCCTCTCTATTTTCTTTAATCATGTTTCTAAAAATGAGCCTGACTCCTTGGCCACATTTCAAAGGCACAAAAACCAATCAGAACATTAAAAAAGACAAACTCTTTCCTTCTAGACACCATGGGGCCAGTTTTGAGGATAACTCCACTTTACTGTGATTCCTTTATTGCATTATATACATTGCAAAACTAGACCTTTTTTTTTTCATTTCTTCATTATATATTCTCTAGTACAGCAGTCAGTTGCATTCACTGTAATTTTTTAAAGGAATCTTTTAGCTGACATTTTGGGGCAACAAATAGCCTATCTAACAATGAGGGTTTCAAGAGTTTCATAACCTGGAAATGAAACACCACACTTTCTCACTCATAAACACAATCCTCTAGCCAATCCTAAATTGGAATAATTTTAAGATTTATAAATGTAAGGAATAATAGAAAGATATCATCTTTGATTTCAGAACTCTTATTAAAGATTGTTGGTTTAGCCACCTGGGTGGCTCAGTTGGTTAAGTGTCCAACTTCGGCCCAGGTCGTGATCTCGCGGTTGGTGAGTTCAAGCCCTGCGTTGGGCTCTCGGCTGTCAGCGCAGAGCCTGCTGCAGATCCTCTGTCTCCCTCTCTCTCTGCCCTCCCCCCGCCCCCTCTCTCCCTCTCTCAAGAATAAATAAACGTTAAAAAAATGCATGGCATCAAAGAATTTACAAAAGACCTCAGTGTGTATCAGAGCCTCACAGCAGTATCTACCTCTCACTTCAGTAATGTCTTCTAAGTTTGTAGAAAGAGTTGTCTTGGCCAGTTCTATGGGCCTTGCTCACATTGTTTGTATGAGGACAGGAAGATGTTGCTTGCCTCATCTAGGGACAAGAAAACTTTTTTTCTCAGGATAGTTATCAGCCACAGGATGTGTAATTTTTGTGACATCCACTTGCTGAAGGTCAGTTATCAAGCTCATTAAGGGTCCACACTGAAAAAATATAAAAGCCAAAGAGAGCAGCTAGAATCTAAGCAAGTGCCATAATGCCTGTCAGTTGCCTTTTATCTCTTTCTTTTTAAGCTCAGATCTTTTTAAGGTGCCCATAAGTTTTTCTAATTAACAAAAGCAGAAAATTTCTTAATGCCACAGGGTATGGGGTCGAGAGAGAAAATATACAGCTATTCACGTTGATACGAGGGTGTGAAAGTACTCTGTATACCTCCTCATTATGTCCCCAAATGTCATCTAATAAGGAGGGAAGATTAAAGAAAGAGGAAGAAAGTGGAGAGGGCTTCTACGGGAAGTTAAAACTATTTCCTCGAAGGGCCAAACAACAAGCACAGCTGTTTATATTTACAAACCTCTTTACCACAGCCCTAGGTGCCCTACCCAGAAAGCACTACAGTGAAATAAGCAAACGATTCCCATGTGTACACATACACACAAAAAAAGTGGAAAGAAAACTATAAATTGATTGTTCATGCCCTCTGCATTTTATGCTACTGCTCTCCTACAAATCATCAGAACTGGAAATCGTCTGTGCTGCAATGTGATAGAGCTCTGTGTAAGAACTTCCTTTCAGCTGATGTGAACCTAGAGCAATCAATCGTATCAGTGGCTCTTGCCTACTTGCCTTGCTCTCTAGCGCCACCTAGCAATCAGTTGACAAACCACACGTGGGGCCTCCAGCCTGTCTGACTGCTGTACTGAGAGAGAGGCTTGGAGATTTCACACTGAACAAAGGCATTCAGCCTTAAAGTTAGGAGCCTGTGAAAAAATGTCAGCCCTTTCCTCCCGTTCCTTGACTTTTAAAACCACCCTAGGGTGGAAACAACGCTTTTCTATGAAAAATGTAAAAGAACACCAAACAAAACACTGTTCAGAAGAGGAAGTGATGAAAAACGGGAAATTAATAAAAGTGAAAATATGAGAAGCGCCCTATGTGTGTAGAATTGGCACCTTTTTATGAGTCTTAAGGACCTGAATGTATGGTCAGGCATAAAAGATTTACATGAAAAGAGCAAGCGAGTGACATATCTAGGTTACAACACGCACTTGAGAGAGAATGAGATGCAGCTCTCGCCATGGCTGTTCTGATGCTGTATTTTCATGTTCTTTTCTGTCCTCCAGCACTGCCAGTTAGCAACCTAAAATGGGCTCCCTGGTAACCCAAAGGGCGAGCCTGAGTGCATTTCCCTCTTCGTGTTTTGTAATACTAATTAACTAATTCCCAGCCACGAGAAGGGAACCTGCAAAGATTCGCCAGAGGCAAACTGCTAAATAAATGGTGACAGATTTCTCAGTTTTCAATTAGATGAAATGACATATTGGGACAACGAATAGCCCGACTTTCTAATGATGAGCGTTTTATGAGTTTTTTTTTTTTTAATTATTCCTGGAAATGAAGAGAAACCCTGGCCCTTTCTCCATTCATAACCAAAACGAGGGCCCAGACCCACTCTTGGGTACACCAAAGCATACACCCTGCCTTTGGCGGGGACATTTGTTTAAGACCGAAAGTAAGACTTGGTCCAAAAAATGCTGCTTTTGAGACTGCTTCTGCTCTACTGAAATGTCTGACAGGCCACAGCACAGGGACCAAAGAGAACAACCGGCCTAATTAAATCTGTACAGGCAGCACTGAACGCTGTTCACCAGCAGTGACTCCAGCGCTGGCCCCGCCCTGCCCCCTCCTGACTCCAGTGTTTGTGCTGCGAATCTCTTGCTAGCATGGCAACTGTTGCTATGTTTGCAGTAATAAGAAGTGGGTGATGCTGGTGTGTCTGTAATGATTCAGATACAAGAGCAATGATTTCTAAATGGATTTCTGAAGCAGCTCTTACAATGGCTGTGCACCGTGTAACAGGTTTAATTCCTCCCAGACGTTTTTTCTTCTTTTCACTTTCAGCACCTTTCATGTGGACTAATTCTAACCCTCCTATAATGCAAAACTAGCAACATCCTTCCTTTTCCTTACTAGTATTGGAAACAAAGTTTATTGTTAAAGAAGACATTTCACAAGTTATTGTTTCTCATTATCTCCTTGGCAACTATTAATTCAGTTTTTCTTGGTATGTAGGTAAGCAGCTAAAACAAACAAAAAAATTGTGGACCCAGACAAAAGAGAAGTCTTGTATTCACCAGAGTAGAAAGAAAAATCTCTACCATTAATATTTGTGATGTTAGCTGAGCATTTTCTATTAATGAGCAGATGTTTGAAAGGCCTCAATTGCAAAGAAGTACAAAAAATTCATTAGTGGATATATGTTTACCTTCCTGAATCCTCTTCCAAAGAATCAAAAAAATAAATAAATAAATAAATAAATAAATAAATAAAAAGGAAGGAAGGCAGGAAGAAAGAAATCTTCATTTTTTGGCCCAACCAAGCACCTATTTGCCAGCCAGTGTTAACTGCCCCCGCCCCTACTTATCACTGGATGCCAGCACAGCCCACACCCTCGAGATAAGGCCTTGTTCCTTGATGGCAATATTAACATGGCCAAAAAAAGGGAGAAGAGAAGACACATTATGTGTTTTGATTACTTACTACCTGCCAGACACTATTGTGCCTTTTTTCTTCGTCAATCATATCACTGACTTATCACAACTCTTCTACAAGGTAGGCACTATCTGTCTGTATTCCACAAATGAGAAAACTGGAATACAGAAAGAATAAATAGTCTGCCAAGGCTTTGCACCTAGTAAACAGCAGGGCCAAGACTGAGCCTCGATCACTCTCACTGCAAAGCCCATGGTATCTCATCACTTCCTGAGCTGCCGTAATGTGAAACAGAGAGTTGCTCTCATACTGATCAGCTGTGTGGCATGGACAAGTCCCTTCCTTAGGAAACCCAAGGACCTGGGTTTCAGGATCCTCTTCTATCCTAATGCATGTGAACTGGACCCTTGCTACTCAAGGTGTGGCCCCCAGACCAGCAGCATAAACATCACCTAGAAGCTTGTCAGAAATTCAGACTCCCAAGCCCCACAGGGACCACCGAATCACAATCTGCATTTTAACATGACTTGTGAATGTACATTAAAATTTAACAAGCACAGGACTTACCTAACTCTGGGAACCTTTCTAGCTCTAGTATATTTGGAATGTTGTCCCCTCATCTCTATATTTCTAGATCCTACTCCTCTAAGCTTGCTTCACCTTTCCTTACAAACTTTTGTAATCCCATCTTTATGCTTGATGAAAAGATTTTTCTCTCTCTCGTAACAAAAGTTTCATTTACCTTAATTCTTACACTTTCTACTTAGTATCATGTCTATGTGTAGGTTCCTATGTGTAGGCAGAGCCATCCATGTGAAACAATTTTATACCTGTAATGCCAACTGGCATAGTACATTACACTAAAGAAAACATGTTGAAAGAAATGTTAAATAAATAATTATATGAATTTAGTTATAGAGATCATATAGTGCACTAATCATAAGATCCCTGTATTGTCCACTATGAATATTTCAAGGCAATCACCCTCCAAGAGTTCTATAAATACGGATCCAAAGAAGCGTGCAAATTGTACACGTAAGAGCAGTTTTCAAACTTCCTCACCCCACTCCTACCTTTTTAGCACACAAATACATTAAAGATTCAATTAAGACCAAGCTCAACTCCAAATTCTCTCTTCCAGGAAGTTTCCCTGGATGCCCTCAACTGGTTAGATACCCATCATGGATTGTTGCCATCTTAGCTTGTGCATACTTCATAGAAGCACAGAAACTATATTATAATCATATAATTATGTCAGCTGCCCCCCTACACACAGACACACACATACATCATACATTCCTCAAGGTCAGGAATTGTGTCTTTATTTGTGCATTCTTAATATTTATCACAATGTTTGGCATATAGTAAGTGGTAGGTATATGTATATTGAATGAATGAATGAATGAATGAATCAGTCAATCAGTGCAAATGTTTTTACTCCAAAATATCATTTTTTTGCTCCACATTAGGGTTTGTTGACACCAAGAATGTGGAGAAGCACTGTCTGTGGTGAGATTTAAGAGGTACTTGTTTTAGGGGCACCTGGGTGGCTCAGTCAATTAAGCATCCAACTTCAGCCCAGATCATGATCTCAGGGGTCCTGGGTTCAAGGCCAATGCTAGGACTCTGCTCTCAGCACAGAGCCCACTTTAGATCCTCTGTCTCCCTTGCTCTCTGCCTCTCCTCCACTCGCTCACTTGCACTCTCTCTAAAAAATAAATATTTTTTGAAAGACTGTAAGAGGTACTTGTTTTAGCCACAGTGACATTCTCTACCAATATGGCACTTTAATTTAGTGTCATGTGAGCTAGTTGTCTAGGCATATAAGCCCTGAGACTTAGGAACTCAATGGTCTTTGGGATACCAAAGTTTGAAAATTGAATCAGTGTTTGTTTCCTCTCTCAGTAAGTCATCCATTCATTCAATAAACATTTACAGAGTGCCTACATTGTGCCAGGAGTTTATAGGGATTGGGGATGTCAGGAAGAGTACATAGTATAATCTTTCTTTCCTTTCAGTAGTCTAGTCTTAAAAATATACCCCAAATGTATATATAATACAATATGATACATACAGTTAATGGGCAGGTGACTCTTGGGTCATGTGAACACAGAAGGAGGTATTACCAAAAATAAGGAGAGAGAGGCCATTCACTGGCCTCTAGGTGTGCACATCAGGTCACCCATTTGTCCTTCTCTGGAAAGAACAGTGAATTTGGGGAAGAAGAAGAACACTCCCTAGTAATGAATCTGTGCTAGGGAGGAGAAACACTGAAAACATAGAATGGAAGAGGAGGAAAGTTGGTGGGGCACAGACTCACTAGTGGCGCATGGTAAATTTAAACAGGATTTACAGGAGAAAGTTATAAACAGAGAAATATCCAAGTGCACACAATCTCTTGAGCTCATATCATCCCTCAGAATGGTCTACTGTCTAGAAGGATCCTATGCTTTTACTCTCTATATATTTAAAAGGAAACTGGAGCAGGGAACATCTGGGTGACTATTTAATGATGAAATTCCCTGCCTGGGGTGAGAAATAGTTTTGTTAGAAAAGTAAAGTCACTAGTGCTGACCTCTACTATCTTGGACATAGGAAGCCAGCCCTTTTTCTTTTCTTTTCTTTATTTTTCTTTTCTTTTCTCTTTTTAAGTTTGTTGATTTATTTGTGTGTGTGTGTGTGTGTGTGAGAGAGAGAGAGAGAGAGAGCGCGCAAGGGAGGGACAGAGAGAGAGAGAGAATTCCAAACAGCCTCTGCACTGTCTGTACAGAGCCTGGACCGGGGTTCATGGGACTCACAAGGCTTGATACACGAACTGTGAGATCATGACCTGAGCCAAAATCAAGAGTGGGAGCTTAACTCACTGAGCCACCCAGGTGCCCCAGGGAGCCAGCCCTTTATTATGCTTTTAAAAAGGGAAAGGAAAAAGCCTTCAGGGACTATCAGATCTGTCTCTTGTAAAGATGGTGTCAGGATAAGGAATAGGCAGTGGGAAGGGAGAGAGATCATGTTCTTCCTCACCTACTCAATACATCATTAGTTACCTAATATCTAATTAGTCAGATTTCAGCTAACACTAACGTATCAGGTAGGAAAGCTTTCAGCTGAAAGTAACAAACTCAATGATAGTTATTTAATAAAGCAGGAACTTGTTTTTCACACATAACAAGAAGTCTGGAAGAAGGTATTCATGGGCAATCGTTCTGCTGCTCCCTGGGCCGTAGAATACCCAGGTTCATGTTCTCCCCTTCATCATGTTCAGCATATTGGTCTTTCTCATGTTTGTAGCTACATGGCCACAGAATGACCGCAATAGCTCCAGATAACATGTCTTCACTTAAAGCAGATGTAGGGGATGAGATATCACCTCACACCTGTCAGAATGGCTAAAATCAACAACACAAGAAACAACAGGTGTTGGTGAGAATGTGGAGAAAAAGGAACTTTTGTGCACTGTTGATGGAATGCAGATTGGTGCAGCCACTGTAGAAAACAATATGGAAGTTCTCAGGAAGTTTCTAAACATAGAACCACCCTACAATCCAGCAATTGCACCACTGGGTTTTTACCCAAGGAATACAAAAACACTAATTCAAAGGCATACATGCACCCCTATGTTTATTGCAGCATTCTTTACAATAGTCAAGCTATGGAAGCAGCCCAAGTGTCCATCCATAGTTTAATGGATAAAGAATATGAGAAGACATGGTACATATACAATGGAATACTACTCAGCCACAAAAAAGAATGAAATTTTGCCATTTGCAATGACACAAATGGAACCAGAGAGTATAGTGCTAAGCGAAACAAGTCAGAGAAAGACAAATACCATATGATTGCACTCATATGTAGAATTTAAAAAACAAAACAAATGAGCAAAGGGGGAAAAAGAGATAAACCCAAAAACAGATGCTTACTTATAGAGAACAAACTGATGGTTACCAAAAGGGAGGCGGATAGGAGGATGGGTTAAATAGGTGATGGGGGAGTAAGAAGTGAACTTGCTGTGATGAGCAGCAGGTGATGTATGGATGTGTTGAATCACTATGCTGTACAGCTGAAACTAATATTACACTGTATGTTAACTAACTGGAATTAAAATTAAAACTTAAAAAATAAATAAATAAAGTAGGCATAGGGGGCTATTGTGTACTGGCATGTTTTTTTCTGTCCCATATCTTTTTAGCAGGAAATCAACAGCCTTCTGGGAATACTGACTGTGAGTTAGTGATTAGAACCTGGCCCAGAGAGGTGTCCTATGGAAGAATGGCTCAGGAGGAAGGGGATGATTTGCTGATAACAGAAGGGAGGGTTAGCACGCTACACTACAAAAGCACACGTATCTTAGAGCCAGAGATACCTGTGTTCAAACCCCAGTTCCAAACTAAGAACAGTGTGAACGTGGGCCTGAGTTTGCTAAAGTAGGGATCATGATATTCCCTTGGCTAGTTTTTGCAAGGATTGGAGAAAAGACATATAAAACAGTTAATATTATCCCTGGGAAATTTGTGTTGTTTTGTTTTAAACTAGAGTTAATTGTCCACTATTTTATAGTTCTACCCAGAGACAGATAAATACCTTTCTGAAACCGAGAAAGTCTATGTCTGCCTGGAGTTCAGAATCCTAATTCAGGCACTCTGTTCTCCTTGTTATCACTTATTCTCTTTGAGAGAGTAGGACATTCCCTTTTCTCATTAAATAGCAGCTTTACCCATAAATTTCTCATAGCTTCTCCTCACCTATCTACACTACTTGTTTGTCAAATTCAATAATGTTGACCATCCCCTCATTAGGTTGCCATTTGGATTAAAGTCAGTGTTTCTGGATGTTTTCTATCCAGCAGCTATTTCCATGAAAATGACAGAAATCAAGAGAAATTGCTTTCAAGGATTTCAATTTTTCTTTTTTTGTAGGCCTAGAAGGGAAAACTGTAGTTAATTGTGAATGTTCCTGCTAAATACTAGCGTACTGTGTGAAAATGGAAAAGATTTAAAATGCTCGAGAAACAACAAATCTAAATATACAGGTTTTACCCCCCAAAAACATTTTTCATTCTATTAAAAAGCAATCCTTTATTATTCAAGGAAAGATGAGACTTACACTCTTATCTTCAATAATATTTTACCAAATCAGTCCAGAGAAGAAAAATGGAATCATAAAATAAATAAAATAGGGGTGCCTGTGTGGCTAAGTCGGTTAAGCCTCCAACTCTTGATTTCAACTCAGGTCATGATCTCATGGTTCATGTGTTAGAGCCCCACAGCAGGCTCTGTGCTGACAGTGTGGATCCTGCTTGGGATTCTCTCTTTTCCTCTCTCTCTCTCTCTCTCTCTCTCTCTGTCCCTCCCCTACCCTCTTCTCTCTCTGTCTCAAAAAACAAATAAATAATTAATGACACGACACCATGTTAAGATGTTGGTTGTTGTTTTTGATGTATGATGTATGTTAAGGAAGAGAGTATTTGACTATGAAAGTTACCTATGAACTACTTTCTGATATTGAGTGATCTGAAGTTCCTATTTTTAAAACAAGTTTTCTGCTGCTTGTGTATTCTTTGGCTCTCTTTATTTCTTTTTTAAAGTGTGGACAATTCTGAGTTTAAAGATTACTTTAGGAAAGTTGAACTACATTATTCACTTCCAGATTTTTACTTACTGAGTTCTTTACCACAAAAGACAATAAATTCCCATCCTTTTTTTTTAAATATCTAAATGGAAGGGGAAAAAAGAGATAATGGAAATATTATCAAGATTCTTCTATTTTTTTTTTCAATTACTGCCCATTGAATTAGGCCAGCACCTTGCACTATAATTTGTCGTAAAGTACAAAGATCTATGTGTTACGTCTATTTAAATAAATTCCTCTTTATCTTAGGGGACATATAGGAATGTGAACAGTATACAAATTTAATTGAATATGGCCAGAATTGGAAAGTTCATGGAAGTAATCAACTAGCTCACAAATATGCATTGAGCTCCTGCTAGGTACATAGGACTGTGTCTGGCCCCATCCAGAGAGCACCCTATATTTTGATAGCTAGTCTTATGTAAACATTCTTGGAAAACTGAATAAATTGTCTTTTGTTCTTTCCTCCCTCTTTTATCTTTTCCTTTTTTTCCTTTACTTAAAAGATTAACAATATTTTACATATAGGTGAGAAAAACCCGATGTGCATCATGTTCCCTTATTATTCTGGCCCCTTCATGTATTCTATTGCTACTGTTGATTCTATTGCTCTTTCTTTATGTTGTTCCATGGAGATTATTCATCTAACACTTACTAAGCATCTACCATGTGCCAGATCCTATAGTCAAGCAGTAGTCTTTGATGAAATTGCACTGGGGCATGAGTCTAAATTTCATGTGACTGAATGAGCATGACCTCTGCCCCTGGGTTTAGAATGGGTCATCAAAAAGACTCAGGTGGGTAGAGAAAATGTAGTGATGCAGATGAGACATGAGTGACATAGAAAAGCAGAGGTCCACCTTGAACCCAAGAACATTCTCTGGAACTGTGCAAACCAGGCTGCACTGCCGAGTGGTTCTTGTCACTCAGCTAATCTTGCATTGATGACACCGTGCACATGATTATGTTTTTGAGGCTGTCTCTTTAAATGGTGAGGAAAGGGAAATAAAGGTGTAAAGATCCTGGTGGAAGGAAGGAAGGAAGGAAGGAAGGAAGGAAGGAAGGAAGGAAGGAGGAGGGAGGGAAGGAAGGTGAGAGGAAGGGAGGGAGGGAGGGAGAAGGGGAGGGAGGAAGGGAAGAAGGATGGAAGGAAGGTAGGGGAGAGGAAAAAGAAAGGGAGAAAGAAATTAACTTCCCAAAGGTTTCACAGCTTGTAGTTTGCTAATCTCTACATTGAAAGGTGGACGATGAAACTGAGACCTACTGAGTTAACTGCCCAGCGCCTCAGCCATATGCCTTATTCCTCTTTATATGCATCTCCACTCCTACACCGCTCCCATCTGCCTTCATCCTTAGTGCCTAGAATAGCATCTAGCACATGGTAGTTCCTCATCAAAAGTTCATTGATGACAGAACCAATACCTACCACTGACAGAGTGCTATTTATACTGTCCTGTCTTCCCTGTAGGGAGCTCATACTATGTTTTTCAAAATAGGACTCTACTGTGGCATGCCTCACTCCACATGGGGAACTTCTCTCTTAACAAGCATAGGACTGGGAAGACTGTGCAAGCACTCCAAGTTGGCCTTTTCTGTCTCTCCCCCAGGAAAATGGCTCACCATGGAAAAGCATAGATGACTTTTACCCTCTCGTGAGCATTACTCATGACAAGACACTTAAAAAGGAAACACTCTTGACTCTGTAAAGCTGATGCTAGTTTTGGATTGCTAACAGAGGCTTTGTCAAAGGATTTTGTTGTTAGATCATCTGAGCGCACAGGTTGCTCAGAGTCAATGCTGTTTGGCTGGCCCGAGATCACAGAAGCACCTGAGATGAGGAATTAGTTGTGGACAAGGAACCGGCATGAGCCAGAGGGCCACACGTGCTTTTCTGATTCATTCACTCAGCTGACATTTACTGAGCACTTATAGTGGGATTTGGAAATGTACTTGACTGAAGCTCCATCCCTTCTCTCCATGAACACATTATTTTAATCTAGTGCACTAAGTGCACTTATCGGAGTGAGTCCATGGAAAGGTGGAGACACAGTGACACTGCTAGGAGTTGAGCTCTGGGTGGTGACTCTCTTGCCATGTTCCCTCAAGAGGAAAGGTTTGTTCAGTAGGCATATCCTTCTTCAGAATCCTCCACATCTGCAGAGAATTTTGCATTCTCACTACAAGAATAATTCCTTTCCCGTCCTTCCTTCTTTCTTTTTTCTTCTCCTCCCTTTTTCCCTAAACCAAACCTAAGCAAGTCTACATTATCCAGAAGCAGCTGGTGCCACAATGTGGGAGTGTTAAATGTTTAACATCTTGTCACTTGTGAAACTGATGGAGTCATCCTTTTTGTTTCAGAGTTTCGTGTTTAGGGGTTGAAAAGCTAGATTGATGAGCATTACCAGAGAGAAATATTTTTTGAGAAGTTAGTGAAGCTGATGACACGTTACTTTACAGTTTAGTGAAATTCAGCAAATCTAATTCTATTATCCTGTCAAAGTTTCACAAAAGGGAGACCTGAAAGCATATTTAAGATGAATCTTTAACGATTTCAGAAGCCACAACCACATCTGCAAAAATCAGATGCATCTGGTGCTGACAGACCTTTGTTTTTTTATAGACTAAGAGGAGTAAATAATCTCCCAACAACTAATTAAGTTTAAATAAAGTTATCTTGGTGATTCAGTGCCTGCATTTTCTCCCTTAAAAAGACTGTCAAGCAGTAAACCATAACTACATTTTTTAATTCAAAGGCTTTACAGAGTTTACACAGCCACATTTACCCAGGCACACCAAAATGGAAGCTTCCTTTATGAATCAGAGTACAGAGCACTGGAATAGAGATTTTATAGAGCATTTAAAGCCAGGTCATTTAGGCCCTTGTTTATTTTCACAATCAAGTATGAGATATGGTCTAATAAATGCATTCTTGCCAAAATGTCAGGGGTAATTGTTTTAAAGCATTTACCCACAACTCTGTTTTATTTGAGGTTCACAAGCTGACAACCTGAAAGGGCTTTATGATCCTTTCAGCAGTTGGTGTAACTATATGCAAACTTGTACTGAAGTGTTCATTATTAAGTCCAAGAGAAGCATTGATGTAAAGGTTCATCTTAATAGAAATTGCTTTTCTTTCTCTCTGCTATTTAATAATCATTCATTAAAGAAATATAATTAAAGAAGTTATATTGAGAATTTACTATGCACTATACTTATATTATCTAACTTAATATTCCTAGCTACCTGCAAAGTAGATATTTTTATTTTGAAGATGGCAAAACTGGTCAAAACAGGAGTTGTGCCCTGAAATAGTCAGCAGGGAAGCTGGGGTTGACCCCAGTTGGACTAACCATAAAGCCCATATGTGCTGTTTCCAGAACAGCATAAGAAATTCTTGGGGGGAAGGGGGCAGGGGGAAGAAATTGTTTGCAATGCATTATGGCAGCAAAGTCAAGGCTGTGGTTTCAAATGTGAGGGGATGTCGTGGATTGAATTATGTCCCCCAAAAAAGTCATGTTGAAGTCTTAACCCCCAGTACCTCAAACTGTGGCCTTACTTGGAGCTAGAGTTGTTGCAGATGTAATAAGATGAGGTCATACTGGAGTAAGGTGGGCCCTTAATCCAATATGAGTTGTGTTCTTCTCAGAAGAGAGAGAGATAATGGAGGTGGAGGTGATGGCATCTACAAGCCAGGAACATTGAGAATTGCTAGCTGTCTCCAGAAGCTAGAGACAGGCATTGAACAGATTCTCCGTCAGAGCTTTCAGAAAGAACCAACCTTGATTTTGGACCTCTGGCTTCCAGAACTGTGAAAAAATAAATTTCTGTTGTTTTAAGATGCCCAGATTGTGGAACTTTGTTATAGCAGCCCTAGGAAATGAACACAGGGATGATATTTACTGAGCACAGAAAGAAAACAAGCCCGAGACCTGATGTTAGTTAGGCTGATGCCCTATGTGAGGAATAACAGTCACTTGTAATTTTCCCTTCATCATTTGTGGTTCTACGAAAACCCACACCATACCAAATGAGATTTGAAAGCCATTTTTTTTGGTGTCTTCTCAGAAAGAAAAAATATATGACTAGCCAAAGTTATGATTAAATTCTAATATTTTATACTACCCATATGTGTCACAAGGACACTGGGAGACAATGTGCTCTCTGAGGTCTCATTGGGGTCTCTTTGATGGTTGCTGTTGGCAACCAGTTCTACAAGAGGCACAAGTGAAGGCCTAATTAGGGCAGGAGTCAGGAAGAAATTGCAGGTAATTGAGGTCAAACACAACTGAGGTCTGGGCAGGTGACTGACATCTGATGTAGTCAAACTAAGGAGATCAAGGTTTTAGGCGGGCAGAGATAACAGGTGAGGGCTGGAGACAGATCACTGATGGAAATAATTAAAAGCTGGATCTGACAAGGACATTCAAGCTAGGTCAAACAATAAGTGTGATGGAATCTAAGATAAGTCTGAGGTTTTCATCTCCAGAATCCTAGTCTTCCTCAATTGGTGCTTACCTTGAACTGAAGATCTTCAGTTGTTAAAAGGACTATACGTACCCATGCCAGCCTAATGCCCTGTAGAGCCAGGTTACCTCCCTTATTCTCTCAAAATGCTGACAGTTGAGAAGGAGAAATTTACCTTCTGTGGAGAATATAAATAGAGAATAGCACTATTGGCTTAAGAGGCTCACTGGAACAGGGCACCTGGGTGGCTCAGTTGGATATGCGTCCAACTCCTGGTTTGGGCTCAGGTCATGATATCACAGTTGGTAGTTTGAGCCCAAATCTGGCTCTGTGCTGACAGCGTGGAGTCTGCTTGGGATTCTTTCTCTCCCTCTCTCTCTCTCTGCCCCTCTCCTACTTGCTCTCTCTCTCAAAAATAAATAAATAAACTTAACAACAACAACAAATGAGCCTCACTGGAGAGGTGGGAGAGATCATCCACTTACTGATAAAATCATCCTCTGGGGATCTTTGAGCAGGAAATGTTGCTGAGAATGTGAATCTGAAATGTAAATCCTTCACATCTATAATTTTATTGATGATAACTTGGACATTTCAAGATTTTTAAAAATCTGGCTATTTCTTTTTGTTCTGAATTTTCCCATTAGCCAGAAAAAAAATTAGCTAATGTTGAAAAATGCTGCTATCCACTCATTCATTCATTCATTTGTTCAAGCATTACTTACTAGAATAGGGAGAGGGTTCCAAGTTTCTGGATGTTTTACTAAATGCTGAAAATAAAGGCAAAAATAAGAAATGGTTCTTGACTAAAGATGACAAAGGTCTAGGCAGGAAGCAATTATCAAATCCATACAGTATGATGCAGGAAATGCCTATAATCAAGACAGAGAGTCCCTGTAGTGTGGGGCTTATGTGAGGGTACTGTGACAAAGAAATTCACTGGGGGTGGGACCTATCCATATAAGGTGGAGAGCACCTGGAGATGAGGCTGGAGGAGTAGACCGGGTCTGCTGCTAGGGACCTGGGCCATGGGACCTCAGCAGTAGGTGGCATGGTCACCCTTATTTTATACGAAGGTCATTTTCACAACTTTGCTCTGGCTTGGAGAAGGAAAGGGGCTGCCTGGTAATAGAGTAAATCAGTTACAGTATTGTTAGATACAGGCTTTAGTTAAAACCTCACTAGGTTCAAAAGAGAAATGATAAGCCATGGAGAGTGTTACAGATTACAAGTGATACCATGATATCTACTTCATATATGGAGAAGGCATTGCTATTCCTCATCACCAATTCAAACATTTTATTTCTCCAGCGGTAGTAATGGATGCACCCTCATACATCCACTTGATCCGACCCTTATTATCACAGCTTAAGGCAGATAATTTCTGGGATTTTCCAGTGTCCAAACATTCTACATGGATGATATGTCCTTATTGATAATTCACACAAATGATCTCAGGAATTGCTAACCACCCAACAGACAATACTTTCTCTAGCATCCTTTCCCCAAATGTGACAGAAGTCTAAAAGAAATATTTATAGTGCCTTTTCCCATTAGCAGAATTGAAGAAACACTGACAACAATTAAAAATAAAACAGATACACCATTGTCCCCAGTCCCCAGATCTGTTGATGAAGATTATGTATAGCTTTTCCCCCTTTTGGCAAACGGGATTCATTAATATTTATCAGAGGAATCATTTTCAACACCTGTGAGAACTTTCTGTGTGCAATGTATCTGTAGAGGTAATTCTTTTAAAGGAGGTTAATGACATTAATCCCATTTTACAGATGGGAATAAAAGCAACTGGTTTATCATATTTTCTCAGGTCAGATAGTAAATCAATGTCTCATTAACATTCATTAGAATTTTCACTGCATTCAATTTCAAACTAAGCTCCTTCCCTGAGGCACTTAATTATTATCGAGAATTTTCTGGCATTCGCTCCTCACTGATTCAAACAGTTGAACCCATATATGAGCAAGGCACTGTGCTAGTGATCTAAGACCTGCCTGGAATGGTGAGTGGGTCAACAGAGCCAGACTATGGAAATTAGTTTAGGGTCAGTGCAGGGGTAGTCTTTAATAACAATAGTAATAGTGATATTTATGGAGGGTTCCATATGTGTAAGCCTTGTATTGAGCATTATATATCATCTGCTACTTATAACTCATAGCAGCAATCTCAGTTAGACCCCCATTTTTAAAATGAGGAAACTGAAACCTAGAGAGAAACTTGTGTAAAGAACACAACGAGTAAACAGAAAGAAGATTTAAGGGGTGCCTGGGTGGCTCAATTGGTTGAGCATTCAACTCTTGATTTCAGCTCAGATCATCATGTCACAATTCCTATTGAGCCCCACATCAGGCTCTGTGCTGACAGCACAGAACCTACTTGGGATTCTCTCTGTCCCTCTTGCTCTGACTCTCTCTCTCTCTCTCAAAATAAATAAATAAACATTTAAAAAATAATAAAGCGTATTTGAGACTAAGCCATCTGAAGCCAGAGTTCATGGTCTTAATCACTAAGCCAATGGTTCTCAAATTTTCATATGCATCAGAATCACCTAAAAGTCTTTTTTTTTTTTTTTTTTTTTTTTTTAAGCATAGATTTCTGGGTCTCCTCCCAGAGTTTTTGTTTGGGTAGGTGTGATGCAGAGTTAAAACTCTGCATTTCTTTTTTTTTTTTTTCATCTTTTTATTTATTTATTTAAATTTTAGTTAGTTAACATACAGTGCAATATTAGTTTCAGGAGTAGAATATAGTGATTTATCACTTACATATTACACTCAGCACTCATCACAAGTGCCTTCCTTAATACCCATCACCCATCTAGCCCATCTCCCTCCATCAACCCTCAGTTTGTTCTCTATCATTAGTCATCTTTTTTTTTATTTTATTTTTTCTAATTTACATCCAAATTAGTTAGAATATAGTACAACAATGATTTCAGGAGTATATTCCTTAATGCCCTTAACCATTTAGCCCACTGCCCCTCCCACAACCCCTCCAGTAACCCTCTGTTTGTTCTCCATATTTAAGAGTCTCTCATGTTTTGTCCCCCTCCCTGTTTTTATATTATTTTTGTTTCCCTTCCCCTACGTTCATCTGTAAAACTCTGCATTTCTAACCAGTTCCCAGGGGATGCTGAGGCAGATACCACACTTTGAGAACCACTGCTCTAAGCGAGACTTAATGTAATCATATTTGACCATGTTCAGCATCAAATAGTGGACAAATAGTGGGAAGCCACTCAAAGTTTTTGAGCAAGTGGTGACCTAGTCAGAGTTCTTCTTGGAAAATATGAATCTGGAAGCTATGTGTAGGTGATAGAAGACAGGTGGTAGGTCAAGAGGTTCCCAGTGAGAGTAAGGAGAAACAGAGTCAGTAAGAGATGTTGGGAAATATTGGCCTGGTGGAGTGGACACAGAGGATTTGAGGATTGCGAATAAAGGGGTCATCATAGGTGACCCTCTACTTTTTGGTCAGGGTAGCTAGAAGAATTGTTGAGCCCTTAATAGGAATTGAGAGGACAGAAGGGAATTCTGCCTTCTTAGGTACTTTATCTCCTGCTTCCACATAGCTTCCTGCTATTTGTTGCCTTTATTTTTTGTGTATATTTCCACAGCCTTTTTCTTATTCCTCTTTACCTACAGGACCCAGTGTATCCTAAGGGCAGCTATAGATTCTTTTTTTTTTTTTAACTGAAAGAAAATTGTTTTTAATGTTTATTATTGAGAGAGAGAGAGAGAGAGGAGGAAGGGCAGAGAGAGATAGAGACACAGAATCCGAAGCAGGCTCCAGGCTCTGAGCTGTCAGCACAGAGCCCAACGTGGGGCTTGAACCCACAAACCATGAGATCATGACCTGAGCCAAAGTCGGACACTTAACCAACTGAGCCACCCAGGCACCCCAGGGAAGCTACAGATTCTTGTTCTCTTCTGAGATGCGGTTCTTATCCCCAGAGGACTTTTGATTCTCTTGCTTCTACATCATCTCCTCCTTTTAAGCTCTGCTTGAAGGTCTTAGTGGATTCTACTAATCATGACTAAGTTTCTGGTTTCTGTTTTACCAGAAGCCCACCTGGGGAGCTTGCTGTCAGCGATGGAGGCCTCTTAACCCATCATAAATGGTGTTCAAAACAATATCTGTTTTTTAAGTTCAAAATTATTGTACTGATTTTTTTTGGTCTCACATTTTGCTTTTATGTAATTTCTTTTCCATAAGTAAAGGATGCATTTTTAAAACACCATTTACAAATATGCATACTTGAGAAAGCATTTAGTCTTCAATTTCAAACAAATTACCCTACCTTAAAAGTACAATTTTTAAAAGTCCTTAGATTGATTTTTTATAAACTAAAATAATAGGGAAGCTACTGTAATAGAAAACTTCTGAAAATCTCTTTATTAAGTAAATAGTTTTACCCAACAATCCCACAGAATGTATCTTTAAAAGAAATTTCTGTTTTATACATGGAATTTTCCTAAAGTGAGGAAGGTATCCATAATGAGGATACATTATGGCTGAGATAAACCAAAGGTTAACATTTAGAATGTTCACCATTGTATTGTAAAATATTTGTTACCTACGCCTTGATTATGAATGACAGTTCTTTTTTTTTTCTTCAAAACATTGACTGAACTAGGTTCAGAATAGGTTGTTAGTATGAAAATGTAAATGCATGTCATTTAAATACATTCACAGAATTCATGTGACCTTGCCTCCTACTTTTCTTAAAAATTTGAGACCATCTGGGGTGCCTGGGTAGCTCAGCTGGTTAAGCATCCAACTCTTGATCTCAGCTCAGGTCATGATCTCACAGTTCTTGAGATCGAGCCCTGCATCAGGCTCTGCCCTGAGAGTGAGGAGCCTGCTTGAGGTTCTTTCTCTCACCCTTTCTTTCTCTGCCACTGCTCAACTCATGCTCACTCTCTCTCTCTCTCAAAATAAATAAATAGACTTCAAAAAACAATTGCGACCATCTCCCACGATTGCCACCAACTTTCCCCCTCAATCCCTCTAAACCTCTTTAAAAACTTCACAAATCCTCTTCTGTTTACCTTCAGATAGAGAAATGGTGCTTCTCCTTTTGATTCTGGCCCCTCCCTTTGCCCCAGATCTTTCCCCATCCATACACGAACTCTGATAAATTCCTCTGCCTCTGGCTCTTTCTTCCTCTGTCCCTACTTGTCTCCTTCAAACTTCTCTCTGCCTCCTGTCCTTTGACACCAAAATGTATGTCTTGCAACTTTAAAAAGGCAACAACCTTATTGTTCTGCCTCCGGTGTTGATATACTGATAGCTAAAGAGAGGGAAGAAGGGAGGGAGCCCTGGAATAAATTAAGAGGTAGGGAGTTTTGGTCCACTTGGGGGTGACAATGGAGTCTCCTCTGTATTGTAACACGTTTAAGCAACTGAGTTGGGGGACTTGAAATCAGGCTAACAGAAAACAGGATTCTGACTCTACACTTAGACCTGGAAGTTCCATGTGGACTTGATTCATCTTGGGATACTTGCTTGAAGCTTTAATTCCCTCAGTTGTGAATAATGGCAATATGGGAGCAGAGGTAAAGGGAAGCTTGAGTAGTCCCTAGTGTTCCCTATGGCAGTGTTGAGGTCCCATCTACGAGAGCACAGATCCACTTTCTCTATGCTCTGGGCACCCCGGCTGGACAGTGTTCTTACAAGTATTTCTCCTTTGGGCAAGAGCTCAACAACCAGCTTTAATCCCAGAACATTTTTAGAAAGTGTCCTAAATGTCCTCTCTCTGTCACTATGGGGGTTTGCAGAGGGGGGGATTCTGATACATCTATATGGAGGCTGTGTATAGCAGTGACAAGGAGCACATTCTTATGGCCCTACTGGCTGCATTCATATTCTGGCAATGCCTTTCCTATATGTTATGTTGGCCAAACTAATTAAACTCTTTCCATGTGTTTCCTTACCTATAAAACAAGGAAAGTAATAGTACTTACTTCATGATTACTGTGAAGATTAAGTGAAACAATGTCCATAAACCTTAAAACAATGTCTGGCACATAGTTACTGCTCAATAAGTGTTAGCTATTATAGAAAATCTGTATTCCAACACAATAAATTTCTATCTAATCATATACATACACACACGCACACACATATTTTATATTAAATGCTATTTTCATAAAGCTTTTTTCATTTTTTTCTTTCTTTCTTCTTTTATTTAGCAAATAATTGGTAAGGACCCACTATCTTCCAGGCATGGGGCATACAGTGGTCAGCAAAGTGGACTCATCCCTGCCCTCACAGAGTTGTTGAACAGGCCATTTAGCAAAGCATTATAAACTTTATGATAAGAGGGGCACAGGGTTTAACAGGCAAATGCATGATTGAATAAATTGTGAATAGATGTTTCTAGTTATTTCTACATAGATATTAAGGTTTCGATCCTGAAAAGTTAAGTAGAAATTTCTTTCAAACCCATGCCATTTCTGCTATGACTCCTAACTACTCCAAAGCCCAGGGTGATTGTGGGTTTGCATCCGACCATTGTTAATCTCCTAAACAGGTAGCTGGGATCCAGGTAGAGCAGAGAAATCCAGATGAAGGAGATCTATCAATATCCTTCCAAAGATAGATCTTAGGAAGTAATTACTGTCTGCCTTAGTTCCCACCCTTCTCACTTTTCCAGCTCTCTCATGCTGAGATTCACTGGCTGGGGATTGTTCTTTTTAAAAATCTGGTTCAGGCTCTATTGGAAGCTTAACATAGCAGGTGAAGCATTCAGGCCGTGATGGATCAGAGCCAGACACAAATAGGAGGCTTGGACTCAAGGGCTTCAAAGAGAGACATTTAGGGCAGTTCTGTGCTTGGAGCTGCTGCTGCTTGCACTTGCGAGGAGCCAGAATCCAAAGGACACAGCTGCTGCAAATGTGCAGGAATAAAGGGACCGCGTTCCTCGCGTTCCTATGGGGACCTGGGCAGCTCGGCTTACCCACTCCCTTAACACGGTTTCCATTCAGCCTGGCGTCTTATATTAAAAGGTAGACCAAGGGGTACACTTCCAGAGTCGTGCTTGGGGGATAGTTGTAGTGGGCGTTGCATGACTAATTCCTCCAATGTAGTATGGAAGACTTAACTCCTCAGGATACTATATATTTAAAACACAGCACGAGAAAGAGAGACTCTGACTCTCCCCCAAACATTCCAAAAATGTAGATCAGTTGTTTTCTTTCTTTTTTTTTTAATTTTTTAAAATATTTATTTATTTTTGAAAGAGAGACACAGTGTGAGCAGGGGAGGGGCAGAGAGAGACGGAGACAGAGTCTGAAGCAGGCTCCAGGCTCTGAGCTGTCAGCACAGAGCCCAACGTGGGGCTCGAACCCACAGGGCTTGAACTTGGGAGCCGTGAGATCATGACCTGAGCCAACCTGACTTATACTACATTGGTCACTCAACTGACTGAGCCACCCAGACATCCCTAGATCAGTTGTTTTCTAAGTCTCTAAAGTGTGTGTGTGGGGGGGGGGGGGGTGCGTGCACACACCTGTGAGAAATGTCTAGGGAAGCAATCCCAGCATAACATTCATTTTCTGGTTGGAATATTGATTATAGATTCAAATCTAGTTTAAAAATTGGTGTTTTTTTCAGGTTCAAAATCCATTGTCTTTTTACCTTAGCCCCTGACTTTAGTGGAAACTTTGCCTATTTGCCTGTAGAGGGAAATCAGCACGAGACTGAATTCATAAAACTCAGCTTCTCATGGTCCAAAGCATCAATAGGTCCACGATCAGAAACCCAAATTTCTAACACCAAGCCCACTTCCACTGAAAATTGAAAAATCCAAATTACTAATGAGAGGAAAGAACCCCATGCATTCACTTCACTCCACAGATCACAAGACTTTCCGTGATATAGTGACACAGTAAAGCAGGATGTTCTGATTCTTCTCCTCCCTGTTAAGGCGAGCTCACTCACCTCAGGCAAAGCACCTAGCCTTTCTTTAGTTTCTTTAGTTTCTTCATGAAAATAATGATGCTAATAATAATAATACCCATCCCTCATGGTTGCTGGGAAGATTAAATGAGATTTTAAATATATATGTGGAATAAATATTCTAACACTTATAATGTTAAAAAGTGCTCTTATAAACATTATCTTAATTGACACTTCTGTGAAACATACGGCTTTGTAAAGCCATGTGTTATAGAATTGTGAGCGTGACATTCGCTATTCTCTAGGCCATCCATCTAAGAGAACAAGGCAGTTCTCCTAAGCCACAGTTCCAAAGGTATGGGTGCATATGGAGTTCTTGCTTTCACTAGAGAAGTGCTTTTGCTAAACTTTGGCATTGGGTGACAGCCCAACTGTGACCAGCCACAAACACAGTTGAGTAATTTTTTGCTACAGTGTCCACAAAGACTCCAGTGAATTCTTCTATGTGAAAAGTCTTTAAAGCACACAGTAACTATGTAGTAATTGACACCAGATAGTATTTGGAGGCATTCAGGAGAGCCTGTGAGGTTATTTTAAGAGCCTGATCTCTGCCCCATGCAGCTAGTTATGGAAATCTGCAGAAGGCATGCTCTGTGGGCCTGCCTAGAATACAGGGGTATGGCCCTTGTATGGGGAGGTGTAGGCCCTCTTCACCTGGTACTCTATGCACTCCAGGGCTGATACCCAGCCCCATTGGCTGTGGCCAGACCCAAGGTAGGGCCAACTGGTAACTCACTGGAGGGCCTCTACAAACCCTTTCATGCTTAAAAACTGTACACGAAAATGCATTGTTAGCAAAAAGCCACATAAACCCCTCCAGAAAGAAACTCGTAAATGATTTTTCATTTTTCTCAGTTCTGAGGGCTGTGGATATTCTTTAATTTAATTCATTCATTCATTTAGCAAATATGTATCCAGGGCTTACACTTCTAGGTTCTACAGTACAGCAGCAGATAAAAACAAAATAACCCCTTCCCTCATGGAGCTTTTATTCTAGTGGGGGAGGAGAGTGACAGACTTTTATTTTATTTTATTTTATTTTATTTTATTATTTTATTGAAATGTTTTTATTTATTTTTGAGACAGAGAGAAACAGAGCATGAGCAGGGGAGGAACAGAGAGAGTGGGAGACACAGAATCTGAAGCGGGCCCCAGGCTCTGAGCTGTCGGCACAGAGCCCAAAGCAAGGCTCGAACTCACAGAGTGTGAGATCATGACATGAGCTGAAGTCAGACGCTCAACCCACTGAGCCACCCAGGTGCCCCAACAGACTTTTTTTTTTTGAAAGAAAATTCTGTAGTATATTAAAACAAAGGTGAAGAATAGGGAGAGCAGAAAGAGATGTGGTTTGCAATTTTATTTTTTTAAATGTTTATTTATTTTTGAGAGAGAGAGAGAGGAGGACAGAGGATCCAAAGCAGGCTCCAGGCTGACACCAGTGAGCATGATGTGGGGCTGGAACTCACAAACCACAAGATCATGACCTGAGTCGAAGTCAGATGCTCAACCAGCGGAGCCTTCCAGGCACCCCATGGTTTGCCATTTTAAACAGAAAGATCAGGAAAGACCTCATCCATGAGGTAACATTTGAGCAAAGAGGTGAACAGAGTGAATTAGAAAACCAGAAACCTCTAGAGAAGAGCATTCCAGATTGTGGGAACAGTAAGTGCAAAGTCCCTGAGGTGAGATCATGTCTGTGAATTCAGGCCATTGGGAGGACTTTGGCATATACTGAGATTGAGACACATGCCACCACAAGGATCCGAGCAGAGAAGTCACATGATCAGGCTGCTTTCTAAAGGATCACTCAGGGCACCTGGTGGCTCAGTTGGTTAAGAAGCTGCTTTTGGCTCAGGTCATGATCTCACGGTTTGGGAGTTTAAGCCCCACATTGGCCTGTGTGCTGATGGTGTGGAGCCTGCTTGGGATTCTCTCTCTTCCCCCTCTCTGCCCCTTCCCTGCTACCCTGCTTGGGTGCTCTCTCTTAAATAAACAAACTTAATTTTTTTTTTTTTTTTAATAAATAAGTAAAATAAAAGGATCATTCTGCCTGATGTACTTTGTGGGACTGAGAGGAATGGCGGTCAATTCATTTGTTCTTTTAAACCTACTTTCCTCTCATTCAATTATTTAATAAATATTTTATTTAGCACAGGCTGTGGGCTAGGTGCTGGGGAAGACAGATGTGAAAAAAAGTAGTGATGAACAATTTGACGAAGAACATATTAAAGAGGGCAGCTAACCAAGTGAGGAGGAAGCCGACACAAAAGTGAGGCACAGGAAGGTTATGTAACTTGGTCTAAAGCCACAGCTCCGCAGGGGAGGTGCCAGGACTAGAAACCTTATGCCCCTGAGCACGTGGCCAACCTGCACTGAGTGCCGGGGCTGAGAGACAAGGCTGGAGGAACCACCAGGAGTTCAGTTCCATCAAAGTCACTTTTAAAATACGTGTGGAGAGCATACTCTATGCCAGGCCCCAGATGCCGGGGCCACAGAGGTAAATAACCAAACGTGGCTCCTGTTCTGAAGGAGCGTGCAGTCGGGAGTGCACATATCAAGGCTTAATAAATACCAGTATAAAAATAACCATGGAGGTCTAGCTCACAAGCCGGCCACAGAACACTTCTTACAGAATCCATAGTCATGTTCCTGCCAAAACAGAAGGCAGGAGCAGTTGTGGGCTCAGCAGGAAATGTCAAACCCTGAGTTGCCCCAGGATTCAAAGAACCTTCGCAGCACATCACACAAGAGTGGGGTAAAAGCCCCCACGTTACTGGCAGTGGAAGAGCTTTTCAATAAGAACAAGGCACCCTAGCAACATAATAACCATTTTGTTATTCAGGGTCTGACAGCAAAGAATACACAGAGGAGGCGAGGAAAGCTTTGGTGTTGTATGATGAGGCAAAAGGTCCCCGAGGTTTAGTATACATTCACTTAAAACAAAAAAACATTGCTTGTAATTTTGTAACCTCCTTAGGGTGTTTCAAATGGTTTGTGAAGATCAATGTTCCACATGTTCAAAGAGTTTAGGGAGTTTTAAAATCTCTCCATTCAGACTGGCCTGTCATAAAGAACAAAGGAACATGGAATTTCTGGCAGGGATCTGAATTCACACAACAGAGCCTGGAGATGTTAAATCAACAAAGATGGCCTTTGAACTTTCCTCAATCCAAAAGGGGAAACGAATATGTACTGCTCTGTAGGTGCCTATCTAGATGCCACTTTTATCTTCCATCAATAAAATTGTTTTTGCAATTTTTACTTATATACCCACCAAGGGACCATTATTATAAAATAGTGGTTAAAAGCTTGGGCTCCGACAGGCCTGAGTTCAAATTCAAGCTCCACCACTTATAAGCTGTGTGACCTTAGGGAAGTTAGTTGAGCTCTCCAAGTCTCAAGCATCTTGCCTATAGGATGAAAATAATGATGTCGCAGTGAGCGTTAAGTGAGAATACACTTTGTACACGTCTGACATATGGTAGACGCTGAATATGTATAATTTTTTTTCTGTTTTGCCATTAGCTCATATATTTTAGTCTTAATTATTCCTCTTCTAAGACAAACTACTAAAATGAAAGATGCCTGGAGAGCCTACTTTCATTGGGATTGCATTGTTTGGCCCAAAGGTGGAAGACAGCTTGGAGAAGCACCACATAAAAGGTTTATCTCTTGCTCTAAAGGAGAGGTTGATAAACTATGGCCCACGGGCCAAATCTAACTCTGCCTGTTTCTGTAAAGTTTTTGTGAACACAAGCACACTCTTTTGTTTACATATTGTCTATGTCTGCTTTTGTGCTATCACACCAAAGTTGAATCATTGCAACAGAGACCATATGGTCTGCAAATTCTAAAACGTTTACTATCTGGCCATTTACAGGAAACATTTTCTGAGCCTGACTCTAGGAACTTAAAAACTCCAATTTTCTCAAGTCACGTAGCTCTAAAACTGCTTACATTGGAAACTCCTCTCCCCATGGAAAAATAATAAGTCTACCTTCAAGAAGTCAACACATTTACTCCAACTAGTCAGTGCTAGGTGCTATGTGAGGCCCCACGGGACACTAAGATTCCTAAGGCAGGGTCCCTCCCGATAAAGAATCTACAGCCCGCTTGTTGATCAGGTGAATATGCAATATGAGGCGAGTTCTGCCAACGGTGAGAGCAAATGGCTGGGGCAGCACTGTGGACCCTGAGGTTCCTTCTTCCTTTCCATATGGCCATCACCTCTATCCCAGAAGACATGTTTGAAGAGACATCTCCATCGTGTTCCATTTCACTTTCATATCTGGAAAGCCGTACCACAAACCAGTGAAGGGATGAGGATACCACAACAAAGAATCCTTCTCAGATTTCCCTGGCAATGAATGACATAGAGGGTGGAATAGGCTGGACAGGAAACGGGAATAAGGAGCCCTCAGTGGAGGTTACTGTTCCAATACATGTAGCTGGGGGAGCACAACTTGTTCCTGAGGCTAAGAAAATGGAAGGAGGCTGACCAATGAATCAGAGGTAAATAAACAAAGATTAAACTGGAATCAATAAAGTTGCTAGGGAGGAATCATCACTCACTCATTTAATACATATTTATTGGGTGCCTAGTTCATGACAATGAGTTTAAGGCACTGGAGAACAAGACACAGTAGTACACAAGACAAGTCCCTGCTGTCATGAAGCTTACATTCTAGTTGAAAGAGGCAGGCCATCTTAATTTGGATTTCTTCCGAAACAGACCATGAGACAAGGATGTGAGTGAAAATTATTTTTCTGGGATGTGATCTCAAGAACAGTGAAGGAAAGAGAAGGAAGAAAAAATAAATAAAGGGATATGTATGTTAATGAGTGAGTCACTGCTGTGAGCAATGAAAGCTTAATTTTATGTTGTAAACTCTGAGGGTATAGACCATGTCTCAGAATTTTCCCAACAAGCAGCAAGGACGCTGGAGTCTTTATCCACCAACTCTTGTTCCTCACTGATGGTGACTCATTTGGGTGGGTGGGAAGGAGCATTAGCTACCCCCCACCCCACCTTTAAGTGCAGAGAAACACAGGAAACCATGAGCATGTATGCAAACTTCTAAAGGTGACTTCCCAAGTAGACCAAGGTATATAGGCAGAGTACTGTATCTACCTATACAGGTGACAATGGATAAATACACAAAATGAGATTGTGGTAAATACTATGCAGGCAGTTAGAATAGGTTGGTAGGATAGAGTGACTGGAAAGGTAGTTTAGATGGGCTGGTTAGAATCATGAAATCAAGGAAGAAGCCTGGGAAACAACATTCAGCAGGGCTAAAGAGCAAAAGTGCAGAGTTCATAAGACAGGAAAAAGAGGAGAAATAGAAGGCCTCTGTTGTAGACACAGGATAGGAGGCAGGCAAGAGTATTACAGGGTGAAGTCCCAGGTAGGTAGCTAGAGGTCAAACCATGAAGACTTCAGCAGCCAGGACAGGGCATTAGAAGGTTGATCAGCCACTGAGGGATTTTCAGCAGGAGTGTGACAGGATGTAATTAAGATTTCAAAAAGTCCATCCTTGTTACTCTTCTTTTCCTTTCTTCCTCCCTCTTCCTAAATGCCTTAGTCCCAAAGCCATTAGATAGGGCTGGGCAAGAGTGACTTCTCCATGGGGTGTGGAACAGGATGTTTGAATCCAAGTACTGTGTGGAGAATGTCCATGTGGATGGCGAGAGTGGTGGTGGGTGGCAGCTGGCTAGCATGAGGTGTCAGAGCTAGAGTGGGAGGAAGGAAGAGTTTTCATGAGGGTTTGGGGCTACCCAGCCAAGGTGCTAGAGCCCAGGTATGGTGAGGAAGGCATCTACATGGGAGAGCAACCTGGCATGGGAGGCCAGAGTGCAAGCCTGGGAAGGAGGGCATGCATGAGAGGGGTCAGTGAAGAAGTTACCCCACATAGAGTGTTAGAGCCCAAGCACAGTGGGAAGGACATTCATGAAGGTAGGTGGTGGCCACTGTGGTTCCATGCAGATTGAGAAGGGTATCAGTTACAGGAAGGTGCTTGATGTGGTGAAGTCGGAGCATGAGGGTGGTGAATAGGGTATAAGTGTAGACAGGCAGCCCTGTCCTAGTGACTGGAACTCACACAGGGTGAAGAAGGCATCACACGGGGCACAGCTCAGTGGAGCCCAAGGTAGGTGAGGTGGCACCTGCTTAGGGCAGACAGGTGGGAATGTAGCCCAGAGTGGGGTGTCAGAACACAAGAGGGTAAGGAGACCCACCTGGAGACAACAGTGGAGCCCAAGTGGGGTAAAGGAGGACATGTGTGTATGTGTTGATGGACGCGGGTGTGACAACAGTCAGGGATTTTTACTTTACAGGGCATTGATCATATTAAGGATAATGGGAACCAGGTTTCTCATTTTCTCATTGTCAGAGAAGAGTGTTAGAAACATGGAAAGGGAGAAAACTAGAATGGGCCTTGTGACGTTGGATTGTATTGGAATTATATGAGAGTGGAGGAAGAGGTCTGAATGTGTTTACACACGTATGTATGTACAAACATGTTCTTCAGTTTTGCCTGCTCTGTGAGAGGGTCTGGGAGCAGCAACATTTCAACCAAGCATCTAGGTCTTCATTTCTAAATACTATTCTCCACTAAAAGTAAACAGGGTACTTTGGAGAAATGGCAGATTTCAAGGCTGGGACAAGGAGAGTACAAAATAAGCCTGGAATGTCTGGTGCCACAGAGTAGAGAGGTTTTCAAGGGTGGGTGTGTATCAAAGGGACAGCTTGATGGGGCTCTTGCTTGCCAACTATGGGATAATTTAAGCATCAAAATGAATAATGACAGTAACCTTACAACCCCTTGAATAAAATAATAACAAAATCCATACAGAAATAAATAAATGAAGATACTGAAATTTGATTGAGACATGGGATATTTATATAGTCTCAAAGTAACACCCCACAAAATCCTTATTAATTACAGAAAGAAAAAGAGTAGTTTTGTAGTAGAGAGTCCCGTCAGATACCGCCTTAACCAAGTAACGAAAATTAAGAACACAATAATGGGACAAATCAAAATGTGATGGGATAGAGTGAGGAGAACACAGCAACACCTGTGTGATGCTTCCCGCATCACATGTAATTTTAATTTAATCATTAGTAAACCTCAGATAAAACCAAATTGAAGGATAGTCTGCAACATCACTGGCTTGTCATCTTCAAAATTGTTCAGGGTCATGAAACTCAAGTAATGACGGAGAAACTGTTTCCAACTGAAGGAGATTAAAGAAACGTAACAACTATACACAGTGTGTGATTCTCAGCAAGAATCACACACTTCTCGCTGTAAAGTATTGAGATAATGGGCAAAACTTGAACGGAGTCCGAGAGAAGATGAAATCAAATGATTATATTAGGCTATGTAGGAGAATGTCTTTATTTTAGGAATACACTAAGGTATATGGGAAATGGTAGGCAATCAGATTGGCAACTTACTCTCAAATGGTTCAGGATTAAAAAGAAAATTATACCATGTTTGCAACCTTCCTTTGTTTTGAGACTGTTTCAAAACAAAAAGTTAAGAAAAAAGTTCATACATTTACTTTGGCCACTTCATTTCCCAGGTCTTTGCACAGGCCCCAACCTATTTCTATCCCAGTAATTCCCTCCCTTTGAGAATCCACTTATCCTGCAGCTCCTGTGTGTAGGGAGGGTGCCCTTTATAGTATACTGTGTCCCCAGGCATTGAAGTTCACCTGCACGTGTCTACATTTCTATTTACCCCAAAGGGTAGAGTACATGTCCATCACATTCATATGGGCTCCTAGCACTTAGCACAGAACCTGGCATTGTGCTTGATAATCAATCATGAAGAGAAGGAGAGAGACAAGGTTGTGGGTATAAATTTGGAATCATTTCCAGAGCTAACAGTGTTAAACGGGAAAAGCAGGTGATTTGGGTCCTGCCTAGCCTACATTTGAATTACAGCTGTGTGATCCTGGACAAGACTTAAACTTGTTTTCCACACGTGTAAAATGGGTTGTTAGGTGCAGCATATGTATGTAATAAGATTGGTGAGGCATCTAATAGACTGTGACACTTAGCAGGTATGCAACAAAATTTGGTTTCCGTGTTTTCTTTAAAAACAGGAATAAAAATTAACAAAGAAGTCTAGAACCCCAAGCTATATCCTGATATCACTATAACCTTGATATATGAACTTAGGTAAGTTATTTCACTTCACAAGGCTTCAATTTCATTCTTGGTAAAATGAGGTGGGAAAATGGAGGAGTGAGAAGTGAGCTTTATGATCATCATGCTCCTAAGATCTCCTAGTTCTAATATTTAAAATACTTCCCCTTTTTGAGGGGGAATGATAGTAAGTACAGAAGGTGAAGGATAAGAAGGATGTTTGCTGGGGTGCCTGGGTGACCCAGTCGGTTAAGTGTCCAGCTCTTAATTTCGGATCAGGTCATGTTCTCATGGTTTGTTAGTTGGAGCCCCCCATCAGGCTCTATGCTGGCAGTGTGGAGCCTGCTTGGGGATTCTCTTTCTCTCCATGTCTGCCCCTCCCCCACTTATGTGCATGCACGTTCTCTCTCTCTCTCTCAAAATAAATAAATAAACTTAAAAAAAAAAAGATGTTTGGTATATTTAAAGGATGTTCCTCAGTTTTGAAAGCAGTCAAGGCATGCAAAGTTCACCTCCTACTGGATTGCACAATTCCTCATTTATACCTGCTTAAAGTATAGGTAAATTGAGAGGTGGTAGTATTGTTACATTACTGTTAAGCACATTAAAAATTGATGAGCCATCAAGGAATTAGCGCACAGTTTCAATTCTTGCTGCATTTTTCCTTATTCATAATTCTTTTCCTAATTGCTTTTTCCCTTAAAAATGGGGGAGTTGAGACCTTGGATATTTGCCTAATGGCTCAAACAGAGCCATGACCCATTGCCAAGTCTTTCAGGCCTTTTATAGCTGGGGACATTTGCCACTGAAAGAAAGCTGATGGGTTTGATTTTCCTGAAAGAGATATTTTGCACTGACCCCTGGCCCCATTAAATATTTTGGCCATTGCCCATTCACTGTAATGGGAGCAATAAATTTGTTTTAATTTAGGACATTATCAAGTAGGGAATATTGACAAAGACAAAATAATGTTCTGAAAACAGTGGGATGAAATCATGAATAAATAAATATGTTGAACTTAACTGATAAATTAACAAATGCTTATTCATAAGAGTCTGACTGGACTATTTCAAAGTTAGGCCAAAGGTGATCCCATTTCTAATAGAAATGTCGCCTCTCTTTAGGCCAGAGAAAAGGTGGGCTACATAGAAAGACATTGTAAGGCATGGAGAGGCATTTATCCCTTGTGACAGATCTGTTTTAAATAGATCTATTTGTTTTCAGCTAAATGCCAAAAGGAGAAGCCAGATGACTCTAGTAGCCTTTTCTATGGCAAAGCGTTTACTTTCCTTGTGTAAACACCTTTATTAGGGATCTCAGCAGGCTGCTTCTCTATCTTTTCTTTGTATTAGTCCCTTAGATTAGTGTCAAAGAAATGAAACTCTGGTTAGCTGTTACCTGTGTGTGTTTCATGTTGAGTGAAAGAAATGACTTTTCACTTGGATACATTCCTCTTGAGGAAGGGGATAAAGGTGCATATGGCACTGATCTCCTTGCTAATATTCTTTCACAAGTAACATCATTATGACAGATGGCAAAAAAAAAAAAAAAAACCTAACACACCACAAAGCATATTTGCAAAGCTGTGTGGCCTTGGATGGTGTTGCCTGGGCAAAGTCCAAATGACTAACTCTTCTAGGTTACAGGTAGCCTGAGGGCACTTTTAGCTGCGTAAAAACTAATTGGACCAACTTGAATGGAAGAAAATTGTGCCTGAAGTCTTTAATCACACTAGTAACCTAATGGTTTTCTGTTCAATATAGCTGGAGCAGTGTTTAGGAAGATGAATCCATGCAGCTTAGAAAACCTTGCACAGGATCAGAGAGTTGTGGAGAGTTATAAACATCTTATTTAGAAAGGTTGGGTAGGGGAAAATAAAATTTTCTTAAAGATCTAACAAAGCAAGTCATGAGAAAGCTGACTCTGGCTTCTTTATGATGATAAAGGATATTTTTCTATGAGGATCTTAGTGTTGGTCTTTATATGCAAAGAGTGCAAAACTGTAACTCATGACTAATTCAGTGAGCTCCTCAGATGGAAACAGAACAAGAGTTTGACAGGGACTGCTATTAAATGTAGTGTGCTTTAGAAGAAAGAGCATGGACTGGAAGTCTGAAGACGTTTTTGTTCAAGTTCTGTCTCTGCCTCTTGTTAGCTCTGTGAGTTTATTCAGGTTGTTCAAACTTCCTGAGCCTGATATAGAATGGAGGTAAAATTAATGCTTTCCCAGATACCTCATGGAGGTTTTGTAAAAATACTCTAAGCTAATTGATATAAAAGTGTGCTCACGCTATAAAACCCTCTACAAATATAAGAGATTATTATATCATTATGGTAGAACTTAATGTTGTAGGTCTCTTTGTTTTTATTTAGTTGTTTTAATTTCAGTCTTGCTTTCAATGCATGCAGACTATATTCATTTGCTCTAATTCACCCAATCAAAGACCCCAGCTCTGTGAAAACCATACTTGGAAGAATATGATAAAAATGGTTTCTTTTGGACTCTATGCCCACCTGATGTCTTCTTTGGAATGTAATTCAGTCAGAAGCCATTATGACACTAGCAAATACTCTGAGAATTTATGAAATCCCACAGCCAAAACCATGATTCATTGCTCCAGTACCAAAAGCATTTGGCAGGCTTTTGTTTGGAAGCCACAATACTGGCTGATTTTGAGGCTCTAAATGGGGCCATTTGAACTCATTGTGGCACTGCCCGCTCCTGCCACTCTGAAGAGATGGCACCAGAGTTCCCTGGATTCTCTTTAGACAGTACTTTTCTTACTTCCTCATAGGCTCTGGTTAACAATATACCTTTCTGGATTAAGAGATGACATAGTGTGGGAGCACCTGGGTGGTTCAGTCAGTTGAGCATCTGACTTTGGCTCAAGTCACGATTTTGTGGTTTGCGGGTTTGAGCCCTGCATCCAGCTCTTTGCTGTCAGCCTGTCAGTGCAGAGTCCCCTTCGGAACCTCTGTCCCCCTTTCTCTCTGCCCATCCCCTGCCCGCATTCTCTCAAAAATATATAAACATTAAAAAAGAGAGAGATGAATTAGTGTTTTAGAGTTTTTCTCCACCCCTCAGGCATTGCAACATGAATATTCTACAAATTTATCTTCTTTTTAAAAAATTTTATGTCTCTATTTTGAAAAAGAGAGAGAGAGAGAGAGCAAGCAGGGGATGGGCAGAGAGAAGGAGAAAAGGAATCCTAAGCAGGCTCTGAGCCGTCAGCACAGAGCTAGATGTGAGACTTGAACTCCCGAACCATAAGATCATGGACCTGAGCCAAGATCAGGGGCGGGATGCTTAACTGACTGGCGCCCCTACAAATTTATTTTCTATAAAAACTTTTGTGAAGGAGCTCAGGAGTTTTTAGTACCAGACTTACACAACCCGTCAGTCAAATCCTTAATGATGGGTTTATGTGAAAGTGATTTCTCCACACTTTTCCTTTGCTTCAACTTAGATGGCAATGCGGTTCTTCCTTTGAAATAGACCACGAAAAGAGATGGTTCCTTCAGGCAAATAGCACGGTTCAGTTACTATTTCAAATGAAAAGTATATAGACAAAAAGCTACAAACACCACCTTGAGTAGTAGCAGTAATGTGTAGCCAGGTATACTGTGGCAGGTATAGGGAAATGAGGCACTCAGCCATGGACAAATGTCAGACACTTCAGATAAGGAAGATAAAAATCTTCTGCCTGAGTGGGAAATGTAATCTCAAGCTGCCTTTCCAACACATCAAAGCCAGTTTCACGAAATCTACATGGTTCATGAATACCTTCCAAAGAATCTTAGGATGTAAGAAATAGAGGGACCTGGAATGGCACATCACTTGGATCCCTCTACCGCACCCACGGCCACGATGTACTCTAGCCATACCTTCAAAATTTCCAGGAATGAGACAGTACCCCCTTCTAGAACAACTCAATCTATTTTGGGACAATTCTAACTTCGGGAAATGTGGTGTTTTCTTTTAACTATTCCCAGTGTCTAAGGCTCAGCTTAACTCTTTGGAGAATGTCACCTACCTGAAGTCTTGATCATTCCTGGATATCCACCCAGTGACAGTTCAATCCAACCACTTGTCATTTGGCACAGATCTCCCCTTCTTACAAGCAATCAGGAGAAACAGTGTCCAGTATCTGAGGAAACTAGATGTGCATATTTCCCCCTTGAAATTTATCCTCACCATGGGGCGCCTGGGTGCCTTGGTCGGTTAAGCATCCGACTTTGGCTCAGGTCATGATCTCATGGTCCGTGAGTTCAAGACCTGCGTCGGGCTCTGTGCTGACAGCTCAGAGCCTGGAGCCTGTTTCAGATTCTGTGTCTCCCTCTCTCTCTGCCCCTCCCCTGTTCATGCTCTGTCTCTCTCTGTCTCAAAAATAAATAAACGTTTAAAAAAAAAAAAGAAATTTATCCTCACCAAAAAGAAATAAAGCAAATCTAACATGATGGATTTTTTCTTTCTGAATAAATTATTCATTCCCCAGTGCACCTTTGTAAGAAACAATGGCCAATGACTATGTTTATCTGTACATGTACATCACAGAACTAATTTGAACTATTTAGCCTAAAATAACTGAAATTAATTTTAGCACTAAAAGTGAGATATATCAATATAATGTGGTAGTGTGCAAAAACTAACATAAAGATTCTATTCTCTTTATTTGTTTAATGTTTATTTACTTTTGAGAGAGAGAGAGAGAAAGCATCAGTATGGGAGGAGCAGAGAGAGGGAGACACAGAATCCAAAGCAGGCTCCAGGCTCTGAGCTGTCAGCACAGAGCCTGATGTGGGCCTCGAACTCACGAACTGTGAGATCATGACCTGAGCCCAAGTCGGACACTCAGCCGACTGAGTGAGTCACCCAGGCACCCCTCTGCTATTCTCTTCAAAAGAGAAAATTTCATTACACTGTCATTAAACATATACATGAAATCACTCATATAATATCCTATATCATTGATATATATGCCTCTGTATGATATATAGGTCCTTTTAACATAAAGAAAGCCACCTAGTTGACCAGCAGTATTGAAACACTGCAAAATCGAGTGCTTTTCTTACCTGCCATTGGTTCACATTTACTTCCATTGAATTCATGGGACAGCTGCATCACTGGAAATGCCTATTTTCACTGGCCACAACTTCAGCCAACAGAGGTCCCGGTATGTCTCTTAAACTCTGGGCTTCTGTGAAACTCCTGCTGAATTCTGGATGTGCATGAGTTGAGGACAACTACTTCCATGGATCAGGGTTTGGTTTCTTCTGCTTTGTTTGACCTGGGCACAGTTAGCTTCCATCTGTCTGTCATCCTAGAACAGCGTCCAGAACCAGCCAATGTGGTATCTCCTGGGCCAGAAGGTTAAGTCCCCTGGCATGAATTGCATTTAGCAACTGAATAAATAAGACAGCTTGGAGATGGGCTTTTATTCATAGGAAACCAGATAGCCTTTTTGATGATAAAATATTTATTCCCTATTATCTTGTTGCCAAGACCACTATGTACAGCACATTTCTTAAAAGGAGCTGGAGTGCTTAAGAGGTTCTAGTAGGTAGGTAAATTTTAGGGTATTAGTAGGGTAAATTTTATTTTGAAAAAATATCTTGAATGACAGTCTGTTGCCCAGAACCGAGTGTGGTTTGCCATTTAATGTTGATTGAGATAATCCCATGTCCCACTTTAAGGCAATACTTTTTCTTCTTTTTAATCATTGCTCCCCTCTAAGAAACAGCTTCACATTATCCCTTAAGAAAGTGAGGCCAAACCTGCAGTCATTTTAAGGCAGCTAAGTGGATGAAGCAGTGTGAATTTATATTAGAGTTTAGAAAAATCTCACTTCTTCAGATGGACATTTTGTAATAATTTTATTTTAACTATTTACAAAGTACCAGCTAAGCCCTGTGGGAGATCCAAAGATATCAGATGGGATGTCTGACCTCCGGGAATAGGCTGTTTAGTGGGCTTCACTAGCATACAAATACAGGCCGTTGCCACACACAGAGGCAGACTCTGATAAGCACTGTGCTAGAAGTACAAAGTACTAGAGGGCATGAAATTCTGAGTGGGGTTTCCAAGAAGACTTTGAGGAAATGTTTCCTTTGAGTTGGACCTTGACACATAATAAAAGTAGGTAACGTTTATTGAGTGCTTACTACATACTAGCACTCCCCAAAATCTTTTAAACTTCTTAATTCTTTAATTCTCATGATTAACCTTGTAAGTCAAGTGTTGATATAATTCCCATTTTATAGTTGCATAATCTAAAGCAAAGAGTAGTTAAATAACGTATGCCCAAGGTCATTGCTAGTAAGTAATAGAGTCAGGATTCAAATTCAGGGAGTGTAGCACCAGAATGTTCCTTCTTAATGCTTCCCCTTAGAGACAAATAAGATGTCACTGGGGCTCCTGGGTGTCCCAGTTGATTAAGCATTGGACTTCCGCTCAGGTCATGATCTCAGGGTTCATGCACTGGAGCCTCGCGTTGGGCTCTGTGTTGAGAGCTCAGAGCCTGGAGCCTGCTTCGGATTCTGCATTTCCTTTTCTCTCTGTCCCACCCTTGCTTGTGCTCTGTCTCCCTCTGTCTCTCAAAAATAAATAAATGTTAAAAAAAAAATGTAATGTAAAAAAAAAAGATGTTACCAAGCAGATTCAAGTAGTGGGAGCAGCTGAACCACAACCGTGGAGGAAGGAAAATTCAGGATGTTTTAGAAAGTACAAAGTCTATTAGCATGGCTTGAACTTGGGGAGAAAAGATACTGAGGAATTGTAAAACATGAGATACACACAGAGAGGAAGTAGGTTTGGAAGCAGAGGGTTTGGAACGTGGGCCTGAGGAACCACAGTGGGGAACAGGGGAGAGTCCTGGCAGGATTTTTGTTACCAGAAGACCTTGTACAGGGGAGGATTGAGTGACCTAAGAGAAGGACATTATTTAAGGACCTATCAATTAATTAAATTGTTCAAAACTTTTTTTTTTTTTTGGAGTTTCTCCTACGTGCCAGGCACTGTAAGTGTTGAGTATGTAGCAGGGAATAAGGGAGATAAGATAGACAAGGCTCCCAACTTCATTGTGTGATAGAATATATAAGTAAATGGATAAATGGACAAGATAATTTTATATAGCTTCATGTCAAAGAAACACATTGACATGAGATAGAACGTGATGATAAGCCAAGGAAATGCCACTTTGGAACGGTGGTCAGGGAAGGCCTCTCTGAGGAGGTGATGTTGCAACTGAGGCCTGAATGACAGAGGATCCAGGCATGGGTGAAGGCAGGGCAGTGGTTCATTAAAGCAGAATTTGGGTTCATTAAGAAGATCATTCCATGCAGGGTTAGTTAGCAAGTGCAAGAGCTCTGGATTAGGAAAGAGCTTGGACGGTGTAAGGGACAGAAAGAACATCATGAAGTGCTTACCAAAAGATGGGGAGAAGGGTACGAGTTGAGGTTGAGGTAGGCAGGGCCAGGGCCTTGTAGGTGAGGGGAGAGCATTGGAGTACATTTTACTCTAAATGAACTGGGAAGCCACTAGAATGATTTAAGTAGGAGAATGTCTTAATCTGTTTTATACTGTGAAAAGAACATTCTGGATAATATATGGAAAATGGGTTATCAGGAGACAGGAGTGAAAGCGGGAACATCAATTAAGAGGCAAACTGCGGAGATCCAAACAAGAAAATTATATGGCCCGGATCTTGAAGGAGAAGGCAGATGAATGGATTAGGGTTCCATGATGGAGGCAGAGCTAAAAAACATTTGCATTAGGTGAGAGTTGTGAAAAAAAGAAAAATTTTGGCGTAAGTGAATGGTGTGGTGCCAGGAACCGAGATGAGAGCTCTGGCTTGGGACGGGGGAATTGAGAGTTCTGTGAGCACAGTGAGGGGAACACTGGGGGGAACTAGGGAAGCCTCCTGGAGGACGCTAAAGTTTGGGTGAGACATGGACACAAGAGAAACCACAGATATATGATTAACTGACAGATGTGATTCGACATGAGGGTGAGGGTTTTGATGACTTCAGGTTTTGAGTCTGAAGAGGTAAAAAGAAAACAAGCCCATTAACCAGTGTGGTAAAAGGGTAGCAGAAGTCTGAGGAAGAGAAGGATTACAGAAGAAATTCCTGTTTGAGTACCGGATGAGCACACAGGCTTTGGAATCTAAAAGACCTGGGTTTGAACCATAGATGAGCCAGTTACCAAACCTGTGTAACAAGTTACTTAACTGCTCCACCTCAGTCTCCTAATCTGTAAAATGAGAGAAATGTTTGGTAATAAGGATTAAATGAGATGATAGACTTATGCGTTTAATGCACTGGAATCATGCAGTAAATCTTATCACTATCTCATATAATTCCTACTATAATAACAGCAAAATAATAATATCTTTTGGCATGTGTTTTACTGATAGTGATTATTACTAAGATAATACTCTGGCTATTAGTTGCTTTTAAGAAATACTTGCAATTATATTAACTCAGGATTTAGATTCAACACTCCTTTTTGTTACATTTAATCATCCAAACAAACTGGAAATTATTTATGTACTTTTTCCATCTTACAGGTTAATAAACTGAGGCTCAGAAAGGGTGGCATGCCCAAGTTTACACAGCTGGGAATCGTAGCCTACCTGGAAGAGCCAGTACTCACACCGAGATATGACTTACTCCAAATAATTCTGAACTCTCTCCCAACTAGTCACTTGTAGCATAAAAACACCTTTGTATTACTTTGCCAGTTTTCTGGGATCTATCCTGAATGAATAAGTTGTGTTTTATAAAAATGTTGTTAGCAAACCACCACCATAATTTTCAGAGTGTGAAATCATGTGTTGCATGGAATTTTCCAGTGCTGGACAGTGTTCTTCTCAAGGCCTGTCTTTGGAGGAGATGAAGAGGGGTCTTCAATTATCACCCATTGACAAATATGGTAAGTACATAGATTGTTCAGAATGATTAAGGAAACTTCCCCTAGGAAGGTGATATTTATTCATAATAAGGAAGAATAGATTCTATTTTATAATAAGATGCTTTAAAAACAGTATGTTATAAAAGTACAAACTTTGATCTTATGTAACTCTGTATTTACCTTTGAGTTTACTAATGTGTGTGCATAAGTGTGTAAGGATATGTGCAAGTATATCAGAGTGTGTGTATACATGGAAGAAGAGATAAGTCTCCTGCATCTTGTGATATTCCAAACACCCCGTTGCCACCTTCCTGAGTTCACTGCCTGTAAGCCTCACATCACAGGTATGTAGGGAGGAGAAAAACAAGAGATGAGTTTCTACAATTACGTCATATGCTGGGGGAGCTCCTCCCCTTTGGCAAGTACCTAAGGGTAAATTGTAAACCCAGCCATCCCCTCAAAAACCTAGAGAGGCGATGGAGGTATCACTGATGGTATCTTTTTGCACAGGTCTACTTTAGAAGGAATTAATAAAGCTCTTTGAAATAATTAACACAGTTCTATGCAGGCCCTTAGAAGCCAGAGGCTGGGTAATCACCCTTATCACCAGCTGCCATATTAATGTGCTAGGCCTGTAATGTCCTTTTTCCAACCTCTAAGCCAGAGAGTCTCTATATTTAATTGGAATTTTAGCACAATGGGCTCATTTATTCATGGGAACTTTCCTTGACAATATGGAGGACCGAAAAAAAAATGTATGTCAGTTAAAGAGATCAGATTTATTACAAGAACTGGGTTTGGGGAAGAATAAATTGGATGATGTGTTCCCGGTTCTCTGATTTAGTGAATGGTAATAGACCCTGGAAACCCTCAGCTTTGGGATCCTCACCAGTGCACCTCGTTTGCCAAGTATTATTACCTAAGGCATTAGAAAGCCTTTAAGAAACGAAGGGAAAAAAAATGTTCTGGATAGATGCAGACAAACTACTTGGGAACATTAAAGAAAGGAAACTTTGTGCTCCGACTCCCAGGACGTGTCTAGAATGCAGCCGAGTGCTTTTTATCATCAGCTTTACAGCATAATTGGCCAGTCCAGTAACCGGGGAAAATGTGCTCTAAGTGTCACATCATCACATTTTTTATAGATATACTATCGTTTTTTCAAACTTTTACAGATGTGACCACACAACCACAAAATACAGGGCACGCTTTGAAATGTGTGCTTTGACCAGAAGTCTTTCCTTTCATGGTGGATGAAACATTTCAAGATGAAGCATTTCGTTAACCTAACGATCTGTTTCTTAAAGGAATAAGACTTTGAGCAGAATTCTTCAAGATGGAGAAGACAAAAGTAATGCAATAAGGCAAAAGTTGGGTTTCCCTATACATGTTTGTGCCAGAGTTGAAGAAAACATTAGGGTGTTTGCAGGGAGTGAGAGCCCCAACAGGCAAAGAAGATATATTTAAGATCTCCCTCTAGGAACATCACGTAGTACAAGAAAGAATGCTTTAATTGCCCTCCATTTCCATTTTATAAACCAAGTGTGGTAAAATAGCTACATTATGAACCGTTTCTTCCTCTCCACCCTCAAAGACAGGGCTAGAAAATGAGGATAAAATTACATGCATTGCAATTTTCTCTGTATGTGAGACCTTTCGCCCTACAGCAACAAAATGTGCAGACACGGCTCAGTCTTTTCCTAAAGCCTGTGGTCAAATTTCACTTGGGTTCCTCTTATGCCAAGTGGCCACACAAGGGCCTGTCGTTCAACTTTGGCAGGATGCATCAATAAAAAATGTCAGCACCCAGGCCCTGCTGGTTTTGCTACCCGTCCCAGAAGGAGAGTGTCCCCCCTTCCCGCCGCCACACACACACACACACACACACACACTAGAGAGATGTGCACTCACAATCAGATTTCCACTGAGGCATCACAGGCCAGTAAAATCGCATGTGGTACACTAGAAGGTTGATGATAGCAATAAAAGGATTGCAAGCTTATGAAAGCATCTATCCAGGCCTGGAATGAAGGTGCAGTTTCAGTCTGAACAAAAGGAACTATTTTGCTTTAGGATGTAGATTTTATGTAGGTCCACCCGAAATTAGGATTCAGTGGTGTGTATCCTGCCTCCCCTCATCTCAGCTTCCCCTGACCACAGCCTTCCTGCCAGCTTACCGGGGTCAACCCTGCTGGAGGTGAGCGAGACAGGCCAGTCAGCAGCAGCCCCAGCACCTCCTCTCTGGAGAGTTTATGTGCTGCCTGAGAGACGTTGACAGAGACCCTTCTTACAAAAATAAATAAGCCTATCCAACTGCATATTGCTAGATGCCTTGATGAAAATGTAGATGGCTGAGTTGGTTCTGAAAACTCAGCTATCACAGGGAGCAAAAGCAGCAATAGCTGTTGACAAATGTGCCCATTTTCCCAGAAGCAATGAACGGCTTCCTCACTTGCACTGGAAAAGTTAACTGCTTCCCTGCACGGGTCCTGTGTTCTCTAGGACAGCGGCTGGATCCTGAGCCACTAGCTGCATTCTGTGGACACAGGGTTACTGCTTCAACGAGCATCAAATACCACCGGTATTTAGACCTAAGCATCGAAGTACACTTAAAAACCGGGTGCTCAGGGAGGAAAAACAAAACAAAACCCAACCAGAGCTGACCTGCTGTAGAGAGTGGCTCTTTCCTTTTTCTCTCTGCTAGTTCCACCTTCTTTTTAAAATTGCCATTTGCTCAACACTCAGTGTCACACACTGTACGGATTGTCTTACCAACGTTACCAACCTTACAAATAGGTGATGTTAGTGTTCCTATTTACAGATGAAGACACTGGGGCTTAGAAAGGTTAAGTGGACAAAAATCACAGAACCGGTAAGTAGTGGGGCCAAGGTTTAAACCCACACTGGCCTGACTTGTAAGCCCATGATTTTAGCCATCGTGATACACCCCCTTCTGGAACAGTCCCCTTCTTTACTCCAAACTTGGCCTGCGTGGGTCTAAATCACACATCCATCATTTGTGTTCCTCTGGTCTCAGCTCTATGTTTGCATTTAAAATTTTGCCTGTGTTTTACGACTGCTTGCCAGCAGCCTTCTCCCAGACTCTCTGTTCACGTGAGCCGAGAGGAGCCGCTTGGCAGCTGTGGTGCACTGGCTGAGGCTGGTTAAGAAAAATTGGGAAGATGGACTGAAAGGCCGATAAGTAACAGCTGAACTTCTATTCTGATGCAGGCTACGTGTCCGATCCCATGAGCCCGATGCATTTCCATTCTGGCCGGAATAGTGGCAGCTTTGAGGACAGCGGCTGACAGCGTTCCGCATATACCTAAGGAGAGATTTCCCCCAAACTGACAGCAACAATTCCTACCGTGGCAGGCTTGCTTCCAATTATAATATTTTACCCTCTAAGGTCTCCTTAAATTGGCTTGTTTATACTGGTCCTCTTTAATTCCCTACCACAAGTTGGGCTTTGGATTTATGGTTAAGGAATGAAATGCAAAGGAACCAAGACAGAATGTATGTAAAAAATTTGTTTGAATTTTGTAACTGAAAGAGCAAATTTATATCATTACTTGGAGATGGGGCCTAAGACTATGGTGGGCACTTCACAATGATTATGTTTTCCTAGACTGAATTATGTGGACTTGCATTTGAGAGCCACGGCTTTGATTTTGTAGAATATTGTTCGTTTTCTTCTCTCATTAAGTTACCTCTAGTGTTCAGCTCTGTGATTAAAGGTTCTTTGTTGGCATCCAAAATGGATTCAGAAGTGTACTGACTTCTGAGTAAGTGTTCTTTAAGACATATTGGTACAAAGAAGTAATGACCTTCAGATCAAGACGCTTGCAAAATACTGCATGTACTTACTTAGCCTCCTTTCTACCTCATACCGAGTGCTCTGTGGTGTCTGGGCATCCTGTTACTGTCAGCATCAAGGTGTCATAAATGCTACTGGTACAGTTATGACAACTGATCTGCAAACGCAAACCTGCTGTTCATACCCGAGTCCGGCACAGCGCACTGGGAGGATGTCTGAGGTACCTCTGGCCTTCCTTCAAAAAGTGAGAGAGCTGGGGGCACCTGGCTGGCTCAGTCAGTAGATCATGGGCCTCTTGATCTCAGGATTGTGAGTTTAAGTCCCACATCAGGGGTAGAGTTGACGAGAGAGAGAGAGAGAGAGAGAGAGAGAGAGAGAGAGAGGGAAATCTGCTATCCATGTTCATTCCACTCAGGAAGAAGGGAGTCCTTCCACCAAACAAAATAGTTTTTCTACTGAAAGGCAGACTTGGGGAAAAAAAAAAGGAGGCAGGAAACTATGAAAATTCAGTGTGATAATTACTGCTTTTAATCTTGCTAATGAATAAAAGAGTAAAGGAAGATTGGGTAGTCGCTAAATCAAGGTTTCTAGATCCCAGCACTATTTACAGGTCGGAGGGAATCATCTTTGTGGGGGCTGTCCTGTGCACAGTGGGGTGTTTAACAGCTTCCTGGCCTTTACTCCCAGATGCCAGTAACAGCTCCCCTAAAAAGCCTCCAGACATTTCTAAATGTGCCCTGGGGGACAAAGTTGCCCCAGGATGACAGGATAAATCCTGAGAGGACAACTAGGGTCTTGAGGAGCAATGAAAGGAATCTAGAGCCGAGCTTTGACTACATTTAGACAAATCTGCTTTCTTCTCCTGAGCAATGTGGGCTCATAGACAAATGGAACTGGATGGGAAAAGTGCTGATTGTTCCTCCCATGTCTGTGGTGAGCTCCTTCATCCTCCCCTCTCCCCCTACAGATTAGAAATTACGTTTCTTGAGGGCAATTTCTATCAGAACAACAACCCCACCTCTAAAACCTCTCCGAGCCTTTTCTATGACCTGTGGTTACAAAGTTGTAAGTCCTCTGAACAGCTTGGGGCTAGCCCGTTACAGTCCAGTAGAAGTTAAAAGCACGGAACTTCCATTTACATTCACTCCTTTTTAGCCCACAGCCTCTTCGTCTCCCCACCCAGTCATTCTGGAGTCATAGATGCTCTTTCCCACCATGCAATTTGCCAAGGGGCTCTCTAATACACGGGAACAAGGAGCTTGAAGTGGTCATACAAGCATAAAGCTTTCTAGTAAGGAGCTGGCTGAAGAGCCCCTGTCTCTACATCTCTCTCTCTCTCTCTAGGCCTCTGCTCTGGCTGCTTTAGGAAATGAGCCAGCACCTAGCCTGGGGTGGCCTTGATCCTTTTATCAGTTGAGTTGAAAGGAATACCTTAGAAAGTTAAAAAAAATAATAATATAAGTAATTGAGTAACTTAATACCCAGTTTTAACTAAAGATTCACAGTAGGGGTGATGTTGATTATATGTATAATCAGGACAGTGCTGGGGAAAACCTGCAGGCCTTCCAGTTTCCCATGGAATGCGGCCATGTCCTGAGGAAGGACAAAATTTATGTCTGAAATACCTCTTTTAGAGGGGGATTTTCTAGAACAAATTTGTGACACTCCCTTTCTTTGTTTCCTTTAATTAGCCACCTCCTCTCTCCACAATGTATCTCCCTACGTTAGTGCTTCCCTCTGGCTCTTGTCAAGTATCTGCAAATAATGAGACTAATACGTCTTGATTCCTGAGAAGGGGAACCTTTTCACAGATGCCAACCTGTAGCTGGCAAGCCCTTTTCATTACTGCACCTTTAATGGGGCCCAGCTATCATCTCAGAGCTAGTCTTGAGATCATGAGGTTGTGTGTGTGTGTGTGTGTGTGTGTGCGTGTGTTTTTTCCTCCTTGCTGAAAAATGTCTCACTAATTGCTTTCTTTTTCTGCTGGTAAAAATGAACTTCTGTGATCATGTTTTTGCATGCTTAGCACATTACATTTTTTTCTATGTGCATGCAGCACTGAGCTCACTTCGAAGATGTTCAATTAGCTATAATTGTAAGCCAAATTACAGCAGCACCAGGAGAGAGTTATTCCAACAGAGTGATTATTTGGGTTAAATTATTTCCAAAGCTGACATTTCCCTGGGAAAGAGGAAAAAATGGGTGCTAGTGGTACAGGAAAAGGCTAGTGCTAGATAATACATCTGAAATGAAGGACCTGATTTCTTTCTCTCTCTCTTGCTCTGTCTTAATTTCCTTTCCTTTTTTTTCCTTCCTTCCTTCCTTCCTTCCTTCCTTCCTTCCTTCCTTCTTTTCTTTCTCTCCCTGAAGTCACTCAGACCTTCTACAGTACTTGTATAGCCTTGGGCAAGTCACTTAACCTATCTGAGCTCCAGTTTATTATTTGTAAGATGGTAATAAATAACATTTCTCTTGTAGAATTGCTATAAGAATTGCATATAATATAAAATGCATTGTATAGTTCCTGGAACACCATAGCAGATATTGTTATAAATATTGTTTATTGTTATTCTTAAATCACCATGCAGCCAAAGAGCTGTACTACAAGAGAGCATGAGAAGGGTGGAGATTTTTTTCTCTCATGTGACAATAACCATCAGTGTCCCTAAAACCCCCTAGCAAATAGCAAACTTCTGAGCTTATCCTTCTGAGGCAGTGTGAGCCAAGATCCAGCAACCTTAGGATGGTCTTATTTTGTAATGTCTTATTTACACCTGAAATCAAATTAGAAATCAGATCCTTTAAATCAAATACAAGAACCAAAAAAGCATTCTCCAACAAGGAGGATGCTAAGTAAAAATAGCAAGAAAACACATTTATTGAGCACTTACTATGTGGCAGGAACTGTTTTTGGTGATTATATGTGCTATTATTTCACTCATTACTCCAAATAACTCTGGAAAGGGAGAAATATTTTTTTTCTTTATTGCTCAAGTGGATAATGAATCTAAGCTAGTATAGACTGGAACCAGGTGTCAAAACTAAGTTTGCCTTGCACTAGTACCCGTGATTTGTTCACTACCCAGCACTGCCTCCTTTGTGTGGAGGGAACAGAATAAAAATAGCAAATGTTCACAAGCTAGAACCGTGGTAAAAGCAAAGAAATCTGCACTTCTGCAGTCCTGGGGAAAATTTGGGAATTACCCAGGAGAAGTTTCAGGGACCAGAAAAAACAAACCTTTCCTGATTGCTGTGGCTCATTATTGCAAAGTAAAACCAAAAATATAATCATCATTTTCTCTGTGTTAATTATGGAAAAGAAGGGGCTGGAATAATCTCAAGGCTCAAAAAATACACATTGTTATTTTCTAGGCAGAATGAACCAGAAATGATTGACAGAAGCAAGACTCTCACCGTGATAAGCAGGAACAAAAAAGTTATGAGGGCAAAGCACAGCAATTAGGGAAGCCAAGGAGTTTCACGTTTTCCACTCCTCATTAGCACACTGGGTAGGGAAAGCAGGGAGAGATAGTGTAGCCATTACCAGTAAGATTTGAATACCTTATTCCTTCCTAGTTTTGTGTTGCTTGAAGTTACTCAAGCATGCAGACGGAAGAGCTCCCCCTGATCCGTTCCCTTCCATATTTCAAGAGCCACGAGGGCAAAGATGAGCCATTTGACATTTGCAGTCCCTTCCCCGGTATCAGCTGAAGGCTCAGCTGCTGCAGTAACAGACTGTGGTCCAAGACTGTCAGCTCAATTAGCACCGTATGCAAAACATGATGGAGAAGCAAAGTTCCTCTCCCTCCTTGGACATCCTACCTTTTATGAGGCTAACTGGAAATAAAAAGAGCAGGGGTTGCCCATTTCTCCTCAGGCCAGAGATCCAAGGCAGCACAGCGGCCGACCCAGTGGCAAGGCACTAATTAAATTAGGCTTCTTGAATTGAAACACTGCCACGGGTGCCAAGCCCTGCTGATGAGGACACATCTCCAAAGCACTCTCAGTCAGGCTTTCTGTGTAATTAGTGAGATAAAAAGAATATTATCTCAAGTATCTGTCTTTTAAGCAATGGGCTTATATGCAGAAGAAAGGTATCTTCGCCATCTTTAAAAAAGGGTTTGAAGCTCACTGATTTCACTAACCTCCATCTCTTCTTTTATCTCAACTAATCAGTAAAGGGTAAGACTCCAGCCAGACCATGAAATGCAATAAAAATCATTTGAATGTTGGTTTGCCCTTCAGTTTTCTACTCATATAATAATTGGTGGTCTGCTCAACGCCACTTCAAAAATGAATCCTCAGTGAAGAATACCAAATTCTTCTTTCAGGGTTTTTTTTTTTTTCCTTTCCCGAAACTCAAATTAGTCTAAGGGGAAAAAAATCAATGTCAAGATTGAGGATAATTTGAAGTAATCAGAATAAAAATGAATGGGACATTCGATGACGTATGTTTATCCTATACCAAGTGCAAAACTGCAGGAAACAGAATAGCATAAAGCAGTTCTTAAATGTCAGCCTGTGTCAGCATTACTAGAGGACTTATTCAGATACAGATTTCTGGGTCTCAGCCCCAGGGTTTTATAATCAGAAGCTTTGGAGTGGGGCCCAAACCTTTGTATTTCCAGTAAGTTCCCAGGAGATGCTGGTGCTGCTGGTCCTGGGACCACATTTTGAAAAGCACTGGCATAGGGGTACCTGGGTGGCTCAGTTGGTTGAGCATCTGACTCTTGATTTCAGCTCAGGTCATGATCCCTGAGTCGTGGGATCGAGCCCTGAGTTGGACTACACACTAAACATGGAGTCCACTTGGACTCTCTATCTCTCTCTCTCTCTGCCCCTGTCCCCTGTTCTCAAACTCTTTCTCTTTAAAAAAAAAGAAAAAAAAACAAATCAGAAAGAAAGAAAGAAAGAAAGAAAGAAAGAAAAGCACTGACAGAGTGGTTAAGGGTATAAGCGTTAGAGTCAGACTTGGTGAAGTTCTATTTTTTTCCCCTCATTGTGTGACCTCTTTTGGGCAAGTTACTTAGTCACTTTCATCCTCAGATTTCCCATCTGTACCTCACAGAGAAGGTTAGGTAAAACAATGCATGAAAAGCACATATCCCGGTGTGAGGCACATGATAAATGTTCCATAACAATTGGCCATGCTTTAATATAACATGACTGAGAGCGGAATCAATCAAGCACCAAGGGCTAATCATTTATTTCCTGGGAAACTAATGAAAGGATTGTGGCTGAGAAAATTTAAGTGTTTGTAAGACAACACCTAAGTTAAGGTCCAACAATTTAGGCCATATAACAGAAAGAATGAGAATAACACAAAAGGCACAACATGGATAAAATTATAACCAGATTTGCAATGCAGTTAAATTAAACATAAACAGTTAATTACTAATGTCTCCAAGATTCAAGCATTAGACACCTCTTAAGGGTCATTTCAGATCTTCTTGGCGTCACCTATGCCATTTGCCATTAAGTCACCCACCATCACCATAACCAACTTCTTGTGGGCAACCTGACCATGCCTTGCCTCAGGTCAGGCTAGGTCTCTACTGCCCTGCACCTCCCAGATCACTGCTATTAAGCTCCCTCCCTTATTGCTTGAGGAGACATGTCTCAGGTTCTGTAGACCTTTGCAACAGAACCTGGCTGTTAACACCTGTGCACCTGTGGAGTAATCCTTTGACCAATGAGACACCAGAGCCAGGAAATCAGTTCTTCTCCTCTCTTTACCACAATCCCTTGTCCTGAGGCAGTCATAGTGCTTCAGAAAACAATTTGGTGAGACCGGCAATCAGTCGCCCTTGATACCAAATGGCATCCAGCTCAACACCACACTGTAGGGTTGGCTCTCCCTCCTCTCCTCCATATTCCTACTTTCCTGGTTCCTGCTACCAGGGATTGCATTACTGAAGAAGTAAACAGTTTATGAGCTTTTGCTGGGGGTCTGCCTTTTTCTAAGACCAAACTAGGATAGCAGGCATGCAAATGATTTGAATTTTGACCACTAGCTCCTCCATAGTAAGGAGTGGTTTGTGGAATGAAGGAGTAAGTGGTCAAAGAATAATTCAATTAGAGTAAGAATGAATTAACAAATGAATGAAGGGTTCAGGAGGCAGCTAGGCTAAGACCCAATTTTAGCGTTGTTTCTTTCAGCACTTTTTGAGTATCCTGTTTTCTCTGTTGTTACAAGATAAAGTGAGGCATATTCAAAATGTTAAGTTTCTTTGAGTGAAAATCTATTTGAATAGGGCAGAACCAAACCAGAAATGTTAGGACTGCCTCACCCACAGGAAATGGGACCAAGACTTTTATAGAAAAGACAAGGAAGCAAAGCAAGGAAATTATTTGATTGACTACAGCTTAAGCAGTTGCTTTATTTGGGAAAGCTTAGTTGGCTGCTTGTGATTGGTTGTTCTTAGGTTTTAATTTCTTAACCTTGAGACATTGAGAGGCCTAGGTTTGGGTTTGCTTACAGAAGGTACTGAGGTGTTAGAACCACCTTACTCTCGTGGCCTCCTTTTTTAATGAATGTAACACCATTTTCACTCTGTTTCAGCTGTTAGGTGTGAGGTACTCAGCACGACTGTGTTTGGTCATGCCCTCTGTAAGTCCCCCTATCACCAGCAAAAGTGGTAACAGTTCTGGATGTTTGTTACCCTTGCTCTAAATTTCTATAAGCTGATTTTTACCTCTTTCCTTTTGATTCTTGGGATTTCTCCCATTCCACCAGTCTGCTCACTCATTTTTCTACTTTATTAGGACATTCCTATTTAGCCTTCTCATCATCACTCGTATTTATTCTCCTCCCTAGTTGTGTGTTCAGTGTCTCTCTGCAAGCTGGAAATGACTTTTTGCATGCCTTTTGGGAAGTCCTGTCATTTGCATGAAAATAACTGGCTTCCTGACCGTGCCAGGAGGGTACTAGCCCCCCCACCCCACCACCCCCCTCCCCCCTCCCTATCCCCCACCCCCCTCCCCATCCCCCGCCCCCCGGCCCCCCCCCCCACCCCACCCCCGACCCAACAAACTCTGTGTCTGTGGTGCTCATTCTTTCAGCGGAAGCATCCCTCACCTCCATGGAGGTCTAATTAATGAAATGTCTTTTTATTACTTTTGCTTTTAACTCTTCAACACTCATTAAATATGGGCTCTGTGTACTTTTTGGTACCAGTCTCAAGAGAATAAGGGAGCACACCCTCAAGTTTTGTTATAATAGAGCCCACCTACTACCTTATAGCTCCTCCTTAGTTTCGGTAATTCCCTGTTCATCCTTCAAGCCATGGTTCTTCACAAAGAGAATAAGGAAGCTGAATTAATTAATTAATCAAGCAATAATTATTAACAAAAGACTGCTGGATTGGAATGGCACCAAGTTAGAGAGGAGGATGAAAAGCAATGGAGTACTGACACAAGATTGTTAGTCTGCTGCTCTGCAGAACCCCAAAGTTCCACAAGTATTTTTCGCATCCACATATTCACCAAAAACCTTCCATCTTCTAGAATACAAAGTCCATGCATTTGGGGGAGGGGGGGCAAATTCAACTGGTCAAATCTATGCAAAGCAAGCACATTTAAAAAAAAAATTCTAGTAATTAAAATAATTGGCTAGCTTAGAAAAGAATGTCCCAGTTAATTGGTCTCTACTGAAGAAACATTAGGCTTTAGGGAAAATGCATGTTTAATGGAAGTAATAAGTTATTAATACAAATGGAAATTCTGCAAAACGTAAAATAGTGAGTGGTGGAGAATGTTCAAGTTGCTTGCTAAAGCTAAATTAGTTTGTTCCTTTCTCCCACCCTATCCATTAAGCTTTTAATTGCTTTAAAATATTAATACAGCTCAAGAATCACAAAGAGACACCTCCTTATGTGCAATTTTCCTGTCAAATGTCTTACTACTGTATCGAAAGTGATAATTCATAATATAAGCATATATTGCAATTCATCAGAATCACAGTAAGTACTCCTGTTTACAAATGTTTATGTGTTTACAAATGTTATCAGTGTTCTTAGCCTGGTTAAAAACAGATCCTCCTATGCCCCACATTTTAAACAATGTGCCTTGAAAGTCATGTTTCCTCCTATTTTCATAGACTCTATGGAGTTCATTTTTCCCGTGGTGCTAATTTATGGTGTTTATTTGTAAACATCGCATGAATAGCTATCAACATAACATTTGAAGGGAGCCATTAGTTGGCTCTCCAAGGAGAAGATGACTGGTTGTCTACACTCTCATCCAGGGGCTTGTCACCTTGCCGGGTCACTCAGGGATCTCACAGCAGGCAAATGATGCTTGTTATCACTAGTTAGGGCTCTGGCCCACTATGCCTTTGGAGAACTAGGACAAATCCCAAGGGTGCCACAAAGAGTCCCTTCTTCCAGCTCTTTGGAGGCCTGGTAAGAGCCAGGTACAACGTTCTCCCTCACACCCCCTTGCTAGCTTCAGCCTTACTCTAGTCTCCCCACTGCTATTCTTTTTTCTTTTTACTTTTAATATTAAATAATGATCATTTCACAGGAACTTGCAAAAATAGAGAGTGCAGAGAGGTCCTGTGTATTCTTCACTTAGGTTCCTCCAGTGGGACATCTTATAGAACTACAGAACAATATCAAAACCCAGAAATTGACATTGGCCTATTCCCCTGTTCCTCACTTCTAAATCGAAAGAGGACCTAAGCCCTTATTCTACCATCTGTAGTGGACGAGTTACAGGAGAGTGAAAGCAATTGAAAAATGAGGTGAGTACTCAGAGGATAGACTACGTCAATTCTTTGCTTCTCTAAAGTTTCATACAACCTAGTTATTTCCATGACCCATACATGAACTCTTCCTTGGAGTTGAAATATGGGAAGAAATACCACCAACAAGAGAACTACAATTTTAAATGCCACTAAAAAGAGCACTACAATGTTAAATGCCAATAGTAAGAGCATTGCAATTTTAAAATCTCTTCGCAACCATTTTAAGACAATTGTGTTAAACCGTCATTTGAGAAGCTTTAGTTGCTGGAAAGTTTAGTCTCTATTGCTGGTATCTTCACAGTCAATCCAAACCTTATTTGGGGGAACTTGTACCTATGAATATTTGAAAAAAAAAATATTCTCTTACTTTACAATTAGATGATGTAATTATTTTGAAGATTATGTCAAAAACTCTGCCTTTTGTAATATAGAGACTCACTACCTCAAGAAATTTCTGACTACAATACAAATAGATTCTTCCTAAAACTTAAATTTTTATTTTACTGCTGAACTTGCAGGGAATAGGGAAACTCTTTTTTTAAAAAGTGAACCAAAACAAGGGAGGAGCCAGGGTGCCCTGAGAGTGATGGAATATTAGAATTGAAATTGGAGATTAAGCCTTGAGCCCACATGAGGGGAAGATTTATTAAAGACTGACACATTAAACTGGACCCCAAGAGAATTATTCACCAATTCAGATTAACTCAATACAAACAGATGAGAAACAAACCACTATGAATGAAAGTCAGCAGAAGTAACAAACTATAGATCCAGGCTTCCAAGGATGCTAGATATTAGAAGAATCCATTTCAGAATAGGAAATAACTAAATTTTAAAAATGAAATGACATGAAGTAGGAAAAATTTAGCAAGCAGCATGCGATCACCAAAAATGAACAGGTAGACTTGGATTAAAGAGTAAATACAACTGGAAGAAATGAAAAGATTGTTGAAAGCACAAGCTTAGAAGATTAGACACAGATAAATCAAAGAGAATTGGCAGATAGCCCTGAAGAAATTACACAGAATGCAACATTTAGGAAGAGAAAGGTAGAAAAATTTCAGGGCCTTTTTACTCATTTGTAAAATAAAAATTAGAATTATTGCCCAATTTTCTTCTGTTTACTATGCGATTTTACTTCATGAGAACAATGCAAGGTTTATGTGATAATGACCTGTAGGCACAAACCACTATTATACACCAACAAGGTATAATCCAGACTCTCTCTGTCCCTTTCCATCTCTTTTCCTCAGGCTACCCATTCTGATTCACTTTTTATAGGTTTTCTTCAAACCATTGTTGTTTATTTTACCCTGATGTTCCGTGGACCTAACTTTTGGAAGGCAAGGTGGATATAGACTGTGATTTTGCCTTTCCCCAATACTTGAGGATCAACTGAAGCACTTGTTTTGTTAGGTGTGAACTGGACAAGTCTGAAGCTGTTTCTCATCCTGGTTAGAAGTACTCAGTATAGTGGAAATCCCTTGACTTGGGTTGCTCAGAGTGCCTAACCATTTTACACTGATTCTTAGGAGACACATGGGCTAGAAATTGCCATGTGTACAGACTCTCTTGGTTGAGAAATGGCGTTTAAGATGTGATGGCTGGCCATAAGCTAAATCACCCACAAATCCACCAGGATTCAGCTTCACAGATCTTACAGTTTGCAAATGGAGATTAAGATTTGAAAACAACAGCATCTCACTACTGATGGAGAAGTGTTTATTCTCCTCTAGAAGGGACCTCCTTGGTAATGGGAAGAACATTTATAAGCATCATGGAGCCTAATAGAGTATAACTCAAATACTGCCTCTCCAGTGACAGAGCAATGATCCCAGCCTGATTCTTTTTTAAGTTTTTATTTTAATTCCAGTTAGTTAACATACAGGTTTGTATTAGTCTCAGGTGTACAATACAGTGATTCAACACTTCTATCCATCACCCGGTGCTCATCACGACCAGACCAGTGTTGTAACTGTGGCAGTACAGTGCTTTGGAAGCCTTCATCTCCACATGGAGGGCAGGATAGAATGTTGCAGCTAAGAGAGTACACTCTAAAGCAGTGATTCTCTACCGTAGCTGGATGGGGAACTTTAAAAAAGACTGGTGCTGGCCCTACTCCCCAGAGATTGTAATGGTCTGGAGTGCAGCCTGGCATCAGAGCTTTTTAAAGCTTCCCAGTAGATCCTAATGTGCAGCTCAGGCTAAGAGCCATTGAGAACAGGGGTTCTCACACTTAAGTGTGCATCCATATCACCTGGCAGGCTTTTTAAAACACAGTTTGAACTCTAGATTCTCAAAGTCTGGTCCTTGGCCCAGCAACATCAGCATCATATAGGGACTTGTTACAAATGCAAACTCTCAGGTACCCTGCAGCCCTAATGAATGACAAACTCTAGCAAATTCTAATTGAATCAGCCCTCCAGGACAGTCTCATGCCAGGTAAATGTTGAGAACTTTTACAGATGGAGCCATTTTCTTCTGGGTTAAGTCCCAGTGGAGACAATTCCTAGCTCTGTGATTTGAGCATGTTAACTTCACGTTTTTGTGTCTCAGTCTCATCTATAGAATGGGGCTAATAGTACCTTCCTCATGGCATTGTGAGGCTTAATGAGTAAGGGAGTAAAAGAATAAAATGAGCAAAGTAGTAAAAGCAAAATGTAAGCTATATTATATCTGTTAAGTTAGAATTCTGAAATCACATTACAGTCTACCTTTTCAAATCAGGAGTTATTCAGACTTGAAGTCTGTGGTGTAAAACCTTGACTACATGGATTAATCACCTGTGGAGATTTTTTTAAATCCTGAAGACTGACGCTCACCCTCAGAGATTTAAAAAATTTCCTCAGGAGAATTCTTATGTGCAGCCAAAATTGAGAACCAGAGATTTAGATTTGAGTTGTTAAGCCAATCTGTACATGCTTAAATAGGTTTGTAGTTTGTTGAATTCTCCTGCAGAATTCTGTGCTAAGTAGACAGCCACTAACATGATTAGTTCAGTGGGGAGAGTTTGTTCATTCTCATAGATTTTCTTTTCTTTAAATTAATCCATGACAGGCGTGTGTGTGTGTGTGTGTGTGTGTGTATGTCTGTACGTGCGCACGCACACACGCGCCTGTGTGCGTGTGTGCATAAAATAACTAGCATGTGGGATTTCTGCTGTTTCTAGCTATAAACCTTTGCATTGTCAGTGGGGATTACAAACAGGCAATGATAACCTTGGAGACATCTATAATCCACACAACCAAAATGTTTCACCTACACTGCATTTGAAAACTTGCATTTCAGTGTTTGCAAAGCAATGACTAGGTTAGCAGTCCTAAAAAAAAAAACAAAATAAAAACAAGCCACCAAGTTTTAGAGAATGGATTTGATTAGAAATCAGGATTTCGCATCTCCAAAAAGAAAATCTGACCGACGAGCAGCAGCATTGTGAAGTGAAATAGGCTCTCGACTAAAGATAGGAGTTCTAATCCCACTTTGTCCTTAACCAACGCGTAGCCCAGTCCTCAGAACTTTTGGGCCACTGCTTTCTCAGCCTGGTATCTGAAAAGGAAATGGTGGAATCTCTGGTCTCTAGTGTCCCTGTTACCTCTAAAATTGTATGAAAATATCATTTTCAGTCAACAAATTTAGATGCTTCCTGCATCTTATCAATTTCAACTGAATTTGGGCTTAAATGTTCAGGACAACCTATAAAACATTATCTCAATCTGCATTTTATATCGTTTAGCCATTCATTTACCAGATATTTATTGAATGTGTGCCATGTGCCAGACAGTGTTCTTGGCACAGGGAATTGAACGTGGGCCAGAACAGAGCATGCTTCTTCTCTCATGGAGCCGACACTCCATTGCAGAACAAGTCAGCCCATGTTACATGAAGTGTGATTGTCAGAACTCTCGGGTTCCTTTTTCCTTCTTTGCAGCACCTCATGTTTGCACCCTAGCAGATGTACCAGAGAAGATGGCGAAGGAGGGGAAGGATGGAGCGAAAACATGGCTAAGATTTAACAACAGTCTTAAAGAGAAAGAAAGATTCTAATAAATCATCCGTTCCACCGAGGGATTAAAGGGCAATTTGTTCCTCATACCAGTCGTTTCCAAACCTTTATGATTAGGGAGTATTTCTGAAAAGTAAAATTTCTGTGGCATATTGGGAAGTGAGGATTAGTCTACGTAGTTTTAGAACTACTTAATCGATTGCTTTCTAGCGCAGGTTAGAAAAATACAGTGTTCAGGCCAAATCTAGCATTCTACCTTTCTTTTGTCAGTAAAGTTTTATTGGAACACAATCTCACTCACATAAGCATTGTCCATGGTTGCTTTTGCCCTAACATGGTAGGATTGAGAAGCTGTGACTATACATCCCACAAAACCTAAAATGTGTAACATCTGTTCCTTTATAGAAAGACTTTGCTGACCCCTGCTCTCCATCCCTGAGTCACTGTTCGAGTACAACTGTTGACTGCCTTGACTGTGTACTTGGACACACCCCAGAGGCACATTTCCTTCCCTAGAAACAGCTAGACATTGTGCTAGGATTCTTCTTCCCTGTAGCACCCCCAAGCTGCATGACCCACTCATTTATTTTTCTGACAATCACTTCAATAGTACGTAGCCAAAATAAACTTCATGCATTACTCGACCTTTTAGCAACTCACTTGAGAAAGCTGCCATGCCTTGCAGCTAGAGGAACAGCAGCCATGTGCTAATCACCTGGTCCATTATACCAGTGCTCTTCAAATATGTTTGCTTACATAACCACTGAGAGAACTTTGGAAAGCTGTCAGGACCCCCTCGCACATTTTTTTCATTGACATCTACAAATTTTCCTATAAGTTTAAATAGTACTTACAGATGTCGTTTCTAGCATGTTATAAAATGGGATGTTTTAGGTAAAACTGTTATATCTCTTTCTTAAATGGGTCCAAAGAAATCAAAATGCTATCGCAGTTTCCTATCCATTTTATCCATGTATTGGATGTTGGGGGCGGTGCCAAGAATCCCCATTCTCAGTCAATACATTCATTCCCTTGCTGGGGTGGGGTCTGCTGCTGGCTCATATCTGAGTCTCTCCACAGGAAGTGATTTTGACTGAAGGGAGCTACCACTCAAAGGTTATGCTCCCTCCTGAGGAAACAGCCAACATCAGTGACTGGCCTATAGTGGGGACTCAGAGACCCGGCTCCTTCTGCCTTTTTTTGCCATCAGAGCTCCAGAGCTTCCCACATGATGGACTGCGGCCTTAGCGGCAATAGAAGTTTCTGGGGTGATGACATCACAGTCCATCTTCTCCTTCCACCCATTTCTGCTTCCCTCACTCTCCCGTACTGTTATTCCCAAGAGCATGCCTCAGTAAACATTCTGCATGGAAGCTTTTGTTCTGGAGCATTTCCTGGGGAAACTGAACTAAGATATCCATTTTCAAAAGTATATGGCTAAGCTCTTCTTTAGCTAAGGAAATCTCACATTCTTTTTTTTCTTTTTTTTTCTTTTTTAAAAAATATTTATTTTTGAGAGCAGGGGAGGGGCAGAGAGAGAGAGGAGGGCACAGAAACCAAAGCAGGCTCCAGGCTCCGAGCTGTCAGCACAGATCCTGATGCGAGGCTCGAACCTACAAACAGGGAGATCATGACCTGAGCAAAAATCAGATGTTTAATTGACTGACCCACATAGGTGCCCCTCACATTATTTTTTTCTTAATTTCCATTCCACTTGGCCCACAGATTTTTATCCTACTGTGGTGTATTTTTATGTTTGAAAGTCTTTTTTAATTTTAATTATTTATTTATTTATTTAATGTTTATTTATTTTTGACAGAGAGAGAGACAGAGCATGAACAGGGGAGGGGCAGAGAGAGAGGGAGACACAGAATCCGAAGCAGGACACAGGCTCTGAGCTGTCAGCACAGAGCCCAACGCGGGCTCAAACTCACAGACTGCGAGATCATGACCTGAGCTGAAGTCGGACACTCAACCGACTGAGCCACCCAGGCACCCCATGAAAGTCTTTTTTGATTGTCCTGTCATACTTCTCTGTAACTAAATTATTGTATAATATTTAATTCAAATATTTCTTTTTTTATTTGAATTACAGTATAATTAACATACAATGTTATATTAGTTTCAGGTGCAAAATATAGTGATTCAACAATTCCATAAATTAATCAGTGTTCATCATGATAAGTGTGCTCTTAATCCCCTTCATCTATTTCACCCATCCCCTCACCCACCTCCCTTCAGTTTGTTCTTCATAGTTCAGAATCTGCTTTTTTGTCTCTGTAAAAATTTTCTTTTTTTTTAAAAAAAAAGTCTACTTATTTTTGAGAGAGAGGGAGAGAGAGAGAGCATGAGCCAGGGAGGGGCAGAGAGAGAGGGAAAGAATCCCAAGTAGGCACTGCTCTGTCAACGCAGAGCCCCATGTCACAAACTTTGAGATCATGACCTGAGCTGAAATCAAGTCAGATTCTCAGCCACCTCGGCATTCCTAGAAAACTTTTCTTATGAATATAAGTTTCTATGTGTTAAATTTCTTCTGGGCTGAGCTATCATTGCAATAATGAGTAATATGCATTTGATCGAAACAACACACATGTATGATAAGGTTTTATAAACGTTACACATAAAAAGTAAAAGTAGAAATGCATCTCTCAAGATGGTAACTTCTAGAAGCATCTGGGTGGCTCAGTTGGTTAAGTATCTGAATTTGTTTCAGGTCATGATCTCGTGGTTCTTGAGTTCGAACCCTGCATCAGGCTCTGTGCTGCCAGCTCAAAGTCTGCTTCGGATTCTGTGTCTCCCTCACTGCCCCTCCCGCCCTCTCTCTCTCTCTCTCTGTATCTCAAAAATAAATAAACATAAAAAAAAGATGGTGACTTCTATTTTTAATTAGTTTGTGTATCTGTGAATGGATACTTTTACACTAAATGAGAGTGTTGACCATCAGTTCTATTGCATTTTCTGTTTTATTCGTATAGGTGAACAAATGTCGGATTTGTGCACGTTGCATAAGAGATGGGAGTGGAAGCAGTTTGGTGTATTGTGCTGCAATATCTTCTCTGACCTCCTTCTGAGTGATTTGCCAAAAACCACAGACTGATCAAATACCAAAACTTATTTTAATGGCTTATCAGCTGATAGCTCAATTAAGTCCTCAGTTGGTTTTCTTGAAAACAAAGAATTGAAAACCACTTGACTTTCAGAAGGATTCGTTAACCAGTCACTGAGGTCATTCCCATTCTCAATACCTACAACAATATTTCATATTGTTCAGCATTTGTGACATCCCAGAGACCACACAGAAAGTTGGTAAATGAACAAAGACTTATGATGACACCTATGGTGAAGAGAGAACAGGAACCTGGCAAAGGGAGACCTTGAGTGCAGGCTAGTTTTTAAGTCCATTTTATGACAAAAGTGCATGTGGAGGTTGAACACTTGGAAAGTAGCCTTGCCTGTGAATCCCTTGAAAAGCTTCATTTCCCTTCAGGGGACCCCCATGCCAGCTTGAAGATCTCTGTGTCACATTAGTAACAAGCTCCTGAACAAGTAAGAGATTTCTCCTATAATTATTTTCTTTAGCGTAACCTTTAGTTATAAGTAGATATTTAATAAAGACCAGGAAACATTTCACAAAGGAGGCAGAGAGCTGTGTCTTAAATAGATTTTGGCTCCAGAATCTCTGTCCCAGGAATCTTCCATGTACTCTCGTTTCCCTAATAAAACATGGGGGTATTGCATCATTGCAAAGTATGGTAAGGGTTGCACAGATTATTAAATAGTGTGAGACTTCTGGAAGGAATTTCAAGAAGAATGTGTATTTCTCAAATAATCCAGCATTTTATCTTACAGAATTTATATTTCCCTTTATAGATTTCCTGTCACAGGGCACAGTATTAAAAGAAAGGAAAACACCTAACAAAGTAAAAAGAAGGGTGAGTTTGAGAGTCACTTTGAAAAAAATTCTAGTTGTATTTATTCCCTGTTCCCTTGTACCTCTTGCTCCTGGCTGTGGTGACAGGGAGATTCTTTTAAAGGACACAATCAGGTGGTATAGAAGACTGGAAGGAAATGTTGTCCAAGGTCAGAAGTGGCCTCTCCTGGGCTGTCCTTGATGCTGTTGGAATATTTCACTTATTAGATGAATCTTTAAGGCTTTCTTTTCTTTTCTCAAACAGTCATTTTCTAGGGGCAATAATTGTGGCAAAATTATTGGTCTTAGAAATTTTAAGGAACTCAACTATACTTCAAACTTATAACAAAGAATTTATAAAGCCATAGAAAAGGCTTAATTAAAAAAAATAAGTAGCCTATTCTGCCTACCTTTACTTTGGTTGTCTACTTTTCTCTCTTCAATTATTTAAATAATTTACCATATTCTTTGATTGGCTGTAAATATAATTCCCTTCTTGCTGATACAGTATATATTAATGAGATTTGTTCTATCCTCTTCTAAGCCACCTGAATACATCATTTAAAAGAAGTTTCCTGTCACTGTAGCCAGCTGTAAGAGATAAAAGAGAACAGGGAATAAAATACAGTTGGAATTCTTTCAAAGTCACTCTCAAACTCACCCTTCCTTATTTTCTCTGTAAGTTTTTTCTCCCTCCTTCTACAAGTAAACGAAAACATGTATAAGTGTGCATGTAGTATCTTAGTATCTATTAAAACATCTCTTCCTAGAAGATAGTGCATGAGATGAAAAATATCAGTGTTTGGGGTCAGAAGACCTGAGACCGACCATGATTTTAGACAAGAACATGATTTTGAGCTTTTATTTACTTATTTATGAAATGGTGATAATTTTCCTAATATTATCTCATGTATATGAAAGACATGTTTGAATATAGACAGTCAATATAAACAGCTCAATAAACTAATTTTCTCTGCTTTATGGAGTCTAAACTTTGTAATGAAAGGACAAAGAAGATGTTCAAAGTCTAATCTTATTGATAAAGAATCATTCACATGTCTTATCTGTAAACATATAGTTTGTTTATGCTTTCAATGATGAAACTAGGGGAAAAATCAGTTCAGTTTCACATACAGTTTTATCAACATAGTATTTGCAGAGAAAGAATTAATTCATTTAATCAAAATATCACAACACTGAATTTCACACTTAAACCCACATGCAGATTGTAGAATTATGTTGCAGAATGTTTTGACGGAATGTGTTAAATATAAAAATAATTCAATGCAATTTCCATTTAGCACATTGTACAAAACTCATTCTTCAATGGAATTAACAAGTTTACAATCTTTCCCATAAGGTGCTATGTATTCACAGTGCTCTGTGGCATTCAGGTTGAGATCAGGAAAAAATACTGTAGAGCTCCACAGTAATGCAGCTCAGTAATAAATGGAATTGGATATAATGTAGATGAAACCCACTCATAAAACTTAAGACAGACGATGGAGATCTATGGTATGCTATGGCTGATGTTCAAGCCTCAATGGGGGATGGGGCTGAAAGAGCTCATAAACACATCATTGCAGCCATAATAAAATTGAGCTTAATATGAATCCATCACTTTTATAGTGAGTGCCCTTTCCTAGAGAAAGGAAGAGAAATAGAAAAAGAAAGAGAGAGACAAAGAGAGAAAGTTCACAATGCTTCTGCAATCCATTTTCCAACTGAGACTAATCCTCGGTACAATCCATAGTCCATAACAGCAGTTTCCAGACTTTAGAGTACATCAGAATTACCTGGAGGGCTTGTTAAAACACCACTGCGAAGCCCCAGCCACAGAGTTTCCAATTTAATAGGTGTGAGATGAGGGCGGGAATTAGTATTTGGAACAGTACCAGGTGATGCTGATATCCTGATCAAGGGACCACATTTTGAGAACCACGGTCCATTATAGCTTTGATCATTCAACAGCTCCTTTATTAAAATGAAACATACCTAAAAAGATAATATGCCTGTCCCCTAGGGACACAGAGTGTAGGGCAGCCAGCATAGATTATATGATGATTAAGAGCAGCTCTTCTCAATTTTAACTCCACAGTAGAATCAACCGAATTTCAAAAACAAAAAAACCCAAAAAACAAAACAGCTGACATTGACACCCATCTAAAACTAATTAAATCCAAATCTCTGGGGAAGGGGGCCAAGGGTTGAATCATTCATGAAAGTACTCCACGCAAGTCTAATGTGTGCTCCAGCTGGAGAATCACCGCTTTAGGAAATTTTGTTTCACCTCCTCATGTGAAAAAAGATGGCCAAACATATGTACCTTTTAGGGTACTGCTATATGAACAAAGATGTCTTCAAGGAAATCGAAATCTCCAGTAGGCACGCTGATGCACAACTACTTCTAGTAATATCAAGGGGTAATTTAGAAAGTGATTCTGACTGTTGATTTACAATGCCCTGCAAGGTTAGTTCACAGGTTTGAAATAACAGAACTTGGGAAGGTGAGCAGCACATTAATTTAATCCAAGTTTCTTTTCCATCAAATGACATCAACCAAAGAATCTAGAGTTTAGAATGTTGGTGTATGTGCTCATGTGCACTGTTTACCTGCTATAATTATTGCTACTCATTTCAGTCAGCTAAATTATTTATTACTTTGATTTAAATTTGAATGGACCTATAAATAAGGCCCCCAGGGACAAAATGCCACAAGCATTTATGTCTACCTCAGAAAGCAGAAGTACAGAAACCCACACACACAAAAACAAAGGGCATTTTGAAATAAGATTGCCACTTTACCCTTCTGGTATAAATAGGATGAATGACTATTCCTAAATGTAAGTGAATATACATGCCATAGAATCCCTTCCTGGGAGGATTTACAGGGTTAGAGCAATCCTAGTACTGAGTGTTCAAGGAAGGACCTTTAGAGCTCATTCTCACAAATCATTAACGCCCCAAGCCACGGACTTGAAATAAAACTCTGATGTTTGAAACTGGGACTAATATTTGATTAGAAATAAAAAGGAATTTAAACAGATGTGAGGACTGAGCCTTTCAGGTGCTCTTTGGTAAAAGTCAAACACGTGAGAACCATCAGTTTGGTTGGAACAGAGACACGTTAGCCATGTTGAATACGTAACAGCCTCACCGCCCTCCATTAGGAACCAGTGCCCCTAGAGAGGGTCCTACAGATCTACTCAGCTATTCTCAAGGTGTTCACCATGCTACTGACTAGCACTGCCAGATTGGGAACCAGCTCAGACAAGCACAATGATTTTTTTTTTTTTAAGATAAAATCTAAAGTTCTAGTGAGACGATTGGGTGCATCTTTCCCCACTCTTTCAGTCTTCTGGAAGACATCTTTGAAATATCCTGAAAAATAATAAAAAGGATAGAACTATGAGTAAAATCACTCAGGGTAGTAGAAACAGGCACTTAAGGACATGAGGGCATCAAGGAATTAGCAGGAATGCAGGAAATGCTAAAAAAATATTTTTGGCCTTTAGTTACAATCTTCAATATTTTACATGTTTTCATAATTTGTATATATTTTTAATATCATCATATATTTTATAATTTATGCAATATCTATATTAAACTTCACGAAAGCTGCAGAAATGAAGGCAGAGAGCCCATCGCAAGGCAAATAATCACAGCCATCCTTTTAACCACTAAAAGGGAAATGAATTCGGGAATAGAGAGTGATTCTTTTTGTCTGTGGTACGTCCCTGTGGCCCATTCTCTTGATTTCATCTCTGGAGCCCCGAAAAGGAGCCAGGGATTTCAGGATTTCACCACTGCAGAGAGTTGTGCCCGCAGAGCAGAGTGTGACTCAGGGGCAAAAGGAGTAGAAATGGGTCGGGGGTGCATGTTAGCTCCACCTGGGCCTTACCCAGCCTCTGTCCTCCTGGGCTTAGGGTTAAGCAGCACAGAAGTGAAGCCGCTGTGTGCAGCTGCGTGCAAGGACTGATGAGGCTTCGAGCCCGCGGGGAGAGCAGGGGACCTCAGGTGGGGTATCTGTTTAGTCCGAACAGAGCAGGCTTAAACTCACCTTCTGCCACAAAGTCTCTTAGGCCTTCATGTTGCTCAGGGAGACATCTGCGTTCTCACTTTCTCTTTCTCTCTCTGCACTGTAAACTGCTTGCTTCTCTTGGGTTTCAGGGCAATCAGGCTTTGCAGGGAGTGTTTCCACCCCCTGTAGACTCTCTCTCCCAGGCTCTGACTCCCTCCCTGGGGACATTCTCAGGCTGAATTCCTTAGCTGCACCCAACTCCTGCTCCCTGGCACAGCCCTCCAGGCCTCCCTCCGTGCCCACCGACTCCACTCCCTGCGTGGGATCAAGTCCCCCGCCCTCTGGATCCTGCCCTAGCTGTGGGGCCTTCCCTCCGGGATCCGAAGGGTCTCGTGGAACCCCCACCCAGGTCCCTGTCACCATCTCCACCGCCGCCACCTCCCCCCTGCCCAGCGCTGTTTCCTCTACCACTTCCACCTTCTCTGCAGCTGCCATTTTCCCCGGTAAGTCATCCACTTCGTGCCAAGGCCCCTTGCCAGCAACATCTGACAAGGAGGAGGCTTTATTTGCCTCTGTTTTCCCCTCAGCCGTCTTCACATCTGCCAACACCTCCCTCTTCTCCTCGGTGGCCGTTCCTGCCGCTTCCCTTGGGTGGAGATCTTCATCAGTGACCGCCACTCCCCCTTGCAAACTCCCAGCCCCGTCTGTGTCCCCATTGGCCATCACTCCTGTCCCCAGGGGGCACTCTTCATTAGCCTCCTCTTCTGGGTCCCCACCCGTAGCTTCTTCACTCAGCTTTTCTGCCTTCATGCAGTCTTCCTCAGAAACACCTTGGGTCATCACTGTGACCCCGGCTCCTTGCTGCCCCTGCACGGGCCCTTCCTTATCCCCGCCTTCCAATCCTGCCAGGCTATCTTGATCTTTGGCTGCACACTCCTGGGCCTCACCTGTAGCTGTGGTCATCACATGGGGCACCTGCCCCTTTCCCGCTAGCTCAGTTTCAGGAGCTCCTAACACCCCCTCCCCTTCAGGGCCTGGCCCCTGGTTCTGCCCTGAGGGAGCCCCGTCCTCCTGGGGGAGCAGCTCTGCTCTGTCTTTGGGCTCTGGGTCCTGGGCTTCCCTCAGTCTTTCCCCTCCTTCCTCTCTCCTCAGAGCTGTTGTGTCTTCCAGTGACTTTTCATCTGCCGGTGCCGCTTCAAACATGGTCACCTCTGTCTCTCTCAGTGAATCTCCTCCTTGCAGCCCTGTGTCTCCAAGTGATTCAGATGCCCCCATGGGTGCCTCACCCTCAGCATCACACTCCATTTCAACTGGGGGGACTTGTGTCTCTTCCTCATGTGTCACTTCCTTCGCGGTTCCCTGCTCTTCCCCTTTAAAGTTTTGCTCTTCTTCTAAAATGTCTTCACCCTGATGTGCATTTGCCCTCCTCACCTCTCTGCTCTCAGATTCAGTTTCCTCCAGAGGTTCCTCTGGCCTCTCAATTTTCCTCTTGTCTTTTGCTACACCTAATTCCTTGGGTAACATTTCTTTCCTGTCATCTTCTTTATTAGATTCTGGCTCAGTCTCAACCTCCTCCCTTTCAGCATCTTCCTGACAAAGCTCTTCCAGGCTGTCCTCCACAACTCCCATCCGGGGAGCCTCAGCCTTCTCAGAAGTTGAGGAGCTCAAGGGTGTCTGCCTTCCCATAACTACCTTCCTTTCTTTGGCTGGTTCTTCTCCCCCAAGCACTGTCTCTTCTGAACCATCCTCTCTCTCAGATGCAGCATCTTCCATGGCTCCCAGGTCCTCTACCTCTGTAGATGCTTCCTCTTCACTGTTCATCACATCAGACTTTTCAGGCCCTGCCTCACTCACGGCCTCCCCTCTCTCAGCCTCTCTCATTTCCATTGTCACTGCCTCCCTCGGGGCTGCTGCCTCCTGCACACACTCTAAGTTCACAGCTGCTGCCTGGCTTGCAAACACTGTCTTCTCCGAGCCCTGCTCCTCCTCAGCAGCCACCTTCTCTGTCTCTAGCACTGTAGGCAGCAAGGCCCCCCCTTCAGGAGCCTCATCCTGACCTTCATGCAGACCTCCAGAGGCTCTGGCTGCTTCTTTCCCCCTGGGGCCTACCTCCTCTTTACCCAGCCTCTTATCCCCTTCTGCTTCTGCCTCAGCCCCATGAGTTACGCCCCGAGGGATCCCTCTTTCCTCTGTAAACTCTTCTACTAAGGCTGGCTGCTCTGCTGTTGGCTTCCACTCCCCCAAGGGAACCTCATTAACCCCAGCTGTTCCCCACCGTGCTGCATCCCCTTTCCCTTCTATTGTGTCCACATCCCTGTGCTGGGCAAGTTCAGCTTCCTCCACTGCCTCTTTCTTCTCCAGTGTGTCAACTTCCGATGCAACTTGATTGGATTCCTTGTTTGAGTTGAGTGGTACCCTTTCCTCCAACACAAAATTCCTATTCAGTGCTGCAAAATAAGGTTAGAAAGCAAGGTTGCTTTAATCAAAGTGCACAGGGAAGAGAGATTCTGTATAATCATACATGAGATATATATATATATATATATAATATCAAGGAGCCACTGATATATATAAAACATTTCGATTCTAGGATGCCATCGACTACATCATGCACCATGGTTAAATAATGGCTCTTCGTGATGAAAAGAAGTGCTATCAATTTAATGGACACATTGATATTAAAGGAAAATTGAATATCAGAAATGTTAAAAACAAACAAAGCCCCCATATCTTACAGTAGTCTCTCATGCACACACATACCCCTGCACACACACACACACCTCCTACTTTCATTTGAAATATTAGGACTTGCAGAAAAATACACAATAAGAAAAATAGTATTTCACTTCTTAGAAATCATTGTTCCCTATAGCATCATAATATGCCTGTCCTCGGCCTGTGTTTCTTGTACTCGTGTGGGCATTCGGCAACACAATCACAAAAATACAGTGTGAGCTGATTATTATCCCACACATTACTCCCACATTTTAAAGCTACTATATCTAGATTTAGTCATCAAATAACTTTATAGCTCAAGGTAAGACTTTTTACTAAAGACACCAATTTGTATTATAGGTCAGGATACCTCCCATCTAAGTTCAGAAACTGATTTGCCTTTGGCAAAACAGGATCACAGAACAAGACAGGACTTTGTAGTCTGGGACAAATTTCAACATAAATAACCTTCTTGAAGTTATTTCATAAGTTCTCATCCATAATTCCCTGGCAAATCTGGGTGTACTAGCCATCATACTTCAATAAATGTAAATTCAGTATGTTTCTTAAAACCTTCAAATACATTTCTTACTATTTAACAAATACATGCATTTCTGTTGAAATGACCCACGCAAAATAAATAAAGGTATGCCGTGCCAAATACCCAAAGCATTTAAATTTTTCATCTGTAGAATAATACTTAGGGAGATAAGAATTTCTAAAATGGTCATCTTAATAATTTCGCCATCAATCTAATCTTTTTCATTTATAGAGGCCCCTGGACTAGATACTATAGGTTATCACACCAGTGTGTCAACCTCCAAATTATATAAACTTATAAAGTGGGCAAATGTGTCTTCCTCATATTTTTTATTGCTTGGCTTTTTGGTTAGCCATCTAATCCCCACCCCTCCACCCCCCACCCCACTGCCAACAATCTTCCAGAAACCTAAAGCCCTGATCTTCTTCCCTATTCTGATACCCCATTCAGGACTGTCTTACCATTCCATTTCCTAACACAAAACACAGCTGTCCTTTGTGGCATTTCCTTGGTCTCTTGCAGCTATTACAATAAGCCATTTTGAAGTAAGGCAGTGATAGCTGATATTACATTCCCCTTAAAAATATATTTGGAAGGTAACTTTTGATGTCTTCTTTCAAAGGAGTAACAGAAATTTCAGGCCTGTTAGTAGGGTTGGTGCTGACTTTTATAGGTGGTCCTCAGCATGTCACAGCAGTTATTTACTAAATTGTACCTAAAAGCTGCCAGAGGGAAATGTAGAGCCAAATGTTCATTCAGAGAACATGTAGCCAATTCACCTGAATTTTATTTCATTATTCATATTTCATTTCATTGGTCCATTGTATCTCATTATAGATTGTTACTGGATTTAAAAAAATTAAATAAAAACAAAGTGTGTCAAGTCTCTTTAATAGTATATTTGTTGCTATTCAAATTCTTGCATGAAAGTATATTAATAAGTCAGTTATGAAAAACATTTAAATAAAATTCTCTGTTTTGCTAAGCTAGCCTTTAAATTTATGGATTAATTAAAGAACATTAAGGAAAATGGGGGAATAAAAGTGCCTAGCCACCATATAATAATATACTGTGCCTAAATTCTGGGAGAGAAAGGGCTAATGGCATCCAGCTGAGCTATTATATGAACACGAACACCACGGGGGAGTCAGACATGACATTCCTGAGGTAAGAGAGAGAAAGTAATTGAAATCCTTCTAAGAAGTATCAGTATGAAAACATGACATGTTTTTGGATAGTAACATCATGGACTTTTGGGGGAAAAGGAATATAAGAGAGCAAGCAATATTCATAAACAGAGGCAATGTGATTTAGTGGAATGAGTGTGGACTTCAGGGTCAGATAGATCTGGACGAGAACATCAGCTCTGCCACTTCTATGTGTGTGAACTTAGGAAACAATACCTCTCTAAGCCTTCATTCTTCTATCCATAAAATGGGAATAGAAATGCTTGACTCACAGAATCCTTGTGATAGTAAACTGTAAAATGCTTAGCATAGTTTCTGGCACACAGGAAGCCCTGCCGAGTCTTCCACACTCCTCTTCCACTGCTTACAATAAACCAAATTTTCTTGCTTGAATCAGAGTTGATCAAGAACAACTGCCAGGTCCGCCTTGCAGAATGTCTGTGAGCACATTGGAACACCTCTGGTGGAATGCCCACCACAAAGGATTTGAATTCTCTAAGCCCTCGGGCTCCTTCTCCTATAACTTGTCTGCTGCATGTTCAAGCATCACTGGCCCTCCCCACATTACTCAGGGGGAACTGGAGCTCAGGGAACTGGCATATGTGCAAATATCCTTGCTACCATTTATTGTGAGTAATAATGTCCTTTTTCTCTGACCCAGGAGACTTGTGTCTTCTGCTAGCACCATGAAACCATGGCTGGCAAACTTGTTTGCTTGAAAATGGGGTAAAATCTCAAATAACCTCACAGTGCTTAATGACTGTCATTAAAAATTAGAAGTGGGGGGGGGGAGGAGGGAGGGAGGGCGCCTGGGTGGCTCAGTCGGTTGAGCGTCTGACTTGGGCTCAGGTCATGATCTCACGGCTCGTGAGTTCGAGCCCCGCATCAGGCTCTGTGCTGACAGCTCAGAGCCTGAAGCCTGCTTTGGATTCTGTGTCTCCCTCTCTCTCTGCCCCTCCCCTGCTCATGCTCTCTCTCTCTCTCTCTCTCTCTCTCTCTCTCTCTCTCTCAAAAAGAAATATTCAAAAATTAGAAGTGGGGGTAATGTGACCATAGGATGAATGAAATGAATAACCCCTCCCCCTATATATACATACATAAATTCAAATCAGGGTGGTTTTAAAAAGCCTGCTACTAAATATGGGGAAACCTGATTTCAAGGACATGGGATGTTTGCCCCAATGCATAGGAGTCATGGTGTGTTGAGTCACTCTAATTGGAAATCTTGCAGCTGGAATACTCACCACCAAGAGCCAAGTCATATGCTGATGGCAACAAATTCTTCCCCAATTTTAAAAAATAAGGAGTTCAAATAAACCATTATGAAATGTGCCTTGGCTCTCCGGGTCTCCAGTGGGTCAGTTAGGCAAATCTTCCTCTCTAGTCAACTGACTGGGAGGCCGACTACGAAATAAGACTGATCTGAAAATCCCTACCAATATTTTGTTTTATAATCTAAAGTCTTTTTTCCCTCCAAGCTAGGCACCAATGCATTCAAAAAAGAATAATAACCTTCATATCTGATGTCAGCTTTAAAGCTCCCCTAAGGCCTCTCAACCACCTCCTGCCATCAAATTCATTAGTTGAAAAGAAAATAAAGGTGGAAGAAGGAGGAAGCAAGGGTCGGAAGATGAAAGATGGAAACGAGGCTGTCTTGCAGAGGATTTCTAAAGGTCTTTCCTAGGTAATGATGTGCCCTTACCTGCACCTGTGTCAATCTCTGGCTTCCTCCAGTGCTTCTCCTCCTCGTCTGTGCCGCTAACACCAGGCTCAGTGTCAGAGTGACAGTGGCAGCCAGGTTCCACAGCTTCTGCTACAATCTGCCCAACTGATTGGAGATCACATGAGATATCAAAAGGCATAAAAACAGGTCATGGGAACATTGCTGAGCTATTTCATACCATTTCAACAAGTGGGGTTGATTTTAAAGCATTCACATTAAAATGTGACCTTGTTTTTAAGATCTATTAAGATTAAATAGCTTCCAAGCCGTAATTTCAAAAGCACAATGGAAGATCACGAAGTACAGAAATCCATGCAAAGAAGTACTTCAGACAAAAAAGACAATAGCCAGAAGCAGTGACAGATTTGGCAAATGCACATGCAATGAAAAGATTTAAAAAGAGGTTTAGTTGCCTTTTCCTTTCTAGAAATACGTGTTATGGCTTTTGTAACACCAATCATCACTGCTCTTTGAAATTGCTGAAACTACCAGAGCTGACTATACTATGAACATTTCATCCATTAGATTTTGGTGATTTGACCCCGATACTCGCTCCATGTGGACAGAGCAAAAAAGGCTATTGCATGATTCCTATATATTTGACAACAAACGCTGTTGTAGAAATTCCTGTTATCTGCAGCTGATTACTAGTCATGGAACTTCAGAAACACAATAACCTAAGTTCAAGTCCCATATTCCATACTAACTGTGTTACCTTCGGTAAGTTCTTTGACTTAAGCCTAAGCCTCAGTTTACCCATCTGTCAAAAAAGATACCTACTCCGTGGTTAATGGAAGGATTTAAAAAGTAATATATGTAGAGCATGCTTATCTTTCACTTATTAGCAGGTGCCTAAGCATTTAATAAATAATAGCTATGATGTTGATGAGCATGTCTGTTATAAGTATAACCACCCAATCTGGTAGGATTCTAGGCAACACTGTAATATCAATTGTCTTTAGCTTCTGACATGTTCCTGTCTACATCCCTTGCCTATCATCTGATGATCCATGTTCCTAAATCCCTGACATCTACCATTATGCCACCTTCTGGTTAATTAAAGCTCACTGGAATAACACTAGACCTAGATCTACCCTCCCAGATAATATCTCCAAAATACCCTTTCCTTCTTCTCTCCCCTCCTCCCCTCCTCCCTCCCTCTATATCTATATTTCTCTCTTTCTCCCCCTCCCTCCCTTCCTCTCTCCTTTCCTTCCCTCTTTTCTTTCTTACTTTTTCTCTTTCTTTCCTCTTACGTATTCTGATTCAATTGACCCAAAGACTATACTTCAAGAACAGAATTAGAATGTGGTCTCTTGCTCACCTTAAGGTGAATTGCTAAGGGGTAGTTACTTACTGATCCATCTGTGTTTGGAAGCAAATAATGAAATGTCTGTGTCATGTGGCTTTTGGGGGGAAAAATGGAATGACTTAACTTTATTAATCTTAAGAGAACAAGCATGAAAGTGAAAATAGGTGCATCAAATAGTTCAAATATGTATTCTGTTTAAAAATTTTTTGAACATCAATTTTCCTCATTCATCCAGTATGCCAAATAAAAAAGTTTTTTACAACAATATAGTTTAGAGATGACATCAACTCATGACAATTAGATTATAGTTGGGTTTGTTATCAAGTCAATCTTTATTTTAGGAACATAGTACATATAAGCTAAATATCATCTTGCCCACTATAATAATGTTAACAGTATATAACTAATGAGTTTAAATAAGCAGTGTTTTATGTCCTGGTGTATAAATTTGCTTGGCTGATTTCTTAAATAGAAATCCCAAAGACAGTGGGACAGGAGGATGGGAGCAAGTCTGATTTCATAGCAATTGCTTGAAGCTTTGTTTCATCAGAGCCAATGAGACATCTGGGTTTTTTTCTAAGTAACCTGTAGACTATAAAAGAATATGGTTTATTATATAAATATGGAGTCATTAGGTTGTACACCTAAAATAATATAATGCGCATCAATTATACCTCAATAAAAATTTTTAAAGAAATATGGTTTACAATAATAATAATAATAAACAATGATTAAAATACACAATTAACAACTATTGAACCAAAGACTATTCTAAGAAGCCAAAAGGTATTAGCATAATGTGGAAATGACAACTCACTCAGAATGGACAGTGAAGCATGTAGTCACTCTGTCTCAGGACTGTCATCAGCACCTGGCCACGTCTGCTGGCTTGCCCCTGGAGGGTTAGGCTTTGGAAGTAGATGAGAAGGCTTTTGGAAGTAGATGTATAGTTAGGTGATGCCTGCTTCAGATTTAGCAAGAATGGGACCCTGGCCTGAGCATCAAGGACTTATTAGGTATGAGACCAGAAAAGGCCTCACTTGGTCATTTTTTCCTCAGATGTTCTGAAACTGAAACTTAAAAGCAAGAACTTGTCCAGGGTCTAACCTTGAGGGTTTCTACACAGAGGAAAGGACTGTGCATGCTGATCCCTGGCACCAGCAATGTGACACATCACTTTGTGTCCTTAACTACTTAGCTCTTCACCCCCCGAGGCTCCTCTCCTTCCCTCTCTCTAAAGATGACCATTAAAAGCAAAGGCAACTGTCAGTTCTCATAGCCTTCATAGCAAAATAGAAGAGGCTTTCACAGAGAATTTCTTAGAAAAGCACCTTTTCCACTCAAATGATGTAGAATATTTTAAGATGTTTTTTAAATACCAAAATATTATCTGATAATGTGAGCTTTTTCATTATGAAAACATTTTAAAATAATATATACAATACTTTCCTTAACTAGGGAAATATTCTTACCTAAAACCTTAAAAGACTATAAAGTACCAAAAAGAAAAAAAAAGGGGCGCCTGTGTGGCTCAGTCAGTTAAGCATCTGACTTCCACTCAGGTCATGATCTCGCAGTTTGTGAGTTCGAGCCTTGCATTGCACTCTGTGCTGACAGCTCAGAGCCTGGAACCTGCTTCAGATTCTGCGTCTCCCTCTCTCTCTGCCCCTCACCTGCTCACGCTCTGTCTCTCCCTCTCAAGAATGAATAAACATTAAAAAATTTTTTTAGGTGGATTAAAAAGAGTGGGTTCTGTGTCTTTGTCTCTCTCTGCCCCTCCCCCACTCATTCTCTCTCTCTCTCTCTCTCTCTCTCTCTTTCGAAAATAAATAAGACATTAAAAAAATATCCTAGTTTCACCATTCAGAACTACTAGTTAACATATGGGTGAATCTATGTATTTTTTTAGCCTCCTCTTAGTATAGATAGCATTTTTACCACATTTTATTCATTTACCAATTTATTGTGATTATTTCCACATATCATCAAATAAAAAAAGATTCTTCAGTAACTGCATAGAATGTTCTAATAAGTTTTTACTAAAATTTGGCTAACCAGGGGTGCCTCGGTGGCTACGCTGTTTAAGCGGCGACTTCAGCTCAGGTCATGATCTAGTGGTTCACGAGTTCGAGCCCCGTGGGCTCGAGCATCGGGCTCTGTGCTGATAGCTCAGAGCCTGGAGCCTGCTGCAAATTCTGTCTCCCTCTCTCTGCCCCTCCCCAGCTCATTCTGTCTCTCTGTCTCTCTCTCTCTCAAAAATAAATAAAACATTTAAAAAAATTGGTTAACCAACTGCCTGCTGTTAAATTTTGAGTTATTTCTATTTGTGCGTATGTGTGTGCATGTGATTAGAAAGCTATTTTAAATACCACTTATAATCATTTTTGTATTTTTTTCTGACTATTCCCTTAAGGCAAATTCTTGGAATTGGAATTGCTGGCTCAAAGAGCATATTTTTAGAAGCTTTGATACATGTTTTTTATATGTTCTTCAAAAAATGAGGTATCAAAACTAACAACTTCACCTGTAATGATGAAAGGCCATATGTCCCCATGCTTTGCCAACAATGCCACAATCTCCTCCAATTATTTCTATATTTGATAATTTTGTAATTGAAAAGTGGTGACAAAAATAGAGTTTTCACTATTAGTAGGCAAGCTTTCTAAATACATTCCTTCTTCTCTGCTTGTTTTGAAACAAAATAAACTGATCCCATCTGAAAAAATGCTAATAATCCTGAACCTTTCAGTAGCAGGAGAAAGTTTTGCTAAGAACTTCTCATCTTAATTTTAAGAAGGTATGAAGTTCATAAAGGCAAAGTGAAGACATATCCAAGTTTATCCCAAGTTCCGGGTCACCTTGAATACCATCCGTGTGTTTCAATCGTTCTTTGTGTGGCCAATCAATTACGTTTCCAGCTAGTCACCATGACAAACTTCATGACTAACACCATCTACCTACACAGTAAAGATGCTCCTGTGTTACCTCCGGCATTGAAACATGGCCCACACAAACCCAGGATTAATTACAAACTCAAGACCACAGCTGTTCGGAGATAACAGCTGCAGAGAGCTAAAGTCTGTCTTCCACACAGTAGCTAGAATAATCTTTCTAAAACTTCCAGATCATGGCATCTGTATGCTAAGACTTTTCCAGTGGTTTCCTATCTCAGAATAAAATCCTCCCTTTGGCATACAAGTTCCTGCCCCCCACCTTACCCCCATCATCTTCCCCCACTTTCTGTCTCTCCCATTCTGATCCTGTCACACCAGCCTCCTTTCCAGACCCTTCACTCAGCAACTATGCTCCCCATATTTAGAGTTTCAATTTGTTATTCCCTCTGCTTCCTGTGCTCTTTCTTCAGATGACCACCCCTTTCTCAAACCATTACTCTGCCCTCTTCCCCTGATTTATTTTTCTTCTACACTTAGTCCAGGATACCTCATTACTTGTTAATTTTTTACTTCTCAGGTATATCTCTCACTACAACATAAACTCCGATACAGGCAGGGACTTGATGATGTTCACAACAAGAACAGTGTGGCATAAAGCAGATAACCAAAACATATTTATTGGCAGACGAAATCTATTGGAACAAATAACTGTGTGCTTTCACAATTCATCCAGAAATGGTATTTGGACTGCAAATCATAACACATGATTGTCTTGTTCTCTCATCAGGACCATCTAACTTGCCTGCATGATGATCAAACTGAATATTACTTTAGCCATAACATTATTTAGGTTTATATTTCCTAGCCAAGCACTATGACATCTTCCCATTTACATATAAATATATATATTTTACTTTATATTACAGTACTCTATTCTTAATATTTTATTTATATTTGTGATGTATAAATTATATTAACCTCACAAATTAATCTGCCTTAATTGTTCCGCCATTACAACATAAAACAAAGATCGTGTCATAATGCATTAATACAGCTTAAACTGAAAATAACAGAGAAAAATAACACATAAAAATAACACTGTGCCCTATCATATTGAATTACTTCCCAAGGACACTATCTCATTGTAGCTAGCAATTATAATCTTTCACTTTACCCACTTCACTGCATATAACACATCTTTTATATCAATTCATCTGATTTGTTGGTGACAAAGCCCAGTTAATAATGTGAGATATAACATAGAAGGAAAATATCACTTTACGTTATCAATCTGAAAGGTACGTAGGCACTGAATATAGTACTTTACTACTTTATCCACTGCTTTGATTTTAGGTAAAAACAATTCAGATTAAGTTGTGTTACTTTGGACACTACAAACATCATTAACTGAATGTAATTTTTATAGCCCACAGACCTATTCTTAACATAATCACGGTTTTTATTCTAAATCTGGTTGAAAATGATTAATTTGGCACCATACAAATATGAGAGATAATCTTCTACACGTTACCTCAGCTCCCATTTTGACCTAAGGTTCTAATCAGAGATCTAAGTAAAATAGTACACATTTCAATCTTTACCACGCCTTCTAATCTAATTTACATAAGCTGTGTTTTGCAGCATAGTCACCTGTGTGACCTTCACTTCAAGCATTAACTTCGGTTCCATCCCTCTCTCCCTGAGCCATCTAACTGAAGGCTCAATTAAGAAAAAGGAACTAGCCATAACCTCTTTGCTTGGCATCAAGCAAATCAGGACCCAGTTTATTTTATCTGAAATTTTCTTAGAATGTTTATTCATGTAAGGGTCTTTGAGACTATTTATGACTTCTCTTAATCTGTTATTTTAAGTATTTACAAATTCATTGTATCATTTCCTTGAATATACTTAAAACATCAGCGCCCAAGAGTTATAATCTATGCATCCTTGAATTTTGATAGTATTAATCCTTCTACATCATTCTGAACATTTTACATGTTTTTTTGTTGGGCTGTTTTTTGTTTTTGTTTTTTTTTAGTCTATCAATGTTTTATTTTCTACCCTACTTTATTATCTTTGTCTCTGGACCTCCATAACCCAGAAATTTTGTCCTTTTGTGGAAGATGGGTCATAGAACAAATCTACCCATTCTTGCACAGAAGGTAACATATTTTCAACAAAATTTGCAAAGTTATAAAATAAGCACTACGATGGAATACTATGTATAGTAGATAAGAGTAAAATACAGTTATGTGCAATGATATGAAAAGATGTTGAAGACAGTACTAAGTGAAAAAAAAGCAAGTTGTAAAACAAAATGTATCATTTCCATCTGTATGTAAAAATAATATATGTATATATGTAATACATACATTCATTTATATATGTGTATAGAGAGAAATTTTTCTGGAATTAGACCTAAAAAAATATTCTCCACAGTTATGACTCTGTCGCATGGGAAAGAATAGAGGGAGAAAAGGAAAACTAGCTTTCATTTCATTTTCTTTTCATTTTCTCTGTCCCATATTGTTTAAACTTTTCAACCAGGCTTTTGTAAAAAACACATTTTATCAAAAGCCTTAAAATGTAATCCAGAAATTACACTTTTTGGAACTTATCCTAAGAAAATAACTATAGGCTTTAAATTACCCTAGGTAATAAGATACTAAAGTCCTATTAACAATAGTGAAAATAGGAAAAATATAAATATCAATAATCGGGTAATGATTAAATTATATGAAAACCACAAAACGGGATAACACACAGACATGAAACATATTTGTAAAGATTACATAATGACATAAAAATGCTTATGGTATAACAATAATAAAAATCAAGATAAAACATTTTATAAAAAATATGACAACGTAAATTTGTAAACCCAAAGTTTAGAAACTGACCAAATGTTGAAAGTAATTCCTGTGTGTGTGCTAAATCTATGGGTCATTTTTTAAAATCTGCTCTTCTCCATTTTCTAACTATTATTTCATAAGCTATTAATAAAAAATAAACACTAACAGAGAGTCTTAGTACATGTGTTAAAGCCTAAGAAAGATTTAAAAAGTCACAAACCTTGCCATCTAGTGTTGAACCTGCCTTAATAAAAAGATAACAGGGGCGCCTGGGTGGCTCAGTCGGTTAAGTGGCCGACTTCGGCTCAGGTCATGATCTAGCGGTCCGGAGTTCGAGCCCCGCGTCGGGCTCTGTGCTGACAGCTCAGAGCCTGGAGCTTGTTTCAGATTCTGTGTCTCCCTCTCTCTGACCCTCCCCTGTTCATGCTCTGTCTCTCCCTGTCTCAAAAATAAATAAAACGTTAAAAAAAAGTTTATAAAAAAATAAATAAAAATAAAAAAATAAAAAGATAATAAAATGCTTTAGAATTATAGATGTTATCAAATCAAGAGTACACACTTCTCATAATATTTAAGAAAAATATTTAAGATAAATCTACACACTTTTCATTTCACACATCTGGAAAAAAATAAACCACCTCACTTTCTTCCAAGTGGCATAATCCTAGACTAATGTTTCTGCTATTCCATCCATCATCTAAATACAGCCTGCATTATATGCATCTTACTTCTCAAAAAGATGTCTATGTACACAAGTCCAGGCAAACAATCTATTTGTCTGAAATGGAGGTAAAAGAAGTAATAATAGCATCAATGTTACTAATGAACTTTAACATCTTTACCTTTTTTGAGCAGCAGCTTGTCAAATCGTACAAATTTCCTAGATTATACATGGTATGCTCCAGAAATGAGCAATGAAATCCAAGATTGAAGACTTGAATTATTTCATAAAAGGGTTTCAAATTATTTTAACAAGAATATTAACTCTTATATGAAAAAGTCCTTTTGAAAATCGCAGGGGTCTGTGTTATAATCCCAGGGCAGAAGATGGCAACCTTTTTCTATTTAGGGCCAGATAGTGAATTCTTAGGGCTTTGTGGGCTATACGGTCTCTGCAGCAATGATTTAACTCTGCCCTTGCAATGCAAAAGCAGCATTAATAACAAACAAATGAGCATGGCTCTGTCGCAGTAAAACTTTATTTTCTGACCTGAAGTTTGAATTGAATTGAATTTTTATGTCACTACATATTAATATCCTTTTGATTTTTTCCAACCATTTAAAAATGTTAGGGGCATCTGGCTGGCTCAATCAGAGGAGCATGCAACTCTTGATCTTGGGGTCATGAGTTTGAGCCCCAATGTTGAGTGTAGAGATTACTTAAACAAATAAATAAATTAATTAAAAAAAAAATTCTTAGCTCACTGACAATACAAGAAAAAAATAAAAGTGGTAGGCCAGATTTGGCTTGCGGGTTGAAGTTTGTCAAGTTGTTCACTCCAAAATTATTCAAATTTGCTACATAACACCATCTGAAATGTTTTTATTGTCCTCCATTCCATCTTAATAATCATACCTAACTTTTAAAGCCTTCCTCAAAAGAATCCTTCACAAAAACGTTCAAGGTGTACTTAACCAAATGGGACTTTCCCCTTCTTTTGAAATGCCATAGCATTTGTACCTTCTCTGGTTTTACGAATGACTACTTACTGACCTTTGTCTAATTATTGGCGTGCCAAGATTTCCCCTTAGCATTTGATGGCAGGTACCCTCTGTTTCACATTACACATTTCTTATTGACCATGGTGTCCTGCACATAGTAGAAAGTTAATGATAATGATTGAATTGAAAGATAACTATTCAACATCTTCAATTCCTATATGTAGGCCACAGTGGTTTCATTACAGCTTTTAGGGTCCTATAAATGTTAGAAACATTAAAAGTATTCATAAGTTTTAAGCAGATGAATTCTAGTAATACTAAAACATGAGCACAGATTTTATCTTGGAATTAAGAAGAATGCCCACTACAGATGAGAGGGAGCAGGGAACAGAGAGAATTACAGGCCACAGGATCTGTGTGAAAGCCAAATATCTGGCAGGTCCAGCTGTCCACAGGACACAACTTGGTCCCTTACCTGTCCTACTAAAGTTGAGAAAGACATCAAGCTTTCCACATGTCTAACGTCCTGGGACCTGATTACTGTGGGACACTCTCCACTCTTCCCATGTCAGATGGAACTATGCTGCATACTCACTCAGGAACCCCTGGGTCAGGAAGTTACTCAGTTTCAGAGAAGAACTCAAAGTACAGTTAGGGGTTTTCTATGAAATTTTCATATTTTTATCTAAATTTAAATTCCTATTGCACAGATACAATAGACAATCTTTAAAATATGGAACTACTGTGCTTGAATTCAAATCCTAGGAATGCTTCTTATTAGTTGCATAATCCTTGACAAGTTATTTAACCTCTCTGAGACATAATTTTGTCACCTATGAAAAAAGAGATGATGATAATAGAACCTAACTATGGGGATATTGGGCTATTACGGGGAGTAGATGAGTTAATATATGTAAGTGTTTAGAACTGGCACATAGGAAGTACCTACCAATGTTAGCTGTGTGTGTGTGTGTGTGTGTGTGTATGTATATGTGTGTGTATATATATATATATATATATAAATGCATATATAGCTAAGAACAAATAGTATTCCTAGTATTAAATAACCTCTAAAAAGCCACACATACCCTTGCCTTCAGACACATATTGTGTTTTATTTGATTCTTGAAAAAGAATTACCATAAGAAGGAATTTACAGAAAATAGGAAACAAGCTATATAAGGTTTATCAAGTAATTTTTAAAACGCAATAGAAGAAAAACAGCAAGCTGAGTGTACATGTATGATTATGTGATGAAGAGAGAAATAAGAAAATAATTGAATGACTCTGGCATTATCACAATAGTATTTCCCAAGCTTTGGCAGAATGCAATGACCAAAATCAGCTTCCATGCATGGGAACAATGGCAGGTCAACTCAATGGCCATACTTACCACCTTTCTCCACCCTATAGGGACCTGCCTTTTTGTCCTTCACCTTAGCAGTGCTTCCTTCCCAAACATTACTTCTATCCTTTTCTTTTTCTTCCTTGGAAACATGTTCCCTGGACTTCTCAGATATGCCCTCTGCAATCACTTGGGTTCCTTTCTCCATTTCTTCTTCAAGAACATTCTCCAAGCATTCCTCTATTGGCAAAGGCTTGGTTTCTACATCTGCTGTCATTATTTCTTGGTCTTCAATTTCAACTTCTTGGGAATCCTCAATTGGAAGGCAGGATTTTCCTGCCTCATCATTTTCACTCGACTCCTGAAAAGATGAACTTCTGGAACTTTTGTTTGGACTGTTCTCAGTGTGGGCTTCCCTATCCCCCAGTGTGGATTCATCTTCACTGCAACTAGAGCATGGGTGACTTCTGGATGAGGACGATGAAGCAGGTTTTATATCTAAAAAAAAAATTATGATATCATTGTTTTTCCATTAAGCAATTGGTTTAATTGTGGGAATTATGTTAGCAACAATCAAACTAAAAAATTTTTAATATAGGTTAATAGACTTGATACCCTTTTCACATAGGTTGTGCATAATTATCAAGATAAAAATCTATGTAATCTGTGAGTCTCCAGAAGTTTTCAATAGGAAACCACATCTAACTGAAAACCAACTGTATTTATTTATTTATTTATTTATTTATTTATTTATTGAAAGCCATTTTGTTGGAAAACATTTGTAAGTATCTATTTCATTGTAGAAGTAGCCGATTAATCTTTTATTTATTTAGTAAGAGCACTTATCTCATTACCATCCTTGGTAGCCACAGTATTCTCTGTGTGTAAAATTTAAATTTGTATCTACTGTAACATCCACCATATCCAGCTAGCAAGGTGTACTAGAAAGATCTATGTGTTTGCAAACTACCAAGACACTTTAAAAATGTTTTGAGGTGATGCTTCTGTGTGTGTGTGTGTGTGTGTGTGTGTGTAGGAGGAGATGTTGTCTGATCTCAGGTTCCCTGAAAAGCAGACCCTAAAGTCAGCATTCATGAGCAAGTGATGTATTAAGGATATGCTCCAGGAGAAACTCTTACAGGAATATTAGAATTTTTCCTCCCTTAAGGAAGGAGTTGGGCTTTCATATTCTGCTCCAGTCAGACATGGCTACTGGCCACCCCAGGGGAAGGTAAACTCCTTGGCACTTTCAGGCGCTTTGCACCTGTGGGTGAAGCAGCTCCATGGCCCAGGGCTGTCCTCTAAAGAAGTATCCTCTGAAGAAGGTAGAGAGTGCAGGAGCTGGGAGACGTGCACATGGAATCAGTAAGAGGGATTCTAGGAGACTTAGGCAGTAATGCTGATGTAATGCAACAGATACACAGTCTAGAAACTAACTGAAGCCCAAAATGTGCTTACTACCCAAAAGCACTTTCAAAAATCTCCAAGAAAGCAACATACACACTGAATCTCTGTAAGGAAGATGCACATCCTGAAAGTCATGGCATATGCTGTGGGCCAGAGAAAGACAAACTTGCTTTTGAGTTTTTAATCAACAGATCTGTGTTAATAATTGCTTTTTACAGAATATATTTTCAAATGAAATATCCTACACTTAAAAGCTTCCTAGGTTTCTTGTTTTCTCTGTGTTCTCCTTACTCTTTTCTCTGTTTCTTTAATTTCTGCTTGGCAGCTACACAGATGGCTCTAGCAGCTGATGCAGACTTTAAGGGAAGAAATACCTGTCTTTACTCTTATCCTTCTCCTTCACACCCTCCAGCCCAAATGGCTCTCCGTGACAGGGCTTAGAATTTTAAGTATAGTCACAGAGACTTATCAGAGTTTCCACAAAGATTTGAGAGATGCTACACAGCGGTAAAAAAACAAACTCTAAAAAGCCTTTAAGCAACACAACCCCTTAAGCACAATTCCATTTGTTCTTATCTCCCAACTACCTTGACAGGCGCCAGTTGACCACTGTTTTCCAAGGAAACACATACTTGAACCACTCTTTCTTTATCTCCATTTTATAAAATCTGGATATACCGTCTCTCAGTAGGGAGCACAGCAGATCAAGGACAACTGTTCTCTATCTTATTTGTCCCAATTCAGACACTCTAGGGAGTATGATCTCCCTCTCTCTAAAGCATCTCATTTTTTTTTAAAGGAAAAGAACTCCTATTTGCTAGTTGTTCAATCAGTAGCTTTCATTAACTGCACAATTAGCTAGAAGGCCATATTATACTTGTTCTGCACTTCCAAAAATATTCATGTCTACCATCTTAATATTGATATAATGGCTCTGACTTTTGGCTCTGAGAGTTGTTCACATAATAAAAAAAATGAGCGTTCCTCTACTTTTCTTTAGTAGCTACCTTTCTTTAGCTTCTATTAATTGTGTTACTTTAATTCAAAAGGCTGGAACACACTCTGGCTCATTTTGAGCCAGTCCCGTAGAGAAGAGAGATCAGGAGAATGAATGACCTTCAAGAGGCAAGGATACCTGACCTCCCATATAAACTCATTTCAGTTTTCCAATTTCTCTCTAACCTTGCCGTACAACTTAGTTTCTGTCTCATTCCTTTATCTCATTTTCATGCAGACACTGGGGCAAGACTTTGCCTAAAAAAAAAAAAAAAAAAAAAAAAAAAAAGCTCAAAATGTTTTAGGGCCATGGACTGGGATTTTCAACACTAATTTTATTCATTGTCTTAGAAATGAAGCAAATTTTTATATAGAAATTTTTGCCTAAAAGAACTTTTTACATAAAAGAACTTTGAGGGAACATATGTAATTTTTTTTTGTCATTAGTAGGGAAAAAATTAGCTTGAAGTCATGTTAGTAAGCAACTCTGCCTCCCACCCAATTCTATTTGTCTCTCTGGTGCTCCCTCCAGGTACTGATGCTGAAAGAATCTGCTCTTAGTGTTACGGTAAAGAAATGATCTGCACTTGTTGCCCAAATCTTTGGCCAAAGCCAGCATGTGTGGTACTATGATTCCACATCATAAGCAGGACCTCTCGCTTTCCACTCTGCCTATTCAGTCAGTCTCCACATCCTTCACTGTCTTCTCTTTTCATGTCATTGATAACTATTCCTTCTTCTGCATCACTACTACTTCACACAACATGAGACTGAGAGAAAATAACATGTCCTCCTGTAAAATAAACCTTGGTGTTTCAATCATGACTCAGCTGCTTACTAGCTTTGACTTTGGCTATTCCACTTAACCTCTCTAGGCTTCTGTTTTCTTGCCTGTAACATGAGGCGAATTCTACTTATTTCTCTCTGTAAGTCATTGTAGAAATCACATGACACAAAATTAACATAATCAAATTGAATAATGATTTCTTTATGACTTTTAGTCTTTCCCCCTCTATGAAATCATCCATGTTAAGTATAGCTTAATACATTTCTGTCTTGTGATTTCACCCTGTGTTATATGAAGCATAGTAACTGCAGCTACCAATTGCTTAGAAAAAAAAAACACAATAAAACCTGATCATGGTCATGCACCTACTGTGTACCAAAAAATGAGGTAAATACTTAACAAACATCTCACTTAATCCCATGGAATAGCTATCTTCTTTTCTAGATCTAGAAAGTAAGGCCCAGAGAAGTTAAATAATACCCAATGTCCATTAGCTATAAAGTATCAGGTTTTGCAAAACATTTTTTTTAATGACCCACTATAGTAAAACCAAGACCACTCTTCTTGCCAAAAGGCCTTCAAACAGAGAGCATCCACTGTCATGGACCTACTATTGCTTCTCTTAACTAACTCTCTACTGTCAGCACCCTAGAACAACAAATAAAAAATAGTTCTTTCCAAAACATCTGAACTCATGGAATTCAATCTGTCCTCCTTTTATATCTCTAGTGGTCATTCTCCATTTTGGCCACTGTGTATATATATATATATATATATGCACATATGTATATATATATATATACATATATATACACACACATATATATACAGTAATTTCCACTGTTTATACTGCCTGCCTAGCCAAGTCAATACACACGTGAACAACGGTGCCGACACTCACACATCCACAGTCAACACCAGTCTCACAAATTCATGAGGAGCTATGCTCTCCCCTCTCATAACTGAGGCGCTGAGTTGTTTACCTTTCTACCCACTTACATAGATTCATTCATTAAATGCATATGGAGCACCCCTTACGTGTTAAGCAATGCGTTAAGGTTTAAGGACCCAGAATAAAAAATGGCAGGCCAGGTCCCTGCTTCCACAGAGACTACACACTCTAGCCGGACACTGCTTCCTTTTGTGAGGACACAATGGATCAACCACACATGTTCACTCAGATCTTTATTCATTCTCTTTACAACGACCACGGATAGCTCTCTCAGAAGCTGCTGTTATACTCTCACCATGATCAATAGCTATGTTGTTTGCTTTGAACCAATTTTAAGTCCCAACCTTAGCTTTCAATCATTTCCTCACCCTCTAGCATAGAATGTTTTTTTTAATTTTTAATGTTTATTTATTTTTGAAAGAGAGACAGAAAGACAGAGTGTGACCAAGGAGAGGGACAGAGGGAGAGGGAGACACAGAATCCGAAGCAGGCTCCAGGCTCTGAGCTGTCAGCACAGAGCCTGACACAGGGCTCAAACCCACAAACTGCGAGATCATGACCTGAGCTGAAGTCAGATGCTTAACTGACTGAGCCACCCAGTTGCCCTGAACATGGTTCTATTATAGTTCAAATTCACCATTTTCTCCATTAGTGTCCTGATTTTAACTACTTTGTTTTGGGTTTACTAGCTTGAAACCCTATGGACACTTTAAAAAGTGCATAAACTCAAATACGTAAATTCAGTTAATAATGTAGATCACCCCAGTAACATACCATGCATCCCAACCCAATGAACCCAATACTCTTTCGAACTCTAATACAAATTGCTTCTCTCTCTCATTCTTTAGTCTGAGGGTTCACAGAAAAATCTGCATAGGCACTGTTCCTACTGTCTTCAAATTGGCCACGACACATGAGTTTATACATCCTGCTCACACTAATAGTTCTGTCTTGATTATACCCACGAGTTCATAAAACTGTTTATATTTTATATTAGATACTGTGATTTAGTCAATAGTTTCATATACAATAATGCCTAACTAGGCAAGTGCTTTGTACTCATAAATATTATCGAATGAACGTATGCTTAAGAAAATAAAACTAGAAGTCATTAAATTCTAGCTATGAACACTAGTTATTTGTCTTAAGGGAGACCACATGTCCTCACACTGATAAGTCATTACTCAATTCATCAATGAGACAAATATATGCATTACTTTGTAAGAATAAATATCTATAGGTAAATAGAACTCTGTTGGGGGGAGAAGAAAAAATTTAACAAAACTTAAAAGTTTCTCCATATGTACCTTTAATTGCACTTTTTAAAACACTGCAATGAATACTTAAAATACTAGGAATATAATCAAATCCTGTGTCACACTGTCCTGCCTAAGTCCTTTTATATTTATCATTAATCTACTCCATCAGCCATATATTCCACAAGACTTTACTGGGTGTCTTCATAATGCCTTTGTTGTGTACAAGGCAGATTCAAAACTGTAGAGAAATACCTCATAGGAAAGTATTTTATGTGGACTAAAAGATGAGTCTGCATTTAAATATTCACCTGAAAGCTATGCCTTCTTGCTTCAACAATCAAAAAGTGAATATGGATTGAGGAATTCTTGTCATTCAGAAAAATTAAAGTTTGACTAATCATGTAGAAAACCAACCAACCAACCAACCAACCAACCAACAAAAAACCCACACATATAGAGTCTGACTCTTCTCTGCTCTAAGGAGCAGTCAAGTTACACTGAAGTCCACAGAATGTGGTTTCACATCACTTATAATTCAACACGGAGGGAGGAGGCTTCCCTCATGCTCCTCTTCAATAGTCAGGACAAGAAATGAAGAGTGAGATTGTTGAAGTCAGTAAGTCAAATAAATAGAATATCTTTTGTGACTCGGGAATTTTAAAAGTCTATAAGGACTATTTCTTCAACAGACTGGAAAATAGCACAAGTGAAATATTATATTTCTTACAAGAAAAAGCATTTGTTTTAATTATTACACTCTATCTTTTGCAATTCTGGGAAGAGTTTTTCTCTTTCTTTCTCTCTTACTCTACTCTTAAGGAGCTATTTATTCTTTACCTCTTACTCATAAGCATTATCAACCAAACTGTCCATAAAAGCACAAGTGTATTGTCAGTGACATGACACTTTTCCCCTCAACCTTATAACATTCATCTATGACAATATATTTTCAACTAGTGAATTAGCGCCTAGGGTTGCCAACACAAATGCAGAGAAAAGGAAGGTGTCATTCTTTGTAAACGATGGAAAGTCTCACCCGTCATTCCTAAACCAGGGTGCTCTCCTAGTGGCTCTCGGTCCCTAGCGCTCATCACTCATGGGCTGCTCAGCAGAGAGCATTCATCAAGGCAGGCCCACGCAATTGTTAGCTGGCAGTTTAAATGGGACCGACTTGTCACTAGAGTGACAGCCTGGGCAATTGTTTGCCCTCTGGGAACAGGTGCAGGCAGGTTCAAATGAAACACATCCAAATACTAACAGCAAGATTCTTAATCATGTCAATAAAAAGGATGAACTGGTGTCTCAGATTCAGTGGTCACAATATGCCTCTTACACTTCTGAAGATGAAATGTTGTCTGGCTTTTTAATAGAGTGTTCCAAGGAATCTATTGTGTCATTATCATTTTTAAAGCATGCTACTTTGTTTGCTGGGTGAAACCTCTAATTTGGATACTCCACATGCTAAAAGGAATGTTTCTGAATAACACAAGGCCAAGTTATCAAAATCAAGGGAAGGCAAATAAAAGAGCCTGGAGGTAGAAGAAAGAAACAGTAATAAATGATGAGATTTTATTTCAGAATAATGGCAAAGTTTTATTGTAAATACCAAAAATGCAAAAGAGCTCTGAAAAAGGATAGCTTAATAATATCATTATTGAAACAACAAAATAAAATAGTTGATGGGGGCGCCATGTGGGCTTAGTTGGTTAAACATCTGACTCTCGATTTCAACTCAGGTCATGATCTCACAGTCCTGAGTTCAAGCCCCACGTTGGGCTTTGCATTGGGTATGGAGCCTACTTAAGATTCTCTCTCTCCCTCTCCCTCTGCTCTCCCCTGCTCTCTCTGTCTTTCTCTTTCTCTTAAAAAAAATAGTTGGCAAATTTAATTTTTGCCTTTTAAATTTCCCAACCTTTCCGTGCTAGATTTTGTACGTTGTGGTAGCTTTTATTACATATCTCTTTATTATATATTCTACACTTAAATTGCAGCTAACTCTATACAATCTTTTTCAATAAAATTCTAATAATAACATACAGTGTAAATGTAACTAGATATCATGGCATCTTAGTATTCTTGGTGTTAAAACAATCAAGTAATTAGGGTGCCTGGGTGGCTCAGTCGGCTGAGCATCCAACTCTTGATCTTGCCTCAGGTCATTATTTCATGGTTCGTGGGTTTGAGCCCCACATCAGGCTCTGTGCTGATGGTGTGAAGCTGCTTGAGCTTAGCTCTTCTCCCTCTCTCTCTGCCTTTCCCTCGCTTGTGCATGCTTTCTCTCTCGCGCGCGCTCTCTCTTTCTCAAAATAAATAAACTTAAAAAAAACAGTCAAGTAATTGCTTAATATTTATGAAATATCTTTTAAGAAATCACCTTTGTGAGGAATAACAAAGACAACACACAGTCCTAGTTTTCATAGTGTAAATAACTTTGTCAGTAACTTGTGTAATGAATTTGAAAGGTAAAATTTAACATATGAAACAATAAGAGAATAAAGAATTACTGAATGATAGAGTTTCATAATATAAAGAGATCAATGAAGGGTGCCAAAGGAGGAGAGTGTGGGTGGAACAGAAGGGGGCTAAGCTGGAACTGAATGAAAGGCCTGGAAGTGGACAGGGAGGCCCATCCAGGGAAGAGAAAGGTAAATTTGAGTAAAAGCAGAAAATGTCTGTTTTTATCTCCTCTGTTTAAAAACAAAACAAAAAACAGAAGCTAGAGAATAAGATGAACTCAAGATAAGTACCTCTAAAATGTATTGTCTTAAGGAAGCACAATCCTTTTATTAGAGGGATTTGCTTTACTTTTAGATAAATAGATATTTTCTCATTTGGAAAAATCATAGTTATGTTGTTTCTCCAAAACGCAAGCTCTAAACTTAAGTAATGTTTATATCCTGGCTCTGTTACTTTCTGGCTATGTGAGTTACTTAATCCCACCATTTCCAAGTTTATTTGAAAAAATGGAGATAAAAAGAAAAAGTACCTTCCTTATAAGATTGTTTGAGGTAAATCAGATAATTCATATAAAATATTTGGTATAGTGCTTAGCACTGAGTTTTAATAAACAATAAATACCTTTGGAATACCTTTCCAAACATAGGGTTCCAATTATTTATATGCAAGCAGTATTCAATGATAAAGCTTACCAATCTCTGCCTATTATTCAATAATTACAGGTCTCAATGACTAAAGCTTTTCCTCCAGGAATATCCAGGTACTGCCTACACCCCTCTCTGTTTGAACATAAAAATTAATCTGTCATAGAAAAAATCCATTTGATCCCAAGAAAAAAAGATGATTAAGCAGCACAAAAATAACCCCAGATGCCCAACTATTGAAAGAATGTATTGAATCTTCATGAAATCAGCCCTTGATAATTCTCCACCATACTGAAGAAGTGAAAAATTGAGTCCTTTGTGTTTTGAACCAATTATATTTACATGCAAACACATTTTCAATTATTTTCCAGGTTCAAGTCATTTGTACAGCTTCTTTAAAATTTGACTCAGGTGACATCACTTTTTCATAGAATAACTTTCCCTATATCAGATAGTAATGTAAACTTAAATTTGATGCTCACATTCAAATTGAGGGGGAAAAAGCTTACATATTAAGCATGCCTGGAAACATAAAATATAAGTATTAAGAGAAATTATAGAAAAGGGCTAGTTTAAGACTTCACAAAAAATATTTCAATGCCAGACCATTAATCTTGAGTAGTTCTTTCAACTATAATGAAAGTGACAGCAAATCTTGTTTTCAAGTTTACTAATAGTGAACATCATTCTAAATTTTCACATCATGCTTCACTCTTTGCTTTGACTGTCAGGAAACTCAGGATTAAATTTTTAGTTCAAGCTTATTGATGGTCTCATGTATGGTTCCTAGTAAAATTATCTTCCCTTTTACTCTAAATTATTTCTGCATGTTATTGCCTTGTATATGTGTGCATGAAATTTTAGAATAGGTTTGCTTAAATTCTTTCTTGAAGAGAGTGAAACTATAAATATTTGCTCTTGTGATTACTTGATTACTGAATTTACTTTTATTTTATATTATCCTAATATATTTGCCAAATTCAAAATTTTGAGATTAAAAAAAAATATTTATTTACTTTTTGGAGAGTGTGAACGGGAGAGTGGCAGAGAGAAGGGGACAGAGAATCCAAAGTGGGCTCTGCACTGACAGGAAGACAGTAGCAGTTAGCCTGATGTGGGGCTCAAACTCACGAACTGGGAGACAATGACCTGGGCTAAAGTCGCACACTCGACCACCTGAGCCACCCAGGTGCCCCCAAAGTTTGAGATTTTATACAGAAAAATTGCTGAGAGCTGGAAAGAATGGTGAAAATAGACAGCAATTCAAAAAGTCATCATGGGGGCACCTAAGTGTCTCAGTTGGTTGAGTGTATGACTTTGGCTCAGGTCACGATGTCACAGTTCCATGGGATTGAGCCCCTTATCGGGCTCTGCACTGACAGTGCAGAGCCTGCTTGGGATTCTCTCTCTTCTCTCTCTGCCCTTCCCCTGCTTGTATGTGCTCTCTCACTCTCTCTCAAAAATAAATAAATAAACTTTAAAAACAAATAAAAAAGTCATCATGATATAAACTTATTTTCTAGCCCAACACAAACTACAAAGATATACACATACTTAAATATGACAGTGTTATGGTTATAACTATTAATGTTCTGGATGTACCAGGAAAGATCTCTGATTAACTAAGAATCACATAGCCTCGGCCAAACCCTTATGGGACAAAGCAGGAAATCGGTTCCTTCTTTGACCAAACATTACTTCGGTAAATTGACATATTAAAAAAAGTCTTCAAATGTTTGAGATAAGCCTCAGATGATGGTTTCTTTGTCTACCTGAAAACGTCTCTGTATTTTTCCCATGAACACTCAGAATCATTTTAGGCTTAAGGAGTATGAGGAGGTCTCCTTTGCCATGAGAGATGATCCTTACATGAAACTAAGACGTCAGCACCCTGTGTTCAGGTAAGTTAAGACAAAAAAGTGAACCTAAGGCAGGAGTTTTCAACTTTCCCTTTAACTGAAAAGAAGCTACTTTTCATTTTTCTAAGGCCACAAAATGGTGTGTGTATATGTGTAAGAGGGAATGCTTTGGGATTAAAAAAAAAAAAAGAAAAAGAAAAAGAAAAAAAAAAGGAGGGACACCTGGGTGATTTAGTTGGTTAAGCATGACTCTTGATCTCTGCTCAGGTCATGATCTCAGTTTGTGAGTCCAAGCCCTGCTTGGGCTCTTTGCTGACAGTACAGAATCTGCTTGGAATTCTCTCTCTCTCTCTCTCTCTCTCTCTCTCTCTCTTCCCCTCCCCTACTCATTGTCTGTCTGTCTCTCTCTCTCTCAAAATAAATAAACATTAAAAAAAAGGAGTAACTTTCTAAGTAAACAGAAGACATGTCACAACAAGCTTTACCTAACCCCTATTAAAAAAATCCCAGCAAACTAAGGAAAGAGAAGGGGTTAAGGACCCACCCCGTAAGTTGGGTATCTATGGAAGACTGATCGATCAGCATCCTCTGGTTAGGGAACCAGGCCCTAAAAGTTCCCTTAAAAGAGGGTCATCTCATCAAATATAAAAAAAAGAAAAGCAGTCAGCACCTTTGCCGAACAGCACACATCACATGGTAAGTGGAACAACTTGCCTTGTTTCTCCTCCTCCAGCTCACTGTCAGAGCATCCGTCACCTTCATCTTTCACATTGTCATCAGCATCTGCCGCCTTCTGCCACGAGGTTTCACTCTCCTTTGCAGGGTCTAAATGATCTTTTTCATCATCTGAGGGTGACTTTGACATCCCATTCATTTGATCATCAGCCTGTCCTTCTTCATTAGCTTTCTCATCTTGTTTCTCCTCATCTGCTTCAAAATCTTCTTCATATTCTGAGAAAAAAACATCTCCACTATGAGAATGAAAACAGAATCCCTGATACTTAAGCCATTTTACTTTAATGAGAACCTTGACTCCATGACTTTCTCTTCTCTGGGCCTTTCTTCACATCTTTTTCACACAATTAGTGAACATGGAAAACTAACAGCAAATGATCAAAGACTGCAATCAGTCACATATACAAGAGCACAAAAGAAATAAGGCTCCAAATGACAAGCCTGCAACCTAATGAAAGTTCATTTACAAATGTACATCATCATCTACAATAACCAAAATGGACAAGAGAAGAACTTGATAGAAAACAATAAATTAGAAATAAATTAAAAATGAAGAGAACAGGGTTATAATAATGAAAGTTAATTTGGAGACTCAGTGAGGTCATATTTCATATGAAGAATGTTCAAAATATTTGGATATCAAGTTAATGAATAGCGAAGTGGAAAAATTCAATTAATCAAGTCCAAAGGCCCTGAGAAGTAACACCATGAATAGCACATTCTTTGAGAACCAAATGGACATCAAGAAAAGGCATTATGAGGGATTCTATACCTAGACCAGAACCCAAATCATATGCATTATTCATCCTTACAGTCAATGAAATAATTACATTCCAAGGATAAAAAAATTCTTATAAAATAGAACATTTCTGTCACAGCCACTAATTTGCTTCATTCCCTACAGAGGTGCAACAAATCTGTAGCAGAAAAAGGAAATTGTCACATCAGATAAACTCCAGCTGTCCCTTGTGGTTATAATTTTTCACCTTTCATATTTAATTGTTCCCCTTTTTCCTCCACCAACAACTAAAAATCTTGAAGTGACAACATGCCAAGGATGGAGAGCAAAAGGATTTCATGCAGAACCAATTAAGCACATAAACAATTATCTTTAAAATAAAAATTACAGGGAAAATAAAGCTTTCCTCATTTTGTGTGTTTTAGTTATTAGATATTCTGGCTTCCTTTCCAGTGGTGGGGGCCTCTCAGGTAATTACTTGAGAGCTACCCTGCTGCAATGAAAGAAACTTAATTTAGAAATGCATGCCCTGTGCATATGAAGAAAGCTCTGTTAATGCAGAGATTGTATGAGGGAGATGTAAGGGGAAAAGTGAAATCAGAAACTGTAACGAAGAAAGGCAAACAAAGAGAATTCATCACAAGAATGTTTTCATGAAAGAGATTTAATATGGGGAACATGAAATGCAAATTATTATCAGCAAAACAAAATTATAAATGAACAAGAAGATGAAAAATTTGGTTTATATTGCATGAAACAAATAGGAAATACTAATAAAAACAAATATTTGTATCCAAATATTTCAGACCAAATAATAGAATAGTTCCTCACTTGGCCTAGTTAGCTATCAATCAATAAGCCTTTATTGAGAATCTTTAATGTGCAAGAAGATAAAATAGCAAAATAAGAGACACTACAATAACACAACCCCTGCCATCAAGGAATCTCCAATTTTTGTTGAGGAAATAAGACTCAGGTACAGAAGAGATAACTGTACTCGTAGTAGTTTTTATACATGGTTCTCAGTAGTGTTAGTTTCAACACTACTGGGCTTGATTGCCTATGGATTTTTATATAGGACTCATGATTAATTATACGAAATAATGTCAAATGAGTGGAATGGAATTTTTAAAAAAAAGGGCAGAAAGTCATCTGGAGATCTTGGAAACTTCGTACAAAAAAGAATTCAAGTTAGCTACAGAACTTGCATTAGTATGCATACACCGCAGCCCCCCCCGACACACACACACACACACACAAGGAAACACAGGAATCTGTCACTTTACAGATATTTTTTCCTGGTCACAGGATAAGCAGGGGGCCCAACAGAACATGAGTGAATTGCTATAATTCCATCAATAGTATTACATAGTGGTGACATATGAGGGTTTTAGAAGCAGGCTGTCAGGTGCCGAAGTCCAAGTTAAAACAGTCACTAGCTGTGTGACCTTAGGCAATTTGCTTAATCTCTTTAAGCTTCAGTTTCTTCATCTGTGATGGTAGCTCCTGCCTCACAAAGCTATGGTCAGTATTAAAGCAATAATCCCTGGAACATGCTTAGTACAGTGTCATGGACAATATGTGTCTAGTGATTACTAGGGATTAGTAGTAATAGTGATTGTGATTGGAAGTGGAAAGGGTTGTAGACCAGGAGAAATACACTTTAATGCAGGCACCTGACTAAAATTGCAGAAGTACTAGGGCCCACAATTAGGACACAATTACTGTTATATTACGGAAGCAGAGAATAAAATTAAAGGAACATGTAGTGAACCATAAAAATGGTCCATACATCCTATTTTACAGGACCTTCTGTGTTTCTCTCAAAGTATGGGCTTCAAGGCTGTCCTGGCTTAGCCCTACCCACTACTGCCTTCACATCTAAATAAATATCATCCCTCCATTAACCACACGTGCTCAATTAGCATGGCAGCTCAAAGCCATATACTTTGTGTTAGCTACTCATGTTCTCAATATGAATGAACTGGTGGCATGCTTTCTGGATTCCTTTTCATATTTCTTCTGTTTCTCCCATTTCATCTTCCTTCTTTCAGAGAATTTAATTAGCTTGTTGTTTACCATCCTCACTAATGAGGAAGTGAGTCAACATAAGGTTGACATCAATCCAGCTGCAACTCTCTCGCGCTGACCTCCACTCAAGTTTCCTGCTGCTCTTACCATCAGTGGATGCTCTGCAGAGAGCAGAAGCCTTGCTGCTACTATTTTTTCTTCTTCTTTTTTTAAAGAACAAGCCCATTAACTAGCCAACACAATGAAGACCTTAGGAAAAGCTATAGGCATAAAGTACACTACTCATAACACTGGCCATGTTGGTTTAAGGAAAAAAAAATGAAGAAAATGAAAAGCCTCTCCTGAACATAGCTTTAATAAAACTACATGTCTTGAAAGTTAAAACACATAAAAACACAACCTATTTGTTAATCTCTCCACTATTGCTGTTGCCGTAGATCATTTTAAATTCTCAGTCTAAGATAATAAAGACTAGAAGGGATCACAGAGATAAACTGAGTCAAAGTGTTATAAGTGAAATCCATTTTAAGATGATCATGTTATTTCAGTAATGAACAAAGTGCAGTGTTATAATAGCTCTGTAATTATTCTCCGGGATTTCTGAACCCTTGAGCAAGATGAGATGAGAAGGAAGTACCTGGAATCTGCCCCTTGCCTGATGCCAGTTCTTCCACAAGTCACCCCAGCCCACAGCTCTGCTCCCCTAATCCTGCTCTGTCTCCTTGCTGTAGGAGGGACACCCAGGCAGCTCTCTCTTTCTGACTCTGTGACATATCACCCACAACCAGGCAACATCTAAAATAGCTTTTACAGAATAGGAGGTTGTACAGTGTGGGAAGTCTGGGTTTTTGAATTAGACAGGCCTGGCTACTGGAGTATGGCAGAGTATGTGGCCCAAAAGTAGCCACTTTGGTATAAGATTATTTTGAGCTTAAAGCAACTGAGTAATAGTAGATATACGACGAGCTCTCTGCCCTCTCCCTAAAAGCACAGCATACATTTTTGAAGGTGTCTCCCCTCCTCTCTCTACCAAGATGGACACAAGTTAATCATAGGAGACAACTTTAGACCCTTATCAGCCCAGACAAAACACCAAAGGAATCAGCATAATAAACCTCACTGAAACTAGCCCTTATATCATTAGTTTTGCTACATATTTGCCTTCCCACAATTTGCTGCCCCAGAAGCTTAGTCCTTTCCCTTTTTCCTGTCACTTCTCTAAAAATGATTGTTATTTTGTAAGATGCCACATAAGCCCAAGTTCTAACCACCCCTTTGAGTTACTCAGCTGAGTGCTCCTGCGTGTATGTGTGATGCACATGCTAATAAATTTCTTTGTTTTTCCCACTTTAACCTCTTTTGTCAGTCTAATTAATTTATAAGGACCCAGCCAGTGAACCTAAATGGGCCCAGGAAAAAGTTTCCTCTCCTACACTATGAATCTTAGTCCTGCTGCTTTCTGTCTGTATTCCTTAGCCTCAGTTTCCTGTCCTATAAAATGGAGGGAATAATAATATCTATCACAATGAGTGATGAGGATAAAATGAAATAGTGTGTGAAAAGCTCCTGACCTGGTGCTCAGTGCCTGGCACTTCGATTATTGTTATTATCACTACTATACATATGAGTGAGTGTGTGTGTGTGTGTGTGTGTGTGTGGAAAGAAAGAGAAAGGAAGGAAGGAAGGGAGGACAGAAGAAAGGAAGGAAAGGAAGAAGGAAGGGAGGAGGAAGAAGAAGAGTGCAGGAGAGGAGAGAAAAAAAGGGGAGAATAACAAGGCAGACAGATAGGCTCTAGGACCCCAAGCCTATGTCAACTGTTTTTAGTTATGGTGTACTCTTATTGCTACATAAGCATCGATTTCACCAAAGCAAGTACATGGAAATACTAAAAAAAAAAAAAAAGGTAAAATTCTATTTGGTCAACATGGTCTCTCTCTGTAGAAGTGAACAGACCTTCTGGTTCACACAGACATAAACTCCCCTTCCTCTCCTGCCCCTATGAGCATCTTCACCTCTCCAGAATTAGCTGCCTATGGACTATAACTGAGTAACATTTAATAAATATTGTTGCGAATTTTGATAATGGGTTTTTATATTTATTTATTTATTTATTTATTTATTTTGAAAGTGCGATTGTGTGGGGGAGGGGTAGAGAGAGAGGGAAAGAGAGAGAGAATTCCAAACAGGCTCTGCACTGTTAGGTCAGAGCCCGACAGGGGCTTGAATGCACAACCACGAGATCATAACCCCGGGATCATGAACTGAGCCCATATCAAGAGTCAAACACTTAACCAACTGAGCCACCCAGGAGCCCCTGATAATGGCATTTTAAGGACGTAAGCAAAACAACAATAGCAACAACAAAAGAATTCCATGTTATCCATTACCGTATTTAAATATATTTTCCTGGTCATCTTCACAAACATCTTGTCCTGGATTTCCTTTACGTTCCATTTCTTCCACAGCTGTTCTCACTTCTCCATTCCTTGTTTTTTCTTGAGCTGAAAAAATGACTGAAGGGGAAGTTTTGCTCCCCGCCATCTCATACCTTCTTGGTATCATGTACCCTCTATCCTTCCTCAGTTTCCCCTCACCCTTCTTTAGTTCTTCTCTTTTCTCAATATTCTTTTCTTTCCTAGGTTTTGGTGCAGTTGGATTTTTGTCAAGGCCCATTGCAATAATGCACCTGTGAAAAATATAAACACAAGGTGATGCTTAACCTGTATTTATACCACAGTGGAACCTCAGAGCTTTTTAAATCACTTATTTCTTACTCCAGTAAAAAATGTTATAAGAAATATCTTTATTATAGTACACATAGTTAATTAGAATAAACTCTTTTCTCCTTATTAATACTAAAATCTTGTAAGTGAACAGTTATTAACAATTTTACCCACAGTAATAAACAAGAAAACAACTTAACAACTAAGAACGGTAGTTTCAAACTAAAACTTGTGACTTCAAGCATATTTTTGGCTTTATAATGGAGTCCAGTAAGCATATCATTCAAGTCCTTAAATGAGAATTATGTGCGAAAAGAACATTCAGGTTTATAAACATATGGAAGCTGAGATAAAAATAATCGGAAGAAGAAAGATGCCAGTCTTTGATAATTTGTTATTCCAACAACACAGCAACAAAAGACCTACATACAAGGTTGACTCTCAATAAATATGATTGATTTTTTAAGAAACATATACAGTCAAATGTTGTTGTGCCCTTTAAGTAAACACCTCGGGAGCCTGCATGCTTATTTTAATAGAACTGTCATCATTGTTTTTAGAATGGCCTTTTGAAGCCTGTACAACAATCTTTTTTTGACTTTTCCCTGCAATAAGCTTTTTTTCTTTGGAGATGGCAATAATTTGTAGAGGTCATAAAGTCATTCCAAGTCGAATCTGGTGAAATAAACATATGATCTGAATGTACTGAGACATTAAAAAATATTTTAAAAATCAGTTATAACAAAAGTAACATGAATAAAACCTTCTATAGCTTTTTTCCTATCTCTGAAGTTAGTATTGAAATAAGAATTCCAGTCATGACAATAATACAGACATTAATAAAAATATGATTGTGATAATAAGATTATTGAGCATTTCTTCTGTGCCAACCTCTTTGCTGGACACCATATACACATTTTCTTGCAGGATTCATTACCCTGCCCAGAACAATAAATTAAGAACCAACATCACAACTTTACAAATGAGGAAACTGAGGCTGACAGTTGCCCAAGCTCACCCAGCAGGTTAGTGATGGAGGCAGATTCTGGCTCAGGACTGCTAGACTCCATCACCTCCCAATGAGGTACACAGATATTGTTAGATTACAGCCCGCTCAGATGAACAGCCACATGGACAGATGATACACTGCTGGGCGCCCACTGGGGAAAGTGCTCACACTCTTCCCCAGAAACTAGCACAAACTGGAGAAGTTTTCACCAAGGCTTAGAGACAATCTGTGACCTGAAAAAGGTGCCTGGCAGTTGTCAGTCTCCACCATCCTTCTCTAGCACCACTTGCGTCCCTTTCTCTACAGGTTACATGACTTAGCGGGAAACTGAGTCAATATAGTGCATAGGTGAAAACAGATCCGAATGCAGTCAAGACCTGTCAGTCCAGGAGGAACAGAAATAATAAGTAAAATTTGAATCAAGGTGAATCAGATCCAATGGAGAGTTCTTGAACTAAAGATTTCACTGAATTTCAGCCATTCCCTCTCTAGAAATAGCAAAGGAATCAATTCTCCCAGTTTACGAGAACTTAGTTGTATCACTTATCTTTTCAATATCTCCCCACAAAATAAAGCTAAAAGGATTTGCACTCAAAGTAACTATCAGGTTGCAAAAAATGAGATAATAAGAATACACTTACCTCCCCCATATTAAGCATGATAAATTCTTGACTGTAATGATGATGTATTTAGCACACCACTTTCCTTGGAATAAAGGTGTCATGAATCTTCACAGAATATGATTACTAGCACTGCCTTCTGTTCAAGCTGTTCTTCCCTTATCAATGGCAACACCAAATCCATCGATTTGGGGCTTCTGATATGCTGTTACTTTTAGTTTATGTTGTGGCTGTGTGGAGGCTTTGATGCCTCCCTACTGCACGCACAGACTTTTTATTGCCCATCTGCTTGAGGGAATTGGACGAACAAAGTGAGCAACATCTGTGCTCTCCTCGTCACTGACTACCTATTTGACTTCTGAGTATAATTTGAGGTGTTGATTTTGATTACTAAAGCTCAGAGCTGTCTGCGTTCCACTTGGCTAGGCAATTCTTCCTCCTGGTGTTCCACTCTAGCGACTGGAAATAACTACCTTGTCTTTTCAGTTTCCATGACTGAGGGATGCGTGCACCTGTGGAATCTCCACACCTGTTGGTGACCACTGCTGAGCCTTTCTTGTTTTCTGAGGACCTCAAACAGGTAATCCTAGTCATGTTCAGAAACAGAACTCCCTCTTGTTGTATCAAATACTTCCCTCCTCATAGCAAAAGTTCCAGAGTCTGTATTTTTTTAAATGTTTATTTATTTCCAAAGGAGAGAGAGACAGAGTGTGAGTGGAGGAGGGGCAGAGAGAGAGAGAGAGAGAGAGAGACAGAATCTGAAGCCGACTCCAGGCTCTGAGCTGTCACCACAGAGCCCAACGCAGGGCTCGAACTCACAAACTGTGAGATCATGACCTGAGCCGAAGTCGGACGCTCAACCGACTGAGCCACCCAGGAGCCCCTGGAATCTGTATTTTAAAAATGAGTTAAAATTAATTTAATTTTTAACAAATTAGAGGAATTAATGTACACCCCTTAAAATGGCTAAAAGCGGGGCACCTGGGTGGCTCAGTTGGTTAAGCACCTGGCTCTTGATTTCGCTTCAGGTCATGATCTCACAGTTTGTGAGTTCAAGCCCTGCCTCGGGCTCTGTGCTGACAAGCATGGAGCCTGCTTGAGATTCTCTCTCTCCCTCTCTCTGCCCCTCCCTGCTTGCACTCTATCACAAAAATAAATAAACATTAAATAAAATAAAATAAAATAAAATAACTAAAAGTGTTATTGTAGATATGATCCTGCCAAAAAGTTATATAATATTACAAGTGAGTTTATATATTTGTATATATATAATAAGTAATATAATATGTAATATAAAAGTAATTATATATTATATAAGTGACTATATTAAATTATATTATATTATATTATATTACATTATATTATATTATAAGAGGGGTGGTTCTCCACTGGAGAACATTCACTAGAGCTGTGCAGTGTAGGTGCTTCCGGAATAATCAGAATAGTCTCATGTGGGGCAGACCCAAACAGGCAAAGCTCTAGCATATATCCCTGCCCCATTTAAAACATTCTGCCTTGACTTCTATTTGGTCTGCAGCAGGGAGGCATGAAATGACACCACACTTTTCTACTTTGGCCATGCACACATTTCGTTTGGAGAAATGATGAAGCCAACAAAACACTGAAAACCAGTGTCCTTAAAAACTATGCATTTTAGTTAAGGATAACAGGTCTTATTCTTTAATACCACAACCATTGTTTTATTATTATTTGAAAAGGTCAAAGAAAGAAGCTACAGAGAATCAAATGAAATCATATAAAAATTGTACAGAGACTATTAAGTGTTAAATAGGAAAGTAGAGGTCATCAATCAGATTTCGGTACTGATTATTAAACCTCCATAGAAGGTGTTTACAACCAAACATTTACAGCTTGGATTTATATAGTAACTCTCAAAGAATGCAATGTGTTTGTGCTTGGAGAATTGTATGTAAGCTCATTAGCTTTCCTAGGAGTTAAACAGAAATTTGCTACGTGACTTGCCCAACAAATATAGAGAAAGTGTGTTTGTGCTGGAACAGGAAAGCAGCCTCAGGTGGGTCCCAAGTACTCCTGGGCACTCCTACTATATTGCTGTAGACCATTCACTCTACCACTTGCTGGATGACTCCTCCACACCTTTTCTCTCACCGAAAACCTCCAATTCCCTCTCCCTTAAGCCTTAACCTAAGCTGATAAATTATTATTTGGCTGAAAAAAATAGAAACAATCAGCAGAGAACTTCCAGTTGGTCCCACCACATGCATCAACTTATCTCTCCCTCTACCCTATATGCCATCTCTCCTACAGTTACTTTAGAAGAATGATTCTCCTCCTCTAAGGCTAACGTCTTAATTTGAGCCCTAGATCCCACCTCCTCTCGTCCACTCAAGCCCTTGCTCCAGCAATTTCTCCCTCCATGTCATGCTTGATCAAATTCTTTTTTTGATTTTTGATATCTCTCTCTAGTGTATCAATTCTATCACATATAACATATTACTATATCTCCCACCTTAAAAACTAAAAAGCCCCCTTTGGCCCTTACATCTTCCTTCCTGGCTGTCACCCAATTGACATCTTTTATAGCAAAATTCTTTAAAAAGAGTAATCTGTATTCTCTGGCTTTACCTCTACATCAATTATTTGTTAAACCCACTCCAATCAAGTTTGCATTCCTATTACTTCACTACAATAATTTGTGTCAAGGTCACCAATAACCACCACATTACCAAATCATACTCAATCCTCAGACTTCATTTTACTTCACATATACACACATTTGACCTAGTTGATTATGCTGTTCTCTGTTCATTTCCAGGACACCATGTTCTCGGCGTTCTCTTTGTAATCCCTTGCCTTCCTTCTTAGGCCTTTTTCCAGTTCCTCTTTATCTCCTTCATCTTTAAACTGGAGTGACCTGGACACCAGACATCTCTATCTGCATTCAATTCTTAATCAATCCCATCCCATCTTATGAGTTTAAATGCCATCTACATGCAAACCATTCTCAAATTTATATCTCCAGCCTGGACCTCTCACCGGACCCCAGATTCACATATTCAAACACTTAATTAACATCTCTGCTTGCATACTCATAGATGTCTTACATTTAATGTACCCCAAATCAATATCCCTTCATTTCACTCCCAAACCTGCTTCTTTCACAGTCTTGTCCATCTTAGTACATGTTAACTGGACATTTTTGCAGTTGTTCAGAACAAAAGCTTTTCAATCACCTTTAACTCTGCTTTTTATCTCACACCTTGCATCCAATCCATCGATAAATCCTGTGGACTCTACTTTCAAAATATATCTAGAACCCAATCACTTCTAACTACCATTCTCTCTCCTCTGGATTAAATTAGTTTCCACTCTTCCCTTGCCCCCACCCCCTTGTTTATTTTTCCCATAGGAGCTACAATCAAAGCAAGACAGGTCATTGCTCAAAACCTACCTTAGAAGCTTTGCATCTTGCTTAGAAAAAGTCAAAATCCTTGCAATCACTTTAGGATGTTCCATGTCTTGGCCCTACTGTCCCTCTAATCTCGCCTTCTATTATTATCCTATCCCTTACTTTTGCTCTGGCTACACTAGCTTAAGCACACCAAGCATGCTCCTGTCTCATGCTCTTTGTATATTCTTTTCTTCTACTTCAAAAACCTTTTAGAGGGACTATTTAGGGAAAAACTATTTAGAAAACTATTTTTTCTGATTTCTGCTCAAAAGACATCAAAGAGGCCTTTCCTGATCATCCTAGATAAAATAGTACCACCTTCTGCCCCTTGTTCCCCTTAACTCCACGTATCTCACTTCCCTGCTTTGTGTTCATCACTCTTAATGCCATCTGGCACCTATTAATTGGTTTACTTGCTATTTGCTTTCCCCCATTAGAATGGGCTCTATGAGAGCAGGAACTTTGGTTGGTTCACTCCTATTTTCTAGCTTGGCATACATTAATTCTCCATGAGTACATTCAGAAAAAAATTAAAGAAAGCCCGCACGTAAGTGTCCTAATTTCAAACAGAATGTCCAATATGAAAGCTGGTAAACAACAGTCAAAATTGACCTTTTATCATGCCTGAGATAAAAACCAGGCATTTCATTATGTCTGAGATTAAAACCAGGGGCGTGAGAATGATAACCGGGCCACACCATAATGAAGCACACCTCTGGTATGACCTGTAATACCCAACCATACAAGACACATGCAGGACACATGCTCGGGAATTCCCCAAACCAGTTCCTAAGAAGACTGAGAATAAAACACCCTTTCTCCTTCACTTCAGAAACAGAATTTAAAGCAGTATGAGAAAGGGAGAGAGAGACAGACAGACAGACAGACTTTGAAACACCACCAGCTTTTACCCCCATTATATAATGCATCTGGAAATCTAATTCATATCTTATAATTTCAAATACAACACACCTGGTTATAATAAGCAACCTTTAACTTAGACATTTTAGGCTCATCTACACTGATATCTTTGTTAACAGACTGGGCTGAGAAATGCATCAGTAGAAGCATGAAAAGAAAAATGTAGCAAGACTTGCCCTCTACCAGAGGACATTTGTTTCCATACTTGTAGCAAGGAGATGATCTCTCCACGCACACAAACCCAAAGTAGCCTCGTTTGCCTCCAAGTCTGGAACCTTTCCGATGCTTATATTCACAGCAGGAGCTCAACCTGTTCACTTGCATCCCATTCAGGAAAAAGGTGAGACTGAAGGGGAAACCATGGTGCCTTTTGGAAATAAACTGAAAGGTCTCTGGAATTAAAAAAGTAAATACATCAGTGAAAGCAACCGACTTTGGACTAATATGTTCAAAATCACAGTTTTCTATTAGATAAGTACAATAGTACGCTCTAGATCACCTTTTTAACTTGAGGACAATTTTTAATCATAAGAACACCTTCTATTACTTTTATTTACAATAAATACTCCAAGGCATTATAAAAGTCTGATTTGTAATAAAATAATAACATTATATGAGCTCTTACTATGGCCGGGCATTCTGCCTGATGATCTTAGGTGTGTTATTTCTCAACAACCACATGAAATGAGAATGTTATTATCACTAGTTATATGCAGAAATTAAAGTTTAGGAGGACTCAGTAATTTATCCAAGATCATACAGTAAGTAGGACAGTTAGTATTTGAGTCCAAATATCTCTCTTGAGTCCATCTTGCTATGTTTGCTACTGTTAAAGTATATGACAAAAGGTTACTGTGAGCTCAGTAATGCTTTTAAATAAATTTGTATTTTTAGCTGTGACTTGAAACAGCCTAATACGTATGGAGGAGGGGGAGTTATTCCATCTCTAATTCGTTCTCGATTCTGCCTGGATTGGTTTCCCCCACTTGCTCCCCCACCCACCCAAAAGTCCCACCAATAAATTAAGAACCACTGCTCGTAATTAGTAATTTTTAATCATTCCAAGTCTTTATAATGCTCTTTGAAAAGGTTTCACCTTAGAGAGCCCAAATTCTAGGTCTAAGAAAACCCTATTCTACAGAATGACTCAGAAACCTTCTTCTCATGACACTTCTAATGTTACTTCCTACAAAAGAAGGCTCCCTGGACTCTTCCACTTGCACTAATAATGGGGTTGATCATTTAATCTCTCTGCATGTACACCTTTCTTGTTATTGCAGTATTTCAATGTATAGTAAAAATTTGGCTGTACCGCTGCTTCTCAAACTAGTGTGCATCAGAATACCCTGAAAGGCTTATTATAACGCAGATTGCTGGGCTTCCGGCCAGCGTTTCTGATTCAGTAGGGCCCAAGAATTTGCATTTCTATCAGGTTGACAGGTGATGCTTGCGATTCTGGTCCAAGGACCATACCTTGAGAGCCCTGAAGTAGATGTCTGTGACCTGCATGCTTGTGAAATCCATGAGAGCTGGAACTCATCTTCCTCACCTTTGTTTCCCCAGATCCCAGGACAATGGCATAGGAGGCCCCCGATAAATAATTAATTCATTATTACTTTAACCTGTTTCTTTCACTGTCATCTAGAAATACTATGTTTGGACCACGTTCTGCCCCTAAAAAAAAGTCTAAATCAGATGCAACTTGTATAAAGAACAGAATTATTGAAAAAGTAATTCTGTTATTTACACCTTAGTATTTGTGATGCAAAATTAAACACACTAGGGAGGAGAAAATTGAAAAGTTATTGTCTAGGAAAACTAAAATACAACAGATTTAAAAATCTACTTGTCTTTGGGTGCCTGAGTGGCTCAGTAGGTTAAGCATCTGACTCTTGAGTTTGGTTCAGGTCATGATCTCCTGGTTTCCTGGGCCCCAGCATTGGGCTCTGTGCTGACAGTGCAGAGCCTGCGTGGGATTTGGGATCCTCTCTCCCTCTCTCTCTGCCCCTCCCCCACTGCTCCTCTCTCTCTTTCTCTCTCTGGAAATAAATAAACCATTTTTTTAAAAAAGTTCATAAAAATCCACTCTTCTAAATGACATATGGGCTCCTACGTATTGACTAGAAAGCTAGTTTGGCTGCTTTCTTTACCAAAATTTGAATGGGACATTCATGTAACAATGATCTATTCTGCTGCAGCATCACACTCTGTAACTACCTAAGTTCCCAGTCTGGGAAGAGGGTATAGGCAATGAAATGCTGAGAATGGGCACAGGAGATGAACTGCTAGACATGACTGCCTTTCCATTTTGTACTTATTTGGCTAGAGAGCACATCCACCTATTATTCCATTTCTTTCATTTTTTTTCCCCAAACTTACTGAACAAGAATTGACACCATCTGCTTTTCTTTCCTTGTTATCTATTTTTTAATTTTATATTTTAGTTTTTTAATGTTTATTTTTGAAAGAGAGAGAGAGAGAGAGACAGAATGCAAGTGGGGGAGGGGCAGAGAGAGGGAGACACAGAATCTGAAACAGGCTCCAGGCTCTGAGCTGTCAGCACAGAGTCCAATGTGGGGCTCGAACCCACGAACCGTGAGATCATGACTTGACCCAAAGTCGTACACTTAATTGACTAAGCCACCCAGGTGCCCCTAATTTTACATTTTAAAATTTATTGACGCTTGGCAACCCTGACTTAATGGTTTCTGTGTGAAATGATGGAATGAATATAAACCAGAAGTCAGAAGATTTGGGTCCATGTCCTAGTTCTTCCCTTACAAGTTGAGTGTCCATTGGTAAGTCATTTAATTTTGCTGCATTTCAGAATTCTCATCTATAAAATGAAGATGGCCGGGGATGGGGGTGAAGGAGTCGGGTGGAGGGAGTGACCCAGTCTGCAGAGTAGTCTTAATTAAGGATTATATAATGTCTAATGTTAGAAGGAATTCCAGACTATTTGTAAAACGTGGTTATTCATTGTGGACTGGCAGTGGTTCACACTGTTTTAGGCACTAAAGAGAAACTAAAATACCAAAAAAATATCAAATATGGTCTCCTCCCTCAAGAAGTTATAATTTAGCAGGAGAGATGAAAATAATAGACCAGCTTTCTGGAGTGAGGTCACCAAATCCTCTCCCCTTAAAATGTTGTCTCTAAAAATGGGCCAAAGACTTAAAACAAACTGAGCAGCAGTTATTCATCAAAAATGACTGAATTTAATGTAAGAACAGAGGGAGTCTGAGGCATTCTTGCCTGCAGCTGCTCCCCCTCCCCAACCCCGCCACCATTTCATCGCCTCGTTCTAATATGGTAGGGCAGGCCAGAAATAACCAGCAGCTTCACTGTCAGTGGGGGCTGGCTTCATTGGGAGCAGAAAACAAAAACTCCTTGGCCAGTAGCATTACCAGTAATAAGTAGCAATCTTGGAGGCAAGCTAACGTGGAAGGTCAGGGATTCTGCTAGCTGAGACTGTATTTTTAATTAGGGCAAGCAGCAGGCCAGTGGACTAGTCAGAAATTTAACAGGGAGATGCGGGCCATAAGGCAATTATAGACACATTCAATAAGCTCTCAACACATCCCCAGCTAATGGGAAGTGGCATGGATTGGAGTAGACCAAACCTATTCACACATCCCTGACCTGCTCAGAGCTTCCATCTGTGAACAAAGAAAACACAAGAAATCCTGGTGGAAAATAAAAGTTAAAGCAGACTTGAAAACTGCCTGAACTTTGTACTCCTGAACCCGTTACAGCAGGTTGAATATTGCCCTCTAAAAATCCATGACTGGGGTGTGTGCAACTCAGTCGGTTGAATGTCCAACTCTTGGTTTCAGCTCAGGTCATGATCTCAGGATTCATAGGAAGGAGCCCCATGTCATGGCTTGGGATTCTTTCTCCTTTCCTTCTGCCCCTCCCCTGCTCATGTTCTCTCTCTCTCTCTCTCTCTCTCTCTCTCTCAAAATAAATAAGTAAACATCTTTAAAAAATAAAAATAAAAATCCATGACCACCCAGAACCTCAGAATGTAACCTTATTTGGGTATGGTTTCTTATTTCTTTGGATAAGTAGTGAAGGGTAAAGATGAAACTATGTTGGATTTGTTTTATCAAACAAATCCAATGACGGACGTCCTTAGAAGAAGAGGACCCAACACTGACAGAGACACAGAGAAGAATGACATGTGAGGACAGATACAGAAATGGAATTGCCAGGAGATGGAAGAGTCAAGGGAAGATTCTCCCCTAGAGCTGCTAGATGGAGTATGGCCCTGCTAATACCTGATTTTAGACTTCTGCCCTCCAGAACTGTGAGAGAGTTAAATTTCTGCTGGCTTAAGCCACTAATTTTGAGGATTTGTTATTACATTAGCCCCAGGAAACTAATTCATCTACAAAGAGATCCACCAGCAGAAGTTGGAGGCTGTAGTGGTTCAAAGTGTTTGAACACAACTTCTGACAAATCACTAGATGATCAATACACTATGAAAACACAGGGATAACCCTAAGAGACCAGCTGAAAAATAAAAATAGATAAAATCTGAGCAGAGACATCACACTGGCTGTCTACCAAGGAGAGGGGGCATGGATTTCACAGATTTGTTTCAGAGAAGTTACTAAAGAACAACAAAAACAGCAAGAACAATAACCTTCAAGTGGGAAAAGTCAGAATCTAGAATCCACAGCTGCTATATGATCAAAACTATTCTGTTTTCAACAACAACAACAAAAATCAAAGAACATGTATGTAAAAAACAGAAAAGTGTGACCCTTACTCAGGAAAAAAAGGGCCATCAAATCCACCTCTAGGAATCTACTCAAGAGACATGACCAGATAGCTGCACAAAAACTTGTATTTGTAGGGGCCCCTGGGTGGCTCAGTCGGTTAAGTGGCTGAAGGGCATGAGTTTGTTTGGGATTCTCTCTCTCCCTCTCTCTCTGCCCCTCCCCTGTATGCACGCTCTCTCTCTCAAAATAAATAAATAAACAAACATAAAATAAACTTAAACAAACAAAAACCGAATTAGAAATAGTACAAATGTCCATGTAGTGGAATACATTCAGTGGTACAAGAGAACAATTATTGATAAATGGTATGAATTAGATGACTCTCAGAAACATTATGCTAAGTGAAAAAACAAGACACAAATACTGCCTATTGTGTGACCTCATTTATATGAAATGTTCAGAAAAGGCATATTTGTAGAGATCGGAAGCAGATCAGTGGCTGCCTGAGGCTGGCTACAAAGAGTGAGGATTCTTTGCCAATGGGCACAAAGGAACTTTCTGAAGTGCTAGAGATATTCTGAAACTGGTTTGTGATCATAGCTGCACGACCCTATAAAAATGTTTAAAACTCAATGAATTGTACACTCAATAGATGAATTTTATGGAATATAAGTTACACCTCAGTAAAAACTAAAAACTCAATATATATAACAAGTAAAAGAAAAATAAAAACACAGTTACTCTAAGTCACAGTGCAATGAAATGTTCGGTTTTCAGTGGAGACTAAGAGCCAGAGCCATGGAGGGAGGGATAAAATGGTAGAAGTCAGCTGAGAAAGCCTCACAGCCTCAATCTGATTCTTAAAAGATGGGTACGATTTGAATTTAAAATCCTATTTTGAATTTAAAATCCTTTGTCCTATTTCAGACAAAGGAAATAGCACCAGAAGAGACAAGCTAACAGCATGGGGGTGGGGACACGGCAGCGCCACCGGTTTGTGAGGGAGTAATGAGGAATGCACAAATCAGTACAGCAGGTTATGAAAATATGGGAAAATGGGCCAGAAAAGGAAGGGATTATAAGGGGCCCAGAAAAAAAAAAGTTATTTTGCTCTTTGATTCCACATGAACCCAGGAGGCCAAGGTTTTCCTTGTTTGAAAGGATGAACATGGTAAATAAAAATGCCTGTGAAGAACCACACTCTTTACAAGCAGCAGAAAGAGTCCGTGACTTCATAGGTGTACCTAACAATCAATATGTGGCTTGATATCTAAACTCAAACTGTAAGACATCAATGAATTACTGTGGGAATAAAAGATGCACTTGCCACACTCCTAAATAATTAATTTTATTGTTATTTCTCATCCCAAAGCAAGACAAATTAACGAATGCCACATTTTTAATTAGTTTACTGCTCCAAGCAGAACGTTAAACGCCTTTTTTTTTTTAAACAGAACTCTTCTAAAAACCTATTCACATTTCACTGAATCATGCACAGCTTTGATTTGTAAAAACGGGCAGATTCTTTTCAGTCCAGCTAAATTGCTAAGATTGCTGAACCGCAAGTCAACTCTGAGCCAACCAACTTTTCAATTTTGAACAATTACTTTCCTGGCAATCAAAGGGCAAGCTGAAACAAAATTATTGTGTGGACAGGATTCAATTATTTAAGCTCCCATTCCATCCTATTATTCAAGACCATCGAGTGACACAACAAAAGTCAGTCCCAGGATCGATATGTATGTAAAACAACACTTAGCCAAGTCACACTCTCCCTTACTGGTTTTGCACCGTTCCTACAGAGTATGTATCATCTCCCAGAGAAGCATTCAGCTCCCCGCTTCTTGTTTTTGTTTCATTTGTATGTACCATGTTTTCCAGTGGGCAGAAAGGCATGTAGGCATTGTCTGAAATAAAGCGTGATCCAAGACCCAGGAAAAGTTTCATTGCATTTGTTCCAATTGTAGACTATAGCTAATTTCAGCTCTTCTTCTAAATTAATAGTTGAAAGTCACACTTTCAAAAAATAAGTCTATCTATGCCACTATCATTAGGGGTTTCATGCCACTCATATTATGAAAACGTAGGAAACCCTCGGCACTGATCGCTAACTGAGCAAGGATCCTGCACCAATTCAGAGGCCCGGTATCTGCTCTTGACCATGCCCCAAACTGTACATGGGACCATACGAAGCCACTACATCTCTGGTCTCCTCATTTTCCTCACCTACAAAGTGAAAGGAATGGACTTTCAAATGCTATGACAGAATGACAAAGTAAATTACATTTCAGCAAAGTAGAGAAAATGAGGAAAAATCATTTCTAGAATATACTGAGGATTATTTTTTGTAAGTTTTACAAATCTTTATAAAGTAAAAGTTAAAACTAACATTCAAGTGCTTACTCTTTTTTTTTTTTACGTTGGAAAGTTTTATATATGTAATCCTTAAATCTGTATAGTTTCTTTTTAAGTACCTGAAAATTTTAAAATTAATAGTCATTATTTTTGAGTGATGAGGGAAATCAGAAAAGCCAAAAGTAATAATTCCATGCTTGCCCCCAATTCCTAAGACTCCCTAAACCTATATCAAGATTGCCCAAGTGTAAATATTTCTTTCAGTTAGTAAAAATACAATAACTTTCTAAACAGAGTTTCTTAAGCAAGGAAATAACAAATATAATCCTATATTATATCCTCATCCTTTTAAATAAGTTTTTTTTTTCAACGTTTATTTATTTATTTATTTTTGGATAGAGAGAGACAGAGCATGAACGGGGGAGGGGCAGAGAGAGAGGGAGACACAGAATCGGAAACAGGCTCCAGGCTCTGAGCCATCAGCCCAGAGCCTGACTCGGGGCTCGAACTCACGGACCGCGAGATCATGACCTGGCTGAAGTCGGACGCTTAACCGACTGCGCCACCCAGGCGCCCCTATCCTCATCCTTTTAACTGCTACTACAAAGAACTAAATATTGATGAAAACCATTTCAGTACAATATGAGAAACCCTGTATCGGATATAAAAATTATCTTATGGTAAGAAACATGGATTTATGATCAAATGAAAGCAGAAATGTACTAAAATCCATCTAGCCAAATTCTGCACCAAGTTATTTAGGTGTGATTCACCCTGAAGTTTATTGGATTTGTGATTTTATCTCAACATTTTTCTAAAGAACAAATTGCCAATCTGGTATTTTTCCCTTAGAATAATGTGTGATATAATTCATTATGGCAGGCCAAATAGTTAACTTGTAATTTGGGGGACAGTTTATTCGTGCAACATTTTAATGATCATATATCTCTATCCCAAAATTAATCTGTTAGTGGGTTAAATCACTCCAAATTCTTTCTTCCACAATCTTCAAGAGTAATTGCTGCTTCGGTTTCAATCACGGAGCAGTAAATCTAGATTTACTTTTAGGCAGCTGGTTTATAAGTCCCTGGATATGCATAATTTCATAGAGTGATTGAAGTCATTTTGATATTATATCAACGATAGCTTATCTATAGCATCAACCTCAAGCAACTTAAAAAAAATTCACATTTCATGTGTACCTTTTTCAAGTAGTTTGCCTTTGTAAACACAAAGGTTTTCCCCACCACAGTGTTGTTGATAAACTTTTATTTCATCCCGGAAGTCTGGGTGATCATGAGATAGGTGCACGTTTTTCCCCAAATAGATCATTGTAATAGCTGCATTACTATGCAGTGGTGTTCTGTGAACCTTTCTTGAATCCTAGAGTAAACAAAAGAAGGGGACTTATTAATTAATTACCTTCTAATCAGAGGGTAATGGTACTGTAATACGAGGAGTAGAGAAGGCTCGTTTTATGTACCTAGCAACAAAACCTTTATAAAATGTCAACCTTCGCAGTGCACAAAAAGTCAAGCCCATTACAAAACAAATCGCTCTAATAATTACATGCATTTTGGGTTTATATTTTTCATGTAAATGCCAGGGGTCTGGACAAAGTTTGTCACTTTTTATTTTAGTTGTGTATGTATTTTACACACAATGAAAATACTAGTGATGCCAAGATGAAACTGCTCTTGGTTCTTTTAGCTGATTCTTGAATCGAAATTCAAATCAAAATAATTAAATACCGGTGGCATAGTTTTGTTCTAACTTGAATTGATTTTGTGATTTAGCAACTGTCTTTGCAATTGAGTGCTTCATCTTTATACTTGAGCACTGACAATATATCCTTCCGTGATCTTCTATGTGAGAGGGGGCCGGCACATGTCCGATTCCTTCTATGGCTGCTCTGGGGATTAGAGACATGTGCTATATGCCTAGGACTCTCCAGTTTTACAGGAGACATTCAGTTCAATGAAAAACCAACATTATTAGTATTATTTTTAATATCAAACAGTACACCCAATCAAAAAAGGCTGTTCTATGGTGTTCACAAATTTAGAACATAAACAATAAATTGATATGCCAGAGATGGAAAGAAATGTCCTTTTTCTTGCCTCCTACTTTGTATTCGATTTTCACAATAATGAATGAACAAAGAGTTTAATCTCTAAGAGGAATATGAGGAAAGAGAAGCAGAAAAAGGAAGAGGACGAGACAGAGAAATAGTCATGTAAAAATACTGTCAGCTCAAGAATTATACAGAGGCCAGGCAATAATTTTAATCTACTTCACTTTTCTGAAAATCAATTTTCAGCTAAATGGAAAATGTGAAGAGACCAACTTTCACTGAACTCAAAGCAATTATTTAAGTTTGATTTCACTGAATTACGAATGCCTTGGAAACATGCATTTTTTTTTTAAATAACAAAGCTACAACAAAAATTTCTGAAGGAACTCCTAAAATATTTCCATCTCCAAATCCATCCTCTTCCACTTCAGAGGATTCTTTTTTCCTCATTCAATTCCATTTCTCTGAAGCAAAAACCAGAGGAAGTACATCTGATTAAATGAAATTCTGCAAATGACAGTCTAAAAGTATAAATGGGGAAGGAATCCCAAGATTTAAAATTTAAGCAAATGGTCTTGCCTATGGCAGACAGAGCTCCCAAATAGAGAGGTAATCACCAGAAATATTTCAGGAACATCAGTAGCCATGAAGGTAAATCAGCAACCTGGATAATTCTTTGCAGATTAGAAACATCTCTCTGAGTCACAGTGGAAAGCAAAGGGGGTGATGGCAGGCCTGACTCCAAGTTGCAAAAGCATGCCACGTTTGCTCTGGCCCGGGTAGCTGTGGAGCTGTGACATGCACTTGTGTGGCCCAGTGCACAATCACCCGCCTACAGCAAATCCAGTTCCAAGCTCCCACTAGAACATTTAATGATATGACGATTAAATAAGAGCATCTCCTTTTTGTTAAGCAATACTTTCTAACGTGGCATAGATTCAGAAGTAGCCCTGTGAGCTTCTGGGAGATAAGCTCTATATAAATGCAAGGTAATAGTGAGATTATGGTGGAGGAAATGCCTGCCTCATATGTACAAAATGAGAGAGTGGAAGTTGAAATGTTTAAAAATAAAATAAAGGAAATGACAGTTCTTCACCTTTTTCATTTATTCTTACTCATTTTTTTTTTCCTGCCAAAATGTGTTCCTGATAACATCTCTTTTCTCCTGGGTCTAGTTACTTCATTCTTTTAAAAAATATTCCCCAATTATTGCCACCAAGTAACCTTTTTTGGATTTTAACAGGAGGCCCGAGTGACAGCTCGTGATTAAATACGTGCAGTAGGAAATGAATAATTGTTTCCTTCAGTTGACTCAATTGCCTCTATACTTACCATCTTCCAAGGTTATAAGGACCCAGGCTGATGAAACTTTAACAAGGTTTCACGGCCCTTTCTGCTGTCCTCAAGCAAGTATCAAAACCTTCCATGAACATTCAGTTCCATTTCAGGAACCAGAGCAGGGCCTCATGCCCTTGCACAACTAAGGGTTGTCTTTCTTACTTCCTGTACCACTTGCTTATGACTTTCCTTCTCATTTCTTTCCAGATATCTCAGGCAAGTATAATCTGAGCTGACAAATAAACAGCATGCTCGTTGAGTGGTTAACTAGTCAGCCATCACATATGTATAATATTTAGCATTCAATTAATATACTCAATTTTCAGGGGCACCTGGGTGGCTCAGTCGGTTAAGCGTCTGACTCTTGATTTCAGCTCAGGTCATGATCTCATGGTTCCGGACATACAGCCCCACATCGGGCTCTGTGCTGACAGTGTGGAGCCTGCTTGGGATTCTGTCCTCCTCTCTCTCTGCCCTTCCCTGTCCCTCTCTCTCTCAAAAATGAATAAATTTAGTATATATATATATATACTAAATGCTCACTGGGCCCTCTTTTATCTCTGCTCAGGCCTGAGTGAGAGGTGGACTTAAGAGACTCTAAGGGGATCAAAGGGCCTGTTCTTGCTAATAGCGTTGGGCAGTCACTCCTCTTCATCCACTTAGCCAAGACCTGATGAACTCCAAGCACCATAGAGTCTTTTTCCAGGCCACTGGGATAAATCTGTAGTTAGTAGAGCGGCCACAGAATTTATCATCCAAACTGGGAGACACAGTGAAAGAGGTATTACTAATAATTATACTAGAAAAAAACAAACACAAATTTGAACTGTTCCAAGAAAACTGAGATGTTACTCTATTCACTGGTCTCCCTATTTCTAGCCTGATGTCTCTCAAAACCTCCTTCCTCTGTGGTATCAGTGATCTATTGTCACTAAATAGATTACGTGATTCTTTTGCTTGAAGTCCTCCAAAGATTCTCAGTATCCATGGGATAAGGTCCAACATTTCTCAAATAACAAAAAAATGTCTTATATTCTTAACTTCTACTATCTCTCAACTATTTGCAATTTCTTTTGATACCTTTAAAGTCCCAGCAGCTGCACTAATTGTAGTGGTCCGAACACTACCAAATACTTTTAATCTCCAGACTTATATAAGTCTGTAAGTCACATGGCAGTGAAACCATTCCCTTGTATCCCTCTCACTGTCAGTAGATAAAGACAGTATCTTACTGATCTTTATGCCCCCAGCGTCTTGCCAGTGCTGACACCTAGCAAGGGCCTAATAAACATTGATCTGACTGGACACAGCCATGGAACAGTTAGGGATTCCACATTCTTTCCTTTGCTGAGACAAAAGCTACAGTGCCAGTACGATGACACTGCCCTAAGTCAGAAGCTTTCTGCATTTATAGGAACGCGATAGGTACCACATCATGAAAACGGATTCACAGGGGCCTGTTAGACAACACCTTTGGTAACTAAGCCGTGACAAAGATGGATTCAAAGCGTGGATAAGGAGTAGCAGGCAGTCCCCACGTTGACTCTGATTCAGGTCTTAGGGAGAGAAAATTCCCAAGTGAGCCAGAGTTAAGAGTGTGCCATTGTTCGATGTTCGTATCCTAAGGATTCAAGAAGCAGCTGGTTGTAAGGGAAACCTCTTCTCACAGTATTCACTTGGTTCCTCTCTCTCTCTTTCCTTTCATGCTGGTGTTCCCTTGTTCTCTCCTCCTCCCTCCTTTGCTTTCGTTATGCTTCCTCTTTTCCCTCTCCTCTTGCCCATTTTTCTTCCCACTATATCGCATGTCTGGGGCTTATTCCTGACATGCCCCCCAATGCCTCAACCCTTCTGGAGGTATCAGAGCTCCAGATTTTGAGGAGGTGGGGTTGACACATGAACCTTCCCTTCCTCATCTCCTTCAACAGAACACATTCAGTAAGTCTGCTCAGAGGCAGAAAAGATCTGGCTGCGTTTTGCTTTTGGTGAGAAAGTCTGGAAAGCTTACAAGGTCTGCCAGTTGGACTGGCTTTTGCACCTTTTTAAAAGTCTTTTTTAGTAATGCAGTTACCAAACTGCGATGTTAATTTTAAGCGAAAACATTCTTTAAAGGAAAGTGCCTGAAATAAATCAAGCCTATGTGAAATATGTTGAATTATCCTATATTAAAATCATGCTGATGCTTTCCTTTTTCATTCTCAAATCTGAGTCCACTGGTGAGGAAAACCAAGAATAAAAAATACCGAGATAATAGGTTGACTAGAATGGAAATTAAAAAAAAAAAGTTAAAGTAAGTCAAACAAAGGAAATATACAATCTCTCTCACAAAGCTAACATTTGCTAGACTTTATTTGTTGTTGAAGAAAAGGGATCTATGTCTGAAAGGCATAATTTATTTCTATAATATTTCCATAAGCTAAATAGTACAATTCAGAGTTTAATTTTTTGTATAGATAATAAGGTAATACCTCTTTATGAACACAATACTAATAAACACTTGATTAAGTGTAAGTGAAATCAAATGTCTGCCCTCAACAAGCTTCATAATCTGGGAGTGGAAGTGACAATTAACAAAAGTACATGAATATTGATACTAAGCAGAATATATAAGGGACATAAGAAAGTAACAGAATCTTTTTTTTTTTTTTTAATTTTAGAGAGAGACAGAGAAAGAGAGAGTGCACGAGTGAGGGAGAGGGGCATAGAGAGAGAGAATGAGAATCCCAAGCAGGGTTCATGCTCAGGGTAGAGCCCAACTCGGGGCTCAATCCAATGACCCTGGGATCACGACCCGAGCTGAAATCAAGAGGCAGATGCTCAACTGACTGAGCCAGCCAGGAGCCCCACAAAATCCTTTTGAAGAGAGGAAGAGATGGGATCCTATTAGGATGTATAGCAATCACTACAGAACATAAGGCCTCTCACCGGGGCTGGGAGAGGTGAGAAAGAAGATATAACCTCCTTCTTATATCTCAGGCACTCACAAGCAATTCATAGAAAAAGAACATCTCTGCATTGAAGAAGCACCTGACCAATTGTGATTAATATCTTCAAGGATTTGAGAGAAAAAAGACTTGTAGATAAATTCCATATAATATGGATTTGAGGATTACAAATGCAGGCTCTTAACTGTAAGTATAGTGAGTGTATACACTTAGTCTGCCACTAACTAATTATGTGATGATGGCCAGATTATTTAACCTTTCTTGCCTCAGTTTCCTCATCTTTAATATGGATAAATTATCTCATCTCTTTCTTGAGTTTATTGTGTGTATTAAATGAGAAAATGTATGTAAAACACTGAGCAAAACTCCTGGAACATGCTTAGGGTCCATCAAATGGAAGATAGAATCATTGCTGCCATCATTGAATGTAAACATAAACATTTTATTTTATTAAAAGCTAACAAAGGTAATTAAATAAGAAAAAAGTTATATTGATGATTTAAAAGGGAGTAAGCATCAGGCAGAAAGTAATAACAGAAAAAAGCACAGATCAGAGGTGGGGAAGTGGTGGGCCAACCAGCTGAGGGTCCAGGGAGTAGCTCAGTTTAGCTTGGATGGGAGCGGAAAGCTGGAAAGGAGTCAAAATATGAGAGTCCTTGAATGCCAGTGTATAAGCATATGTTTTTATTCTGATGTTTTGACATCTGGAGCCTTACTGACTCTGGGGAAACTACCTCTCCCAAGACTAATTCCTAGAGAGGGTAAATGACTTTCCTGGGAGCATGCTTTTCATGTACAAACTAACCAACCCAGAGCTCACATCCACCCTCCCCTTACCTCTGTGACCTGGCTCTTAAAATCTGGGCCAATATTCCCCTGCCCTTAGAACCCCCTTCTCTAGGACCAGACAACTCAGGACAGCTTCCACACTCTGGAGCCTGTCGAAATTATTCATACTGTTCAATCCTAAGCCTGCTCACCCCATCTTCCCTGTTCCTTCTCTCAGAAACCACAACAAAGGCTCTTGCCCATGTTTCCCTCCCACTTCCCAATCTCCTGACCAACCCTGGTGTTTCCTTGTGTGGTCCTGCATGACTTACGTGATGGTTAGTTTTATCTGTCAGCTTACCTGGGCCACAATGCCCAGATATGTGGTCAAACCTTATTCTGGATAGAACCCTATCGTACATGGCATGCCCCTTCCTTTTGGGAACTGTTAAGTGCAAAGTGTCCTTTCAATGACAATCATCTCCTGATCTATAAGTCTCAACATACCTGAATAATCATGAAACCTACATTTTAAAGCAATGAAGCATAAAACATACCTGCTTTCATTAGGAAAGAAGCTGGTGAAGGTTTTAATCAGGGGAGGAGTATGTTGGGAGCTATTCTATCAAGTTTTATTTAATTGCATTATGTAGGTTCTGTCAGTACTGAGATGGACCCAGCTTGCTCTTGTTTCGCCTTCCTGCCTTTTACCCTCTGCTCCCTGAGTCCATCTGCTCGCTTCCTACTCTTCTTTCAAAGCCCATTTCAAATGTCGTCTTCTCTCTGAAATGCTCTTCAATCTCCTCAAAGCGAGTATTTCCTTCATTGTGCTTTATTTATACCACTATGACTATACTCACCACAATGTGTCATGGTTAATGGTAGATATTTCTGTCTCCCTTGCTATACTGCAATCCTTCTGAGAACAAGGATTTGGCTTTACTCATCTTGGTAACCTCAGCACCTAGCACAGTGCTTGTCACAATCAATAAGAGCTAACTTGAGCTATTTGTTGACTTAAAGGCATAATGGAAGTATGTAGATGACTGCAACAGCCCTGTGAAGAGTTAGGTAGCCAGTCCCTGACCCGGGGATGTGGCACTGAGAAGGGAAAGGGATTATCAGACACATGAGCCACCGTCCAGGTGCTAGAGATGTACAGTCTGTGACAGCAGCCACTTGGCTGTTGGGCATTTGAAAGGCAGCTCATTTGAATGAGATGCACCATAAATATAAAATGCTTACTGAATTTCAAAGACATAGTACGAAAAACATTGTACAGTGCTCATTAAAACTCATACTGATTACATGTTCAAATGATAATATGTTGAATACACTTGATTAAATACAATATGTTAATAAAATTAATTTCACATGTTTCTTTTTACCCTTTTTGGTATAGTTATGAGACATTGAAATTGCATATGTGGCTTGCATTATATTTCTATTGGATATTTCTGATCTGGAGGACTTAGCAATTAACTGATGTGAGATGCAGACAGAAGAAGGAATCCTAGATTTTGAGCCCAAATTACTGGGAAAAAGGTCATGCTTTATGAGATACGTTAACTGAATGGATGGAGAAGCTGGCTAAACCAGGTCAAATTTAAGGGGAAGCAGAATCTACCAGTCAGTCACCAGTAATTGCACAGGACTCATGGGGACTGTAGGAGGTAGGGAGGGGACCTTGACCAGATACAGAGAAAGCCCAGACTAGTTCATGCCTGGAGAAGCTCTTTGTCCTTTATTTCATAAAACATATAAAAAAATAAAAACAAACCTTTTTTGTTTTTTTTTAGATTAGTAACTATAATGATTAAGTAGCTTCTTATTTAAAAGCTCATGTTTTCACATTTATATACACCATTTATGGAACCATTCACATTTTAATAGAGGTGACCAGCAATATTGTGTGAGAACATAAAAATCTGCAGATGTGTGAGGTAAACCTCAGGGCAAAATCTAACTAGTCTGTAAAAGCGGTATAACTAGTCTCACAGATTCTGTAAAAACAGTGTAACTAGTCTCACAGATTCTGTAAAAACAGTATAACTAGTCTCACAGATTCTGTAAGAACAGTGTAACTAGTCTCACAGAGTCTGTAAAAGCAGTGTAACTAGTCTCACAGAGTCTGTAAAAACAGTGTAACTAGTCTCACAGAGTCTGTAAAAACAGTGTAACTAGTCTCACAGATTCTGTAAAAACTGTAACTAGTCTCACAGATTCTGTAAAAACAGTGTAACTAGTCTCACAGAGTCTATAAAAGCAGTGTAACTAGTCTCACAGATTCTGTAAAAGCAGTATAAAAGCTCTGCTGGTCCTAGAACAAAAGGAAACAAAGCAACAGGGAACAGTAGCAACTTTCCAGGCTGTAAGATCTACCACACCTTGTCATTTAGCTCCATGGATCATCCCCTAGAGACACAGATCACAGAAGGCAGAGACTATGCTCTACAGAAGAACAGGCCTTATTTCTTTTCCTTTTCTGACATGGTTTTTTTTTTTTCCTTTTAAGATGATTTGGAGGATGCTTTGGGGGTGGTAGGCATAAAATGAGTAAATTTAATGTACAAACTACTCATGAGAGCCACCTCTCCTTAAATAAATCTTTTCTAGATTTCTATAAAGTAAATCAAATTACTGAAGGAAAAGTGCAAGACTTTCCCCACTGTGCCAATTTTATTCTATACCTGAGGACCCAGGAGCTAGTGACAAATCCAAGAGACATCTAGGAAGTTCCCGAAGTCATGCGACAAGATGACTACATCTGGAATACAAAAACAAGAGTCAAGGTCTAAGCCTGTAGTGATGGCTAATAAGTATGAAGAAGAGTCACAAAGGAGGCAAGATGAGAGGTAAAAGGAGATGGCAAAGAAAGATGAAGGTAGAGTGTCATGGAAGGCAAAGGAGGAAAGTTTCAAGGAAGAGGCAGTAGGCAATAATAGCATAAAATGCTACTATCAAAGAAAAATCATGGTAAGTAGAAAATACAAATGAAGATGGCAGAAGTAAGTCTAAGTATACTACTAAATCAAATAAATGTGATTGACCTAAACTCACTTATTAAAGGAACAGATATTTTCAGATTGAAATAAACACAAAGCATCCACATGCTACATAAATACATTTAAAACCTAAAGTTTAAATTCAAAGATATTAAAAGGCTGAAAGTAAAATGAATATATACACACACACACACACATATAATATTAAATACTATATATTAAATACTAATTTAAAGAAAATAAGTACTGAGACAACAGAGATCTTAAGGCTAAAAGTAATGTGATAAAGAGGAACATTTTTTAATCATAAAGAATCACTTCACCAGTAAAATAGAATCATCCTAAATCCGAGAGCATATGACCAGGGATTCTCAACATTACAAAGCAGAATTTGACATAATTATAAGGAGAAACTGACAGGTCTACAATTACAGAGAATGAATTATCTCTAGAAGTTAGGAACTGAGAGAGCAGATAAACAAGAATGCTAAGCATGTGAAAACAGGAAAGACATAATTAACATTTCTTATCTACTGGACATTTATAGAACTCTATTCCCAATATTAAGAGATTCACTTTACAAAAACTGAATATATATTAGTCCACAAGAAAGTCTCCACAAATACCAAAGAATCAAAATCATAGAGTAAGACATGTTTTATTGATTTTTTAAAAAGTTTATTTATTTATTTTGAGAGAGAAAGGGGGCATGAGCAGGGGAGGGGCAGAGAGAGAGGGAGAGAGAGAATCCCAAGCAGGCTCCATGCTATCAGCATGGAGCCTGACCCTGGGATCCATCACCATGAGATTAAGACCTAAGCCAAGATCAAGTGCCATATACTTAACTGAGCCACCCAGGCACCCCAGAGAGCAAGATGATTTTTAAAAGTAACATTGAGTGGAGGGACCTGGATGGTTCAGCCATTTAAGCTTCTGACTCTTGATGGTTGTGAGATTGAACCCCACACTGGGCTCTGCACTGGGCGTGGAGCCTGCTTAAGATTCTCTCTCCCCCTTTCCCTCTCTGCCCCTCCCCTGTGTGCTCTCTCTCTCTCAAAAAAAAAAAAAAAAAAAGCAACATTCAGTGAACCAAAAGTGAGTTCTTAGAATTAAAATAAGGCACCAAAAGAAAAAACTCAGTAGAATGTGTGGAAGATAAAATTGTGGAAATCTCCTGTCAAGTAGAACAAAAAAAAGAATGAGAAAATAGAAGAGAAAAGCTAAGAATATTAGAGTTTCACTCTAGTAGCTCCAGCATTCCCCAAACAGAGATTCCAAATAGAGAGAATAGAAGTTTGGAAACAAAAGACCAAGTCAGGGTAAAACCCTGTAACTCAAAAGACAGACATGCTAAGGTCTATGGAAGCCAGGATGCCCTCTAACACCATGGTGTTGCTAACCCCAGTGCAGAACGCCCAGCGGAGGCTGGCTTACATGCTTATCTGCACTTCACTTGTCATGGCCACAGGGTGGAAAAGTCCCTGCTCTCCCCTGGGAAACTGGAGCCCCATCTCCCTGGGAAACTCTCATGACCTGGCTTCTCTGACTTATCCAGAAGAGGCTCTTAAAACTATCAAGGAACCAAACTTGGACTCTGACCCAAAGACTCCATTCAGCTTCTTTCTCCTTTCTCCTGTAAACATTGTTCTTTCATTACAATGGTAGATTTGAGCTTATTTCTGAAGTTTCATGCATCTAAATCAGAGAACTCTGAAGAGAAACAGGACTCAGCTAAGAAAGAAGTCAGTATGATGGTTACTCTGGGAAGCAGTAGGGGATGTGATGGAGCAGGAAATGGGGGCTCATAATATGACAGCAGTGTTCTACTTGGTTAAGAAATAATGATGTGTACATGGGTGCTTGCTTGATTACTGTTATTTAACTTGCACATATAGATTTAATATGTTCTTATGGTTTATGAGATATTTAAACCTTTTTTTAAAAAAATTAAAATATGAATGGGTCGAGCTTATTCCTGTAATATATTTTAACATCAGAAGATCAAATGCTGCCAGCATGTGAATATCATGAGAAACTCACCGTTCTCACTAAATAGAGGCCACAGACTTCAAGAGCACATGTTTGCTGGCTTAGTGCAGGGGGACCAATGCCAGCATGTACAGTTCAGAGGTAAGTTAGTAGACATGGTGGGTTTTATTATTCGCCCAAATATTCACTGCCCCACTCCGTGGGAGGAAGATACTTCTTCTTCCACCGCTGTCAGGCTTTGGTAATGGAATTCAAACAGAAGTAACACGTTTCCCTGCTGAGTGGAATCTTAAAAACTTTCCATGGTTCTGTTGTCCATGAAGGCAACATACCCCAGACATACCCCAGACAGGGACTGTTTCTCCAGTCTGGGTCTCAGAATTGCAGCTGATAAACAGCAGACGATTATGCAAACAAGAAATAAACTCCGTTCTTCCCTTCTGCAGCCAGCCACTGCTGAAGCGCCAGCAGCCAAAATGAAGCTCCAACTCCTTGTGACTTCCGACCCAAGCAAGAACCATAAAAGGCATCCCAAAGCACCTTCCCACATTCGCAGAAAGATTAGGTCTTCCCCTCTTTCCCAAGAGCTGAGACAGAAGTACAACGTTCAATCCATGCCCCTCCAAAAGGATGCTGAAGTATAGGTTGTGCAAGGACACTACAAAGGTCAGCAGACTGGCAAAGGAGTCCAGGTTTACAGGAAGAAATGGGGCATGTGCATTGAGCAGGCACAGCGAAAGAAGGTGGGCCTTCACCTTGGAAAGACGGTTATCACTAGACTAAAACTGGACAAAGACCACAAAGAGATCCTTGAATGTAAAGCCAAGTCTCTCCAAGTAGGAAAGGAAAAGGGCAAATATAAGGAAGAAACCATTGAGAAGATACAGGAATAAAGTAATCTGATATACTACTTTAAATAAAAACTGTTAGGGGTGCCTGGGTGGCTCAGTCGGTTAAGCGTCCGACTTCGGCTCAGGTCATGATCTCACGGTTCGTGGGTCCAAGCCCTGCATCCGTCTCTGTGTTGACAGCCTGGAGCCTGCTTCGAATTCTGTGTCTCCCTCTCTCTCAGTTCCTCCCCTGCTCATGCTCTGTCTGTCTGTCTCTCTCTCTCCTTCAAAAATAAATGAAAACATTTAAAAATTAATTAATTAAAAACTGTTAAAATGAAAAAAGAGAGAGAGAGAGAGAAATCAACCTTTGTTGTTGTAAGCTGAGCTGCCTGGGGTTGTTTGTTAGACTAAAGCGACAGCTAACTACTCTTCAGAGGACTTTGTTGGAGGAGAGAAGACGAATCTCAGGCTACAGCACATGAAGAGAAGATCCAGTTCCTCTCTGGAAGCCTGGGTACGCTGAGACACGGAGATGTATGTTACAGGGAGGATGAAAATCCAAATTAGAGAGGAGAATGACAGGCAGTGGAAAAAGGTAAAATTGAGGACCCATGGGACAGTGGACCTCTGACATGAGGAATACAAAGTTCTTCAGAAGCCATAACAAAGGAAGAATAATGGTGAAAATGGAAAAGAGAAAATTTGGGCAAGTGCAAGGAAGACAGTCCCAATATTTTGAGGTTATTGATGCAGAGAGCTGTGGGATTCAGATACGGAATGAGGTCAAAAAAGAATGCTGGAATGAGGCTGGTTTAGAAGAGTCAGTACGCAGTCTGTGTGCAAGTTGGAACTTCACTCCCTGATTCTCAATCAGTGAAAGGTAGACCTACCTATCCGGTAATAATCATGGAAGTTACATATAATTTTCATTAGTTGTGTATTTACATGATAAAAATTAAGAGATCTTTTGCCTTTGTCCTATACAGTGTCCCGTACAGTCTAACTGGTCTTTGGGCTATTTTTTTAATCAGTATTTTGAGGAAATGAGTATAACAAGCTCTGCTATTTTCAAAGAACACTGAAAGAAAATATTATACAATATTTTCCCCAAAATCACTAAAAGGAAGCTCTAATAGGTACTTGATGTGGCATGTTATGTTTTTTGGTATACTTAAGTCTCTAAATTTTCACAAATTACATGTTAAAATACTTCTGATAACACGTGATTGAATGGGCAAATTGAAGGAAATAAATAATTTGGAAATGGGCATAGTACAAACTAAATTTGACCTCAAGATTTACTGGATTTTTTAATTAATTGTGCTAAATTACTGAACTGAACTACTCAAGTATCTGATTTCAGATTCATTCAAGCTTACAATTACATTTATAAAATTATTATATTTATTTTTGTAAGGCATTTGCATTTGATTTCCCTAGATTCATTTTTACTATACATCCAGAAATTTAAAAGCACAATGTAATCTGTGCTAAATTAATAAAAGAAAACTTGATTCCATATTCACCCTGGTAAAGAGAGGCTCTAAGCCATTGGGAGCAGTGGTTGGACGAAATCTTCTCCTTCTCCATGATTCAAGTCTATTTTCCCTTGTGATTTTTCCTTTGTGGGGAGGAGGTGAAGGAGGAATAGGCATCATGTAATTGTTAATGTTTGGAAGTTGATAGCGATTCACTTCCTGTGAATTGTCCATGGAGTTCTTGAACTTCATCACTGCTTTCTTGCCCTGTAATCACATTTAATGACATAACAACCAGTAAAACAGAAGTAGTGACCAACATAGCCCCAAATTTTAAGACTATGGTTTACATTGCATGTAAACACAACTGACATCAATAGGCAAACTCAAAACACTTCATGTTTTTATTGAAAAGTGGCTTTTTGTAATATCCACAGCAAGTTAAATTTTCAAAAATTTTTAACCTTATTTAAGTATACTTTTAAGCCAAATACACAGTTATGGCATTTTCAAAGTACTTTGGGATTTTTCTTCAACAACCCATTAAATCTATGGGGACCCAGCACAATTAAACAATTTAAAGTCAGGAAGTTTGGAGTATTGTACTTTGAAGCAGGGTTAGATAGTCCACTTAACAGTGGAGTGTTATTATTACTTTTTTCACACTGATTTTCACCCATCCTGGTGTTATTACATTCCTTGATAATATAATATCTAGGAACTAAATGCAGACTCTGACCCAAAGACTAGAAATTTTTCTCCTAGAAATTCAACTTGTAGGAATAAATCCTACTAAGATACTGCACAATACATTGATATAAATGTGTATAAGGGTACACACACACACATGCACACCAAATTTAGTTGAACCATCAAGTCCAACAATAGAATATTTAATTACAATTTTTTGTGGTCTTTGTAATAGATTCTCACCAGGCTTCAAAAAGAACAGTATGAATCTATTCATCCTGACATAAAAAGGTCCATGCAATATGATCACACATTTCTTTTAAATAATTTGTATGTGGATTTTGATAAAAATCAAGGATGACAGGAAGACTTTGAACTAAGGGTTACCTTTTGGGATTTGGATTATTGGAGCATATCATTTTCCATCTTATATTATTTCCACCTTGTATTATTTGCAAAAAATGTATCAATCAAAAATTAAAGAGCACCAAAGGTATAATCAATAATTATATCACATTTTTCAAGTATATTTGAGTATTTGAATTTTCACAAATTGGTCATTTTTGTGTATCTGAGGTAGTTTCCCACACTTTAAGGCATGTTTAATCACTTTTATCCATTTTATACCCATTTATTTGGTATGGTATTTTCAGTCAACTTATTCTTTGAGATGCTTTAATATAATGAAAAGTTATTGTTAATAAAGGAGAGTCATTCTCCAAACAATACTCATTGCTAAATAAGTAAAGGAGGATAAATAAAGGCACATATGGTTCATATTTTGATTGAAAGCAACATTTATGTGAACATAAAGGGATTTAAATAGGCACCAAGGAATTCAGAATTGTTAAATAGTTGATATGTAGGTGCCATTTATGTTCTCATTTTTCTTTTTTCACATTTTCTGATTTTTCTGTGATGGGGTGCATTGATATTGTAATACAAATATAAATTAAGTGAAAATAAAAAAAATAAAATAAGAACAATGAATCCAAACTTTGAGGCTTTGGGTTTGTTCTGTTTTGTTTTTTTCTAAGTAGTTATCAGTCAATGGTATGCCTTATTTGGAAATGGATTATTGAATTTTTTAAAAAATTAATATGCCATTCCTTACCTTGCTTTTTTAGCCCAAAGTGTCTTGGACATCTTTCCATGCTGGTACAGATAAGTTTACCTTATTATTTTGTTTAACATACTTTAATAAACTATAATATTTTTATACAACATCCTATTACATTGTTAGGTGTCTTCAATTGTTCACTATTGCAAATATTATAATATTAAATATTCTTGAATCTATTTCTTTGCACATATGTGTATATTCCTAAAATAAATTCCTATATATAAAAATGCTTGAGCATGTTCATTTAAAATATTGATATTCCCACATTGTCTTCACAAATAGTTGTACCAATTTCTATACCTATCAGTAGTGTATGAGAAACTCTCATTCTAAGGATAATCATTTTCAATCAAGTCACTATTTTTACTCAGTTGCCTCTTAACCACCCTGTTTTGACCAAATTGCTTTTGCCTAAATCAAAGATCCTCATTTCTGATGCTTAGAAACTTGCTTATGCCTATTTTCCCTTCAAAAGATTCTCCTCATATGCATAACTTTGGGAATGCTGGCATCTTTGTAAATAGTTTCTTCATTAAACTCTTTAAGAAAGCAATAAGAATTTAGTGGGTACTCATTATATACTCAGCAATCATACAGACTACTATTCTTGAGAAATTTCTAGTCTGATTTTATATTAAATCATCTTCATCATCAAGGCCATGGAAAAAATTACTTGTATTTCTGGCCAGTAGAGTTTGCCTATGTATATTACAGTAAAAACTCCAATAAGTTAGAGACTTTTGTCTGCCGTGATAATTGACATATCATCAATGCCTAGAGCAGTATCTAGTCCATAGTAAGTGCCTGATAAATATTTACTAAATGAAAAGTATAAGTTTACCTAATTTAAATTAACATGGAATTGATCTCAACCTTGTCAGCCTAAGCAAGCTACCACTAAGTGGCTATCTCTTGCTCATACCCCAAAACTTGAAAACAGGAAAATATAAGGCCCTATGCAGATTTAATAAATCCACCCAGTGTCTCAGAGCAGAGCTGGAAAATCACCTGAAAGAAAAAAAAAAATCCCTCCCTAGCCAGCAGAACTTGAATATTACTTGACTGATAGTATTTATGTATCTAACAGGAAAATGTGTCTACCAAAGTATAGGAGCTTAGGAAAAAATATAATCACGTTGGCAAATGTGGAAAGTATAAAGTATATCCCAGCACTATCTAGGGGAGAGAAAATCCCACCTATTGGACTTTAAATATTTCCAGTCCTAATGGCAAAATTATCCCAGGAAGATACACAGGATTTTAGCCAAAGACCTTTGAGTTTTCTGGTACCTTTGGCAAGCCCATTCCTAAGATGAGATAGGTACATCAAGCCATTTTAATCTGATTCCATCCCCCTACATACCATCATTCTGATTCCATGCTCACTAGGCAACCTTCTCATTGTGATCTGGCTTCCCATGTAGGTCTATCTACAGAGGGATAATGACCTGCTTCTACAGCTTTGATTATTTGATGTCTGGTGAATTAATGGCCCTTGATTATGATTTGGCTCCCTATTTTGGTTTACTAAAGGAGAAAAATGAACTTGTTCTGTATTATTTTAGTTAACCTGAGACAATCTCTCAGGATCTGACTGTTCCTGGACACTAGCTGAAACAGGAAACCTCTAGGCTTTCTAGCTGATCCTAGAAGGTCAGCTTAATTGACTTATGAATTCACAAGCCTCTGCCTAGCCCTAAGCACCATTCCCTATACAAAGTGCTACCACTCTTGGTTTAGTTTCTCCTGCTTTCTAGGAAACAACTATTAAATTAACCAAAGGTTTGGGAAAAGTGCTTCATAAGCTGAAAAGCATATTAAATGGATAAAATATTAGTTATTTGTTAGAGTTATATTTATACTTTTATCATGAAACACAATCATTTCTCTGAATTAATTTCTTAGTATCAAGGTTATCTGTCAATTCTAGATGAAAAAATCTTAATTTCAAAAAAAGAAAAAAAATCTTAATTTCATATGTCTTATATTTCCTAATAAGAAATGGAACTAAATTCACCTATTTGAATGCAGTGACAACTGAACTCGTGACACAGATTCTTTCTTAAGCTCGCAAATGTTTCTTCTTCATGTCGGAAATACAAAGGATACCCTCCCTAATTACTGAATGTTCTAATGATTCCTCCCTGCTTAACTAACTCATATTTTATGTTTACCACATCTCCCTCCTGAGCTCTATTAAAATAAGTTCAAATTACCAGAGATATAACCTTGAAAATGAAGCAAGTCAAGCTCCTATGTGTGATTAATTCACCATTTTTTAAAGATGGACATTCTTTTTCTTCTGTATCCAACTTTCTCCAGAGTCAAACTTGAAGCAATTTCATACACTGATGGTAAAGTAAGTCAGCATGCAAATGTAAGCCTATTCTTGGAAAGTTTCATTTTCGAGGTTTCATGCATTTAAAATTTAGAATCAGTCAACACTGGGTCTATTCTGATAGAAGTCATACATGGCTATAAAAAGTTTCTCTTTGTTTTTTACACATCCATTCGAATTAATGAAAGGTGACCTTATATTATTACAAATCTATTCCTTACTCTTTTTGCTTAATAGCACAGAAATCATAGGCCTTCCAGTTAGAGTAAGATGTAATTAAACAGAAGTACATAGTAAATGCTTAATAAGTGCACAATATAAATTTCATTGAGTAGATTAATTGAATCTTTGTATCTTAAAACCTTGGTAATCTAATATTCTAATGAAGGATAAAAAGATATTTCTTGAAAAAGTAACATTTACCCCAATGGGAAATGGAGCTTCATTTTCCAGCAATGAGGTTTTCAATCTGGACCCCGAAGTTATCTTTGGAGCGGTTCCTACTGCAGGATTACTGGGAAGAGGCTTTAATCGAATTGGAGGCTGCATATTTCCTGGGGCAGTGTATGGTCGAGGGGCTGTCTAGACAATTAGGGAAAAAAATTCCATTTAAATTAGTATCTTGACATGTTTCCAGAACCAATTAATAACCCAACAAATTGCCTAGAGTAATTAATGGTGCCTTTTTACTGAACAGATTAAACTTTAATTATGTCCTTCCATTATACATAGCCTTATGACCCAAAGTATTTGTTAAAACATATGGTGTGGAAGTCCTCTACATAACTAAATGCCACAATTATAGAGTATTCTAGACAAAGGAGATGTTCTCTGTTAGGTTCCTGTATTTTATTCATTTTGTAAACTTGCTGACAATACCTAATTTATTCGGTGCATGAAAATGGCTTTGCTCAATTAAATGTTACCTTGAATAATGTTCCTATTTTAGAGATCTAAAGAGATATGATTGGAATGGACTCATTTCCATTTAAATGTTTTCAACATAAACTACTGTTGAGTCCTTTACATCTTAAGAATGGTGCTGAAGTAAAAGCAGACAATATGATTCAAAAAGAGAAAAGGCGGATGCCTAACTATAATACATTACCATTTATTCAACTTCTCCCTTGAAATATCAGAAAAGTAAAAATGAAAAAAAATAACCGGCAAATGGAAAACACTGTGTAAAAATGGAGAGGTTTTCTAGGCTGGATCTTTTCCATTTGCCCCTCTTCTGCCTTCTCTGCCCTGCTCTGCCCTCTCGGAGTCATTTCTTTACTGACTGCACCAACTAGTCTCAGGATTCCAGTTGGATTTGGCCGATGATAGGCACTGGCAGGGGATCAGAAGACAAGAGGCAAGAGGTTGGGGTCTTAATTCTCCTGGACCCTTCCCACCAAAGGTTGTGTGTGATGGGTCAGCTGAGTCCACAGCTCCTGTCAGGCAGTCCTCTCCTAGCTGACAAGTCCTGCCTGCTGGTGCTGATACCCAATCCTTCCATCTCCCTCTCTGGTCTAGGTGCTGTGGTTTCCCATCGTGCTGACCCCAGCACGCTTAACATTCCCAGTTGGTTTTCCTTAACCCTGCCGGCATCTTTGTAAATAGTTTCTTCATTAAACTCTTCCTAATTACCCTATTTGTGTGAGCCATCTGTTTCCTGCTGAGACCCTGACTGATGCATTTTCTAATCAAGAATGTACTATAAAGAATATAAAAAGTGCGGGTATGGAGCATCAGAAATGCTTTTTGTGCCACTGACAGAACACTTTAAGTTTAGTATAAAGATCAGCAACCTTTCAAGAAGGAAAAACAAGGTTTTGGGCTCCATTGTTCTATTACAACAAAAAGTAGGAACTTGTTGAGAATAATTCATGTATATTTGGGCAAGAGAGTTAGAAGGATGGTGTATAAATGCACTGACTCAAGAACAGTGAACAACAAATATTCAACTCTGGAAAAGTGTTGTGTAAATACATAAAAAATGATGAGACAGCTCCTACCACCACAATTTGGTCTGAGTGCCATCTTTACAAGTATGTCATATGTCACTAAATGTCCTATTTTGTTAAGTCAACATTCACTGGATTCCAACTATAGGCACTATGAGGAAAATAAAAAGTAATTTTTAACATCTAATGCAACACAAGACAATTAGTGCCAAATAAACCACACAAATACTGCCAAGAGACAATAGCAACAATAACAGAATATCTAAGAACTAACAGGACTTAGAACTAAATGTTGTTTGGAATAAACCAATGAGACTAGGACAAATTCAAGTTTTCACAGAAGCATTTTATCCAAATGGATGATCAAGGGAAGAAAATGGATGAGCAGAGAAGAAGAATGATAACTTTGAACATCGAAGTAAGGAAAGCTACTTGTTGAGACAGACATGGGAAGGGTATCAAAAATAATATTGCTCAGTATCTGTTTTTCTTTCTTCACTAGTAATAGAATTTTCATCAGGGAACGTGGCTCTCATAAATAAAAACTATATTTCCCAGCATCTCTTGCAACTCTGTACAGATGTATGCCTAAGATTTGGCCAACTAGATGTGAGCAGAAGTGATGCATGAAACCTCTATATCGAAGAGATGTGCTGTCACTTTCCCTTTACCCCCTTCCCTCAGATTGAAATATTCACATGATGATATGCCATCCTGGCTTATGTATATGAGGACAACACACTAAGTTTGGCAGATCAATGACACAATAGGAGTCTGAGCTTTTGATGAGCTCACACAGTAGCACTGGGCACAACAGCTGAAACTCACGTAAGTGTGTTACAGTAGGGAAGGCACCGTTATATTTAAGTCATTGCTATCTTGGGTCTCTGCACACAAACCTCTTTCATGACCTATATGGAATCCTTAGTGGATTGACTAAGGCAACATTTGATTTAAAGAAATAGAACACAAGATTCTATGAGCCAAAGGCAAAATGTCTTAAAACCCACAAAGATATATCAAACTAGAGGTTTCTGAACAAGGAAATCAGATCATCCAAAAGAATTCTTTAACATTCTGTAAAACAAATATGCTTAAGACTCTCTCTTGTCAAATAATTCAACTGAACACAAACACATGGAAAATCTAATGTAGGAATTCAAGAAAGCAGGTTACTATAAACTAGAACATGATCTATTCGCTTCTGTGCTCTAAATTTTATTTCCCCCATTTGCATACAGATATCATTCAGTTAGATGAATATGGCAGTCAAATGTTTAACTGATTACATTTATCTCTAAAAACAAATCTGCATCATTCAACTAACAGCTGTGAGCTACAAACTGTTGTAGTTCACATCAGAAGCCACCTTAAATTTTGCTATATTTGAAACTGTTTGTAATATATTTTCTTGGAATAAATACGGCACTGTAGCTTAACATTTTCAAAACTGTACCAGAATGTGAATTGAAACTGACTACCTGGTGGTTACTCAGCTTAGCTGAGCATTTTTAATTCTTAGTAGAAGATCTCCAGGGGTGAATTTCCCAAGCTTGTACAGAATTAGTTGAATGGTTTTCCACAGTTTTAATGGGAATGGTGTAGCTAAAAGCCTATATGCTACTCTGAAAGTTTAGGTTCAATTAGTGACCAAGTGCAATAACTATTCACTGGATGGTTTCTTTCTTTATTCAAGAAAGTTAAAAGAAAAATCAGTGACAATATCCCAAAAGGATTATTTTCTCCATCTCAATGGCACACGGAGGTCAGGAGTCAAATTTAAAGGATATGTATCCAAGTTGGGAGAATTAAAAGGAAGATTTGAATTTCTGTAAAATGGGACCTACAATTCAGAGATCACAATAGGTATCCCCTATGGTGCTTTTGCACCATAGGGGGTGACCAAGTGAAGAATGGTGGCTTACCAGATAGAAAGGCTTCTGAAGTGCTGGTGTCAGTGTTTCCTGTAATTTTTAAATTACTTTCTCACTCCTGCCACATTAAGATCTCCTGGATGTATCATAAACTACTTATTGAGGGTGTTCAGCTGGAAAATTGAAAAGAAAGCCTTTCAAGGGTTTTTCCTCTCTGAAACAGGTGGGAAGATGGAAAACAGCACTTGATTGTTTCTTTTGTTTCAACCAGGTTAAGCTTTTGAGAGCCTAGTGAATTTGCCATCCAAAACCAAAAAGAATTATTTGTGTACGTACACATTTAAATGAAGCTTGGAAATATGGTATCAACAAAGGGAAAACGGTTGCTTTTCATAACTTGAGCTGTTCATCGGGAAATGTCAAAACATATTTACCTTTGAAAAATGTCAAAGCTTAACACTATATGCGATGAACCTACTTCAACAATCTGGGAAAGCTTTGCAATTTCTCTACAAATACTGTGCAATCCAAAAAAATGTTCATGCTAACAAGAAAATATATTAGGCCACATAAAATAAGAATAAAGATGTGATCAAGCAATTCATTTACAACTTAAACCATCAACCTCCAGCAAATATTTTGCAAATCTTTTCCTGTATCTATATTGTTTCAAGCTACCTTACCTTCTGTCAAGCAAATATCATCTCTATATTATAAGTGAACCAAACTGGAATGAAATGTCGGCATGGAATTTCTTTAAACAGAATCTCTGTATATTTAAGTATTTTTGTTAGGGTATGTGTACATACTTTTGATAAAAGAAACACAAATATAAGTATATAGCCCACCATGCTATACAGTATGACTGAGTTTGTGTGCATAAATAAGTTTTACAGATAAGGTGAGAGTGGAGGGAGCAGCAAGACAAAACCCAGAGGTCAGAAAACACAGAACATATGTGGAACGACTCATGGTTCCACAATCTTGCTGTATTGTAGGGTGGTAAAGGGTAATCATGAGGGGAAATATTGAGTTAGCTAAATTGAGGTCATAGGGCTTAGAGTTTTAAATGTCAGGTGGAAGAATCCAGGTTTTTCTAAACATGTCACAGAGCCAGTGAAGTCATTTCGGTATGTAAGTAACATAAATAATCTCCACTTCAAGAACACTAATCTATGGGGCACCTTGCTGGCTCAGTCAGTTAAGTGTCCGACTTTGGCTCAGGTCATGATCTCATGGTTCATGAGTTTGAGCCCTGCATCTGGCTCTGTGCTGGCAGTGCAGAGCCTGCTTGGGATTTTCTCTCTCTCTCTCTCTCTCTCTCTCTCTCTCTCTCTCTCTGCCCCTCCTCCACTTGTACTCTCTCTCTCAAAATAATTTGAAAGGGGTGATATTGATTGTAACTGGGACATTCAGTAAAGACAGTTGAACAGATACAAAACCACACTGTCATTTAGTAGGATTCACAGAATTATACAGACAAATAGAATTCTTTCTGAGAGTCATTGGAAATTATAAATTAGTTGGGATGGCACATGACAGAGTGTTTAATAAGACTCACCAGTGTTATTGGACTGGAATGTCCTTCATCAACCAGAACACTATGGCCACGGTTAGTCTTTGGGCCAACTGGGGGGTGAGGAGATAGGATTGGCATGTTATTTTCTATAAACCATCTTGTGGATTCTCCCTAGGATAAGAAAGTGATTTGATAAGTTGATGCATCATTAGTAATCTAGGTTAGGTTATTGCCTGACAGGTAAGAGATAATTTATTATTAAAGAAGTCCTTTCTCATTATTTTCGATAGTGTTCCTTCTGGGGTGCCCGGAAGTGTTCCTTCTGGGGTGGCTCAGTCGGTTAAGCATCCCACTTTGGCTCAGGTCATGATCTCGTGGTTCATGAGTTTGAGCCCCACATCAGCTCTGTGCTGACAGCTCAGAGTCTGGAGCCTGTTTCAGATTCTGTCTCTCTCTCTCTCTCTCTCTCTGCCCTCCCTCGCTCATGCTCTGTCTCTCTCTGTCTCTCTCTCACACAAGAATAAATAAAATATTTTTAAAAAATTAATTCAAAATAAATAAACATTAAAAAAAGTGTTCCTTCTGAAGTCTATCATGACAGTCAGAAAAAGTTTCACAGCTGTACTGGGGCTTTGGGTGTGTTAGTAAGAGGCAGGAATTTCAGTCTCCTATGTTGGAAGAAACAGCTGTACTCAAAGAAATAGCAACGGATACAGTGCATCCTGAGTTCTAGCAAAAATAATATTTATTTATCTACCTTAAGCAGATCATTACAAGAAGCACAATGCTCTTCACAGCTCTGATTAGTAAAGACTACCAGCAAGTATTACTTTTCTATCTTAAAAAATTAAATCATGCCCCAAGCAAGAGGGTTGCATATTACATAAAAGGAGCCTAAATCATAGGTCTTTCAGCAAGTACAGCTATAAAGTGAAAACCATTATAAATAAAAATCATATAGGGAGGAAATGGAGTGTCCATCAGGAATTTCTGCCACTGTTGTAATACACTCGTGTGCTTAGTCAGTGTGTCTGGCAACCTGGGTGAGGGTGAACCACACACTGCTTGAAGCAGTGTTCGTCACTATTTCCAGTGACCATTCTTCTCCATGAGCATTTAATCAGTAAATCAGAGAATCTATAACTCAGTCCTTGATGCAGGACAATATTGGCAAAGTTGATCTCTACACACCAACTTTTCTGATCTTGAAAAACTCCCCTATCTGCTGTTATTTAACAACACTTTCCTAACAAGATTTTCTTTTGACCATGATGAAATAGATTTGAGTCTATCAGGTAAGAGGGCAATATGACTGTCTTCTATGGCAAGTTGTTCTACAGAAGCTTTACAAATAGTTCTCAGTCTGTGAAATGTGTCTTAGGTCCCACATTTGTAATACGACACGGAAAATAAAGAATAACATGTGAGTTCGAGTGGCTCAAGAATAAAACTGCTAACCTAAACTGAAGCCTTTCAAACATGCTTAATTGAATCTCTTATCCTCCCAATTCAAATTTATGTTTTATAAGTTCACTTCAAAGAAGAGATGCCAAATACAAAAATGGAAAAACAAGGAATTTTTAAATGCCTTGTACAGAATGTCTAAATCTTATGCTTTTGTTTGCCAAATAGATCTTTCCTGCCATCTATTTTCAAGGGTCATGCTTGCATGAAAATGTGCCATTGTATAATTTTTAGAATGCCATTTTCCACCACTTTGGGAACATCACCACCTATTTTCAGCTTTTTAAGACAAAAAACAAAAATCCTTTGGCATCTATCACATATCAATCATGAAAAGACAAAAGCAAAATTTCAAACTTGAAAAGAATGTTTTCATGTTTCCTTTGAAAGGTTTGTACCTTGTAAAATTTATTTTGCACAAGGAGCTCCTATTTTGCCAAGATCTTCTGAAATAATGGTGCCCAAGACATAGTCTTGGTGAAACCATCACCTGACTTCAGCTCAGTTACCCAAAGGTAAAGTGCCTTGAAAAACTTCAATAACAGCACCACTGACTTTTAAAATCATACAATAATTTAGTAAAACAGAATTGTGTAGCTCCTTACCTTAAATCTCTGAATTTGGTCCTTCCTAGCCAAGCTCTCCAGTTTTTTCTTTATTTCAAGCTGATGATAACGCTAAGCACACAGGAAAGAATGGAGGAAAGGATCCTATCAATTATAGCAAAGAGTTTTTTAGAGGAAAATAATCCCCCCAGCTAGCTGTATTCCAATTCCCCACCTTGTCATTGAGATGGAGAAGAATCACCTGCATACGTGTGCAAGTGGGAATATAAATTGATACAACTCTTTGGAAAACCAATCCCTAACATAAAGTGGTGAAAAGGGTCCCAATCCTTTAACCAATACATTCCCACTTCAAAACCTAGGAGAAAATCATAATTAAAAGACAACATATCTGTGTGGTACACAAAGATGCTATCTGAAAGGATTTTTCTCTTCAAAGCAAAAATTCAGAAGCAATATAAACCGTATAGAGAAGGGTTAACTTTTGGCCACATCTGTACAATGAAATAGAATATAATCATTAGAAGATTCATAAAGAGTTTGTTTAAAAAAAAAGATTGAAAATGCACGTAATGCAGGAGCAAAGTAAAATACAGAATTGCACAGAACTATGATTTAATTGATCACACTTATACTGTGTGGCTGTCCCTGTGCCAGGAAGTCACATCCTGGGCAACATCTCTTCTGGAACAATGCTAATTGCTAGGCAGTCTCACTCCACAAGTGCAGAAGCTGAGGCAGAGGACCATGAATTTGTCCCAGGTCACATATCTAGTCAGTGGTGGAAATGTAATTTGAAGTTCAATCTATTGGACACTAATTTCCTGTTTGTTTGGTTTTTACTTATTTACTTATTTTTCATAAAATGTGTCCCTGTCACAACATAGCATATTTTTATCAATGTATACGTATAAATAGAGACTAAAAGGGAATGTGAGTATGTTAACAGCAGTTCTTTCTGAGACAAAGATGTTATGTGGTTATTTTCCTTTTTATGCTTTCTTGCATTTTCCTAACTTTCTGTAATATATTAATTATATAATTTAGAAATAAACCCCATATGAAAATAATCTGCTCACAATTTTGTTGGAAATCATTCAGACACATTTGAGAGCGTTTTAAAGAGTGGTTTTTTCCTGTTTTTGATCTCTTCGTGCTTCCTTTTGGACCCCGCAGGCTCCATCCTTCCCTACCCAAGTATTAATCAACCTCTTCAGATACTTCCCTTTCTTCTCTCCCTCTTCCTTGCTCTCTCACACTGATCACCATTTTGTGAGATTCGCTACCAATCATTTTCCATCTTTTATTTATTTCCAAGTCTCTGCAGCCCTCTCTCCTACTGCCCCTCCTCTTCACCAAGGCCACCAATGTCTTTGCCTCTGGGTCAGACCAAGGTCCTTTTTCCCCCAGTACTTTCCTGTTTAAGCATTGCACATTAAGCTTGTGAGAGCCTGCTGGCTTCCAGGACACCTTTCCATAGGGCCCAGGTTTCCACCACGCGAGGGCTCTCTCCTACTCCCTGTGGTAGGTAGTTCCTGGGCCCCAGCAGTGCACTGCCACCCGCCAGGTTAGCGCCCCCAGAATTGCTCTGGCTCCTTCTTCCCCACTCCATCCTCATTCAGTGTCAGTCTCTCTCCCCCTTCACATCTCTAGGGACAGCTGCCTTTCCCCAGCGTGTCATGACTGTTGTGAGTCCTTACCCTTGGGCAACAGCTTCCTAATTGACCTCCCATCTCCAATCTTTTCCAACTCATTAATCTATCTCCCACATTTTTAGCAACATCATCTTTCTAATGATGCTCTGCTCACTCATTTTACGCCCTTGCTGAAAAACGTCTCATTGCCTCATCACCTATGCTCCAAACCTAGTTAGGAATTGAAGGCTTTCCAGAAACCAGGCCCCAGCTTACAGAAGAGTGCCTCTTCCTGCTGCTCCTTCAACCAACCTGCCTTGCGGTCTGGCCTCAGTGAGCTTTCCTGCCCATCCACAATGGCCTTTCCCCTCTAACGTCGCGCCAGCTGTCCTCACTCTCTCGAATGTTTTTCTCATGCTTTCATGTGCAGCTTCACTCAGCCTTCAAGGTCCAGTTCAAATAGCATGACCTCCGTTCTGCTTCCTCTGACTTTCATAGAGATAAGTCATCATTCTCTACTTCCCGGAACTAGATCTGTTTTTCCTCTCTTCTAACACTTGATCACTTTCTACAGTAGGTTTTTGTTTTTGTTTTTTTGTTTTTTGCTTTTTTGTTTTTATATATCACAGCTACATCACATAGCTTCAAACTGGTACGTGGTAAGCCTACAATTAATGATTAATGTTTGTGGTATGAACAAATACATGAATATTAATGTATCAACATTAGTAAATAGCATCAGCATAAAATAAATGTGAGATAAATGTAACAATTTAGAGACAGCTATTCTATTTGTTAATTATATTAATATATTACATATCATAGTTATATATATTACATCATATGAAATTATATCATATATTCTATATTAACACTTATCTAAGACATTTATTCCAAATTTTAAGAATATACAAAGACTCTTAAATGATAGCATATTCTACAGTTATGATGTGTAAGTTACATGAAAGTTTGGAAAGCCAAAACTTCAAGGATTAAAGCTAATACAAAATTTGGTGCCTATTGGTTAAATTTGAAACTAAGTATAGATTAATCTACTGTACTATTTTTTTAACATTAGTTGCAGAATTCTAACTAATACTTTTATAAGCAAGTGAATTTGAATGATTCCATATAACTCATGCACATATCATAAAGCACAAAATGAATTCCTAAATTAACAGATCATATACATCTTATCTGAATGCAACACTTGTTCAGTATAATGGTAGCATAATAATAAATATTTTCAGTGCCACTACACTTAGTATTGGTTTACTGGTGATTCTACAGTTGTTCATAAATGTTTACTGCGCTCACAGGTCAATGATTTTACCAGCCAAGTTTTCTGATTTACTGCTGTATGGTCAAGCCAAGAAGTGACATGCTTTTTCACAGAGATTAAAATGGTGTTGATGCTTGAAACTATAAGTTCCATGGAGCAAGGCTAAAATAATTTATCAAGTTAGCTATATATCCTACTAAAAATGCCATGTCAGGTTTGAAAAAAAAGTTGTTGATGCTCGGTTTATGAATCTATGCTGACCAATGTGGCCTAAAGTGGGAGGGACAGCAGATGTTTCAATGCCTATTCCCTGAAATTTAGCATACGGCCCAGCTTCAGAGCCTTAAAAGAATAACAAATCTGAAATAATTCATGGCAGTGGAATTACTGATATTTAAACAGATGTCACTTTTTTTTTTTAGCAAATGGAAATTGGGGTACAGATGGTGAGGGCTGGTATGTTTGAGAGTAGCCATTATGGATTAAAAATCTACATTTGTTAAATTAAATATCACAAAATATATAATGATGTCCATATTTTTCTGTAACTGAAATCGAGAAAAGCTTACTTCAGTCTCTTGGCTCTTTGCTACCCAGAGATTATAGAGTATTTCTCAGGGCACCTTGTTCCATTCCTTTTTAATGAAATACAGGAGGAATTCCTCTGCTTCTAGTACAGAAGTAGTATTAATTATCATATTAGAAACTATCTATTATAAAGAAAATATGAATACTTTACCTCCATATCAAGAACCTTATGGAAAATAGCCTGAGCTAGGCACTCCCGGATATATTTTTGGTGATCCCTCTTCATGATATTTAGTTTGTATTCTTTTTCGGAAAGTATTCTCCCACTTCTTGTGATCTGTCATGAATAAATAAAACATACATGGAAATACAAAGCAAAAAATGTATTGTTTGTTACCAAAAATGGAGAGATGGCGTGATAAAGAGACAGAGAGAGGGGCAGCGTCTTCTAAGCCTAAAAGGGCATACTACTATGGCTGGTAAACTCACTCTTCATGAATATTTCATAAGGGAAAAAAATCGGTCTCATATACCAGCATTGGCAAAACACACACAGGTGGTGCACTTGACGTTTAAAACAAGGTTTTCATTAGAGTCACAATTTCTCCTTGATGGAACCCAGGTGTTCTTTTCACGTCTGTCTTTTGAACACATTTGGGAAGAAGAGGTGGAGCGCTACCTTGAAACAATGAATAGGAGCAGTGATCACAGGACTGATGATCTCACAGGAAATAACGTTGAAGGGCAAAACACGTAAGCTATAGAGGTTCTCATCAGTTTGTTTTAAAAACAATTGGTTTCATTACTTTATTTTCACGTTTTTTTCTCCTTCCACTCTCCAACCCAGAATGTAATTTAATGTGTCATGATTCAGATTTCTTTCAGATTATGCAGTGCTGCACATATAAAAGACTCCAGATTGCTTTCAATTGGCATCATTGAAAATGCCAGGAGTGGTAGTTTCTGGTTTTTATTTACTTATTTTTCTTTGCTTTTGCTTTTAATCCTTCCTGAGAGGATTTTTCTCCGTGGTATTTTTCTGTATCTTCTGTCCTGGAGTGTTCATCTTCTTCCTTTCCACTTAATTATGCCCTGCTCTTTCAGGTCTAATCCAAGCCCACATATTTCTTAATTTTGAAAACTGTAGTTTTTTAACACTGTTGTGGCAACATATTGGAGCACTGGGACCAAGGAGATTGGTGTTACAAATGATTGGTTACTGATGATCTTTTTTTATATCTTTTTTTTCCCTGATGGAAAAAAAAGGGGTGTGTGGTTCTAGAAAGTGTTCCCAATCACAAATAACTCAGTTACAGTCTTTGAGATGTGTTCTCCGCCCGGGATATCGTGCCATATGTTTCCAGATGAGAATAAATGTTGAGAACATTCTGCACTGTGTGTGGCTCCCTCCTCAGTTAACAGGTGTCATTGTTCTCCCCCCCCCCCACCCCTCTTGGGGGAGATCTGATCTCCCCAAGTAGACTGGAAGCTCCTATAGGGCAAAAGTTCTTAAACTGGAGCTCACATTAGAATTACCTAGAAAAGTGTTGAAAATAGATTGGTGGGCCTCACCCTACAGCTTTTGACTCAACAACAGGTCTGGAGTGCGGCTCCAAAATTTGCATTTTCTAACAAGTTCCCAGATGATGCTGAACACAAACAAGTTCTAGAGAAATCTTCCTTATTTGAGCTGTCATGCTACATAACCAATGTTAAATAAATACTTGCTAATGATGTTAATAAGTAAATACAAAGTCCTTTCCACTTATACATAAAGCTTACCAATTGTTATCCAAAGAAGGAATGTTAATAGTAACCACAATAATTGCAACAAGCATTCATTACACCTCTCTTATTGCTGCAACGATCCTGAGGGCTGGGTATCATTATCTTCATTTCACAATTGAGGAAGCTGGAGCTGAGTAAGTTAAGTTTGTGATTTGCTCAAGATTCTATGACTTGTAAATGGCTGAGCCAGGTTTCAGCCAGGTCTGTCTGATAACAAAGCCCCAGGAGACAAAAAGCAAGCTCTTAGGAGATCTACCCTGCCAGAGTTCCAAGCACAAAAACAACAATTAGAAACACAATGCATATCCTTTCAACACCATGGCAACAATAGTTAAGGAAATCTTTGTGTTTTAAGAAGGTAAACAGCTAAAATCATTACTCACACTTTGTATAACCACGCCTATTTCTTTCAGTGGAAAACTGTAGTATTTTTTTAAAGATTTTCACATTAAATACATTTAGAGGAATAGAAATTTTGTGGAAATGATAGTTTTAGAGCTAAGAAAAGACACTAATGTTATCAATAAACCCAGGAAATGAAACAGGTTTTTAAAATTCAAGGGGAAATTTTGAACTGTTCGTGTCTTCCACACCTTATTCTGTGATTATTAAAAATAATATTTTTTTTCCTGAAGACAGTAAAGTCTTCTCTGTGCTTAATCCCTAACAGTTCCTGGCTCATACAATGTGTTCAATGAATACGTGTTGAATAAATAAATGAATTAACAAATAAATAAAATATGCTATTGGAAGCTCATAGGGTTTTTCCTCAATAATTTATAAGTAGCTTTAGCAGTCATTGTGAACTCTCTTCCTATCTTTTGAAACACAGCTTCAAAAAGATAATCTGAGCTCTGGAAAAGAAGTAATTTTTCTTAAAAAAAAGGGGGATGAGGAGGTAGGTGTCACTGATTAGCTCAAAAAGAAAACCAGAAAAGGGAGGAAATTACTGGATTTAATGAAACAAGAGGGCAGGTAGAAAGTAAACCAAATCTTACCAGCCCTGATCTTAAAAGATGCCGTCTTATCCTTGTGTTGTTAAAATATCCAGTCAGGTGTTTATCAGTAAGACTATTATATGCTGCAAGTAATCTGGAAGATAAAAATGAAACCATTAAGGTTTTATGAAGTGTTGCTTGATAACCAAGGCAATTCTTGACTTTCTCATCCCCAAACTGTGCATAATCATTCACTTGTCCAGACAGACAATCATCCATGTGTTTAATAAACAGGTATTGAGCAATTACTGTTTTCCAGGTTTTATGATAAGAACTGGGACAGTCCTGACATTGTTTATTTTGCACACAAGTATGGAAATCAGGCATGAACAATTAAATTGGGTGTGAAAAATCCAACAACAGAAATACGCATAACTCACGGGGACACAAAGAAGGAGACCACCAACTCCAGTTGTCAGGAAAGCCCTCACAGAGGAAGCCTGATGGAAAACTTGGGAATTCCTTCAGAGGACTCTTCAGCCTCCTGTTTCACCCTAAATTCTAGCAACAAACTTATGTGCTCCTCCTCAACATATTCATTCATGACTTCAGCATACAACGCATGGTCCCTCTACTGCCAAGGCCTTTCCCCGACCCTTTAGCTAGTGGATAAGACCCATGATTAACAATCATCTCTTTCCAGAAAACATTCCCTGACACAAACTGGATGGACCTGCCACTCCACTCCCCCCACCCCCTGCAAAACCTTGAGTTATATTACTCATGATTGGAAGGCCAGAATCGTGTGTTATTCTTGGTATCCCTATAGATATTATTTATTGTGTTCCCAAATAATGGTGTGTCAATAGATGAAAACACAATTTTGCTTGAGACTTATTTTTACTGGTGTAAACTTCTAAATTTAAGGTCAGCAGCTTAGAACTCTTAACTTCCAGATAGATAGATAGATAGATAGATCGATATTTCCAGACAGTGTCATTAATTCCACATCCAGAACTCCCCACCCTTCCCCCAAAATTCACAAATTACTTTTGATTTCTAGGATCTTTTATTTTAAGAGTTAAAAGCAAACAAATTGATTGATGTTATACCTGGGTAGATGGTCAATCTGAGCCTATAAATCAAAGTTTGAAGCTATTTTTTCTAAGTTTTAACTTATCCTCTACTGATTACTATCACCTTACAAAAGCACATACACATACATGTACATGTAGGTATATATGTTCATCCATATACGTCCATATACATAAAGGTGAATATATGTACATATATATATGTATACATACAGAGCGAGATGAAGACAGACAGAGGCAGAGAGAGAGAGAGAGAACACAAGTCTAAACATAACCCTAAAATAAGGCTGTCTTAAAAAAAATGTATACCCTATTACCTGCAACACAGATTACAGTGTATACATATTATGAGCAGTTGATCCTTAACTTACTTGGAGGCTAGAGCAGGGACTCATAGAATCAAGTAAATGTCATTAGTGACAATTTTATTTAGCTGCCTTAATTACATGGAGATGGTATTGGTGACCTTTTCCTTTCTCTTTTCTCCTTAATGCCCATCTTAGGAAAGTTATATACTGTCAAATGGTAAGAAAAGTTTAATTTTGTCCACAAAAGACACCGAAAGCCGTTACAAAACCCGGAAAGCAAGATGCCACACGAGGGTTGCCGACGACGTGTGAACAACTGCAGAAACCATTATTTCACTGGGTTTATGTAAAAAGACAACCTGAGGGCTTCAGTAATGCACATACGAAACCAGCCCCAGATAATGCTTTGAAACTATCTTTTAAATGAACTGTCTTGGAGTCCTATAGTTCATCAAAGGTTTCCTGTCTCCAAAAGGTCAACACTGTATCCCTTACCCTTTCTGAATCTCAGAATATCTTTTCAGCAACTCATTTCAGAAAGGTGAGCAGGTGTCTCTCGGTCCTAACAATCATGATTCCACAGCTCACAGATTCTTAAGATAAATCATTAGACAGATATCATATATGGTCTTTTGTCTGTTTTTCAGGCTCAAGTTTTTAAAAAAAGTCAATAGTTTTAGGATAGCTATGAGCGCTAAAACCCTGATTAAATGAAATAGGGTCAAAAAGTTAGGATAACATAAACTTTAACTTCCCTACTGACTGAAAATAACTCCCTTCTTTCAATTCAGAATTTGTTGCAACAGTTAGGTCCTAAGGATAAAGCTTAGCCAGCTTTGGCACCACTTCATCTTAATTCTTCTCTCTCAGGCTCCTACGAAACAAGTTTTGTGTCCACGACACCCCTCCAGTCTTACTAAAAGGCCCAGTTGAGTTGAAACCTTTGAACACATCAGCTTTCTCACCTTTAGGAGAGACTGAAAATCCCTCGTTGGGATACCATTTGTAGAGCAACTCTTTCCATGACTATCATTTACAACTGGCCTTGGCAGAAAAGCTGAAAAATAACTAGCTGGGTCGATCCAGGGTCAGTCATTTCTTTTTCAGCAGTACCTAATTTATTTTTTGTACTGAAACTTTAAGTTAACAAACTGATAACAAGACATTGTACTAGAGTAAACTGTATATGGATTTAGTAAAACAGCTGTTATGGACTCAATGTTTCCCCCCAAAATTTATATGTTAAAGTGCTAACCCCCAATGTGATGGTATTAAGAGGTGGGGGCTTTGGGAGGTGATATGGTCAGAGGGTAGAGCCCTCATGAATGAGATTAGTGCTCTTATAAAAGAGACACCAGAGAGCTCCCTTGTCTCTTTCCCCATGTGAGAATACAGCAAGAAAATGGCCATGTATGAACCAGGAAGCAGCTTTCAGAAGACACTGAATTTGCTGACACCTTGATCTTGGACTTTCCAGCCTCCAGAACTGTGAGAAATAAGTTTCTATTGTTTAAGGTACCAGTCTATGGTACTCTGTTAGAGCAGCCTGATGGTACTAAGATAGCAGTCAATGCAAACATTTCTCTTGTATACATATAAATGTACCCTGTTCTGACCATGAAGCCTCCTCCACAGGGAGATGGTAGTAATCCTGTGTCTCAGCCACAATCATGGTCTGTTTGATTCCTCCTGCTCTGCTTCTCTTCATTTGTGCTTGGTATGGGTTTGTAGCCTCCCTTTGCATTTACTCAACTGTAAGAACTTTACTGACCCAGCCACAAATTTATATTGGTAGAGTTTTTCTAATGTTTCTGCCTTTGTCCTCACCATTCACTGCCACTGTTTCCCCAACACACACACACACCGTGTTCTTTTCTTTCTTATACTCAGCAGAGCTCTGGGCCAGATGAGGTCACCTCACCTGAACTTGGTGATTGTGTTGGTAATTGTGTTGCGCTGGGAGCACTCCACTCCCTTTGTAAGTCACTCTCTGCATCTCAGGTCAAAGCTGGACTTTTGGTCACACTACCCAGTCCTGAGAGCCTCCCCTGCTGCCATCCATAGAATCAACAACAGCACTGGTCACAGCAATTACCAGGCCACTGGGACTGTATCATTTAAAGTCCATGCTGTTCACACCAAGTCCCACAGCTAAATGCCCAGATCAGCCTAACTCATTGGCTTCCTTATCAGATGCACAAGACTGCTTACTCACCTCCTGGTCTCTGGGTGGAGAACAACCGGCCACCTGGCTTAATGCACCAGGGAAAACAGTACCCCAGGAAACAAAGCAACCCTGTCCCTTTCCTCCACTTCAGTACACACCCCACATTCCTGTGGTGCATCGGGATTAGAGGAGCAGGCTGCTGATACACTGGGAGTGCTGTCTCTCCAGCTGCAGCGCTTCAACACTAAACCCTCAAACCCATGCAATGTAGAACATATAAATAAGGCTCTGAAATAATAAAGTTGGGGTTTCTTATCAATCCCTCCATCTGCCCCCAAAGAGAGAATCTATCCCATAAAACCCCCAAATGAACAGACAGCCACTATAATATTATTAATCACAGACATTTATTGAGCACTGACTATTTTCAGGGTATTCCATAAGGTACTAGGGATACAGAGACAGCACAGACCCTGCACCCACTGAGTTCCCAATCTAGTGGGGAAGTGTGTGTGCACATACAGAGTGTGTGCATATGTGTGTGTGCATGCACATGTGGGCATCCTTCATTTCTTCCTGTCATAAACTGATTCATTCACAAATAGATCATGAGTGTTCACGTGTCTCCATGTCAGATTCCGTGCCCTAAGCTGGGCAAGGAATGTAATATTCCCATCCCATGCTGCAGATTGCAAGCATCCTCACATACATAGTTTCATGTAATTTCTTTTAGGCCCCTATTATAGATCTTCCATTTTCCTAAAGTATAAAAGCTCTAAAACAAGATTATCATTTAATGAGTCAGTCCTGGGAAAACCTAAGGTAACACTTTTTCACAGTGATAGAAGAATTTCTTCAGGCCTCAGCACTCTTGAACCTCAACCTCCTCTCCCAGCACTGCCTGTTCCCACACTGCTTACCCTTGGTGAGAGGAACAGATGTCGTGGTTAAGACTCCAGTTCCAGTTCAATCCTGGCTTCACCATCACTGGCTCCATAACTGAGAGCAAGTGACCTAACTATGCCTGGATTGTTCTATCTTCCACAAAACACTAAAACATGAACGCAACTCAGCCAAGTTCTTTGACACTTTCTAACAAGGATCACCTTCCCTCCAGTTTCCAATAACATGTTCCTCATTTCCATCTGAGACCTCATCAGAATGGCCTTTACTATCTGTTTCTACCAACATTTCTACAACATTCTGTACATGATTATTTATGTATTCTCTGAGAAGTAAACTTTCTCTTCAGCTCTCTTTTCTTTCTGAGCCCTGACCAGAATCACAAGAAAATCCCTTCACAAGAAGATATTGGCAAACCAAATATCTGATAAGGGGTTAATATCCAAAATATATAAGGAGCTCATACAACTCAGTAGCAAATCACCATCATCATCATCACCATCCAAATAAAAATGAGAAGACCTGAATAGACATTTTCCCCCCAAAAAGCATACACACGGCCAACAGGTATATGAAGGGATGTTCAACTAGTCATCAGGGAGGTGGAAATCCAAACCACAATAAGATACCACCTCACATCTGTTAAGATGGCTATTATCAAAAAGGTAGGACATGAGTGTTGGTGAAGATGAGGAGAAAAGCGAACACTTGTGCACTGGTGGTGGGAGTGTAAATTGGTGCAGCCACTATAGAAAACAGTATGGAGGTTTCTCAAAAATTTAAAAATAGAATTCCTTATGATTCAGCAATCCCACTTCTGGGAATACATCCAAAAGAAATGAAATCATGATCTTGAAGAGGTATCTGCACCCCATGTTCACTGCAGCATTATTCATAATAGCCAAGGCATGGAAATAATCTAAGTGTCCATCAATGGAAAAATGGATAAAGAAAATGTGATATATTTGCATTATAAATGTGATGCCATTTGAAATAACATGCATGCATCTTTAGGGCATTATACTAAGTTAAATATGTCAGAGAAATCTAAACACTGTATGATCTCATTTGTATGTGGATTTTTTTCTCAATTTTAAAGATTTAATAGGCTGGAGAGCCTGGGTGGCTTAGTCGGTTAAGTATCCAACTTTGGCTCAGGTCATGACCTTGTGGTTTGTGAGTTCCAGCCCCATGTCAGGCACTGTGCTGACAGCTCAGAGCCTGGAGTCTGCTTTGGATTTTGTGTCTCCCTCTCTCTCTGCCCCTGCCCCGCTTCCACTCTGTCTCTTTTTCTCCCTCAAAAATAAATAAACATTAAAAAAAATTAGGAAAAAAAGATCTAATAGACACAGAGAGTAGAATGATGGTTGTCAGGGATTGAGGGTGGGAGAAATGAAGAAATGTTGGTGAAACGGTACAAATTTCCAGTTAGAAGATGAGTAAACTCTGGGGATCTAATGTACAATACAGCATGGTGACTATAGTTAATGGTATCGTATTATATAGTTGGAAGTTGCTAAGAAAGGAGATCTTAAATGTTCTCACCACACCAAAAAAAAAAAAAAAGTAATTATGTGAGGTGACCGATGTGTTAACTAATCTTACTAAGGTAATCATTTTTCAATATATACATTTGTCAAATCATCATGTTGCACACCTTAAACTTACACAATGCTATATGCCAATTATAGCTCAAGAAAGCTGGGAAAAAAAAGTTTTTGCACCTTAAAACTTTTCCAGTCTCTACCCATTCCCAGTTCCAAACCTGCTTCCATATTTTTAGGTATGTGTTATAGCAGCATTCCACTCCTTGGTACCAATTCCTGTCTTAGTCTGTTCAAGCACTGTCACAAAATGGACTAGGTGGCTTAAACAACAGACACTTAGTTTTCACAATACTGGGAGCTAGAAGTCTGAGATCAGCGTGCCAGCATGGTCAGATTTCTTGGTGAGAGCCCTCTTCTTGGTTGACAAACAACCATCTTCTCTTTGTACTCTGCACAGTGCAGACAGAAAGGCAAGCTCTCTCTCATCTCTTCTTATAAGGGCACGAATTCCATCATGAGGGCTCCATCCTCGTGACCTATCTCTCAAAAGCACCAGCTCCAAATATCATCACACTGGGGTTGTGGTTTCAACATATGAATTTGAGCCTTAGGTTAAGTCACTTGTTGAAGATCATATAACCTAAAACCTGTTCCTGACAATATTTGTCAGATCACAGTGAAATGCCACTCACAAGGGCTTGCTCAGGTAGGGACCAGGATGCTAAGTATGATGACAGAAAAATAAGAATCATGAAATATTCACAGAAAAATGTAATTCCATAAATTCCCCAGTATAGAAATAGAAAAATTTTAATGAAAATTCTTATAGACAAAAATTAACAAATACATAACTTTCCTTTATAAATGGCCATATCATTAGCATAAAAGAGAGGACCAAAATCTTTAAATTATCTTATTCTTTAATATATATTTCTGTAATTTGCTTTACGATGCAAATTTCTCTCGCAAACTTGTTCAGAGAGAATATAAAGAATAATTTTGACACAACCAGTTTTATTTAGCTCAAATTGTGACCTCGCCCATCTGAATTAATGAAGCTTATACTAATTTATTATTGCTGTTGTACCAAAGTACATTAGTAGCTTAAATAACACAAATTTATTATCGTATACTTCTAGAGGTCAGAAGTTCAAAATGGGTCTCACTAGACTAAATTCAAGGTGTCATCACATTTGCATTCCTTCTGGAGACTCTAAGGGAGGATCTTTTCCACATTCCAGAGGCTCCCCACATTTCCTGGCTCCTGGCCCCCTTCCATTGCCAAAGCCAGCAATGGCCGGTCAAGTCTTCACCATCAAACACTGAGTGGGGCTCTATCTTACAAACTGGGAGATATGACCTGAGCCGAAATCAAGACTTGGACGCTCAAACAACTGAACCATCCAGGCGCCCAAAGTTCTGGCTCTTCTGCCTCCCTCTTGCCTGTGCAGATACACTTGTGATTACTTACATTAGGTCTACCCACATTAATCTAGAATAATCTTTTTATTTTAGGGTCAGCTGACTGGCAACCTTAATTCCATGTGGAAACTTAACTTCCCCTTGCCACATAAATTAATATGTGCACACGTTCTGATGACTAAGACGTTGACTTTTTTGAGGGGCCATTATTCTGCCTATCATGTGCCTTTTCCTATATTCCAGATGCCAGGGAGCAGAAACACTGGCTGTCGAATGTTATGGCAATTAGGCTACAACACATATTTTCCAATGACCATGTTCAATCGTGTCAGTGATCCTCACTTTCAAAAAGGACACTTCCCAGATGGAAGAAGGCAGTTCTTGGAAACACACCAGGAGGAACAAAATAAAAGGGAGCCTAAACTTTGATGTGCCAAATGTGAATACTAAGGCAAAAGAACAAGAGGTATACTGTGGAACAAATATATTCAAACAATATCTTTTTCTTAAAAAAATTTTTTTTTAACATTTATGTCTTTTTGAGAGACAGAGAGAGACAGAGCATGAGCGGGGGAGGGGCAGAGAGAGGAGACACAATCTGAAGCAGGCTCCAGGCTCTGAGCAAACTGTCAGCACAGAGCACGATTTGGGGCTCCAATCCACAAAGAGTGAGATCATGACCTGAGCATGACCTGGCTCAACCAACTGAGCTACGCAGGTGCCCCCATATATTTTTCTTATAAGGATAACAATATAGAGATAACTTCTTTAGGTGAATCTAATATGTGAAATGACAGATTAGCCCATAGGATATAATTGTATTCATGTCAAACACTAATTAACCAGCATTTAACATATCTCATTAAATTCAAATAATTATTATATGAAACATTAAGAAAGAAGAAAATGTTGCCAATTACACTGCAGCATGCCACTGATGTAAGCACAAATGATTTTAGTAATGTGAAAATGTGAAAAAATAATCTTAGCATTGATGACATAGGTTACTACACATGCTTGATTACTGCACATATATAGATATATCTGAGGAAGAGGAAAAGAAGACATATACAAGAATATGGCAGGGTTGCCACCATTAGAAGCCTCAAATTGAGGTTAGAGGATTTTACACATAAAATAATCAGAAAGCATACAAAAGTATATTTTAAAAGTAGTAACTGTGGAATATTGGAGCTGACTCATACTGGATCTAATGAGATATTTGTTAAAATTTTCATGAGTTTTGCAAGCCATTTTTAGCTTGAAATTGGCCATTGTGGGAATAGTTACACCACAGAAATTAACAGACACTATATAAATCAAGGCTCTTTTTCTTTCTGAAAAGCCAGTTTACCAGCACACCACTAACTAAATTTCAAAAGTAAGTGGCAAGATATATCATGGGAGCTATTAAATAAATGATTCATTATATGAGTCAACATATAGAAGTATGCCTTACATAGTATTATCCAGAAATTCATCTTCTATATGCAATATTTGACCAAAGGGGCTTATATACCTGTTCAGCCATTTCCTATCCCCAACAAAAAGAGCATGAGGACTCTGGAAAACACATTGACATTTGTCAGTGGCATTTCAATCAAGAAATTTTATGCAAGATATCTCTTTACATTGCCACAAATGGAAAGGTTCAACTCACCTACCAATCTGGAAAAACTGATTACATCATTTTATGCTCAACAAAATCAAATGAGACTTAGGTGAATGAGCACGGTTTTATTACTAAAGATGATCAAGATGTGCTTTGCATCTACAAATCTGCAATTTGTAGAGTCTGATAGTGTTCAAAGAGGGCCTACCTTCACTTGATCTTAGCCAAAAGGCTGAGAAGTGATGGGGAGGGCCTACCTTAAGTCTCCACTGCCAAGATAGGGTTCTAAGCAATGACAACCAGATAAAATGTTTCTGCAACTCACTTATCAAGTCTTTGTATTGGGAAAGCAAGTTAAACAAATCATAGAATATTGTGGTTTGATTGGCATTATGTTACAATTCACAAGCAATGGAGCTCCATCTCTTGACCCAAATAGATTTCTCACTGTCCATTAAGAAGACTTGTAAGAATCCCCAGAATTTCAGCTCTGTGAGGAAACTCATCATACTCAAGCCAACAAACCAAGACTAAGACTTTGAATCTCAGTAAGATTCTTAGCAAAGAAGTAAATAAAATCTAGATGGGAACAACTTTCCCAAATAAAATCTCTGAAAACAGCACCAATAACCAGAAAACTAAAGAAAAATTAAACTATGTAGCTTCCTATCACTGAACACTGCATGTCTGTCATTTAAGAGTGAAAAAATTTAAGAAATACGTGACCAGACACTTAAACTCAACAGGTGCAATGATTTTCCTGTAGTTATTTAAGGCAAATAAATCTATATCAAATACTTCAGCCCCAAGTAAATTTGATGAGATAAAAAAAGGATGAGATTTGGGGCTAGAAGGCATGAGGTCAAATTCTAATTCTGCCCTTTATAGGATGCATGACCCTGGAGAATTCAATCTTCTCCCTTTTGCAATTATCACCATGAAGTCAAACGCTGTGACTGCTTCCTGAAGTGGATGATCTAAGTTTACTGGTCTGGAAACGTATTTACCTGGACCCACAGGATTATTTATAGAAATGACCACATGAGGTCTAGTCAACTCTCTCAATTTTATATTCAGGATACTGAGGTTATATTTATAAAAGTAGGCATAACTCATCAGTAAACTCAGATCAAAGGACTCAAAAAGAAGATGCCTGAATGTCACAGAAATTCTCATAGAATTCTACCTGACCCTTTCCTAGGGTCCTTGTCTCCCTACCTTGCACCGGAATTTCTTTCATCATGTTTGAGCGCTTCTTTTATTTTATTTATTTTTTATATTTAAGTCTATTTATTAATTTTGAGAGAGAGAGAGGATGAGCAGGATAGAGGCAGAGAGAGAGGAAAGAGAGAATCTCAAGCAGGTTCTGCACTGTCAAGGCATAGCCTGAGACCGGGCTCGAACTCATGAACTGCGAGATCATGACCTGAGCCAAAATCAAGAATTGGACACTTAACCGACTGAGACACCCCTGATCACTCCTTTTAGATTCATGTAAGATTCCTGCCTGTATCCCTCTTGCAGATTGTACTGTGATGCCATGTCTACAGTAAACACTCTGCCAATTTTTGTGGAATAAATGAATAAATAGTTAATGGAAACAAAATCTATTGGCCAAATTTCCTTGACATAGATCCTTTCAAAAAATCCATGTGTAAGGATCATAACCCCTCTTTTGCTTCAGGATAATAACTGAAAAGAGTTTATACCCAAAGAGGTTCAAAAGCTTGCTTTGCCTAGATTGGCTTTTTTAAGATTCAGAATGCACAGTGTGGATGATCATGCCAACAATATGTTTTGTTGTTTTGTTTTTGTCAAATAAGTGCTTTTGCAGCATAATACAAAATTGTATTGAAAGAAAAGTTCCTAGGGAGGTAGGACAAAAAAACAAAACAAAACAGAACAAAAATCTTTTGAGGAAACTTGAAGAAAGACCAATACAGAAGAGTAATTGACAGAAGGGTCAATTATTTTCCAACACTTTATAAGAAAAGTCTTTGCCAACTAAAATTAGACCATGAGTCTCTGCTGCCTGCCACTTTGTAGAGGGTGATTGAACTACTATTATACTAATGATTTTATATTACATTCTTCATTCCTTTTATTTGTATCCAAACCTGCCAGATCTCTGCAATTATGCTAAATATTGATTTACAATTTCTCTCAGCTTATTCCAACGATGCAGACAGATGAGAACCACAACATTATTTTATTTATAGCCTTAATATGATGGTTTGAAGTGACTAGTAAAACCAAAACTACTCCAACTGTGCTGACCACTAGTGGGATAGTTTTGCAATGTTCACAGATGAGGCAGTAAGAAAACAGCATGTGAGAAGTCAGTAGGCCTGGGCCTCCCTGAGGTCGACAGTTCCCAAAAGATAAAGTTTGAGCCTCTAAGCTCTTCTCTGGAGACTTAAGAATTTTACTTCTTTGAACAGGAAAAAAAATTGTGGCCACTTAAAAAATATGCATTAATAAAAAAAATAGTATGCAAACCAAGGGAGATAATGAAGTTGTTTGGAGAAAAGATGATGGGGGGTGGGGGAAGTTCTAGAAATCAGTAACTTTCATCACTAGTGTTTATTGATCATTTAATTTTTTTGTAGTGCACACAGTAAACACTCTATATAACATGAGTTATATATTTTAATTCTCAAAGCAATCCTGCAAATTACTATTATCTGCCTTTTTCACAAAGAGTAAACTAAGGTATAGAGTGCTTAGATAAGTAGCTTACATCTAGTTAAAGACAAATCCACAGTTCAAATAAGGGGCTGTTCTGCTTTAACCACTACACCAAACTATGTTCTACAAGGTATGATCAATAGTCCTGAAGAGCTCAGCCTAAAGAAGAAAAAGCATATGGGGGCCAGATAAGTGAACAGTTGATCTGTGAAAGATGCTAAGAAGGCAGGATCATCTAAAACCGAGTGAAAGTACAGTGAGGGCTGTCTGGCTCAATAAAAGGAAAATTGTTTAAAAGTCAAAGGAATGGGGGCGCCTTGGTGGCGCAGTCGGTTAAGCGTCCGACTTCAGCCAGGTCACGATCTCGCAGTCCGTGAGTTCGAGCCCCGCGTCAGGCTCTGGGCTGGTGGCTCAGAGCCTGGAGCCTGTTTCCGATTCTGTGTCTCCCTCTCTCTCTGTCCCTCCCCCGTTCATGCTTTGTCTCTCTCTGTCCCAAAAATAAACAAACGTTGAAAAAAAAAAAAAGTCAAAGGAATGACCTATAAGATATCACACCCAACAAGCCGGGGACTGGACAGTTTTGTAATAGCAGTGAGGGTTTTAAGCAGGGAAATAGCATGACTAGATTATTCTAAGTCTCCTTTTAATACTAAAGTCTTTCTGCTGTGTCTTGAGGACGCATAGTATGGTAGTTGAGAGTTTCACTTCTCAAGTCCAATTCCCTGAGGTTGAACCTTAACCATTTAACTATCTCAACTATTCAGTAGATTAGCAATGAGGGGCAAGGTAATTAACTTCCCTGTGCCTTATACCTTCCTCTGAAAATGGATATAATAGTAGTGCTACTTTAGAAAGTCATTTGGTGCATTAAGTGAATTGATACTAAAAAATTATCAAATTACCAACCACATACTAAATGCTCAATGGATTTTGGAAGTTATCAGTGAGTTGATGTACTTTAAGAATTAATTGCTAAAGACTTAAGGATGTGTTAACTAATCTTATTGTAGTAATCATTTCATAATATATACATATATAAAATCATCATTTTGTACACTTTAAGTTGACATAGTGTTATTTGTCAATTACATCTCAGTAAAGCTGGAAAAATAAAAATGAGAAAAAAACAAAACAGACTTAAGCAACATATGTTGTGGGTTTTTTTTTTAAATTTTCTTTTTTAAATGTATTTATTTTGAGCAGGGGTGGGGGGCAGAGACGGAGGGGGGAGAGAATCCCCTCTCTCATGTGGCTTGATCCTATGAACTGTGAGATCATGATGGACACTTAACAGACTGAGCCACCTAGGTGCCCCTTAAGCAACATATATTTTGTACAAACATCAAAATAAATACACAACAGCTGCCACTCACTGAGTCTCTAATATGTGTCAATATTCCTGCAAGGAAGGTAATTATAAGCCCCAATTTTTGAAAGAGGAAAGTGAAGCACAGAGAAATTAACTTTTCTAAGTCCATGTAAGGCACGACTGAGATTCAAATCTATGTCTCTCTGACCCCCAAAATATTCCTCTTTCTACTATAGCATACTTAATCTCATATTTTTTAAATGAAACACTGATTTTCCTTTTGGAATGTCATCCCTTTTCATTTAAGAGATCACAAACAATAAGATGATTTTCAGACAGTTCCAATCTTTTAGACACTTTAATCACTTGTTTGTGCCTCCTTTGATATGCTCTAACCTTCTGTTCACACTCTCCCAACAGTTTATAAGTTTTCTTGCGCCTTATCTCCCAGCATCCTTCTTGAGCCACCCTGCTCCTGGAAATAGGACTTTGGGATCTGGTTCATGCCCCATGCTCTTGCATTTGGCCCTGATACTTCAGGCTTTCCTTTTTTTTCTTCTGTGGGCTAATTTCTTCACCAAGGACTGGAACCTCAATAACCCACTTCATAGACTACAGCCTGAGGTCAGCCTCACTCACTCCCTAAGCCCACTTTCTATTCTGGAAGATTCTAGCCTGGGCCAAAGCTCTAAGTCTCAAGTTTGACAGAGAGGAAAGAAGAATCTGTAGGAAAGAAGAACTTAACAGTGATAACCTCATATAAATCCCTATGAATTATGATAAAATAGTCATTTGCTAGTAGCTTGAGAGAGAGATTCCAAGTGACTGATTTCAAGGGGAAGAAATATTCAAACTCACTTTTATAAAGGTTGACAAGATGAACAGAAATAAATCTGAAATTAATTTAACCTAGAATTAAAGGCAAAGATCTTTCACTTAAAACAAAACAAAACAAAACAAAACAAAAACAAAAACAACTAGTGTGCACATTTAGTGTTGTATCTGAGGTTCCAAAATGGGCAAAAGACATTATGTGGAACCTAATGATAAAACCAAATTTGAGGTATCAACTTCTCAGGCCAGGCCAGCTTTCACTTGGTTTTATATCATCCTTGCTTGCTCCTAAGAAGATGTCAGCTAATAAACAAGTAATGTTGTCTCCTCTCACTTATTCAAAGTCATAATAGGCTACTATTACCCAGGCAATGATAACTACAATTATAATACAGTTTTCTGTTAACTGAAAGCAGAACATTTCTATGAAATCTTTCATAAACCAAAATGGCAGAAAGCAACGAGGTGATTACCATTGATTTATATGAAAACATTTTTTAAGTATTCCCAGACCCAAGAAATAATCTCTTTTAAACTTTTCTGATACATTTGGACACATCTTGCTAATGATTGAGCAAAATAAATCAATATAAAGCACAGATACTAACAGACACAGATCAAAGTTATAGTGGCTAATGCTGACATGCAACGTGTAGTTCCCAGGGAAAGAGCTTGGCGGGGCCACTCTTGCTGCTTGGATTGCATGCTACCTGGCTAAAGACTCACTGCAAAACACATTCTGGATGCTGTTCTTGCTTTTCACCTTGTTTTATAAAAGCAAAAATCTTCTCCAGATTTCTTCTGTTAGCAAAAACAGGTACTAATAACATAGGTCTTTAGTAAACGCAAAGTGGCTAAAACAGGGAATATCTGTATTATGTTTTTAGAGAGTACTTTTTACTCTCTTTAAATGTTTCTGAATATTTTATGTATCTGCACATATTTTTAATGCACCCTCCTTCAAAACTCTTCCTGAAAATTAATCTCTCCAGAATGCCTTGTCCAATTACTCCAACTCTACATCTAGCTCAGGACTTAGGAGTGGAAATTCTCCTACAGAAATCTGGCTTATTCTTGTACATTAGTACCTACCTTACTGCTATGAGGCACTACGTTAGCATATTTAACACTTGCTATGTGGCAGGCCTTGTGTTAAATGTTTTAAAATATTTCATTTAATGCTCACAACAATCTACAAAACGGACATATTTTCTACATGGATGAAAAAAAAAATCAGAGAGATTATACAGAATTCATGTAGGGCCACATGTGGCGTATCTGAACTCAAACAATCCAAGTCTAGAGCTAGACAGCTAACTACTAAAACACTGTGCTACCGGACACGGTTGACTAGTACCAGAAGCAGTTCCCAAACCCTTCTCCCTTGACTGTCTCCCCCTAAAGTTACAAAGATCAATACACTCTTTCCCGCTCTCTCTTGCAGGTAGGCATACCCACTGATGCAGTTCTGGTCGACAAGATATTAAAGGAAAGTGCTGGAATGTTCTGGCAATGTTTTCCCCCTTGATTTAAAAAAAAACAAACCTTCTTTCACCCATCTTTTTTCATTCTGTTTTGGATGCTTTTATACAAATATAATGTCTGGATCTAGGGTAATCATCTTGCTACCATAAGGAAAAGACCAGGAAAATTGTACAGGTAAGAACCCAAGTCCTGATATTACAAAAAAATAGTCACCTACCTCCAGACTACTTGTGAAATAAATAATAAATGTTGTTATGGTTTAAGGCACTTTTTGTTTGGTTTTCTATTACTTGCAGTTGAACGTACTCCTAACTGATAAAACTACCCCACTGCCCCTGGACAGCAAAACTCAATGAGGTTCAGTGACTTTTGAAGTCTCAAAAAAAAACCCTCACTATTTAGGTTTTCTTCAAGAACTCAAATGAATTTCTGGAACAGAGTAAGTGCTTCCCATGATAGCTTAGTAACTAGCACATACTCGGCACTCAGTACATATTAACTGAATGAATGAGCAAATGTATTCTTGAAATAATCATAAATAATCCCTAACTTAGGAAACGTATGTCAGCAATTATTGAGCTAAGTTCAGGGCACAGTACTGAAGTACACAGAGGGCCGAAGTATGTAGAGAGGTGAGGCCTCCACCCTCAAAACATTTGTAGGTATAAGGGAAATACGAAGACGACTGCAATGCAATGAGGAATTCCCCTCCTGGGATTTGTTGGTGTAATTTTAAAAACAGTACAGTCTTAGAAACAGCTTTTCAAACAATACATCATTGTCAAGATAGCTTTAAAAATAGGTTAATACATAGGAAAATGGAGAAAAAAGAAAATGACAAAAAACCTGATTCTAAATGGTAGGATTTCAAGCAAATTTTATTTTTCTTTGTATTTTTCTTCTCAAAGTAGAAATTTTTAAAAATACAGATAAGAATAAGGAGGAAAATTAAAAACTACTTGTAACCCTAATGTCCAGAAATTTGAGATCCCTTCTAAGTATATTATTCTAATTTACAGCAGATCATTTTTATTTGAATCTAAACAACAGAAACAATATTATTATAAATATCTTGGAGCAATCTATGAAAAGAGACAACTTCTTAATATGAGAGCCACATAATATTAACAAATATAAAATATTATAATCCATGGTATATCAAGAATGTCAGATTAACTGCTACTATAAAACACTATGATTCAATTCAATTTAAAATCCTTAGTTTTTAATGCTGTTTCATAACTACTATGTGCAATTTATACTGTCTGTTTAGTTTCCTGCTGGTTTTCTCTTGTTTCAATATTTTGCCCTAAGAATTTTCATTAATTTATAAATGCTCATTACTATTATAAGAAAATAATAACAGTCACAGAAAAATGGATCACCAGCTTACAAATGTTCAATTTTCTGTCCCAACTAGTGTAAGATGCTGAGAGGTAGGGAGTAATTTGATTACTAATCAGACTAAAAACAAGGTTTCAATACTTACCAGTAGAGACCATTGACTTATTATCTTAATTACTTCTCCTCACTAGTGTTTTAATCATATTTTATGTTTGCTTTGAGTTTTATCACCCTGTTCAACTTTTGGCTTCCAATTTCCACTCTTCATGACCCTTATATTGTTAAATCATTTATTTTCAATGACTACTTTTCTCATAAAGACCATCTTTAGTTTTCGTAGGGCTAAGAAAGAAAGAGCATCAGCAATGACAAAAGGTTGTATTAGTGTGGTAGGGCTGCCATACAAAGTAGTACAGACTGGGGGTCTTAAACAACATAAATTTGTCTCATAATTCTGGAGACTAGAAGTCCATGATCAAGGTGTCAACAGGGTTGGTGTCTTCTGAAAGCCATGAGGGAAAGGTATATTCCAGGCCTCTCTCTTTAGTGTACAGATGGCCATCTTTTCCCTGTATCTTCACATGGCCTTCTTTCTGTGTGTGTGATTGTGTCATAACCTTCTTCTTCTTATAAGGACACCAATCATATTAGATTAACTGACCCAACTGACCTCATTTAACCATAATTACCTCTTAAAGACCATATCTCAAACTATAGTCACATCTGAGGCACTGGGAGTTAGCACTTCAACATATGAATTCGGGTGGGGTACAATTCAGCCCATAACATAAGCACAGCCCAAAAGATGACCAACTGAAGTATGTAACATTGACTTAGATAGAAATAAGGAATGTATATCCCAAGTACAAAGAAACCTACACTTTGATTCTGAATTATCTGTGCTGGCAAACAGAAAAGGATCATTGATGATCCATCTGAAAGGGGAACAGATACCTTCTGGATCCCACCACATCCATGTGGGTAGTTTGGATGGATGTGGAGAAGATAATGAAGCTCTCCAAAAAGAACCCCCAGAGCACTGGGCAGAAGAAGAAATTATACCTCACAGTAATGTTCCCATAAGCCAAAAAAGAGTTAACCATATAAAAGAGACCAGGAGACAAGAAGAGTGGGGGTCAAAGGGGACTCTCAAGAGAATGAAAAGTTATTAAGGAATCCTGACCCATACATCTGCACTTTGAAATGTTCTTCACTTTTAAAGTATATGTCTTGTGGTTCACTATAAAAGCAATGCTTTGACAACAATTCTCAAAAAACTTTTAGTCCTAATATTGACAGAATCTCAGTAAAACGTGATTTTTCAAGCTGCATCTACTGAACTTATAACATCTTTTTCTCTTTCCCCTGGAAAGACATTAATCCAGAAAGGCAAGCTCTCAGGTGACTTACTTTAATCCAAATATATTTTCTGATATAACAATCTGCAGCAATGATGTTGTCAATGAAGGATGTGTTTCCTAATTGGAAGTCTTGGAAGGAGAGAGTTATTTAGAGCTTCTAGCTAAGAAAAAAAAAAAACAAAAAGAAAAACAAAAACAAATGGCTTCTGATCAGTTAGAAACCAGAGGTATAATGGAATCCTATTTAACATTTGGGTTTATTTTTTTTAGTCAGCACACAATGCAAATATATTATACAGTCTCAAATATCATTAAAAATCACGAGCTTAATCCATAAAGTACAATACTCATGGTTTTGTGTATACCACACTATCCAGTAATTCTTTGTATGCCTTAGTTTCAGAGCCATGGAGTTAGGCCAAAGCAAGGAACTAAAGAGAAATAAAATGCAGTGTCTATACCCTCAAATAATTTGCCTTTGTGGGCACTACCTAAGATTTATTCAATGAAGTCAGGACCAGTAGTTGAATATTCAAACAAAACATTGAGTTAATGAGGTAACTATACATAAATGTATTTACCTTAAATGCTTATTTTAACTCAAAGCACAAATGTATGTCAGCTTACTATATTTATTTTGTTTGTAGTGCCAAAGGTTTACTTTGACTGTGACTCAACTTATTATCATCTTTCCTTATCCTTTTTAAAAATATAAATCATATTTGTAACAGATCATTTGGGATTTCAAGTTTAGGGAAAGGTGATAGAGATACTTGCAAACCAATACGAATGTTGAATCCTAGATATTTTTTTCTTTTTTTTACAAATTTTACCCCCCATCTAATTTAACAGTTTATTTTAAACTGATGGACATATATGGAATTATTCCAAAGCCTACACTACTTTCAACTATTTGTGTGGGGAACTAAGGTATTGGTGGGAAAGATCCAGTAATTCAGTCTGCATACTACTTCTCTTGATCTGTACCAAAATTATTAATTAAAGCTTAAACAATTATTTCAGTACTATCTTCCAGAATCTGGAGTTTTCATTGAACACGGTATTGGGAAACTTAAAGTCTTGAAAATACATCAATACCCCAGGCCCAGATTATTTCAGGCTGATTTTAGTTTTGAAAATTGGGTCACAGAAGGTTTGTTTTCTCCTCTTCCTGAAAAACTTTGTGTAGTTATTAGCAATCAAAGTAAGTTGGGGAAGTCTCCACTTTTCCCAGTTAGAAATATGTTTCTTCAGCAGAGACTGGGAGAAAGGAAACAGGATGCCACAGTGACTGCCCCTGACGGTACCCTGTTCTCTACACCAGAAGTGTAGATACTGGGATATGCACATCCCTTAGAGACCTAAAGACTTTCCTAAGGGAATCTAGGCAAGGACCGCTTTAAGGGAATTAATTTCTAGATGCTCTAGCTTCCTCTGGGCTCTCCTAAAACTGATCTGACTGAAAATGAACCTCCAAGTCATATTGATCTGCCAGCCTCTTCTCTTTTATAATCATCTTTCCATTTTTACAAAAGGAAGGCACACCTCTCACCATCTGGTGTCTTATTAGGGTGCACTGAACTTGGGAGAACATCTGAAAAATAAATGGACCATTTGAAGTATTGTATAGATGTTAATACAATTCGCTTTCATGATCAGGCAACAAATATGATTGCAAGTAATTTCCAATCCTTTGCTTTCAGCACAGTTGAAGAATCACATCTGAAAGATCATGGAAAACATTTTTTGGTGATAGATCATTATGTGATTTGGGCATATAACCCTGAAGGAATTCAAAGAATTGAGTGATGTTGAATAAACAAATATCTTTCCAATCCCATCTACGTATGTGAACAGATTTGTTAAGCAAAGAGCTGAGAGAAGACATCCCACCCATAACAAAAAGGGCAGACTCTAGAACAAAGGATCAGAGAGGAAGTGAAGACAAATGATCATATTCAATTCACCTCGTTTAACCAGAAACAATTTATTCCTGAAGTTAAATTGTTAATATGTAATAGGAGAGTGAGTAGAAACTACCCCATTTGAATTCAAATAATTAATGACTTCAAGTCTGAAATTTTGTGTCACAGAGATAATTTTGGTGGTGGGAGTGAGTGGGGAGCAACAGACTAGAATGTTACCTCAGCCGTCGAAAGTACGACACTTTACTAAGAAGGCAGAGACACCACAATAAATCTATTTAACATTCATTAGCATACATAGTTACAAATTTTGTGTGTGCGCATGATAAGAACTTTTAAGATCTACTCTTTTAGCAACTTTCAAGCTAAAAAAACAGTATTATTAGCTATAATCACCATGATGTACATTATATTGCCGTGATTTATTTATTTATCAGTTGGAAGTTTGTACCTTTTGACCACCTTCACTCACTTCACCACCACCTTCCCGCCACTCCCTGTCTCTGGCAACCACCAATCTGTTCTGGTCTCTGTATCTATTAGTTCATTCATTGCTGCTGCTGCTGTTATTGTTTTAGATCCCACATGTAAGTGAGATCCCACGGTATTTGTGGTGATCATTTTGCAATATGTACAAATATCAAATTATTATATTGCACACCTGAACTAATATAATGCTATTTGTTAATTATATCTCAGTCTTTAGAAATACCATGTTGGATCAAACAACCAAAAAGGCAGGGACAAAGTACAACGGGCACTCCAATTGTAAATGAATGGTGGGTTATACTTTCTTGTCATTTTTGGATATATACATATACATATCCACTCTCTAAAAATTGACAATTTTACTCACAGCAGTTTTTATTCTGCCTTTCATGAAGAAGGACTAAGTTATCCGGGAGTACTAGGGATGTGTTCATTCTTTCTATACCACTCTTAGGTATACAGACAGTCCCCAACTTACAATGGTTTGGCTTATGATTTTTTGACTTTATGATGGCACAAAAGCAATATGCACCCAAAAGAAACCATTTTGCATTCTGAATTCAGATCCTTCCCCAGGCTAGCAATACGTGGTAGGATACCCTCTGGTGAGGCTGGGCAGCTCCAGCTCCCAGTCAGCCATACGGTCACAAGGCTTAACAACTGATATACTTACGACCCACACAACCATTCTGCTTTTCACTTTCAGTATAGCATTCAGTATAGATTCAGTATAGCATTCAGTATAGCATTCAGTATAGATTACATGAGCTATGGAGAACTTTATCATATGACAGGCTTTGGGTAAGATGATTTTGCCCAACTGTGGGCTAATATAAGTGTTCTGAGCACATTTAAGGTAGGCTAGGCTAAGCTATGATGTCCAGGTTAGGTCCATTAAGTGCATTTTTTAATTTACATTACAGTGGGTTTATTGGATCATAATCCCACCATGAGTTGAGGTATATCTCTACTCTGTCACTACAGAAACACTTGTTTACGTTTAAAAAGATACATTAATAAGTCTAAACAAAAAAAAGTGTGTCTAAACCTTGGAACAATTTTTCCAAACATACCTCTTCTGCATTTTTATCTTGTCATAAACCATAATGTTCCCCATTCTTCCAATTCCTCAAAGCAAATTTACAGACGAGTGTGACTATCACTACTTAGAGCCAAGCTTATCTTTCACACAGGGAGTCAACTTCACATGGATTCAGTGACGATCCTTTGAAGGAGTTAGAAGAGCCGTATCATTTTATCCTCATGCATGACTGAGGGGTATAAAATCCCCATTCCACCTCCAGGACTAGTGCCCAACCCACAAATACACACACACACACACACACACACACACACACACACACACACACAAATAGTAACCCAGGGTGAGATTTAGCAAACCAGAGGGACTATCGGTTGAAATTTTCCACACTGAAACAATTCCATTAGAGATGGCAGTGCCGGAAGCAGTATTTTATAGTTGACTTCCCCCAAATTACAATGCAGCTCAAATTCAAAGTCTCTATTATAATCTTTGGCAGAAGTTTTTAAGACCATTTTTATTTACTCCAAACTCTATCTGAACTAAGTCAGCACAGACCTTTAGCAATTTTTTCATCAAGTGTTTCATGCTGTAATTAAGTGAGCAGTGGAACTCAAAAGGAAGCACCAAGAGAAAGCATCAGGGCGTCTCTTATTGATTGGTGGAATTTTAGGGATTTAAAATTTCTGTTTTATTGTACAACTGCACTTCATTACCATTTATCCTTAAAATGTAATAAGTACAAACTGCTTCAGCAATGATGGAAAAGCTTTCTCAGCTTTAATGAAACCTTTTATTTGCTACTGAAACTTTTATTATTTCCAAATGGTGTCACAGGCAAGAAAAATGATCACTACTTATATTGAGGAAAAACTTGAGCAATTTGAATAATTTTGTTCTTGGATGAATTCTAAGGCATTTAGATTTGTTACACTTATGTTTATTGCTTTCATTTACTTTTGATGAACTAAAAACAAAAAATATACACATACATACACTATTACAAAAGAATTTTCTAATTGTATATCAAAATACTACATAGTTATGCACAGCAATCACTTGTCAGATGTTGGTCTGATGTATCTAGGGCTCCAACGCATCTCAGCTATTGGCCATGAGAGGCAATGCAGTGTAATTGTTCAGTGCACGTGCTCTGAGGCTGGACTGCCTGGCTTTGCATTCCAGCCCTGACATCTCCCCACCCCACCTCTGAGACCTTCAAAACTTTTCAGTCCTCCCCAGCACCTGGATGGCTCAGTCGGTTGAGCACCTGACTTCAGCTAAGGTCATGATCTCATGCTTTCTGAGTTCAAGCCCAGCATCAGGCTCTGTGCAGACAGCTCAGAGCCTGGAGTCTGCTTCTGATCTCTCTGACCCTCCTCTGCTCACCCTCTCTCTGACTCTCTCTAAGCTAAGTAAACATTAAAAAATTAAAAAAAAAAAACAAAAACGAAAAGCTTTTCGGTCCTCAGTTTCCTTCCCTGTGAAAATGAGGGTGAGGTATTTCATGTAAAACATTTAAAAAATGTTTTTAAAAAATTTTAAAAAATGTAAAAAGCCTGGCACGTTGTAAACACTTAACACGTGTTCAGCTCTAATACCATTTTCATATGTGAATATGTCTACCTTTAGACTGGATGCAGTGTCAGAATATGCCATTCATTCAACATTTATTCAGCTTTACTTTATGCAGAACATTGTCCTAGGTAAAGGGGGCACAAAGATTACTGAGACATTCCGCCTGCTCTCCGGGGGCTTACAATTTTAGTGCAAAATCATTGTCGCCATCTTAATAACTTTCTTGAAGAGTATCATGAAGCATACTCTTTCCCTAGATCATAAATTTTCCTTTTGTCCATGGGCTTGGAACTAATGGAGCTTCAGAAAAATTTCACTTCAGTTTCTGAAATCTTAATCATGCACAATTTAATAACCAGCTACAGGTTTTTCCACATTTTAAAATGGATGATTAAATGGTCTAATAAGATTCTAACTTAGCCCAAAACTTGAAAAACATAGGAAGACAACCATGACTGACACATTCATTTTCCTGAATGTGGACATACTGCAAACAGCAGCTGCAGAAAAATAGTGCCATTTACATCCCACATGACCCACGGCTAACTAAAATTGCACAGGAGTTCAGCATCAAAGCGTTAAAGTACCTAAACCAAATTCAATTTGAGATAAAATGAGAAGCTTGTTTAGTCATAGCTACATCACTTTCCAAAAAAAAAAAAGTTCTTAAATTGACTTCCAACATGGCACCTTGTATACCTTGAGTTTTTCAAACGTTTTGTTTATGTCATCACACTCAGAGAATTCATTAAAAAATAAAATCTTTAAGTTCAGCTATGAATCCGAAACACAACTAATGTGGTATTTCAGATGTCACAAACTCCAAATGATCTTAAATATGTTGTCCTTTGCTAATTTGCTGCTCTTGAAAATGTGCAATAAATTCAATTAAAAAGGAAAGCATTTTCAAATTAGTTGCAAGATCAACTAGGATATTATCTGCTTACTAGATGTATCATAATAAAAAACCATCTAATACGCATTACATTGTTTAATTTGGGAGGAAATTGGATATTCTCCTTTCCAACAAAAGGACTTTTTTTTTTAACAACAGCCAATAATGACTGTGTTAACTTTCTAGAATAGATTGAATAATTGCCAGATATATCTTCAGAGGAGTCACCCTGCCCAAAGCAACAGGAGATCCTGTGTAAACACACAAGGACACAATTCCTTCCTTCTCTCCTTCCTCTTCCAATATCATACCACCTTCCCTATCAAAACACTTTTTAAGGATCCCTACGATCCTGAAATAAGGGGCATCCTTCACAATAAAACCTCCCTCGACATTAAATCAACTCACACCTTGTTTCTATGCAAGACGCCACAGTGAAAATTTATCTCAGTTCCAAATCTCCAAACGAATGTATATTTTGGTGACCTCTACTTTTACATTCAAACACACATGTCCCACACTACAGGATCCTTTTGATCCCAGCTAACGTCCCTGCTTAATGTATGCGTTTTTCACATCCATTTTTTAATCCTTCCAGAGTGAAAATTTCAAAGAGACAACGTCAGTGAAAGAAGCGAGGAAAGGGAGGGAGGCGATACGAAGCCTGGGATTTCTGCCATCCTCAACGCAACCCAGAATTCGTATTATTTGTTTCTTCTTCCCCAGCCTTCCCTCTCGCTTCCCCTCTCGCCCCTGTCTCCTCAGCAGGAGGGAGGAGGAGGAGGGGCCGCTGGCTGAAGCCGCCACCTGCCGCGGGGTGGAAAAGCTCCAGTTGTCACTTACCCAGCGGGTTGAGAATGGCTCATTTTTGCAGGATCCCTTTTGGACCCCGCGGCAGGTGCGGAGGTAGGGTGCGCGGCCCCCGGTGCGCGCTGGCGCAGCGACACTCGCGCTCGCGGGGTGGCTCCGCACTGCGGTCGCCGGTGCGCGGGGCACCTGAGCTGGGCCGCCACCGCCCCCGAACTACCCCGTAGCCTCCGGGGGCCCCCACCCGCTGGCGGTATCCACAGCCTTGCGGTTGCTAAGGGAGGAGGGAAGGCAAACGCAGAGGTTCTGGAGAGGCCCGAGCGCTGCTGGAACGGAGCCTGGGGAAGCTGGAAATGAAGCTCGGTCTTCCAGCCCCGGTTTGCGGGCCCTAGTGTGGGAGGAGACCCAGGCCCCTGCTCTGTTGCTCTGGGCGCGCGTTCCCCAAGCATCTGTAATTTGAAAATACAACACACACACACACACACACACACACACACACACACACACACACACACACCTGTTTAGGTGCCTGTGCTTCCTGCTAGGCCCTGGGGAAGGAAGGGCTGGGTGTTGGCTGAAGCTAAGGTAATAAAAGTCCAGAGCTGCTCCACTGTGATGCATTTCCAGTTGTAAAACACCCTAGCTTCTAAGTTCAAGGGAAGGAGAGGTCCTTTCAATCTGTTTAACGTTTTGATTTTCACTCTGATATCCAACGCATGGCAGTTGGTTCATTTCCTCTTTGGAAAATCTCCATCTTTGCTCCTACTGAGGTCCCAGCTCCCAGCAGGCAGTGCTGATGGTTCTGAAGTTGAGAAGGTGGGAACCACCTAGCTTCTCAGTGAAGCATTCGAGAATCGTACTTGTGTTTGAATCCAGCACATAGAAGGCAGGGCTTAGATGAAGAAGCCTGGATTTATACGAGAGGGCCTTGATGTGGAGGAAGCTTAAGGCACTGGACTTAGATGATCTATCCCTAGTCCTGTGTTGCTTTGTCAAGTTCTTTGTTGCCTGACTTGCTCTCTGGCCTCAGGTTCCTCCTGTGTAAGTGACAGGTTGAACACATCTGTGGTGACTGAGCTCTCCATGGATCTCTGTTCTAGCTCAACCACACTTATAGGAAGGATGGGTGTCAGCTCACTAAATGGCATTTTGCTTTCCCACACATCATAAAGGCCCACTGACAATGTCAGAGTCCACTCTCCTTCGCATATTCAAGGTCCTTCATCACCAACTTTCACATCCTTTATCAGCCTCACTGTGACCACTTTGTCCACCTCTGCTACCCTGAATTCTAGCAAAACCAAATCTTGCCCTATCCCATGAATGGGAACATGCTTCTTCCCTTGACTGCTTGACAAACTTCTAATCTTTCTTTTCTTTCTTTCTTTCTTTCTTTCTTTCTTTCTTTCTTTCTTTCTTTCTTTCTTTTTCTTTTTCGAGGGACGGAAAGAGCAGGGGAGAGGGGCAGAGGAAGAGAGAGTGAGAATCTTAAGCAGGCTCCGTGCTCAGTCCAACGTGGGGCCTGATCCCATGACCCTGGGATCATGACCTGAGCCAAAATCAAGAGTTGGACACTCAACTGACTGAGCCACCTAGATGTCCCTCTATTCATCTTTCAATACTTAGTTTGCACACTGCCTTCTTTGATGTCCCAGGTGTGGTGATGACTCCCATTTCTGGGGCCCCACTCTGCCTGGACATACTTCTGTGTTACACTCACCTTCTGTACCACTGTAGTTACTGGTATATGACTGCCTTTTCTATGTCTATGCCTCTGTTTCATGTGGTGCATTGATTTTGTTTCTCTGTATTCTCAGAAGCAAACAACAGTTCGACAAATGTTTGGTGTATAAATGAAGGAAAAAAATTTTAAATCTCTTCAAAGTGGTAGTATTTTTATTGACTGTTTACTCACTGCTCTCCTCAGCCTTTTATCAAGCACTTACTAACTGTTCATTATCTCACTTAATCCTCCTATCCACTCGGTGAGGTAGGTTTTCTCCCCCATTTCATAGCTATCCAAACTAAGACACAGAGGAGCTAATTATTTTGCTTGAAGTCTACAATAGCTCCTAAGTGGAAAAACCAGGATTCAAATCCAAGTCTGTCTGATTCCAAAGCCCACAAGTGTTTTTTAACAATGACAACATTCCTTCCCCCGTAATTCCTGTGAGTTGCCGCAGGAGTCAAATTTCCTACACTATCAGAGTTTTCTGACCTGAAAGATCAGAGCCATCCCAGCAGGGGGAAAATAGAGTTCTAGTTCAGTAGCTTAGATCCTGAGACTGAGGACTCAAGGCTGCTTTGGGGACCAGAAGGCTAGAGCTAGAGAGAAGCAGAGGTTGTCAAAGAAAAAAAGATGCGAGATGTGAGAGTGGCATCTTATGCTTAAACAAGGAAGATCTATAGATACCTAATCACTGTGCAGCTGTAAGTGGGACTTGAGCCAGTTCTGCCCCGTATGTGTCTACTCCCACAGACTGTGGTTCCCGTTTGATGGTGTCCTTATGCTCCCTGTGACTAGGTTTCGCCTGGATAAAAATTGGCAAGGAGGGAGGAGGTACTCAAGAGAGTTATTATAATTTGTCCAAGTCCTGCCAACCCCTAAGGATGGTGTAAATAATATAATCTTATGTAGGTACTAGTTGTTACATATTAATTCATTTGTGCAAATAGAAAATGGTATTCTCTCACTGGTGAAATGAGAAAGAAAATTCAAATACACTATTTAGATACTCAGGATTCTGTAGAAAAGGATCCCCGGCACTCAGCAGACAGCAAGGTACCCTTGGCAGCATGTATTAATTCATAAATGGGGTTTGAGTTCTCCACCCCTGTGAGCTGCACAATTTCACATCCCTGATGAAAACTGCAAGGAAGCTACTAATTTTCACTTCAGAAAATGCTCACTGTGAAAATGTATTGGGAATTTAGCCAGAAAGAATTTTTATGTTAATTTCTAGTATGGAGAGAGGGAAAGGGAGAAAAGGAAAAAAAAAAAAAACTAAATTAAACTGTTTCAGAGACCAAATAGTCACTGGAGTCATTTTCATTTTCTCACAGGAAAACAAGTCCCCAGATGTCCCCAGTAGTATCATAAATTTATAAAAAGATTTTTGTTTTGTAGAAAGATCTGTGGAGTTGGGGCTTGGGGGCCAGAGACGGATATCAGTAGGAGTGACGAAAAGACAAGTGGATCTCCACTTTGGTTAAACAAGAGCTAGACATAGAAATCACAGATTTGAACTACCAGTGACCATCTCCTAGGTCAGGAGTGGGCAATCTATGGCTCAAAGGCCAAATCCAGCCCCCAGCCTCTTTTTGTGCAGTCCACAAGCTAAAAATAGTTGCTACATTTGTAAGTGGTTGGAAAAAGACAAGAATAATATTATTATATGATAACATGAAGGTTACACAAAGTTCATATTTCCTTAAATAAAGCCACATCCATTTATGAATCATCTATGACCACTTTGGTGCTATAAAGGCAGAACTGAGTAGTTACAACAGTGCATGGCCCACAAAATCTAAAATATTTACTATCTGGCTCATTACAAAAAAGTTTGCTGTCCCCTGGCCTACAGTGTTTCTGCAATCAGAAAGGTAATTTCCCTTTATGGACTTTGAGAACAGATACCACATCTTTCACTGTTTTATCCCTAGCACCTGTCACAGTGCCGCTCACAGAGTAAGTGCTCAATAAACAAATGAAAGAATGAATATATTGTTGGGAGGAATACACCTTCCCACCGGTTTATCTTTCTCCCACAAAATAAAGGTGAAGTCATCAAGACTTCCTTATAATATAATAAATATATCATATCATATCATATCATATCATATCATATTGTATCATGCATGATGATTTGATGTCACCCCAGGATGACTTTCTTTTATAAACACCGTATAAAGCCCCAGTAAATAATGTAAGCGTTTCATTAGGGCACAATTGTACAGCGTGCTATATCCTTCAACATTAGCTTAGGTCACTCAAAGCTATAGCACTGAGAAGCTGGAGAATGAAGATCACATGTACAAGGATTTAACTTGAAACCTGAGTTGTTTTCCAGCCTTCCCTAATAAGCTTCCTTAATTAGCTTAATTCCAGTAAGCCATTTAGTGAAGCATGGTGTTATAGATATAGAAAAGGCTGAGAGGGCATGTACAACAGGTAGAGTGACAAACTTAAAGGGACATTCTTAATTCAGAATTCTGAGTAACCCAGATAGGCAGATAGATCCTTCTATCCCTATTTGTGGGTTGGATTGAATCTGCAGACAGATCAGTTGAATTAGGGCAATGAACTTTTTTGGTGGCCATGGGAAATCTATGGTATTTACTACACCTGAGATCTCAAAGATGACCAGGACTCCCTTCTGCCCTCAAGCTTGAAGTCTTAACTGGCTCTGCAGACATGCAGACAAAGAATGATAGACTGCTAAGTGCTATGATGAAGTATGCATAAGGTGCAATAGAGGTGCCCTCTGACTAATGCTCCTACCTTATCCTATGCTCATCCCCCACCACTTCCAGCCACATACCCACTCTTTGTGATGCTGAATATCACTTCTCAGTAATCACATTATTCCCTCTAGCTTTGACCACCCTAATTCTTCCTCACCATCCTCTCCCAGGTATTCTGCACCAGGAGAGAGGGAAGACATTGGCCATGAGGGAGGGAGAGAGAAGGAAAAGAGAGAAACATAAAGACTGTTGGGGGGGGGGGGGCACAACCACTACAAAATCTGCAAGAAGAATAAAGGGTATTCATTATTTTTATTGTTTTCAAGTAATCATATTACTGATAAATACATTTCCCCACCTCTACCTCAAAAAGCTTGTCTAGGAAAGTCAGAGAAAAACTCAGAGGAAGCAGTGCTTCAGATAAGCCCTCAAAGATGTGTAGGAGTTGGCCAGGTAGATGGGGCCTGGGGAGAAGAGGCATGTCTTCCCCAAGCTAACACCTCCTCATTTAAGCTTCTTAAGCCAACACAGGACTCAGTCAGTGTCTGTAGACCCTGTTATTCTAGCCCAAACGTTAATGGAGGCTATGATTTGGAACAGAGAACAGGGAAAAGGAAAAAAAGGGGAAAAGGTAGGAAGGCAATGGCTTAATCAAGGAAAAGGGATCTGAATAGAGCTCAAGTATGAAGCCACAGCTGCAGGGTCACCTCCTCCTCTAATGTGTATTGTCTGGAGGGATCATGCCACACATTCATACACTGTGTTGGTTGCATGCATGTCTTACTCTCGTCCAGCCTCAAACTAAGTTCTGGTTCTCTCCTTCAGTGCCAATCAAACCCCCATGAATTTAGAAAGTGTTTAATACATATTTCTTGGATAAATAATAGAAGAAGTATAATCCATATTTTCCTGGACACGCCAGTTGGAGTAAAGGACGTCAAGAAGGTTATGTAATAAGAGTCATAAGTAATTATTTCCCTGGCTCTGGCCCCACCCACGCATGAGTGAAGTTGTCAGATGTCAAGGAGCTGGCCATATCCATGATTGTTCACCATCAGCCGAAAATGCATTTGAAACCACAGGCATTCCATCTGGGGAGAGGAACTGAGCAGAACCACCACAATGGCCTGGTGCAATGGAAGCCAGGTTTGCTTACTTGATCCAGTGCTTCCCAAGCAGCTGTAGATGGAAGACACCACTGTTTGCCAAGAGAAGAGACCATGCTTGGAGTACACAGAACTGAGAGTTCTGAGGCTCCACTGGGCCTAAGGTCGGAGAATATCCATTGACTTTACTATTTATCAGGCTCTATCCTCAGGGCTTCACTCATTGAATCCTCACATACTTTAATCCCTGTTTTACAGATGAGAAAGCAGAGACCCAGGTAAATTAAGTACCAGCTGGCAAGCGTCCCAGTTGAGATTTAAATCCCATTCTCCATGATTCCAGAACCCACACCCTCTCTCTCTTTTTTTAATTTTTAAACCAGCAGTGCCATCTACACCTGGGAGCTGGTTAGAAGTGTATAGTCTCAGGCCCCACCCAGACCTATTGAGTCAGCACCTGTATTTTTTTTTTTCTTTTAAATTTTTTAAAGTTATTTTATTTTTTATTTTGAGAATGTGTGTGTATGTATGTGTGTGTGTGTGAGCAGGGGAGGGGCAGAGAGAGAGGGAGAGAGAGAATCCCAGTTAGGCTCCGTGCTATTAGCACAGAGCCCGACACAGGACTCGATCCCATGAACCTTGAGATCATGACCTGAGCCAAAACCAAGAGTCAGATGCTTAACCGACTGAGTCCCCCAGGTGCCCCCAGAACCCATACTCTTAAACACTTTGCTTGATTCCCTCCCACGCCTCAGAGGTAAGGAAGCATGACCACACAATGGGGAGGGTAATAAGTGTAAGGTCACTGATCCCAAAGGAAAATTGTTCTCAGTTTTAGCAACTATTCTCCTCCTCCCAACTTCTCTAGGAACAGCAGCTCGATAATGTGACTGGTGAAAAGAAACTGAAGAGCAGGAATTTCATTTATTACTGCACATCTGTTTTCTGACACAGTAAAGAAAACATTCCACATTTTCTAGCCCTTAAGAGTATCCATCTCTAAAAAACTTTACAGCTTCATTTGGTTTAAATGACAATGGACTTGGCTCTTCCCTAGAAGCGGAACAGCACTGGTCTTCAAGTATTCCGGCATCACGGACTGCTGACTGAATTATTCTGTTCTCCTCCTCTCTACAGCTAGAGGGAAATGGGGAACTGTAACCCCTTGGATTTGATCATATAAACAAAACTGCACTTCTTAAACTCAGGTTAGAAGTACATCTATGGCTTTGAGCAGAAGACTGGGATTGTTCACATGGGAGGTAGGTGATAGTCAAACTCATAAAACAAACCATCAGGGCTACAGCAACTATTTTAAAATAAAAGCATAGCTTTATTACTTACAAATTCATGTTGCAACTCAAAACTAGATTGAGAAAGTGCTACCTGATAGGTCCTCAGGAAATAGATATTGACTAGATAAAGATTTTTTTGGTAATTAATATTTTAGCTTCATGTAAATAAGCACCCCTAAAGGAGTTTGAGGGTGCTTTCACTAACAATTGCTCAAGCCAACACTTTCTCCCTAAGAGCACAAAAGTTTAAAAACAAGTTTCATCATTGTCAGAGTGATCACAAATTCTAAACTAATGGGACTTTCCTACTGTGACAAAAGAAATGAAAGTATGGATCAAGCCTCGGAGAACATGCAAGCAGGAAAACCATTCTAGAGTGGGAGTTACAGATAAAGATTATCCACCGGTCAACTGCAGGAAAACCCAATGCAGATTAAAATAGCAAAACCATGAGCTCCTGAGCTGTATAAATGCAACTGGAAAGAAAAACCTGGCAATTCCTTGACATATGTACAGGTTTGTAAGACAGGCCCCACAGGTGACCCAAGATCAGAATTGTGGAATTTCTCCCTTCCTTGAAGTTTCGTTTTTAAATAAGTTTTTCTCTCATTTAATAAAGGCCACTTCAGATTCCACATTTTGGTTGAGGAGAGCATGCTTTTGACTACAGGGTTGATTGTCTGCACCTGTGCAGGGCTGTCACCACAGGGAGCTTTTATCCCTGAGCTAAATGGGCAGTCAGGCAGGGATGCAGGAGAATGCTCTGATGAGCCCAAGTTCCACAACATAGGAAACAGAAGCATACAATGTCATGGCCTTGTCCCTCCAATGTGTTCTATAGTCACACGTAGCAACTGAGCTATTTCCTCAGCTGTAAACAAATTGTGGGGGGAGGGGAAGCAAACTTGTTAGCACTGGGGTCTGCTGTGATGTAGAGAAGCATTTAGCAAGCAGGAACAGGAAGTCAAGAGGAGGAAAATGCAGCTTTACTGACCTAGAAGGCAAATAAATGACAAAGAAAGAGGCAAAGTCTTAAGTGGAAAGTATTTACTCTGTTCCAATTATCCATAATCACAAAAGGTAGAACACTCATAAATGCCCTTCGTTTTGCTTGGCATCATGCCTTTACACTTAGACTTGAGTAGTCACACCTAAGTGATCTTGTAAATTGTGAGAATTTTCTTTAGATGTACAGTGGAGCCATGTTATAAAGAACTGATTTAAGAAGAGGTAAGAGGTTCTGGCTACCCTATTTTGTCCCTATTTAAGTCAAGGGCTTGGGTTTGAATTGGAATTCTGTCACTGTGGAAGGTGTTCCTATTCACCAATGTCTGGTTCTTGTCCACTTCAGGATACAGGAGAGGCTTCCATGTCTCCATTATCTTGAAGGTAGGCATGGCCATAGGACTTGTTCTGGTTAAAGACACGTGAGTGAAAAATGATACGTTGCTTCCTAGTAGAATATTTTAAGAGCTCGTGCAGGATTCTCTGTCTTTCTTTCCCTGGGCCAAGCAACCAGCAACATTCTAGATGGTGGCACTTTCCTCAGCATGTCCTCCCAGGTGAGGGCAGCATGGAACAGAGCCCCCCCAAGGCCCCCACAAACCCAAGATCGGCCAGAACACAGATGAGGAACAAACCTTTGTCATTTAAAGCCACTCAGATCAGGGGGTTGTTCATCACAGCAAAGCTAGCCTGTAGTGATCAATAAGTCACATAATAGTTATGTGACTTTGGGAAAGTCACTATCTTCAGTTTTTTCACCAGAAAATGAGGAAGGTCTGTAAGCCTTGAGGAATATAGTATTGAGGAATACAGTAAGCATTCGGAAAATGGTAGCTTGTTCATCCTCATAATAACAACTAAGCTTTAATAACTACCTACACTGTGCCAGTCATTATCTTCTCTACACATACATCATCTCTCATCCTCAAGCCAATCTTATAAAGTTATAATATGGGTTTGCAAGCTATTCTCAGGATTTCCACAGGTCTAGAAGAAATAATATGTTTAGAAAGGGCAAGCTGACCAAAGCTAAATCAAGATAAGTTTTCATTTTTTTCTTTTTTATCAGAATTTACAATGATCATCTCATCGTGGTACGTTTGTACATTGGTACAATGTACAATGTGCTTTGGTCCATTTACCATGATTTTTTTTAAAAAAAGTATACAAGGGGGGCACCTGGGTAGCTTAGTCGGTTAAGCTTCCGACTTCGGCTCAGGTCATGATCTCGCAGGTTGTAAGTTTGAGCCCCGCATTGGGCTCTGTGCTGACAGCTTAGAGTCTGGAGCCTGTTTTGGATTCTGTGTCTCCCTCTCTCTGCCCCTCCCCCGCTCATGCTCATGCTCTGTCTCTCTCAAAAATAAGTAAACATTAAAAAAAAATTAAAAATAAAAGTACACAAGGAACTCTTGGTTATATAAAGGTTGTTAAATACTACTATATCCCAAATCTCAATTTTTGGCCAGGACAAGCCTAAATTAACCTTCTTCTCTCTCTTTGCAATTTAGCTCCTAATAATCCAAGTTATCCCCTATAGTTCTGAGATGTACTGGGAAGCACCACAGCATAAACACAGATGGCTCTTTAGTTAACATGATAAAAGGAAGAGCTGATGAATGAAATAAAAGTGACAGAGCAGCCTTGTCACTTTGGGGGACATGGACAGGACACCTAGAATTTTGGGGAGGATACCTCTCAGAGGAATTGGCAAGAAATTTTAGTAGAAAATATGGGTCAAAATTAAGGGGAAACCATCAAAATGGCATTCTGTGGGCATTCCTCCCTCTACTTCCCTCTGCTAGAAATCAGCTAATCATTTTCAGACCAAATTAAAGGCACTTAGTTGTCCTCAGAGCAACCTTGACAGTGGTCAAGGTATTTCAAATAGATCTTTTGTTCAGATTTCTAGAGGATAGTTACAGGCCTTGTCATCAAAGAAAATAAGAAACTATTATAGTTGCGGGAGTAATGACAATTTTAAAAATTACCGAATACATGCCGTGTGCCAGGCTCTGTGCTAAAATACTTCACATGTTATGTCTTATCTTATACTCAAATACCATTATTTTCCCCTTTTTACGTAGAAAATTTCTGAAAAGCAAAGGATTGAAGTAATTTGCCTGGAGTCACCTGCTTGTTGTAAGTGGTGACATTTCCTTAGCAATGGCTCTCAGTCCCTGTGTTATACTGTCCCCTGCAGGGTGTCTGGGGATGACGCAAACCGAGGGTGTCATCAAGAAGGCAGAGGGGAACCATTTATCAAGTACGCCCAAAGTGCTAACCATACACTTGCACCACCTCATCAAATTCTCAGAATTCTGAGGGTGGGGGAGGTGAGGTACCATTATTCTCATGCCACAGATGAGATAATTGAGGCTCAAGGAGATTAATGGGTCAACCAACAAAGAAGACAATGAGATACAAACCAAGGAATTCTAAATCCACATTGAATGATCTGTCTCTGTAGGAAGCTGGTTCTGATTTAACTGCAAAAAATTATGTGCTCGTAGAAAATATCAAGATATCTAACTGAGAAGATATCTAACAGTCTGTATGAGAAATACCTGGAAGGTTGCTTGGAAACTCCACATAAGGCAATTTTGAGATCAATATAATCTTAAAACTAAAGATAAATACGATAGTGGTTTACATTCTCAGATATGTAAGTTCTTCTATATTTTGCCTTGATACGATCACATCTGGAACAGTGAGCTTCCATGAGGCATAGCTCAAGATGTGTATCATTCACTGCATTTTTCAAATTCAGAGGCAAGGCCAAAGCTCTCTGAGTTGTGCTCTGAAATCCTTTCTCATTTGGCCCAAGGTAAGGGGAAAGCATTCCCTCTCATCCACGGTAGGTAGGTGTAGGAACAGAGAGAAATCAACACACTTATAGCTCTCTCCAATGAAATCCTCATCACCAGCTTGTTCCTTCTTACAATGAATTTTCTTCCTTATACCCTGGTAGTCAGTGAAGGACTAACACATATCCTACACGTGTGTCCAGCACTTCTCTCTTGGGAAGCATCTGGGAATTTCATGCAGGGTCACACAGGGTCATGCAGAACTCCAGGGTATACTGCTGGTACACATGTATACTCCAGGGTATACTCCATGGTACACAGACCATGATGTGAATGGTGCCCCCTGCATTTATGCAACTTGGCGGCCTTACTGACATCTATTGTTTTATTCTCTGCTTATTATGGAGCCTCTCCTGAAGCTTAGATAGAAAAAGCCTGTTTCACTTACTCCTGGGTATTACAGTCACCATTTCAAAATAAAAGCGTGATATTTAAAAATGCAATTATCTGGGGCGCCTGGGTGGCGCAGTCGGTTAGGCGTCCGACTTCAGCCAGGTCACGATCTCGCGGTCCGGGAGTTCGAGCCCCGCGTCAGGCTCTGGGCTGATGGCTCAGAGCCTGGAGCCTGTTTCCGATTCTGTGTCTCCCTCTCTCTCTGCCCCTCCCCCGTCCATGCTCTGTCTCTCTCTGTCCCAAAAATAAATAAACGTTGAAAAAAAAAATTTAAAAAAAAATGCAATTATCAGAAAACAACAGATGTTGGTGAGGATGCAGAGAAAGGGTAACTCTCTTACACTGTTGGTGGGAATGCAAGCTGGTGTAGATACTCTGGAAAACAGTATGGACGTTCCTCAAAAAGTTAAAAATAGAGCTACCCTATGACCCAACAATTGCACTACTAGATATTTATCCAAAAGATACAGGAGTGCTGATTCAAAGGGGCACAGGCACCCCACTGTTTACAGCAGCACTATCGACAATAGCCCAAGTACAGAAAGAGCCCAAATGTCCATCGACTGATGAATGAATAAAGAAGATGAGGCATATGTTATGGCTTTGTTACTCAGCCTTAACAAAGAGTGAAATCTTGCCATTTGCACAACAACACGGATGGAACTAGAGTGTACTATGCTAAGCAAAATAAGTCAGTCAGAGAAAGATAAATACCATATGATTTCACTCATATGTGAAATTTAAGAAACAAAACAGATGAACATGAGGGAAGGGAAGCAAAAATAAGATAAAAACAGAGAGGGCAAGACTCTTAACTACAGAGAACAAATTGAGGGTTGCTGTTGGGGGTGGGTTAAATGGGTAATGGGTATTAAGAAGGGCACTTATTGGCATGAGCACTGGGGATTATATGTAAGTGATAAATCACTAAATTCTACTCCTGAAACTAATATTACACTATATATTAACTAACTAGAACATAAATAAAAATTTGAAACATTAAAAAAATAAACTTAAATATCTGCAGAAGGTAAAACAAATAAAAAATTAAAATGCAATGATAAAATATGTTTATTAAAATGGGGAATACCTTGGAAATCATTTTATAGAAGAAACCATTGAAATAACTTGTGATGTCTAAATTAAACATGATAGGACTATGGAAAGTATCAATGCCATCAAATATTTGAAAGGGTTTGATGGAGAAGAGAGAAGAGACTTGAGAAGTTTCATGGGAGATAATTAGAAATCGTAAGATGATTTTTGGCTCAGTAAAAGAAAGAATTTTCTAGAGCCAAGCACCAATTAGAAACTGTATTGCAACAACCCTAAGTAAGAGCACACCTCTGTTGTACAGAAATGTATCCAAAAACGGAATGGGAAGTGTTTGATAATAAATAGTTCCTTATCCTGAGAAATGATCAAGGGGAATCAAATGTCCTAGAGGAGATTTTCACATAGAGTTATACTAAACTAAATGGATTAAAAGGCTTTTTCTAGGAAACTCTATCTCTGTGATGGTATAGAGACTGTGACAGTTCGCTATGAACCTCCACCAGCCCAGAAAGAAGGAAACTCCTTCACCTTCCCCCTGAAGGAGGCTGAGGCCTTATATAAGGTACCTGATCCAACTTGATATGTGACCATTTCAAATTTCCTATAAGGTCTTATGTAGTTAAGCAAATAGCCAGAGAATAGATGGTACAGTAACAGACCTGTTTTATTTTTTATTACTTCATGATCCAAGAATCACAATTTTAAGAGGGAGTGAGAGGGGTGCCTGGGTGGCTCAGTCAGTTTGGCTCAGGTCATGATCTCATGGTTTGTGGGTTCAAGCCCCACATCCAGCTCTGTGCTGACAGCGTGAAGGCTGCTTTGGATTCTGTGTCTCCCTCTCTCTCTGCCCCTCCCCAACTCACGCTCTGTCTTTCTCTATCTCTCAAAAATAAATAAACACTAAAATAATTTATAAAAGGGTGTGAGAATAGAAATAAAGAACATAACACTGCTCTGTGTATTAACGAGTTCTGCCAACTCCACTGTGAGAGAGATGTTCAATCTTGAATGTTTTTCTTCCACCTTATGGTTTTAAACCAGGAGTCAAAAACTCAAAAGGGAGGAAGAAAAATGTAAGATGCCAGGGAGTGACAAGCCTGTACAGATGAGGCTGCATGGCCAGTCTTAAAGGCCGGTTTTATAAGGCAACTGCCCTTGGGCTCAGTTGCTCGTTGCCTTCTAGAATGCTTTCTAAAATTGCCACATCTTATTTTTCCAGAAAAGCTAAAAAAGCTTTTTTTTGGTGAATTTTTCTAATTTTGAGAACATTATCAGGCTGCACAAAAATTACTTGTTGTTAGAAATCTGTTCACTGGCTTCCAGTTTATGGCTGCAGGAAGGCTGATCCTTCCCAGAAAAGTGATGGGAAGCCCATGCATGCACTTACATCTCCATGCGAATTAGCACGTAGCTACCGGGCAACTGAAGATAACGTACAGACAACACTGTTGGTGGGAAGATCTAAGGGAGGCTGGATGAAAGTTTCTGCCCCCCATGAGATTGCTCAGCAGGGTTTGAAGGGTGAGAGGATGCCCTGCCCTGTGCTGCTGGAGCTCCTGTGTAACAGACCTGGGAAGGCCACTGGATCCTCAGGCAACTCCAGCCCCTGTAGAACTCCCTGTAGAAGGGAGGAGATTTTTCCCCAAAGGGTAAACAAAAATTCTCAGGGCAAAGAGAAAATTATTAAAAAAAAAAAGTTTATTTATTTTGAGAGACAGAGAGAGCCATGAATAAGGGAGAGGCAGAGAGAGAGAGGGAGACACAGAGAATCCCAAGCAGGGATTCCCAAGAGCCTGATGCGGGGCTCGAACCCAGGAACCGTGAGATCATGACCTGAGCTGAAACAGAGAGTCAGACGCTTAAGCAACCAAAGCCATCCAGGCACCTTAAGAGAAAAATCATTTTTATTTTTTTATTTTTAAATATATTTTCTCTAGTTCTTTTTTTTTTTAATTTTTTTTAACGTTTATTTATTTTTGAGACAGAGAGAGACAGAGCATGAACGGGGGAGGGTCAGAGAGAGGGAGACACAGAATCCGAAACAGGCTCCAGGCTCCGAGCTGTCAGCACAGAGCCCGACGCGGGGCTCGAACTCACAGACCGCGAGATCATGACCTGAGCTGAAGTCGGCCGCTTAACCGACTGAGCCACCCAGGCGTCCTGAGAAAAATCATTTTTAAAGAGAGAGGCATTCTTATGAAGGAGCAGAGATCTAAGAAGTTCAGCAAAGACAGACATGGGGAGGCCACCGGAAGACCTCATGAATGCTGTCGTTCCTTGGATTTTGTTCCCCTCACACTGGGGGGAAAGTCTTCTTTGCTGTGTAGTTTCCTCTCTCCCTGATTAAGGTATAATCCTTCAGTACACGGTGCATCTGACAGCAGTCCTGTGTTTATTTATTTTTTTCATGTTTATTTATCTTTGAAGGAGACAGAGACAGTGTGAGCAGGAGTGGGGCAGAGAGAGACGGAGACACGTAATGGGCTCCAGGATCTGAGCTATCAGCACAGAGCCTGACGCGGGGCTCGAACCCAAGGATCTGAGCTGAAGTCGGATGCTTAACTGACTGAGCCACCCAGGCAACTCAGCCCTGTTTTTAGATTGAAGCTCCAGCAGCTTGTTCATATAAATTTGAGTTTTGGTAGAAGTTTGGTTAAACTGCAGAGCGCTAGAAGCACCAAAAAAGTGACAGCACAGAATGATGGTTTCCCTGTGTGGGGGAATGTGTTTAAAAGGAATAAATGGACAAAGAACGGAGTTTGAGATAGATTGTAAAGGTGATGGATGTAATATATAGATATTATAGCAATGTATTTTATAATCATGTGTGTTTCCTAAAATTATAGGCAAGTCACAGACAGGCAGTCTTTATAATTTTCTAGATTGAGAAGAAATGTGATGAGCGGCATCAGGGTTTGTGCACTGTGTTTTACTTAGCTAATGCCTGACACACTCTGCTATTCAGGGAAATCCATCAACGTGGAGAACAGCCGCATGATGAAACGGCTGGCCAAATCAGGCCAGATGGCATCCGGTCTGAACCACCCCTGCACACAAATGGGTGTCAAACAAGGTCATCGAGAGGCCCTAAGCCATCCAGCTTTTCCTGTACAGGGCTGGTCAGTGATGCAACAAGCATTGTGAACACCTGGGTGAGAAAGTGCTGCTGCTCCTCCCCAGAGCTCTTCGGTCTCATCAGATAGCTGGTCTCCACTAATGTCTGTGGGGCAGGCCACCCTGAGTGACTGAGTGCTAATGAGTATGAGCTGGAAGGTCACATACCTGAGGACGTATATCCAGTCGTCAATCATTTCTCAAGTTTGGCACCACCATACAGGATGACAATTAGCCTGAATAAAGCTAAGGTGATGTTTTTAGTTGCCCCAGGCAAATTAGGCGAGCAACCAAAACCTACCATCAATGGCGTGGAGTTAAAAGCCATATCCAATTCCCATTGCCTATGTAGTCCGCTGTCTAGTGACAGGTCCTCTGCTTCTCTGTGGTTCTCTGAGCAGCCACCAGTGATGCAGCTCATTATCGGAACAAGAAGTAACAACCTGTATTAATAAATCCAGCTTATTTGGGGGGAGCTTGACAGACAGAATTTTTGGTGCTAAAGCATCTGATTACAGATAAAGACCAAAGTGCAAGACTGCCCTGCTGCCCAGTCTCCACTATGGATGTCAAGTTTAAGTTCATTACCATTACCTCCTGGAACAACATTAATTCCACTCTGCAGAAAACATCAAATGGCAACACTGGTAAACTAATCAAGGAATAGATCTACTAACCAGCAGCTGACATAATATTTGCCCTGCCTTTTTACTAACTGGCAATAGTTTCAGCTCAACAGTCTTGGAAATAATGAAATTCTGCAGAAGTACGCAAAAAAATCTATAGAAATTATAATCCATTGCATAGATTGCTAATATTCTAACAGTGTGTGATACCGATCCAAACTTCTACAACGTTTTTAGGATGAAAATTTAATTTCCTGCATTATTTGGTTTCTTTTGGCAGCAAATACCTCAAGTATAATCTCTATAAAAGCTAAGGATAAATAGAAGGATTGCACTGAGGACACACACTGCTGCACGGTTTGCTTTCTACACCTTAACCTGAGTAAGATCTTGGAATTTCCTTACTTTCACTATATTATTTTTGGCTACTTCTTCACCCAGCCCACATGATGTTCATTAGAATATTAACCCCCTTGATCCCAGTGCATCCAAAATTATGAATGTGCAAGAAAACATATTTTGCTTGTCCAAATCCAATCATTCCTGGAATGGAAATCACAAACCACTAAACAAGTTATAATTCTGTTCATGTATTGATAACAATACATATTGTATTGATAACAATTTATTTCGTAAACATTGATTGAGAGCACATCCAGGGCTAGGTTATTCCTGCTGTCTCAAAGTGTCATCTTCCCAGGTCATGACCTCACGGTTCATGCGTTCGAGCCCTGCATCGGGCTCTGTGTTGACAGCTCGGAGCCTGAAGCCTGCTTCAGATTCTGTGTCTCCTTCTCTCTCTCTGCCCCTCCCCCTCTCTGTCTCTCAAAAATGAATAAATGTTAAAAAAAAAAACAAAAAACAACAACAACAACTGGTTTTACCCTGTAATAGAAGGAACCTTTTCAGGGAAAAACAGTCTCATCTATTCACCCCATGAGGTCTAAAAGGTCTATGTATTCTTGATCTAATGGCAGATTCCTTTAAGTCTTTTTCCTTCAAAAAAAGCTTCCACGAGGAATTTGTTAGCAAACACATCCAGAGGTTCCCCAGAAGCACTAATTCTAACTGACCACTACCCCAAGGCACCTGGAAGCTGAAAACTACGAGTTGCGATAAAGCTCACCCCTGGTGAAGATCCTTCAAAGTTTAGGGACGGCTAGAAATATCCATACTTTCTATATGTAAGGGATATTTATTGGAACATGGTGATAGGGCCAAGAAAGAAAAGGGATATGGGAAAGAGGGGGGCAGTGGCTGCAGTTCATTGATTGGGAGAGAATCTCACCCAACTGGAAGAAATTGAAGGTGTTTTTATGTGAAGTGCCCAGCACTTACCTGCTGCAGGGAAATGCTCAAAAAAAAAAAATGTTGCCTTCACTTTTCTCCTGTAAGACTACTTTATGTTAATGTAGCATTTTAAAGAGCATGATTTATGTTTACATGCATTATCTTACTTGACACTTGTGACACTGGAGGTAACACTTTATTTTTTGTTTGGAAACACGGATGATGCAAGGTCAGATCTATTGGCCCTAGGGCACACAGCTAGTACATTTTAGAGTCCATAACCCGGATCTTCTGATTCCGAGAACTCTCTACCTCTTTATTGCTCTGAGCTGCAAGTACTCAGTGATGTGTACCTGGCCGCTTTTTTTTTTTTTATTTAAAAAAAAATTCTTCCTCACTTATGTCTTCATATCTTCAAGGATCATGTTATCACTTATTTCCTCACATTTCCTTTTCTTTCTTTTTTTAAAAAAAATTAAATGTTTATTTATGAGAGAGAGAGAGACAGACAGAGCAGGAGTAGGGGAGGGCAAAGACAGAGAGGGAGACACAGAATCCAAAGCAGGCTCCAGGCTCCAAGCTGTCAGCACAGAGCAGGACACGGGGCTCGAACTCACGGACCATGAGATCATGACCTGGGCTGAAGTCAAAGGCTTAACCGACTGAGCCCCCCGGGTGCCATCACATTTCCTTTTGTTTGCTTCTCAGTTTCCTCTGGTTCTGTTTGTAAAAGTGTTAAAAGTATGATGTTCACGGATCCATGATTAAGAGTTCTTTACACAGGATCTTGAGCTCTTCAAAGTTAAAGAAACTCTACAAACAAGGCACATTTCATTCCAGCCCTTGTTTTTCCTTTCAGCACTTTTGCTCAAATACCAAACACAATTTGCGTTTTGCTTGAGATGGAAAGAAACACTTGTGTAGCTATAGCTATTACTGGGCCATTACCATTCCGAGGTGTTGATTTTGTGCTTCACATTTTTCCTGTGTTCTTCACTTGATGCCCTATCTTGAATTTTTATTTCACTCTAATCATTTTTTAAATTTGAAGTCTTCCTTTTTACTTTGGCAATTTCAGTTGGAACGCTAGGTTTGGGGGAAAAAATGTTCGCAGAAAAACTGAAGGTTAAATCAGTTTTATTCTGTAAACACTGCCTAAATTATCATCTCCTTCCCATAACAACCCAATTAATATGTTAGAGCAAAGCTGGAAAGCCAAAAACTGTGCTGAAAACGTAGAGTTAGTGTGACACCTTCTGGTGAGGAACAAACTGCATTTGTCAACAGCAGCAAAAACCAATTCTGACAAGGGTCCTCCTGGATAGCTTTTATTCCAGCAAACCCATCTTTTGTGAACACCCAGCATATCTCAGGCTCTCCTGCAAGTACCAGAGATACTGACACATTCAACAGTCTAACTGAATATCCCCAAGATATTTCTCTTGGGGAAGAAATATCTCTTATCTACACTCCTACCTACAGAGATGACAATCAAGTATGTTGGCAGTCTAGTTAGGTTGGGTGTTTCATAAGATGCTATAGGGGGCCACAGGGCCAGCCGGTCCTTATGGATCAAGGACAGCCTCACAGAGGTGGTGCTGCTTAAGTCTTGAAGGATGAGCCATTTTTGTGAGGCAACAAGGTAGGAGGTGGGTATATAGTGCGGAAAGTGCCACACACTGGAAACTAAGGGGACAGCACGTGGGCAAGGCTGAGAGGCTGAGAATGCGGGTTTACTGACCAGAACTTATTTCAGGTGCTTGGAGAAGACAGAGCATGGAGAGAGATGGGGCTAAAGCACAGAGAGAGCCTCAACTCAGAAGGGCTTTAGAAGCTTAGTTTAAGAAGTGTGGGTTTCATGGGGCGCCTGGGTGGCGCAGTCGGTTAAGCGTCCGACTTCAGCCAGGTCACGATCTCGCAGTCTGTGAGTTCGAGCCCCGCGTCGGGCTCTGGGCTGATGGCTCAGAGCCTGGAGCCTGTTTCCGATTCTGTGTCTCCCTCTCTCTCTGCCCCTCCCCCGTTCATGCTCTGTCTCTCTGTGTCCCAAAAATAAATAAACGTTGAAAAAAAAAATTAAAAAAAAAAAGAAGTGTGGGTTTCATGATCAAGGCTTCAGGGACCCGTTGGAAGATGTAACCGTGACAGTGATTCGGTCAGATTTTTCCACTACTAAAATCAGCCTGGCTCCAGGGTGGAGGGAAGGGAGGAGGACTCAAGTCCTTGTAAAATAGGAAGCTGTTCAAAGCGATGAGAACCTGAACTGCGCAGGGAACGGGTGCAGTAGAAAGTGTTTTAGGAAAGAGTGGCAGCTGGTATTAGAACATGTTTAAACGTGGGCTCTGAGAAAAAAGAAGGATTATATCTCATGCCCCAAATAAAAGGAACATTTCTTTTCCTTAAACAAAGAGAGGAAAGCCCCTCCTATGAATGTAGACGTCTTACTTCTCTTTGTATGTGGTCTTAGGAAAGAGTTAAAAATATTTCTCATCACATGAGAGCATAATTGCTCCACAATCCAAGCATGCAATTTTACAAACTAAATTTGGAGACTTTCAAAAAAATATTGATCGCACCTGAAAACATTTAATGAATGCAATTTGGAAACAAGGGCCCAGAGACACCAATTTGTATCAACAGTGCTTAAATACTCCCATAAAAAAACACACACCCAGGGCCTTGGGAAATTTGGATCACTATAATGTGTTTTCAGAGGAAGGTTTGAAATTTTTAGATGAACAGCTATAATTATAAATTGAAATTAAATACAATGCGAGAGAGGCTATGATTTCCCTTGCCGTCAAAATAAATCTAAGGAATATATCGTGTCCACTGAGTATCAGACAAGGGCGTGCACTTATTCCCTGTATAAACCACGTCCTGCTTTACATACCAGAGTGCTTTTACTTCTGTATCCAAATGCTAATGGATACATTTATCCATCTAACTCAGATTTAAAATCTAAATATTTCCACTGATGTGCAAGGCTCCCTGTTACCTCACTGATGTCATCTTCTGTTACTCTCCCACTCCCTCATTCCGCCCGGGTCAGGGCACCTTCATCATCCTGAAACACTACAGAGATGCTCCTTCCTCAGGGTTTTTGCACTCACTATTCCTTCTGTCTGGAAAGCTCTGTTCAGATATCTACTTGCATGACTCAGTCTCTCATTTCCTTTAGGTCCTCTGTTCAAATATCACCTTCATAGGAAGGTTTCCCTGACCACACTACATAAAATAGCACCTGCTCTCAACATTCTCTTGCCCGTTACTCTGCTTTATTTCTCTGTATAGCTCTTATCACCACTCCACGTTCTACGTAATTAATCTATTTGTGTATCATTGCCTCTCTCCACTAAAATTCAAATGTTATGAAACCACAGACTGTCACCGACGTTTAATCAGGGCATAGAACAATGTCTGGTTCAGAGTAGGTGCTTAACAAATATTTGTCAAATGGATGATGTTTGTTTGAAATATTTATTAAGTTTTTAGTTAGATGGGCAAGCTAGAGGTTTTCAATCAATTTACCAACCACTTACTCTGTGGCAGGTACTATTCTCTAGCTTTTATGAGACAAAAGACCACCCATGGATCCCTGGATAAACAAAGCAGTGGGGGTCGGACAAGTCAGTTGATAATTGTAGTCAATTATACTTCAATAAAGCTGGAAAAAGAAACAGATAGCTGTAATCCACCTGTTCATTCAACATGTACTTATTGAGTACTTAATAGAAGAGAGCGGAGTTTCTTCACAGGCTTTTTATGTGCCAAGCATTGTGCAAAGGCATAGAAAGATGTATCTATTATATTTTTTAGAACAGCCAGTAACCATTATCCCCGATTTACAACCATGAAACTTGAAGCTTACCAAGGCCCAAGGTTGCCACACTAGTGAAAGATTAAGACTAGACCAGGTCTGGGGGCCTAAGTGGCTCAGTCGGGTTAAGCATCCGACTCTTGGTTTTGGCTCAGGTCATGATCTCAAGGTTTGTGTGCAAGCCCTGCATGGCGCTCTACACTGACAGTGCAGAACCTGCTTGGGATTCTCTTTCTCCCACTCTCTCTCTCTGCCACTCCCCTGCTTGCTCTCTATCTCTCTCTCTCTCAAAATAAATAAATAAACATGAAAAAAAAAAAGCCTAGGCTAGGTGTAACTAAACCAGCCCTGCGAGAAATATTAAAGAGGACTCTCTGAGTGGGAAAGAAAGACAAAGCGACAAAAACTCGAAAAGAACAGGGAAAATCTCAAGACTAGACCAGGTCTAGGTCTAACTCTGTATTATAGTTATTCTGCTAAAGAAACTCAGAGAAGAACCATCTAAACTATGAGTGAGCTCAGAACAGTCTTCCAAGCAGAAGTAACATCTAAGGTAAACCTTCAAAGTAATGGGCCAGAATTGGGCAGGGTGGAGGGGAGAGCACGCTGAGCTGGATGGACAGCCTGTGTGGAGTATCACAACATTGTACTTTCCATAAAGAAACTTCTGGACATTTGTTTTCATTAATACAGAAGGTTAAATTTTGCTCTCTGAATTACTGAAATATAAAAAATACACACACATACACACCCCATTATAAACAATAGCAAAATCAATTTAATATGTGATATAACTCAATCATGCAATGCAAATAATCAGCAGGAAAGAATAATATAAACACAAGACTGAGGAAGAGCCAGTATTCCAGATTTTAACAAAAGAGATATGATTGCCTATAAACAACATTTTCCATTTATAGCATATAATTAAATAACTTATGTGGCAATTAAATTACATGCCAATTAAATAGAATTGCAAGCCTTAATAAAACAAGTTAAAAACAAATGGAAGTTATTACTGAAGCACATCAATTGCTTTTTTCCTACTAAGTTGAATTGACATCTAAAAATTAATACTTACCTGTGTTATATACTTTCTATATTTAGAATAGAAGTTTAAAAATTAGACAGTTACAGGTTTTTCAAGCTAAAATTAAGTAAGGTTATGACGTCTGGATGCTTGTTTCATTCAAGTAAAATAATAAAGGAAAATGAATGTTTTAATTCATCGGTTTTACTTTTATTTTCTTCAAAATTTCATTTTTTTCCTCTTAACCATCCAGAGTGAGATTTTCTTTGAAGCAAGATGGCAGGTACCCAGAGCTGAGCTTTGACAGTATACAAAGCCAAATTTTTCATACTTGATCCAAGTGTTAAATCTGCAATTTACAGTTAATGTACCAACATGTTTACATACCTCTGTGGTATGTAAACCATAATACAGTTTAAACTTCAAATTAAATATATATATGTATATATATGTGTGTTATATGTGTGTGTGCATATATATATATGTAAATTGCAATATAGTTTCAACTTCAAATTAAATATATATGTAATATACATCATGTGTGTGTGTGTGTGTGTGTGTGTGTGTGTGTGTGTAATACTTGAGATATAGCATTATTTGTAATAATACTTGATAAGCAAGTATTGTTTCTGGGAGATGTGCCTCTCCCTTGTTTGTGGTTGTGCAGGGTTATGTTGCATACCTGAGGCTTCATATGCTTCAGAGAGTTTAGATAAACACTGACCAGGATTACTGGGAGCAAAAGATCCATCTGTCCACTTGAATCTCCTTTGTACCTGTCCAGAGAAAAAATATAGAGTACACTAAACCTAACTAAGGTTATTATGGTCTGGTTGTTAGAGTACCATGTTGCCCTCATCCTGTCTTTTCTTCCTACTTTACAATGTACTTGAGAAAACTGAAAAATCATAATGGATCAATTTACAATATTTTATTTTCTAAAATTCTCTTTTGCGTGTTTACAGTGCAGAGCCCCCTTCTCCTCTGATAGGAGAGCTAGGCAATTACCTGAATCTAGTTCAAAAAGGTTATACAAAAAGGGGCCCCTGGGTGGCTCAGTTGATTAAGCGACCGACTTCAGCTCAGGTCATGATCTCACAGTCTGTGAGTTCAAGCCCCGTGTTGGGCTCTGTGCTGACAGCTCAGAGCCTGGAGCCTACTTTGGATTCTGTGTCTCCCCCTCTCTCCGCCCCTCCCCAGCTCATGCTGTCTCTCAGAAATAAATAAACATTAAAAATTTTTTTTAAAAAGGTTATGTAAAAATAAATTGTAATAAAAGGCATACTCTGCTTTCCAAATCCTTGTTTTCTCTTAATCTATGTAAGGCATACCCAAAATAGACATGTAAAGAAAGATAAAAGTTGTCTTTATGGAAGAAACAAAACAAAAAGCCTTAAAAACATATATTCATAATAAATATAAGTGGAGCTATAAATACAACTTGATATAGCAAAGCTTGCAGGTAGGAAAAACCTAACTGGCCATTATAATCCTTCACTCCCCAAACACTTGAATGCCTGCCCTCTACAGCGCTATTAGGTTTTATTCCTCACCTCAAGAAGCTTAAGTTCTAGTGCAAAAAAGTTAAATCAAAAGATAAAAACATTCACTCCTCCTGATTAGCAACTGCTTATCTTACTAAGCTTCAGCTATTCCATGCTCTTCCCTAGCTTGTGGTTTACAGCAATTTGCTTTCGTTAAGTTTCAGTGATATCTGATTAGTAGCTGCTCCCACATTCTATCTACCGTCCAGAGGGAAAAATGCCTTGCTCATCTTCCAAACACTGCACACAGGGATATAGTGAGATCATCTTGTGATTAATCAAATGCTTAATTCCTGAATACATCTGGAGAAAGGGCAATAACGGGACATAAATGGCATCAACAGGAGTACAGGCGGGCAAGTTCTGGGTTTGAAGGGCAAGTGAGAGGGGGCAGCTCAGCAGCACATGTTTCATTTGATTGTCTAGAGCCTCAGTGGGCAGATGACATGGTGAAAGGAAGACTGGAAACTGGGGGTTGACTACAGGTTTGATGCAGGGCTAGGTTTCATTGAGTGATTCTGTAGATGGATGGTGTCCGTACTAGTTGAAGGTATTCCAGTCACCACCTCGGCCTGGTGGAATGCGAGGGCTGGTTATGGCTAACCCACTGAAGAGCAATGAGGGATCAAATGAGTGGAAGGACTGAATGCAGTCAAAGAACAGGTATATTTTAAATTTTTTTAAAGGACTTTAAACTACCTCTGCTTTGGAAACTGATTTCTTCACTGTCTAGTCACTTTAGAAAGGCATGTTAAATTAAATCTTCCCAGTCCTCACCACTGCAGGGGCTGGAAGTGAGGCCACAATAATAGTAATAACACAAATCCTATTATTTCAAGTGAGTCCAGTGTCTGGCCTAGGGCATCCAGCTCCCTGAAAAATCTTCCCCAAGTATTTCTAGGGGGTCCAGAGCTGTCTAGATCATGGCTCTTTCCCTGGTCCTATGGCTGCTGCTTTTCTTCTGTGTACCCCTGTCCTCCAGTCAGCCTCTGACATGCCTCTAGGAAAAACAGGCACAGTGCTAGGATCCCACTGGCTGCAAATTCCCTATTCCTTGGTCAAACCATAGTGTTTGGAATTTATATCTGAAAAATGCATTATGAACACAATTTCAGGCAGAAGTTAAGGCATATTCCACAAATCAGTGCATAATAAATATTTATTAACTTATTCAATAAATGTTTGCTTACCAGTGAGGTACAGAGACAGATTTAGTAAATAAAAGACAGAGTCCCTTCACTCAAGAAATATATGCCATTCTCGTCAGCAAAGCAGACAAATCAATAGTAAACTGCAATGGTGTAAGGTGTGCTTTTTTGTTACCATGTTTATATGAGGCATCTGTGTGTGTGTGTGTGTGTGTGTGTGTGTGTGTGTGTGTACTCACCTTCTTCCAAAAAGAAATGACTACCTTAGGCAGGGTGGCAAGTGTTCAGATTTATTTCAGGAACAGAGTCGAAGGGTGCCTAACTCCGATTAGGGGTGGTCAAGGAAGATTGTCTGCAGGATGTTATTGTATTTAGTAGGGCTTCAGATTCCATGTGCTGCCTTCACATCTTTGAGACTCACAGGGCCCTGAAGGCTTAGCTGTGAGTTCCCCTACTCTTGCCAGAAATGTCCCTGACCTGGTGGGAAAGGCTCCCCACCCTTGTTCCTCTGTCAGCTGGGCTGGTTATGACCCATCCTGTCCTCAGCACAATGAGTTGGACCTCTCTGCCAGCCTGTAAAACTCTTCAAACCCATCACATTCCCCAGTGGGAGCCAGGGGGTACCCTACCCTCTTGTTACTACCAAGCCGGCCTCCCAAAGTGCCTTTTGATTCATTTGGCTCCCAAGTACAACTACCCATGTGGCCCTCTCTGGCATTCAGTGCCCTTTTCCCTGGGCTGTGGGTGTATATGACAAGTAACTCTTGCCAACCTCACCTGGCCAGTGTTGGGTGTTGCATGTTTGGCCTTCTCACACTATTTCGGGTGGAGGAATCCCTCCTTCACCAGCGAGGTGGAAAGGAGGTGCTCAGAACAGTCATGTTGGAGGAGTTTTGAAGGATGAATAAGATTTACGTAGGTGGAGACTTGGAGGAAAGCATGTCAGAAGAGAGATACAAAAGAGTATGATGCATTTAAGGAAGGACAAGCAGATGGGTAGAATGGAGAGATAGTGAGGGTAGAGGCTAAAGAGGGAGTGCCATTTGTGAGAAGGTAAAGAGGTTTTTTGTTTGTTTTGTTTTTCTTTTCTTTTTTTTTTTTTTTAAACATTTATTTATTTTTGGGACAGAGAGAGACAGAGCATGAACGGGGGAGGGGCAGAGAGAGAGGGAGACAGAATCGGAAACAGGCTCCAGGCTCCGAGCCATCAGCCCAGAGCCCAACGCGGGGCTCGAACTCCCGGACCGCGAGATCGTGACCTGGCTGAAGTCGGACGCTTAACCGACTGCGCCACCCAGGCGCCCCTTGTTTTGTTTTTCTTGAAACAACATTAAAGGATTTTAATGAGACATTTCACAAAGATCACTCTAGTACTGTGTGGCCAATGGATTCAAAGTTGGGCCAGAATAAAGGCCAAGCAGCCAGTGAGAATGCCATGATAGAAAGTCAAGCAGGAAGCAACGAGAGCTAAGACCAGGTTCTGAAGGTACAAAGAATGGAAGCCATTCAGGTTCCTGGCCCATAGGATGCAGTACTGGGGACAAAGGAGGGGGAAGAATTGGAAACAACTGCTAGACTTGGGTAGCCAGGTACAAGCTGTCTTCATTCACTGAGTTAGGACATGCAAGAAGAGGAACAGGTTTGAGACTGGGAAGAATCCAATTCTGGACATACTGATTTTGAGATGTCTGTGGAACATCCAAGCACTGTCCAGTGGATGGTTCATCCTATGGATCTTAGAAGAGGCTGGAGATAAAGGTTTGAGTGCACAAAGGTGATACTGATGCCTGGGCTCTGATGCAAGTCAAGAGGAATGTACAGAGAAAAAACGTCTCAAAGTAAAGCATGCCAACATTTAAAAGGTGAATGGAAGAAGAGATGTTTACAAAGGAAACTGCAAAGAAACCAAGGGTATCAGGAGATTGTTGTTCTGGAAGTCAGGATAGGAAAGAACCTGGGGTGTTTATATACTTAGGGAGATGATGAAGCTACAGGATTCAGGAATATTCGACAGAGCAAGGTTCATGAAGAGGCCAGAGCAAAAGGATTCAGAGAAAAGATGGAGAAATTAATGCTTAATAAACAGAATGGTCATCACTTCCAATGAAAGAGATGAAGACAAAGGATACAAATAAACATGTAAGTATAAATAGCTTAATGTTTTCTTCATTGTGAAATAAAAATTCCAGATAAATTGCCTACCACTGGGTGGAACAAAACTGAAAAACAATGCTCCTCATTTAGTTAGCCAGCAGGCTGACGATAAAGAGGCAAAGAATTCTAGCAACTTAAGAGTTTTCATTTATGTGGAAATGTAGTTTGATAGACATAAAAAGGAACATAATCTGAGAAGCACTTAGAAGCTATAGTGATAGGTCTATAAACAAGACTATGTGAAGCCAGCTAATAAACTCAAACCTACTTTAGGATAAAAGAAACTGCAAGACATGTAAAAACCCAAATTGTATGGAAACACTGTGAAACAGAATTACAGTGTTAATTCCTAAGCAAAATAATATTTCACCAAATAATACATGGGTACAATTTTGTTACAATGCATTTGTCACACCTACTAAAAATGCTTTGATTACAACTGATGCTTACAATTGGATTTCAAATGTGATGTTGCAATCAAAATAAACATCCAAGACAAATTGATAAGCCTAAGTTATTCTTGTTTTTTTTTTATTAACCCTAAGTTAAATCTGAGAGTTCATTACTAAAAATGTACATACAAAGCTTTCCCAAGATCAGATAGTTCTCATCTGAAGAATATTTTATCTTTTCAAAACAAAGTGGACTATTTTCTGAGGACAACTTATTATTTCAAAACCAAGAATAAAATAAGTAAATCATTACAATCCACTTAGTGCAAATTTAACACAAATGCACTGCAATAATTTTTTAACAAGCATGTCATAAGAATAAATCATAAATTACCAACACAGATAAAAACGAATTATGAATGTGCAGGCATACAATTACAGATGGTTCATGGTAAGATATATACTTGTACTCTGAAACTTAGTCATTTGTTTTGATGTTTTTATATTAAACTCTTTAGAACCTAATATTTATTATATAAGGAAGAATTTGTCTTAAATAAAATTTAGCTGTTGGTTTGTCAGAAATAACTTTTGTTCAAAAATATTTGAAAATATTGAAAAAATAAAAGTGTTGGGGGAAAATCTTTGTAACTCCACTACTAAATCAGAACCTTCTGATAAGTATCTAACAGACATCTCTTGAAATGCATAACTAACTGCAGTGAAATAGAACTGGAATTATACATATTTTGTATCTGCTCTTTAAACTTAATATTCCTAATACTGTGTCCTGAACATCTTTCCATGCTAATAGCTATAGATCTACCTGATCATTATAATAGCTACATTGTATTGTGCTATACAAATATATTAGCTTTTTAATGACTTAACTGATGAAAATCTGGGTTGTCTCCAATTTTTTATTATAATTAGCTATGCTGCAGTGAAAACAACCTTGACATATGCCTCTATAGACATGTCTATCTCGTTAGGATAAATTCCTGCAGTGGAATTAGTGGGTCAAAGAGGATCCACATTTTAAACTTAAGGACATTACCTATCTGCTGTCCAGAACAAAAGCAATTTCATACTTCCATCCATAGTCCATGAGTGCCCATTTCTGGAGTTACTAATGAGGGTGAACAACTCTTTCTCTAGGTTTGCTGCCATATGCATCTATTGTTGAATGGGTTATCCACTCATTTTCATTCTCTTCGAGGGTGTTCATCATTTAATACAGAATTTTTTTAAGATGATTCATCTTTATGTGTTATTGTGGATTTTTTTCTACTTTTCCTATTTTGTTCTTTCTTTGATAGTTTGGGCTTCTGAGTAATGGTGTAAGGGGATGTTCACCTCTCAAGATTATAAAAAAATATTCTACCATCTGTTTGTTGTATATAATTTTATTTATTATATTCAAGTTTTTGAACCATCTCAAAGCCTATTGTCAACCACAAAAGTGAGAAACATTTCTAGACTCTCTTTTGTTCCACTGATCTTGGACTAATACTTTAGTAACTCTAACTTGGGAAAAAAATTTTCATATCTGCTGGGACTCGTTCCAACTTTTTAAGTATTTTTTTTAATGTGTCTGGCTATCTGCCTATTTTTTTTTCCCCACAAAAAAGCTTTGAAAACATTTTTTCAAGATTCTAAAAAGTCCTATTGAGATTTTGGTATGAATTACGTTGAATTTCCAGAGTACAAGAGGAAAATCTGTACATGAATCTGATCAAGAAATCTTTAAGTATTCCATTATGTCCTCCAGGAGTTCTGTAGTTCTCTTTTTAAGGGTCCTGTATGTTTCTTGTAAATTTGGTCACTTATATTTCACTGCTTTTTAAATTTAAGTAGTATTTCTATTGCTAATAGATCTTTCTCCAATATATTTTCTGATTGATCAGGTTTATATTAATTTTTGTAGATTTATTTATTATTTTTTTAATTTTTTAACGTTTATTTATTTTTGAGACAAAGAGAGACAGAGTATGAATGGGTGAGGGTCAGAGAGAGAGGGAGACACAGAATCTGAAACAGGCTCCAGGCTCTGAGCTGTCAGCACAGAGACTGACACCGGGCTTGAACTCACAGACTGCGAGATCATGACCTGAGCCAAAGTCAGACACTTAACCGACTGAGCCACACAGGCGCCCCGATTTCTGTATATTTATTATGCAATTAGCTACCTTTTTGAACTCATAAGTTTGAACTCTTTCCATTTATTCTCTTGTATTCTCCAGGGTTTGGATAATATAACTGTAAATAATGATTCTTCTGTATGCTCCCTTCTAGTATCTGTATGTGTGACTTCTAAAAATTTTAAAGGATAGGGGTGCCTGGGTGGCTCAGTCGGTTAAGCAGCCGACTTCGGCTCAGGTCATGCTCTCGCGGTCCGTGAGTTCGAGCCCCGCGTCAGGCTCTGTGCTGACAGCTCAGAGCCTGGAGCCTGTTTCAGATTCTGTGTCTCCCTCTCTCTGACCCTCCCCCGTTCATGGTCTGTCTCTCTCTGTCTCAAAAATAAATAAACGTTAAAAAAAATTTTTTTTAAAAATTAAAAAAATTTTTAAAGGATATATTTTATTACTAGTAGTTTTTAGGGGCACCTAGGTGGCTCAGTCAGTTGAGCGTCTGACTTCGGCTCAGGTCATGATCTTGTGGTTCGTGAGTTCGAGCCCCGTGTCGGGCTCTGTGCTGACAGCTCAGAGCCTGGAGCCTGCTTCGGATTCTGTGTCCCCCTCTCTCTCTGCCCCACCCCTGCTTGTGCTCTGTCTCTGTCTTTCAAAAATGAATAAACACTTAAAAAAAAACTAGTAGTTGTTATTAATTTTGCATAGATCTAATAAAAACTATCAGTAAATAAACTTAGCTCTTTTGGTTAGTTTAGGAAAATATTACTTTGATCTTTCTGTTTTCTTTGGAGTGGCACACTATAATTCAAAACTCGTATTTTTCTTTCTTTTGTTTGCTATATCTTTTTTTTTCTCATCTCTTTCTCCACATTTTTAGAGTGATCAAATTTACCCATATGACCATTGAAGTTTTCAGTAGCGTCAGTTATGCTGATTTATTCCTTGTATGGGAATTTGCTTTGGGGGTTTGCTTTTATTTTTTCATATTTCAGGATGCTTCCCTTTCATTCCTCCTCTATTTCAACTTACTCCTTTTTTATGCCTAATAAAAATGAAAGACTATTTGTTTAAACACTTCTTTATGCAAAACAGAGCACTAAGTACTTCACAGACTTGAACTTGTTAACTTTCTACAAACGCTAAGGTAGATATTACTCCTGTGTTATGTGTGAGGAAACTGAAACTGAATGACTAGTTAATTTGCCCAGGACTCTACAGCTGGTCAGTAGGAAAGCCAGGATTTAAAGCCAGGTCATCTGCCTCCACAACCCATGCTTTTAAAAACACTACCGGACAGTTGGTTTCACATGCCCTTGCGTCTGTTCATAGGGGAGTTCAGTTCCTTTCAGATCTATACCTGGAATGAGGTGGCCTCAAAAATACCTTGAGTCAATTCCACTGCCTGCTGCACTAATGCAGGAGCATCTTATGCTCCAATTCTTAAATAATTTGCCATTGCTCAAGTCAGACAAATGTTCTCTGTGCAAGGGTTATACACCTTCCAGCATTTGTTACAATCTAGGGATCCTCCACCCTCCACCCATTAGCAAGATTTTCTCTGTGGTGACTGTGCACTCAGCGGCACAAAGTCCCCCTCACTCCTGAGTCTGCAGGTGTACCCCAAACTGAAATCTGTAGTTTCTATCATGCAGGTGAAAGAAAGGGGCAGAGGACTACTGAGGGGGTGGGCATAGTTCTCAATTCTAGCTAGCTCAGATGATGTCTGGGCAGCAGGGACTTGATTTTCTAGGTAGTGTAGCTCCTGTGCCCTGAGTTTGAGGCAGTGTCTGAGTTGGAGCTTTTTACTAACTTCTCTCCAGCTAATTTGGGTCAATGAATCAAATGATGGACACTGGAGTTACTATAAATTCCCAGTGGATTCTGGCACAGGGTTTCTTCTTTAGTTTCTAGTACTGTTATAATCTTTGTGCGAATTTTTGCATGCAGCTGGGAAAGGATAACCAGGGATTACCAACCTCTGGCATGTTTAACATGTTTAACAAGCATCTGTATCACACAGCAGGTTTGTGATTTGATTTAGGTTCACTTTTCTTTTTTTTTGAGAGAAAGGGAGAGTGTGGGTGCGTGAGTGGGGGAGGGGCAGAGAGATTCTTAAGCAGGCGTGGGCTCAATCTTATGACCTTGAGATCATGACCTGACCCGAAATCAAGAGTCAGAAGCTTAACCAACTGAGCCATCCAGGTGCCCCTAGACTCACTCTTAAAGAGTATACATAGACTGTCTTCATCAACACCAAACAGTCCGACTCACTCACCAAAGTGAATCTAGATCACTTTTTATGATATAACATTTCTGGGCTCTCTTCTTCGATATAGGAAGTTCCCCAAATATGAGCTATTCCTAAAGCCCTATAGTGAAACTGTCCTGGACAATTTTCAAATGACATATTTTTAAAAAATCACCATGCTAAAAAATGGTAGTGTTGGAAAAAGAATTAAGGATTGATCTGAGGTGTTTTCCCATCTATGAGACGTGGTTGAGGAGGCAGAGAGAGCCAGGTCAAAGCGACCTGATAGGTTTTGCTATTCTTTAGTGTTATCTTGCACAGAAAAAAAAGCTCTTTACACCGTGAATTGTGGAAGCCCCTTGGCACATAGAATTTCTTGCCTGAGTAAAGCTGAGCTAAGGACATTATAAAATGCTACCTCTTGGGGCACCTGGGTAGCTCAGTCAGTTAAACATCTGACTTTGGCTCAAGTCATTATCTCACGGTCTGTGGGTTCAAGCCCCGTGTCAAGCTCTGTGCTGACAGCTCGGAGCCTGGAGCCTGCTTCGGATTCTGTGTCTCCCTTTTTTTCTCTCTGCTCTTACCCTGCTCACACTCTGTCTCTCAAAAACTAAACATTAAAAAATTAAGAAAAAAAATGAAATGCTACTCCTCCCCCCCCCCCACCTTTTAGAAGCACCCAAGTTTTGTACTTCTATGGCCAAAGCTACTCTGGATAGAGGCAGCTGACAAATGCATCAAAAATATTAAATGTGTAACTGGAAATCTCATGCTACATTAAGTTCCCTTCATCTGTGTTCTTATGTCACTCCCTTGTGATGATTGGTTTTACGTATCAATGTAATGTCACCATGTTTTATTTATGTGCTTACAAAAAGTCACCACATGACTCTAGGTAGATTATCCTCATAACGCAGATGGGCTGCACGCAATCGGTCAAAAGTCTTAAGAACAAAAACTGAGGTTTCCCAGAGAAAGAATTCAGCAATATAGAAACTCTATTGGCCTACCCTATAGATTTAGACTTATCAGTCCCCATATCTGCATGAGAAAATTCCTTAAATCTCTTTATACATACGCATGTGTGTTTGTACATATATAGGAGGCTGTGCTCATATAAAGAAAAACAGGACAAAAATAACAATCAAACCTCATTTCCTTGCACATAACATTGATGGCATTTATTTAGTATAGATAAAGACTTCCAACACAGAACACTGTTAGGAATTAATCATTAGGAACTATGTAAGAGATGTGATGTAAGGCAAGTATTATATAAAGATGAAATAGATAAACAGTTTTTATTTTTCTACAGAATTCACTGCAAGTTACCATGCTATGAAAACAAAAGCCGCCCACTCTTAATAGGTCAAATTTGTTTAGTAATTTAAAGAAAAATATATGACTCCCATCACACAGATAATTCTAAATTTACTTTGAAAATCAAATCATCAAGAAGTATCTATCTGGAGAGACTACGGACCTACTATCACATTATAACAAAGATAAGGCTGCTGTCTTCACAGAATATATGGATAATTAGTAATCAACCATTAACACAGTGAATGTTCTAATATTTGGGGAAATATTGGAAAACTATTTTTTAAAAACAAATTTCTGTGGACATTGTTTATCTTGCCAATGAGATTAGTTTGGAAAAGGGGTCTTGTTTAGTCTAGAAAATCTTCAGAGTCCAATAGAGTTCTGGGCTGAACATATACTGAAGATCCTTTACAAGCACAAATAGGCTTGGAAATCACGCAGTCTTACTTTGAATTAGCTTGCTTTAGTCCAAGGTATGGAATTAATGATCAAGTACTAGGAATTTCTGTAATGTACCCAATGCCAAATAGCTACTAACATTCTACTTCCTACTATGATGACTCCTTGATTAGAGCTCGGTGGGAGGCATAAAGCATATTGTGAACTATAAAATAAATTGTACTCCAATTTATTCCAGATCTCTAAAGCTAAATCTTGTTTTTCAATATAAGAAACTCACTATTAGAGCAAAAGTAGTATAAGTAAAACTGGGGCAGGAAACTTCTAATTGCACAAGAAATACATGAAAGACTTAATCATTCTAAGAGAAGAATCATTTTCCCAGTAGCCCCACTGCTATGGATGATATTTTCATGAGCCTGGGCCACCTTCTCCAATGAATACTGAGAACCTATTACAGGTTTCAGCCAACCAATTTCCATTCCAGCTTGAAGGGCCGCTGCATATTGCCTAAATTCCTCCTAAGTGAAAGAAAAAGGTATGTCTGTAGAAGAACATACGACCTAAGTTTCAGAAGCACTAGAAATTTTCAGATTCTAAGAGTTAGAACATAAACGGTTTCTTACAAATATGTGGCTTTTGTCGACTTGTCCAGAACTACAGAAAAAGTAGTTCTATATAGAATAACCATAAGCCCAATTTGTCTGAGACAGTGTCAGTTCACAAAATACCTACTGTCCTAAAGTAATTACTAATAGTATGTCTTTTCTCTCTCAAAAGTGTCTTGACTTGGAAAATAAATCACATTGTCACCCTGGTTATCTTATAGTGACTAATACTTAACATACTCATGTAGTCAGATAACTAAGTTAAACATCTGCTTAACTTTCAGTCTGTCTGAATAGGCAGATTGTCTCAGTGTTTAAGTTACCAAGATCAGAATCACTTCTTTTCCTACCTTAGTTGATGAGTAGAGAGCAACCCCAATTATACTAGATTCCTTTGTCATGGTGTCCCGTGGGTTTATTTCAATAGGACCTCTGCTGCCAACAACCTATTATGAAGAATAACATGTCTATAGTTAAAGATTACTGTAAAATAGTATTAAATTATGGTAAAACTTCAAAGTGGTAAAAAGAAACCAAAATACTTACTATTACTCGTCCTCCACGTGACAGAAGATTCAAATCATTATTAAGATTTACATTAGCTAACATTTCAATGATCACATCAATTCCTTTTTCACCAACAGATTTCTGTGTAATAAAAAAGAACCCAGAGTGAGATAAGAAAACAAGTAAAAAAAAGACCCTGTAAAATAGTTATCATAGTCCTATATATTGCAGAAATGTGTTTCAAAAGACATAAATACTACATTTTTAAGACTATAACACAAATGTTAATGATCTAATTATATACTGAGGATGTAATTCCAAGGTACTAGTCACAACATCTAAAGTGATAAAGATTTATACTAAATAAACTTCACGTGCTTCGAGTCGACTATAAAATACTTTCTATTTTATAAATAGTTGAAAATTTTCTGTCTTCAAAATGTATTTTCACAGAGGAAAAAAAAAAAAACAAAGTGTAAATCCCAAAAAGGTTTTCACTTTAAAAAAAAAAAACAAAAAAAAAACAAAAGAAAATCACTGGCTGTCTGGCATTGCAGATTTTTTCTGTGTGTGCATTCAGTTTTGTCCCAAGTGGTTTACAATCAGCTTGGCTACTACTTCTTTTCTTTTGGGTTTTTTCAGAGATCTCAGCCATCCCAAACTGTCTCTTAAGTAAGTTATACATATACACCTTATATTCATTTTATTCTAACAAAAAAAAATGAATACCTGTGTCAGATATTGTTAAGTACTGGGAATTCAAAGATGGACAGAGAACTCAAAACACAGCTAGGGAGAAAGATGGAAAATACCGCTGTCACAGCTGTGATGGAATGGGCCAAGTGCTGCGTGAGCAGAAATAAACCACAGGTTATGGAGAAAAACAGAGTTACAACCCTGATCACCTGTAATGATCACAGAAAGTTCCACAGAGGTGAGGACCTGGGCCCTGAGGAATGAACAGGAGTCCTGTAAGTAAAAAGGGAGGAAGAAGAGCCAGCGGAACACACATGAGGCATAGTCCCTCCAGACAGAAGAAACAGAAAAGCAAAGAGCTATGGACTGAGAGTCCAGGTCAGGATCAGAAAGTAGCCAAGCAGAGCTGAGGCATGTGTTTGGGAACATGGGGGGGTGGGGGGGGATGGGGAGGAGGGAAAGGGAGAGAGGTAGAGACTATAAGTCTCTCTCTATATATAGATATATATATATAGATATATATATATATATATCTTTTTTTTTTTTAGGAGAACAAATAACTCTGGAGACAGTGAAGATAGAAGGCGATAGTAAGTCAGTTATAAACAAAAGACAAAGCTGGAGAAGATGAAGACTAAACTAAGTCACAATGGAGAACAGAACAAAGAAGATATATTTGAAAGGCATGTCAGAGATGAAACTGATAGAGGGAGGTGATCGGCCTGATGGGTAGGAAGGAGAATGATAATTAAAAGATAGAAATATAAAATAAAACTTGTGACTCTGCCTGGAGGGAGCAGATGAGTGGAGACATCCAGGAGGCCAATGACACAAAGGCAGGGAACTCACGCCAGAGACAGTGCTGGATACCAGCAGGATGCAGGCACTAACTGACCAGGGGAGATGAGATTGGTCAGGAGGAAGGTCTAGCACCAGGGAGGATGGCAGATCAAGGGGAAAGTCTAAGGAGCAACAACATTTAAGTAATATGAGGAGGAAGGGGGCTGGAAATGAAGTCAGGCAAGTAAGACGAGAACCAGCTTTCAGGAGACGTGGTCAGGGGCAGCTGCTGCCAAAAAAAACCCCCAAAAAATCAAGTAGGATGAGGCCTAAGCCAAAAGCAGCAGATGGGTAATTAGGAGCCCACCAGTGACCTCTGACAAGAGGTATAAGTAGCTGGGGTGGAAGCAACATGCGGGGGAAGGTGACGGGAGGTAAGGAAGTAAAAGATGTCCTCACTACTTTCTCAAGTGTGGTGGTAGAGGGTGTGGAGGGTTTGATAAAGGGTTAAGGGAATGGTCTGGAGAATGAGAGAGACTTAAGCAGAAGGAGCCAGTAGAAGACATAGAAGCCATAAGACCTCAAGGTCTTAAGGTCAGATTTCTGCAAAACAAAAACATATCTTTTTTTTTTTTTTAATTTTTTTTTTTTCAACATTTATTTATTTTTTTTGGGACAGAGAGAGACAGAGCATGAACGGGGGAGGGGCAGAGAGAGAGGGAGACACAGAATTGGAAACAGGCTCCAGGCTCTGAGCCATCAGCCCAGAGCCTGACGCGGGGCTCGAACTCCCGGACCGCAAGATCGTGACCTGGCTGAAGTCGGACGCCTAACCGACTGCGCCACCCAGGCGCCCCAACAAAAACATATTCTTAAAATAACTGAGCATTTTTCATCTTTATAAATATTCTTGGATAATAGTATCAGGCATGAATATTCAATTAATTTTAGGTTTTCTAGATATATAACAAAAGAATGCCTTTACACAGCTTTTTTTTTTTTTTTTTGGCAAGATGATGTAGTTGTAATACACAAACCCTCACTCATATTTTCCTCAATTTGTAATGACCTAGGTTACATAGTAATCAGTACCTGGAAAATTCTAATTCTTTCTCAACATGAGCAACTACTCTGAGGATTAGGTTGAATTCTGCTCTAGCAATGAAATATATGCAACGAGTAACTAAAGCCTACCTCACCACTCTGGTTGTGGTAGTGATTATTCTTCCATGGCATACAATTGACAAGTAAACTTTGTCCCCTAGCTTAGACAGATCCAATTTGTAATCTGTAACTACCTCACCTTCTCTGGAAAATTTAAACCAACAGAAATTATATTAAGAAATTAAGAAAACCTCATGGTTGCCAGAGGTGGGGGTGGGAACTGGGTGAAATGGGTGAATGTGATCAAAAGGTACAAACTTCCAGTCATTAAAAAAAAAATAAGTCATGGGGATATAATGTACAGCATGACAACTATAGTTAATAATACTGTATCACAGATTTGAAAGTTGCTGAGAGCATATCTTAAAAGTTCTTATCAGAAGAAAAAAAATTTGTAACTATGTATGGTGATGGATGTTAATGAGACTCAGTGTGGTAATCATTTCACAATATATGATATATACAAATATCAAAAAAAAATTTAAAAGAACACCTCTCAGCTCTAAATACAAAGCTATGACTTTACTCAAAATGTGACTGCATTAAAGAGTACCAATTTTTATAACTAAGACTCTGGAAAGGCTATATTTTATTTGATAAACATAAACAAGTCAAATGAGAGTGAGGTCTGAAAATCAGACATCTCTGCTTTTTTAATTAAAACTTTAAAACACACATAGGCATAAAAAAAGAAAACAAACAGCTTTAAGAGAGTGGTTGCTTAAAAAAGGTTACAAAAAAGTAAGTCTCTCAAGAAACAAAATTTACTTTCATAAAACTGTGGACTAATTTTACCTTAATTTTATCAATATAATTATGTTCTCTGTGGTTAAACACTTCATGGGCTCCATTTTGCAAAACGATGTTTTGTCCTTCCCCGGTACCAGCTGTGCCCAGAACCTTTAAACCATAAGCTCTAGCAATCTGGCATACTGCCAGTCCAACCTGAAAAACAAAATATAAACGCATACTTTTAGATTCTTTGCATCCCTGCAAATATTTCTTAAATATATATAATAAACTGAAGGTTCCTCTAGGTCCTACCCTATCCTTAAGGAATTTCGAGTCTAAATGAAGAAATAAGAACAGCTAACTTTTATTGAGCATTTATAATGTGCCAGGTACCACAAAAAATACTTTCTATGCATTGCTTTATTTTATCCTCACAGTAAGTCTAAGTAGACATGATGTATGTAGTAGACATGAAATGTCTACATGTATGTAAGTAGACATGAAGTAGATATGACTAGTGTCCATGTTCTGTAGATGAGAAAACTGAAACTTATATAATGTAAGTGACTTGCCCAGGTCACAGAGATGGGAACAGGACCAAGTCACAGAGCTGGACCAAATCAGTCTGTAGAGCTTGAGCCTTTAACCACTATATCAAAACGTGTACTTAGCATCTGCTTTGCAAAGAAGGTACAGAGTTTAAAGCTATTCAAAACATGCTCACTGGCTTCATACTTTCACTGTACACTTAAAGTATTACACAACAAATGTTACACCATTTAAGTGGAAGAGACAGGCGTATGAGCAAATTAACTTATTCATCCATATGATGACCGTTAAATGTTTACTATGTGCTAGACATGGTACTTCGTGTAAGAAACATGTTCTAAGAAAGAGGAAAAATAATAAACACAAACAAATAAATGAATAAATTAAATTCAGAAAATAAAAACGTGCTATGAAAAAAACCCCAGCCTATTGTGTTACAAGGAGATAGAGAGAAGGGTTAGTTAGATCATCACCAAAGGCCACTCTGAAGAGATGAGACCTGAGTGAAGTGAGGCACGAGCCATGTGCAGATCTGGAAAGTCTGGTGGAGAATGTTGTGGGCAGAATGGCTGTAGCTCACCTTGTGATGTGGGAATGAGCCTGGGGCATTAAGGACAGAAAGAGGGTCCATGCGGCTTAAAGGCAGGGCACATGGGAGACAGAGCAAGATGTGGCCAGAGGGGCACACAGGGCCTTGCAGGTAAAGGCTCTGGATTATATTTAAGAGATAATTCAGAGCTATCAGACAGGTGCACCTGGGTGGCTCAGTCGGTTAAATGACCGACCAACACTTAATTTCGGTTCTGATCATGATCTAACAGTTTGTTGAGTTCAAGCCCCACATTGGGCTCCGTACTGACAGCGCTGAGCCTGCTGGGGTTCTCTCTCTCTCCCTTTCTCTCTGCCCCTCCCATGTGCTCTCTCTCTTTCTCTCTCAAAATAAATAAATAAATACATAAATAAATAAATAAATAAATAAATAAATAAATAAATAAAAAGAACATTTTATATGGGAGACAGAAAGAGGGGAGTGGCGATAGGAGTAAGATGGACCTTCCTCATGGACTGCATCCGAGAAGTGAGGCACAGAGAAAAGTCAAGGCTGTCTCCTGGGTCTCTGGCCGGGTTAACTGGGTAGATTAATAGGGCTGAGGAAGAGTACAGAGAATCAAGTTTGTAAGAGTATCAAGACTCACTCTGAGCAAGCTGAGCTGTATTTGCTCACCTAAGTGAAAATGTGTAGTAATCAGCTGAATAAGCATATGGAGCTGGAAATATAAATTTGAGATTCATCAGTTTAGAGATGGTATTTAGAGCCACAGATTGCACGAAGTAACTAGATCATTACATAAATGTGCTTAGGATAAAGGAGAAATAAACGTATATTAGGAATATGGATAAAAGTAATTATTTAAATTACAGTGCTAGGAAATCTATGTTTGGTTACATGATCTATGAATGGCACAAATAAGTGTCACGTACATTTAGAGCAGGGCTTCTCAAACTTAGCACTATTGACATTCAGGGCTGGACAGTTCTATGATGTGGGTGCGATCCTGTATGTTGAAGGATGTGTAGAGTAGCATGTACCCATTAGAGGCCAGAAGCCCTCCATCCAGTGACAACCGAAATGTCCCCAGACACTGCGCCAAATGTTCGAGGGGGAAAAGAGATGATGCCAAACCACCCATCGCTGATAACCAACGATTAAGAGGAAGGTAAAATCATGGACTAGGCATGACAGTAAAGAGTTTAAATGAAAAATGATGATAGAAACTGATTAAAATTGTAACAGAATCACAGACTCCCCAGGCCTGAAATGGACTTTAAAGATTGTATGGCATATGGGAGTGATGAGCCTGAACTCTGTTGGGTTTTGGCAGGGATTTGTTTGATTTAACCAAAACAAACAAACAAAAAAACTCACTGTCTGATGAGAGAGACATTCAATTCCATGAAATACATTATACTATGGAGTTAGCACTATTGATTTGCTACTTTAAATTAAAAAAAAAAAAACAGGCCTGTAATAAAACTGCACCTATACTAAAAACTTACTGTAAATATATCTCTTTATATTCTACTTTAAAGAAGCACCTAATCGCTGTTCTGAAGGTACTGTTTACTTTATTCTTGTCAACAATTATATCAGCAATACCCCTTTGATAGATGATATACCATTAATGTGTCAACTATTTTTCTTCTATTTACTTTGCTGACACTAAAATAGGGCACTCCCCACCAACATATCTGGATAACAATCGTGTTCATAAATTCCACACCATTTTAAATACACACCATAATCCCAAAGGAATTTGCATTAAATGAGGACAGAAAGTACAAACAGAAGCAAGACAAAACCCAGTACTATTTCCCTGTGGTAGGGCAGGGAGGATCAGAAGCGCTTCACACACCAGGCCACCAGCCTATCCCTGCCAGCCAAGGATTTAACAAACTCAGCCAGCTCAGAGAACAGTATGGATTTTGCCTTAAAAAAAAAAAAAAAAAAAAAAAAAATCATGGTGAAGCGACTGAGCTTTTTATAAGAGGGTGAAGGGAATAAAAAGATTTTCTTTAAACTCTTCTCTCCCCTTCCTACTGAAACCTCTCTCTTTTATACAGAGCACAAGGTTAGCTCTCTCAAAGCCAAAGCAATTTAAATAAATGCATGTTTGACAGATCCTTTATTTTGGGTGAAATTTAATTTAACCCAAAAATAGCCTCTTCAGTGAAGGTATGCAATGGGAAGTTTTGACAAGGTATATCTGTCATATTTTCTCAAGCCCCCAAAAGACATTCTTGGTCTTTTCAGGAAATAGTCTGATCTGTGATATCCTTCAGAATTGATCTATTTGAGGTAGACAGGAAGCTAAGTGTGGTACCTCGTGCTTCATCTCTCTAAAGTAACAGAAACACAATGGGCTGAATTCTCTGTTTGTACCACCTGGCCACCTTTAGCCATAAATTCACATTTTCAGGATGCCACTCATTATGCTGGGTACAATGTGCCATTTTTAATAGGTTACTTGTGTCGATTTACTCTGCAGAATACATAATGCTCTGAAAGGGTTAACCAGCTTCCCCAAGGTTAGCCATGGAGCCCCAGGACCTGTATTTTAAAAATGTGAAATCTCATCTCCAAAATTTCTAAAGCCTCTACATGAAGGATAGAGGTCATGTGGATTTCTTGTTAAATTCCAACCTCAGAGCTCTAACTTTTCCTCTAAGCTCCTCAGAGGCAGACTGACAGCCGGTTTCTTGAAGAAGCTTCTGACAGCCCGGTGTTGGGTTATTTCACTGAAGGGCTTATTTTAAAGTTCTCCGTCCTCTCCCCACCTCCCCACATTAGCATTTTAAGCCACGGGTTGTGGAGTTAAGGACACAGCCGTACACTGTGCCTTCCATGAATGTCATCAAAGCGCAGCGGGCGAGCAGTAGAAGGAAGATAGAAGGGCCTCAGGATTCACAGTGCAGCTTTGCAGTGCTGTCTGGGGCAATGCAGGTAAAGCTTTAACGAACCTTAGTTTCCTTATCTAAGGGAATAAGGAATTAACATTAACTTTAAAAAACTGTTTCAAATTCTAAATAAATATATTATAACATAGGCTACTTGAAGGCAAAAACAAAGCCAGTTTATCTTGGTCCACACCCAACACAGGTGGAAAACCTAATACACACATTTTTAATGGGGTGGTCTGTTGAATCTATTAACCAAGAAATGCTAAACTAATGACAAGGAATCACCTTCAGAAGATAGAACTTAAAAAAAGCTTTACTACAAAAAGGAATATTTATTGACTATAAATATTGACTATGTTTATAAATTTGGCTTTTAAAAATGACTTAAACGGAATATAATGTGAAACCCATTAACAAAATCTCATTTAAAAATAAACTTAAAAAACAAATACTTACTCCTCCACTAGCCCCATGAACCAGAACACTTTCTCCAGCTTTCACACGGGCACTGCAAAAGAAGGCATGATCATCACCTCACTTTGAAGCTAATTAACCCAGGAGTTTGTCATTCTTAAGAAAACTCTACCCTCAGTTCAGCTAACACTTCCCCAAATAGGAAGCTCATTCTACTTTACAGCCCCAAATTTTCTCCAGGTTTTAGAGGATCAAACAATGGCTCTTCAGAGCCACAAACAAAAGACAACCTTAAATTCATTTATGCATTCAACAAACGTTTACTGGGAATCTGTTATGTGCCAGGCACCGCGCTGCATGCCTGTCTCTCGAATTCATTCCCCCAGAAAGTGTCTCAAAACAGGCTTTTTATAGCCTAATTGTTATTCTGTGGCCCGGGGTAATGTCCAAGTAAACACAGAAGTCAGATTATTTAAGGAAACATTTTCCTTCTCTGTGCCTTTGAACATCAGGTTGTATAACCTCTAAGCCTTCATTTCAGAGAGCAACGCTGAATTGGCATGGTAGGAGAGTAAGAAGTACGATAAATCCTGTCACAAAGGTTTCTATGTCACCCCCAAAATGTCTAGATCCTCTGGTGAAATGACACATTCTTTTTAATTCTGGTTCATACTACTACTTTTCTATTATACCAAAAATAAGGCACAGGCAGCGAGACAGACAGGAGATGCTTTATTATTCCAGATGGACAAGTGCTAATGTCACAATCCAGCAGCTGTTCTATGATCCAGATCTGACTCTCAGGAGATCTCTTCCTTCCTAGAACAATAGGGGTGGCCACACCGTACAGACATTGTGGTCAGACATCTAGCAGTGAGAACAAAATAACCCTGGGTCTTGCTCAAGGCTCTATGCTAACAGCCGACAAATGGCAATTGTGAGCAGTAAATGAAGCTTTTCCCAATACTCTTGCTTAGAGATAAGGAGACTGAGGGCAGTGAGTTAAATGGAGAGTCTGAAATGATAAACTTAAGATAACTATCACCAAAACACTTTGATACTTTAAAAAGTAAAACACAAATAAATGTAAGAGAAAGAATAACTAACGTTATACTGTGGGATATGAAATACTTTTCCAAGTAACGTTTCTAAAAAACTCACAAACAAGCCCTCAAACACTAAAAGCACATTCTCCCTAAACCACTGGGCTTGGGGTGGGGTGGTGAAAAAGCAGGCTAACCCTCTTCTGGATGCCCACTGCTCTGATCCTTCTACCCTTGCACAGAGTCACTGTGATGGTTAATTTTATGTGTCAACTTGGCCTGAGCCATGGGGCCAGATATTCGGTCAAACATTATTCTGGATGTCTCTGTGAAGGGCCTCTTCCAATCAGCTGAAGGCTTTAATAGAACAAAGACTGGCTTCTGGAGCAAGAAAGGATTCTGCCCATAGATTGACTTTGAATTTGAACTGCAATTCTTTGCTGGGTCTCCAGCTTGCCAGTCTACCCTCTCAGACTTTAAACTCACCAAGCCTCCACAGAGCAATCTCCCTGCCTCAATCTCTAATATATATATACATATGTGTATGTATACACATACGTAAGTATGCACAAATTCTGTTTTTCTGCTCCTCTGGAGGACCCTGACGAATACAGTCATCTCCCCCTGGGGGTCACGGCAGGGGCTGGAGCTTTGGCCTGGCCTTCCATGATGCTGTCCCTTATTCCCTCCCAGTCACTGAAGACTAGTACATGGCACACAGACTTTCTCTCCCACGCAAAACCAACCCTAATCTAAAAAGTTTCAACATTCCCTGGGAAGAAAACCTTGAATCACAATCCCTGAATTTTCCTCCCCTTTGGCCACTCTCTCCCAAGGCTGAACCTGGTAACTTCCCTCAACCATTCCACTTGAGAAATAGCAGACCCTAATAACCAATGCTATGACAGCAACCTCCTCTCCTAATTCTGTAAGCCCATATTCTCTCAACAATTTTCTTTCCACTTCCCAGAGACTGGCATCTCTCAATTATTCAGTTTCTGCCCAGTTGTTGCTCCTGGCCTCGCTTCCTTTGCTGGACAGCTGGACCCTGAGGTAGGTTACCCCAACTCCTCCCTCTCTTCCTCTCCAGTGCTCTCATTTCCTTTGCACTGTTCCATTTTGCCACTAGTACTCCAGGCCTAGATGAATGCTAAAATCTAACTTCTTTGATAATCTATCCAAATGGCTTAGTACTATTAAAAAAAAAAAAAAAAACTCACATGACCATGCATTTTGGTGTCACTTCAGTTCTGATTCTCAAAAGATCACTTTGCATATTTAATTATGAAAAGTGAGGCAATCACATATGAGTTCCTTCAACACTCCACCTCCCTACCCACAAACTTTTCCATAATTATGCCATTTTCACATCTTATAGGTTTAGCAGATGAGCTGTCCTTCGGATAGCTGAAGCCAATCTCCCTACATATGTCCTAAGTCCTTTCCATCTTGCCTTCTGCAGGATCTGGTTCCATCTGCCACTCCACCCTCTCTTCCAAACCTTCCATCGCCCCCTCTCTGCTAGATCTTTTCTCAGCTATAAACATGTTCAACTCTTGCCCAACCTTTAGAAAATCCTGTTGTCCCCACACTGTCCTCGAGTATTCTTCTGCTCCCTCCTCCCTCCCTACCTCCATTCAAGGAACCAGTTTCTGCTTCCTTCTCTAGCCCACTCACTCAAGCTTCTGTCTCACCACTACTGAAAATGACCTGATTCAAGTCACCAATCACCTCCTCACTGCGAAGCCTGTTCTTTTTATTCCCCAAACACCTCGCTGCTACATTTGATGGCTAGCTTCCCTCCTTAGTAACAACATCAACTACTGTCCCTAACACTGCCAACACTGATGGGAGTACTTGCTCTGCGCCAGACTCTGTGCTGATCTTTACCAGTGTTACCTCATTTAGTTCTCACCACACCCCTAGGAGGTAGGTGCTATTACTATCCACATATTTCAAATCAGTAAACTACAGCTCAGGCAAGGAAGTAACTGGACCATGGTCATAGGGCTGGTCGTAGGACAAAACAGTATTGGCCTTGGCATACACTCCCTTTGGTCTCTTAGGACTCTGTCCCTACCTCTCACTATACTCCTACATGCTGATATTCTCAAAGGTTCTATTCTCACTCCCCTGCACTTCACTCCCTGAAGGCTTTCAGTCACTTTCATCTCATCAGCTCCCACACACAGGCTGACAGTCCCTCGGTTACATGTTTAGCCTTCAGGCTTCAGACTTTCACCTAACAGGTTGCTGATCTTCTCCATTACGATGCCTATCTTGGTTTCAACTCCAAAACTGGACTCAGCTTCCATTTGACACTTTTTCCTCCTTTTCTTTAAACATTATCCAAGCTAAAGAGCTGGAAGTATCCATAAGCTCCTCTTCTCTCTCATTGTCCACATGCAAACACTCAACCAAATAAACCTGATTTTACCCTCCAATAGTTATCCTTTCCTCTCCACCTTTTCTACTCTGGCCCGTAAGTATTATGCCTAAGAGATATTCACATAATACCCCCCTATCTCTTTCTCCATTCCTGTCACCAAATCCTGTCACCTTTCACATAGCTGACAGGTGATCTTAATAAAATACTCATATGACAGTATCTCTCCTGAATGAAACATTTCATGATCCCCAATCCCTTACAGAACCAATATGCGAGCTCTATCATCTTGCTTTTCATAATATGAAATCTATTCCATGTGATAGCTAACATTTTTTGAGAAATGACTATATTCTAGCCTAATTCTATGCCACTCTTTGCCTTGATATCTTCTATTCAACAAAACCAAACTGCTATAGCTCTCCTTAAATATCAAGATTTCCCCCCGATGCTAGGCTATTCCTATGGTCTAGAATTCCCTCCCTGCTCCGAACTATCCTTCCCCAGGATAACCCCTTCTGATTTTTTTTCAAATACATAGGGAATTTGATGAAAATACAGATTCTCAGAGGGATGCCTGGCTGGCTCAGTCAGTGGAGCATGTGACTCTTGATCTCGGGGTTGTGAGTTCAAGCCCCACACTGAGTGTAGAAATTACTTAAAAATAAAATCTTTGTGTGTGTGTGTGTGTGTGTGTGTGTGTGTGTGTGTTAAGGACAGCTAGGTAGCTCAGTCGGTTCAGCATCCGACTCTTGATTTCGGCTCAGGTCATGATCTCATGGTTCGGGAGTTCGAGGCCCACATTGGGCTCCATGCTGACAGTGCAGAGCCTGCTTGGAATTCTCTCTCTCTCCCTTGCCCTCTGCCCCTCCACTGCTCACACACACACTCTCTCTCTCTCAAAATAAATAAATAAACATTTGCAAAAATTAAAAAAAATATAGGGAGATTCTTAGATCCCCACCATGGAAGCTGACCAGTGGGTCTAGGGTACTATACTTTTAAATTGCAGCAATTAGTTTCTAGGGCTAGATAACAAAGATTTTTGAACCAGGACTTTAAAATAATCCAAGCCTTACGTCTTGGCAGGAAGCCCTATCTCATCACCACTGTTACATCCCTTGTGATCCCACAAATCCCTATGCACATCTACACCACTGTACTTCCTCCATATTATACATCAATAATATTACTCTTATGTCTATCTCTCTTACTAGACTGTCAGATGCATCTTAAAGATAAAGACAGTGTTTTGCTCTTCTTTATATCCCCAGTGATTAGAATAATCTCCCAAATTAGCATAGTTTCCACTCCATAAATACTTAATGGTAACCAAATATGAGAGACGGATACATGGACGCATGGCAGGAAGGAGGGCAATACTGGCAGTATAAGCGACAGTGTATGTTATTACCTGTGGAGCAGAGCTCGATAAGCAGTAAAATATGGGATACCGATGGCAGCTCCTTGTTTAAAGTCCAGTTTTTCTGGCAGTGGGTAAACAGTGTGATCTGCTGCAAGAGCATACTCGGCATAGCCCCCAGAGATGGTGCTGGTAGTGAAAACTCTGTCACCTTTCTGGGGAAAGCAAGAGATTAATAAATGCACCAGGGATTAAAAATTATGTCAAAATGGGTATAATCCTTCATAATGTAACCATTATAACAACAAATAAGTATTTATGTATTGCTTTCTACATCTTAGGGTCTTGTAAAAATAGCTTCAAAATGCTGAAGGTTAAAAAAATTTTTTTTTTTTTTTAGAGAGAGAGAAAAAGCACAAGCTGGGGAGAGGGGTAGAGGGAGGCAGGGAGGGAGAGAATCCCAAGCGGGCTCCGTGCTCAGCACAGAGCCCAATGTGGGGCTTCAACCCACAATCCTGGGATCTTGACCTGAGCCAAATCAAGAGTTGGATGCTCAACCTACTGAGCCACCCAGGTACCCCTGAACATTTTTAAAGGTTTTATTCGCAGAAACAAAGAAGAAAAATTAAAGGAAACAGAAAAAATAAGAGGAAAGAGAACCTCCAGAATGGTATAACATGAAGACAACTAATCTTCATTGAGATCTTACTGTGCAAGACACTGTATTAAGTGCTTAATGAGTACTGTCTAATTTGATCTTCTCAAGAGCCTGTGAGGTAAGTACTTTTCTTATCACCACTTTAGATTAATTCCACTATACAAATGAGGAAATGGGAGGGACAAAGAAGTTCAATAATTTGCTCAGATTAAGCAGTTAGTAAATGGCAGTTAATAAAACCATTTTTTCCCTCTGGTATACTAGGGAGATAATAAAACGTAAGGTTTCTTCCACACACTAAATACCTGTTTTAAATCCTTTCTACATGTTCCCCCTCATTTTTCATGCATACACCAAGCACAAGAAACTATCTGTGGATCCTGATGGTAAAATGAGCCGAAACAGGCTTCTTCCCTTGTTACAGCACCAGAAACACAGTAGACTTTCAGTAAACTCTGCTGGGTCCTTGCTATTGAACAGTGGATGTATAGTTGAGGGTCAGGTATGGCACTATGCAAGCATTCAAGCCTGTCCAACATGACCTGCATGCTAGGGAAATTAGCCTATCACTGTAAACACCTGCCCTAACTCTTCTTTCTTGAAAAAAAAAATGTAAAATATTCCTTGGAAGAAGCACAACTTTAAGGCAATAACTCTCAGTATACTTAAATTTGTACTATAAAAAAGAGATCTGAAAAAGTAACAGCACTATGCGGTGCGATAGAAACAAAAAAGCCTCACAAGGCATCCAGGAGTCAAAGACAAGCCTCACTACTTAACAGTGTCACTTGCAAATGGTCAAATATGACTGTACTAAGATCAGTACCATTTTTTTACAGCTTAAAAAGAGGTTGTACTCCTTATAATATAATTCAAATATTTTCTAGGAATTCACTATGAAAGCAGTACTTTTTGAGTTCTGTGATGGATATTAATAACAAAACACCCTCCCCCACTAAAAGCATCTTAAACTCTAGGATGACAGAAAAGAAAAGGGTAAGAGTAACTACAATGCAAGACAAAGATGATGCGCCATCAAAGCTGGGTAGCAGGAAAAGAAAGAGATTATTTCTAAGTAGAAGGAGTAAAAAACAGCTTCATTGGGAAGCTAATATTTAAGGTAAGTCTTGAAGAATAGGACAAGATTTTAAAAACTAAAGCTGAGAAGAGTCATTATGAGTGAGGGAAACAAAGTAAGTAAAGGAACAGTGGCAGGAGTAAGTGTTGAGAAATCGCTGGCATTTGTGCCCAATGAGTAAGTAGTCTAACATACAGAATGTAATAGTTTCAGGGATAAAATGAAAGGAATTAAAGCTGGAGAGTAAAATCTCGTCCACCTATGCTTATAAGTTTCAGTTTTATTCTGCCAAGCGGCAGAACCAATATGAAAAAAGATAGAGAAGAGCGAGCGTGGGGTATGCAGGGAAGAGCAGCTTTACTAAAAAATAAACTACCAGGTGAGAAGGAATAGAGATAAGAATGGAAGGATACTAGAAAGGAGCATGAAATATCTTCTCTAACAACATAAGCAGTCTCAGCAATACTCTGAAATCTGCAAGGAACTAATGTTAAGAATTAACTGTAAAACAATCGATTACATTTTAGAAAACACCCTTTATATAGCAAGAATTGACTGGAGGAGGAGGGAGGGCAGGTGTTAAATACCCATTACAGATATCCAGGTAAGGGACTAGGTAGAATAACCTGGCCTATAGGCAGTGGGAATGGAAAGAGAGAAAACAGTTCTAGTAAGGGAGAGCTGAGTGGGGGGAGTGAAGAGATATGCCTCAAAGCACAGAAGTCACCAAAACAGTCACACAAGAGAGGAGCAGATCTAACGTGACAAAAGATAAGCTCAGTTTTAGACATACTGAGTAAGAGGTTACCAAGGGTTGACTATGTGGGTCTCATACTCTCCAACACAACTTCCTGTGATGATGTAAATGTTCTATATCAGCACTGTCCAGTAGGGTAGCCACTAGAAACAGGGGGCTATTCAGCATTTGAAATGTTGCTACTGTGACTGAGGAATTGACTTTTTTATTTTAATTTTTAATAAGAATTTTAAATAGCCACATGTGGCTACCTTATTAGACAGCACAGGTCCACAGTTTCATAGACAATTCTAAGCTACAGATATCATATGTGATAATGGATACCATGGGGGTGCATGAGATCTTTGTGAAGAAGGTACAGGATACAAAAAGCAGAGGTCTAAGTAAGGGGCCAAGAGCACTGGGCAACACTAAGATTTGAGGATTATCCAGAGAAAAACAAGCTTGAAAAACAATGTCCAGGAGGAAGTGGGGAAGAGGACAGGAGAAAATGATGTCATAGAAGCTGAAGAAAAAAAAAAATTAAGAAAAAGTAAGTGGCTGAGAGTGTCAAATGTCACTGAGAAGTCAAGAGAGATAATGACATAAAAGGCCCCATTAACTCCAGCAATAGAGAGGCCATTAGTGACATTAGCAGGAATCGTTTCAGTGGAGCGATGGGGGCAGAAGCCAGACTGCCACAGGCCGAGGAGTACAAAGCTGTAGGAATCTGACGGTCTTCCTGTGCAGAGGCCACGTTAATCTTCTCTGTCTCAGTCCAATTTTGGTAAATGTGCTGCCAAAGTTGAGCAGGTCAGGGAATTATGAGAAAAGGTGCTGGGACATGAATATACTATCTGTGTTTTATATTTCTTTTGGCATATAAATAACAAAAGCCCTGATCATAACATTTTCATTGACTCAGTCACCTTGATCTGAGTCAGAGTTCTAAAAATGTATAGTTGACCTTGCATTTTTTTCATCTTTTACTCATTATTCAAAAGAATTAGCTTTCCCTTTATCCTATGAAACTGAATTTATAAAAGGAATGAAACATCATCTAGGCTTGTTTTTATCGAGAGTTAGGAAATAGTATAATTTCCTTGCTTATTTTCTTTCTTACATGTTTCTGCTACATCAAAAGGATCAGTTGAATTCTATGAGGGGAAGTGAAGATACAGAATTTACCCAGCACTTGTCCCCAAAAATGCAAACAAGGAAGACACCTAAACAAGAGGTAATCTCTTTTTTGAATAGAGGAGTCCCCCAAGTGGCAGAACTTGTGTAATGGGGACTTTTATTTATTTTTTTAAGTTTTTAATTTAAATTCCAGTATAGTTACCATACAGTGCAATATTAGTTTCAGGTGCACAGTATAGTGACTCAACACTTCTGTACGTCACCTGGTGCTCATCACAACAAGTAAACTCCTAATCTGTAATGGGCCTTTTAAAGATTTATATACAGACACATTTGAAAGCTATGTCAAAATATTTTAAGAAAAATATTTCGCCAAAATAGAAATAATTTAAAATGTAATACCTTGAAAGTAGATGCATTATCTCCAACAGCTTCTATTACCCCAGCTACATCTGAACCAGGTGTATAGGGTAAGAGTGGTTTTATCTTGTGAGTACCAGAACGAATATATGTTTCCACTGGGTTTACACCACATGCATGGACCTTGATTAGAACCTGCAACGCCAATGTATTTTAGTTAAAACAAAACACTAGGCATTCATTCAGCATTATGCTAGGACTATACAGATTATGGGAGCTATAAAAATGGAGGGGGAAACCTCGCCTTCAACAAGTTCACATTACAGTTTTGTAAACCAACATATAAATAAAAAGATAAGACAGAATGGTTTATGTGCGCAAAACATTTTGGGAAAATAGTAGTGGAAATATTTAAGAAGTCGTGTGGCACAAATCTCTATGTGCTCATCAAACCTATCTCCTCCTCCTCCTGGGTATGTGGGAAGAATATTATTTCTTGGTGCCTTTAGTTATGAGGAGCCAAATGATCGAGTTTGGGCACAAAATGATGAGAACTACTCTCAGGGCTGGCCCATAAAGACCTTCTGGGCAATCCTCACTGTGCCTTCACCCCTTCATTAGAAGGGACCTCAGAAGACAGGCATTGAGGGTGACAGAGCCACAGTGATGGAGGAAGCCTGGGTCCCTAAATCATTTTTCAAGAGTCACCCGCAAACGTTTTAGAATTCTGCAATGCAGTGAATGAGAAACAATTTTCTATTGTTGAACCATTGAGATTTTGAGGTTACATCTACCACAGAAGCTAATTTTACCTTAATTAATACCTAACGATTACTTCTGGTGCAAGAATAAGAGAAGGCCTTCCAAGGAAAGCAGTATTTGAGCTAGGCCTTAAAAGAAGAGTAGACATTCTTTCAGAATGGGAGAAAAAGGACAATTCAGGTAAAAGGAATAGTATGTGCAAAGACAGAAGGAATGAAAGGGACTCCTGGGGAGACCAGACAATCCTCTGGGGAGACCAGACAATGCTGCTTGTTATAGCACAGTCTACTGAGAAGGAGCAATAAGAAATGAAACTCTAAAGCTAGGTTATGGCCAAACTGTAAAAACTCATAAGGTTCAAGTTTCGTTAAGGAAATGAGACTTAAGAGTTACGGAAGGTGCAGTAATAAAAATACATAATTTTTAATGAGAAAGTATATCGTTAAAGTCACAGGAAATGATTAAACTCTCCATTTAAATTCCCTTAAATCATATATGGAAAAGCATGTATGCAGAAGAAAATTATTTTCCTACTGTGCACAAAAAAGAAATCATGGAAGTTTGTAATAGAATAACTTGTTCAACAATACTTATGATTTTATCCAGAAAAAATCAATTACTGCACTGCATAGATGATTCCCAACTTCAACAATTTTCTTGTAACAGGATATTTTTCCTTTTCATAGATCTACCTCACTAACTGTCATAATTACGTTCTCTTTGTCAGACCTCATATATATCATCAGTATAAACTCTGTCCTAATTCAATGTCTTTTACAAATTATTGTGAGTCTGCTTCTTTTGGACATTAAACTGATGTGCTGGAGACTCACACTCAGTGTAATTATTGCCTGTTTTTATGTCATTATATCTACCTGGTGGTCTTTTGGAGTTGGTACTGCCACATCCGACTGGAGTTTCAGCACTTCTGGTCCACCAAATTCAAAAACTCTAATTGCTCTCATCAATTTCAGTCCAGTTGCCATGGTGACCTAGATACCAAGAAAAAAAAATTATGTATTGTCATATGCATCTAAGCTACCATTATGTTTTTTTTCCCCTGGAGGGGGTAGATCAAACAATTTTTCAAACAACAATTTAAATCTTGAGCTTACACAGATCTCATTTCATGTTTAAGAACCTTTCATCTTACAAATCCTTCAGCTACAAAGCAAAATACTTCATACTACTTCCTGTAGGGATTCAGTGCCTTCAACAGGGGAATCAAACATGCAAATAAAAACATCTGGCTAGACATAGAATGATATAATATCTTAGGTTTCTTTTTGTGTAAGCTTGTGCTGCAACATCTTAGAAATTTTAGGAGCTGATGTTAAGTTTTATTAACATTAGAAAAATAGACCTTCCGTTAGATTACGAAATATTTCAAACATACAGAAAAATATGAAGAGTATTTATAATAAACACATTTACTTCCCACTCTGCTTTACCAAATCTTAATATTTTAAAAGCCCAGAACATTATAGACATAACTGAAGCCTCTGAACCCTTCCCCAAACCCATTTATAGCCCACCCTTTTAAGAGGTGATTATTACCATAAACTCGGTGCCCCCCATTCCTAAGTATGATATCATACCACTACTACACATATATTCATTAGTCAAAAATATGTGCTATTGTGTTGCATGTTCTCAAACTTTATTTAGATTGGATCACATTGTACTTAATTCTGCAACTTGCTTTTTCCTCTCAACATTAAGTTTTTGAGATTTATCCATGGTGAAACACTTGGCTTTGTGAAGTTCATGTACTCTCACAAAAGAGGAAAACATTAAAAACTAAAAATACTTCTTTGTATGTAATCTTTTATAAATTGTAAGGGTCATTTGCAGTTAACCTTTCTGTCCTACCACTGTTGTTATTTTTGTCTACCACTGTTATTATTGAAATGAAAACTCAGAGCTAAAATAAACTCTAAAAAAAGGTAAAGGACACTTGAATATAAAAATAGGTAATGGGGCACCTGGGTGGCTCAATCAGTTAAGTGTCTGACTTTGGCTCAGGTCATGATCTCACGGTTTGTGAGTTCAAGCCCTGCGTCGGGCTCTGTGCTGACAGCTCACAGCCTGGAGACTGCTTTGAATTCTGTGTCTCCCTCTCTCTCTGCCCCTCCCCTGCTCATGCTCTGTCTTTCTCTGTCTCTCAAAAATAAATAAATGTTAAAATTAAAAATAAATAAAAATAGGCAATTATGGAAATTTTCCATACCTACAGAGATGTAATGAAAGGCTTTTGACTGTATCTCCATAACTTTGCTTGTGTGTTATCACTATTTCTTGAAATTAACCACATCAAGTATTTAGTTAGATTCTGCCACCACCTAGAACATTGTTGCTAACTTTTGGAATAATTATATTCATCAACCATGAATAGCTGAAAGATCAAAAACAGTTGCAGAGGAGCACCTGGGTGGCTCAGTCCGTTGAGCGTCCGACTTAGGCTCAGGTTATGATCTCGCAGTTTGTTGAGTTCAAGCCCCGCATCAGGCTCTGTGCAGACAGCTCAGAGCCTAGAGTCTGCTTTGGATTCTGTGTCTCCCTCTCTCTGCCCCTTAACCGCTCACACTCTTTCTCGCTCTCAAAAATAAATAAACATTAAAAAAATTAAAAAAAAAAAACAGTTGCAGAAACTAGGACTTGAAAGAATTCAGACTTTTACCATATTGAAGCTCAACACAGGGCTACTTAGAGTACATGCTAATGATAAAATGTCACTGCATGTACAGGAGGTAATCAAGAGCATTCGGATAGTGTTATTAATGGAAAGTTCTTGATCTAATTAATCAAAAGTTGTATCATTTTAAAACCCTTGAAGTGATGCAATATAGTACCTAGCACAGAGGAGTAAGTAAATATTCCATTGCTAGAAGGCTGTTTAGCAATGACACATCCTGAAGGGAAGACCTCAAACACAAGGAGGTGGAAGCAGACAGACAACACAAGCCTAAGGTCACTGTAGAGCAGTGAGGCAGTCCTGAGGGTGACACCTGTGTGGAGTGAGGACTAGGAAAAGGCAGTTCACTCCGTAACTACCAGCAGTCTCACTACTATATTTCTATTTGGGTCTTCACTCAGGCTGGGTATTTGTTAGACAAGAAAGTGAAAATGCAAAGACCAGGAAACAGAAACAACAGCAACAAACGAAGGTTGCTCTGATCAGAGTTTTCCATTCTGGAAATAAGAACACAACTTTTTTTTTTTTCCTTTTTGTCTTCAGCACAGTTTTATAGTAAGAGTATGGGCTTTGGAATCTGACAGCATTCAGTATGAATTCCATCTATAATCATTTACTAGCCATATGGCCTTGGGCAAGGCAGTCAACTTTTTTGAGCTTCTTCATCTGAAAACTGGCTAACCACTCAGGGTCACTGTGCTAGGGACACAGCAAGCATCAGGCACTGAATCTGGCAAAAATGTTTACTCTTACATATAATAGATATCATTATTCCTTTCCTATCTATTTTCTCCTTTCCAATTTCTTACTGATTAAAATACTCTTGATTCTATAATTCCATAATCACTTTTGATTGTAAATATTTGTAAGACTCAGATTATAAAAACAAGACCTTGGCCTCAAAGAATTCAGTCTAGAGAATCCTTGACACATTAACATCAAACGTTGTTATTCATTCAACACGTATTTTGTGAACATTAAGTGTAAGCGAGGCACTGTGCTAACCTCAGAGAATAAAAAGGGCAAAGAGAAAATGTCCCAGCCCCCCTCCTAGCTCCTGCTCACTCTGTGCTCTCATTCCTTCCCACAGCTACATACACTATGTAAGATCTGTAGCTCCTTTTCCACTTTCTACCTAATTCCTACCTATTTCCTTCTTTCAAACACTCGCATCTACCTTTTCACCAACAGAAAATTATTATCATTATTATCCTCAAAGAACTGCAGCAGTAATAAAAGCAAAATTACCCTGAAATAGGATCTGTCAAAATTATCTAGCACATACATTTCCCCTGCTACATTTGACATCTACCAAGTTGGGAGAAAAGAACAAAGGAAGGAGGATACTCATCCTTAATAATGGATTTAGAAGACCCTGTTGCCTTGTCCAGTACTGCCATCTTATCCTATCCAGTTTGTAAGGAGACAGGGCATAACCTTGACAGCGCTGTCTTCTACTTTGCTTCTGTCCATCTTATTTCCCACTGAGCCTTTGCCACTATGATTGATTAGGCTCCAATCTGCACAAATTGCCTTTGAAAACCCCCTCAACTACCCACAGGGTCATCATCTGCTTCATAATACATAAGGTGATAAGTCAAAAGGAATAATAAAAAGAATAAAATAATACAACACACTAATAACAATTACAATTCTTAAACCCCTGTAATACTTGAGTTCTTCTACAAAGCATGCCTTTCATGTTCATTGGGATAATTATTTTCACCATAGGTTAAAAAAAAAAAAAGCAACCATTTAATTGTATGCAGAAATGGAAATAAAATCACCATCCATTTTGTGGATGAGAAAACATTCCAAGAGGTTAAGAGGTCACACAAAAGCAGAGTGAGAACCCAAGTCCTCTATCTTAAGTGTTGTAAAGTGATTTTTCTTCCCTTTACTGTATAATCATTTTCATCTCATCCTTTGAAATGTTGGCATAGAGGAGCCTTAATTTCTTAAAAATATACTTTATAATGATGATAGCTGAGACAGGCTGAGCTAGAAATATGAAATTCAACTAACCTGAAGGTAGGATTACATATTTTATGATTAAGGCATCTGCTCAGAGTTTGAAATTTTCCAAATGCCTAGAAGTTCGGGAGATCTACTGTTGATACATAGAACATGACTCAATTAGGAAAACTAATAATTTTCTTATCTGTAAAATGGGGCCAGTATCCCCTAGCAGAGGATCCCTGTGAAGATTAAACTGCAAGAGCACACAGGTGAGTGCTTCAGAGCATGCCCAGCACGCAATAAGCTCTACTATTCAGGTTAAATCATTTGCATGTCAGCAGACCTGCTACCCTGCTAGTGTATTTAAATATAAAATTTAAACCAGAGGATCCTGGTTTAATTTTTGGTTGTACTTTTTACCTATAAAAAGTTGCCAAGTATACTTCGCAAATCAGAATTTAAAATTCTTCCTCAAATCTTTTCTATGCTCTGTTTCAATTGTTTGGTTTCAATAAAAACTAAAGGGATAGGGTAAATGTTAGAAATATATGTTAACATGGAATGAGGAGATCAAGTCACAAAGTCAGAGCAAAGGCACAGTATGAGAGAAGAGCATTAAGTGAAATTAAGAATTGTTGGCAAGACATAAAAAATAAGAACTTGGCAAGAGAATCATTACTAAATGTGCTGTTGATCAAGAAAGACTTATGTAAGCCTTTTTTTTTTTTAATTAGTCTTAAGCCAGAAATACTAAAAAAAAAAAAAAAAATAGAAGTACCCTAAGAAAAGTCTCTCGAAGGCTGTAGGTTACTCCCCTGGCCTGGATCTCAGTGCCCACTTCTGATAAGAGGGGGACGGTAGGGTGTGGAGAAGGAGTTGAATGGATAATTCCAAACCCCTCCACGTTCTGGGAAGAAAAGATTGGATGGAACTGGGCAGGCAGCTCTCTGGGTTCAGGAAGAGTTCAGTGGGATTTGTTGCTGCTGACCAGACACGGTGCGTGCGGCTGGCTTCAGTGAGAATTGCACAACCTTTCCCGCTGGCAGTCCAAACTTTAGCCTTTCAACAGTTCAAATATTAACACATTCCCTGGTCACTGAGGTTAAGTCTCGTCTCGGAACTAAGTGAACATCAAACGATGTGTTTACGCAGTGTTCTTTAAGTTTTTTGCCTTTGAAAATGATTTCAGGTGGGGGCCACGGGGCACGGGAGGCCACAACACTACGCATTTCTCTCCAACAGTAAGACAGCAGCTCTGATGGCAGAGCCGACATAGGGCCGGGCTGGAGCTCCGCAGACGCAGGCACCACGAAGGACAAGCCGTTGCCCGCCGGGCTGAGCACAGGGGCCACGCAGCCAACGCGCGCGGCCGCGGGAATGCCCACGTCCAGGCCCGGCGGCGGGGGCAGAGCCAAAGGCGCCCTGCTGGGTGCAGCGCAAACGCGGATCTCACTGGAGACCAGGGCCGGGAGGTCGCGGCCATCAAGTTAAAGTACCCAAGCGATTTACGCCTGAGGAACAAGCAGCCCGTAGAGGAAAACGTCCTCGGCCACGAGCTCCTTTTGCAAATTCTTCAGGAGGACAGAACGCGGGGTAGGAGCGCCACCTCAATCAACTCGGCCCCTTTTTGGACAAGCGGCGGGGAGATCCGCTGCCTGGACAACTAACGGGACTTTTTAAAACCACTTACCCGGTTCTAGAGAGGGGAAGCAAATTCTGCGAGGGCTCACTCAGATTCCACAAAAAAGGGGACGGACCTGGGCGTCTTCTACATTTGCTGGCTCCTCCTGGTCCGTCCGCCTCTCCCCGCCCCCAGACGGGGGCGCAACCAGCTCCCGAGCTCGGAACGAAGAGGAAGTTTGGGCCTTTCCGGCCACCACCCGCTACAATATGGCTTCCCCCAGGGAAAGGCGAGACCTAACGTCAAAGTATAGACTCTAAATCCTTCCTCACATGGATCGTAACGCAGAGTTCAAGAGATGGAAGGCACAGGGTCTGAGCAAAGCAGACCTCAGCCGAAAGGGCAGTGTGGATGAGGATGTGGTAGAACTTGTGCAGCTCCTGAATGAGCGAGAACAGTACTTCACCACGAGTTCCTGCGCTGGGCGCATCATCCTCCTAGATGGGGTGAGGCCGTTTTTTGTCCTTTCAGTGCCCACTCTGTGGTGTGCAACACCAGAGTCCTGTGCCCACCTGAACAACACCCCAGTCCGAACACCCCAGTCCAGCCTGTGTTTGTCCTTCTGATGGGTAGTCTCGGCTTCTTTATGAAACTTACAGGTTGAATTAAACCAGTGCTTCTAACACGTTAATGTGTCTATTAATCATTGGGAGCTTTTTTAGAATACAGATTCTGATTCAGTAATTCTTGGGTTGGGCTGATATTATGTATTTCTAACAAGGCCCCAAGGGATGAGGAAACTGGTGGCCTGGGAATGATCTTGAGTTGCAAAGGTTAGAGAATTTGATTCTGAATATTAGGGGGAATTTAAAGACTTTTCCAGCTGGTCGAGGCTCCTTTTCTCTTCAATCGCCCTATCAAATCATTGTTAACTACTTTATAGAACGTCTCCAGGGTTAAGGAGTTTACTGCCTCCTGGTGGCCAAATCCCTTATTACAGCTCTGGGAATTTTTACGTAAGGCCGAGTACAATAGAATATTTGGTATGGTGTAGTCTGAGATAGTGGTCAAGCCCACAGGCTTTGGAGTGATAACTGCTTAGATTTTAAACCATTCATGGGACTTATTGGCTATGTGACTTTAGAAGATTACCTAAACTCAGCCCCTCCCTGTTCCATGAACTGAGAATAATAGAGTATTTGCTTCATAGGGATTCTGTGTAAAAGAAATAGGATAATTTGAAATGTTTAGTTAGCATCATGTCTGTCCCATGTTAAGTGCACCGTAAAAGTTAGTTCCATGTTAATTTTAGCGTTAGGACTAAATTCAGAGCACGAAAGACAGCACATTCATAAGCTCATTCTTTAGATCCCTCATTCACTGATAATTTGCTGATCTCCCAGGTTAGGAGGGCCTGTATATTTTTATATCGCCTCCATTGCCTCCTGAACAGTGGCACTCCAGCTGGGCTTACTCTCTTCCACCATTTCTACTACACTGTTTTACCTAAATTTCTGCAGTGTTTTTCTAACAGGTCACTGATACTACCTTAGACCCCAAACTACGTTACGTACTGTTAACAGATTTACTTTCCTAAAGACAACTCTGTGTATGTCACTCATCTATGCTAAAATCTTTTATTACACATTTTTCACCATCAGAAAATCCGAACCCCTACCCTAGTATACCTTTCAACCCTTCTGCTGCTCCCTTATTTTCTGCTACTTCTCTTCATGTTTATCTGTTTACTAAAACTGAACTGTCCTTTCTCAGATTTACCAGCCTTTGCCTTTTTCATGTTTGTTTTTCCTGAAATGTTTTCCCCCATCTCTGTGTGTTTGAGATGTGACTCCAAAAACTCCCCTCTCCCATCTGAACACAAGCATACACACCCACTTGTAAGTAATGACTGCTTCTCCTGAACTGCCTTAGGACTTTTTCAGAACCTCTTTTCATTCTATGTAGATTATTTATTTTCACTTAGCCTTATTTCAGGAAGGAATTGCATTGAATTACAGAAAAGCAGTAGAGGAAGAAAAATAAAAAGTGGGGAAATGGAGGCGAAGGGAGTATAGATAAGATGAAGCTAGAAATGGCATTAGTTACCAAACATGCCCCCATATTCTATAAATTTTCTAGAGGTGGGCCACACATTTGACTCTTAAGATTTACAGCAGCCAGCGTAAGATCAGATACATGTCACTCAATGAAAGCAAACCAGTTATTCAGGACAAGCAGAGCTTTTCCGCTTTTCAAAGCCAGATAGCCAAGTCTCCTGTGTACCCATTGTAAAAATAGTTACTTTGTAGAAGTATAGTGATTTACAAGTACTTGTGGTTTACTGCATTCTCTTTCCAAGAGGGTAGGATCTGTTTATACCCAAAGAATCTAATGAACTTTAAAAACAAACATTCCCCAGTTAATAAACAAACAAACAAAAAACTCTGATGTTTAGGTATTTGCCTTCTTTAAACTTTGACCTTGCAGTCCTAGCTCTGCCCTTTGGGACTACATATAAAGTCTAATCCACATGTTACAAATATATGCCTCTAGAGGCTAGAGACATAAGGGTATGAACAGCTGAGGTGTCAGTAAAAAGTAGTAAGCCCTGTGTGGGATTGGTACAGTGCTTTCTTAACAAAAGGAGTTCAAGTTGTTTTTTTGTTATTTGTTTTTTTAATATTGTACAAGTCAAATAAAACAGCTAGACTAGAGTACAACTCAGGGCTGCTAGTGTACAACCTCTTAGAATAATCCCTTTTCTCCTGACAAAATCATGACCATATTTCATAAAATATTAAGTTTTTATGATAAACAATTTATTTTCTTTCTATCTCAGCTAATTTGGTTTCATTTTTTGTTTTGGGTTAACTTTACCCAAAGCCTATTGAATTGTTCTCAGTAATACTTAAAATTACCACTTGGGATTATTCACCTAAGAAAGCTTGGAATTATGCTATGCATTGTATTTGTTATTTTTATAAATATGATAGAATTAAATTATGTTTATTATTTTTTTATTTTAGAATATAAATGGTTTTGAGGTTCAAAAGCAAAACTGTTGCTGGCTACTGGTCACACACAAACCTTGTGTAAAAGATGATGTGGTAAGTTTTTATATATAAATTTATATATAAACTTTTAAAATGTATTTATTTATTTACAGAGAGAACACACAAGCAGGGGAGATGGGCAGAGGGAGAGAGAGAGAATCGCAGGCAGGCTCCACACTTAGCGTTGAGTCTGACCTGGGGCTTGAGCCCACGGCCCTGGGATCATGACCTGAGCCGAAATCAAGGGTCTGATGCTCAACCAACCGAGCTATCCAGGCACCCCTAGAAATAAACTTTTAATTCACAGTCACATCAAATAAAGAACATAGAACACTAGAGGTAGATTTATGTACACAGTCATAATGACTGAAGATGAGAGAGCACGAAGAGAATTCATTACAGTGGCTTTTTGATTTGTAGAGATAAAAGTATGTATGTATGTGTGTGTGTGTGTGTATATATATATGTATATACACATATATGTATATATATACACATATACATACATATGCATTACTTGTATATACATATATATACATATACATATATGTATCCATTACTCATATACATGTATATAATTATGTATGCATTCCTCTTGGACATAGAGAGTTTATGGATATTGGACACATAGATCAAAAATACAGGAATATCACTTCTACCATTTGATGACTTTGTAACATGGAACAAATTATAGGAGAAAAGAGCTGAGTGAAAGGGATTAACACTATCTGTATATTACCAGCATACTGATATAAATAAATTATACATTACTGGAGTGCCTGGATGGCTCTGTTGATTGAGCATCTGACTTCAGCTCAGGTCATGATCGCACAGTTCATGCATTTGAGCCCCATGTCATGCTCTGTGCTGACAGCTCAGAGCCTAGAACCTGCTTCAGATTCTGTGTCTCCCTCTCTATCTATGCTCTCCTGCTCACGTTCTGTCTCTGTCTCAACAATAAACAGACATTAAAAAAAATAAATTATACATTACTTATCTGGATTGCTTCTGGAAAATCTTCCCATCTGTGCTGAGTTATTTAGTTTCCTAAATTAAAATGTTTAGATGAAGTTCATATAAGTTTCTATTAGGTACTTTACCTTATGTGTTTATATTCTCACATGTTGTCTTCAGGGTGCTCACTCAGTCTCCATCTCCTTCTTTGGGTCCTGGTTCTTTCTGCATATCTACCCTTATTCTTTTCTGCTGCAGATAAGCTTTTGCGGGAAAGTTAGCTGCCGGCACGCCGTGCAGAAAAAGATTCTTGCTAATATCCAGGTGTCATTCCCAGAGGAGTCTGACTCCCCTTGCTTGGGCATGTTCACCCCTTAGATCAGTTATTTTTGCCAGTAGAATGAAATGCTATCCTTGATCAGTCCTGGGCACTCGGCATCTCTGATATTACGATAGCAGCAGTCATAGTGTTAGGATCATGATTGACAGTCCCACTGGAATCAAATGGGATGAAGAAGAGAGGATACTGCCCAGGGATACTGGATGGACAGAAATAACAACTGCCTTGTGTAAATTCTAGTTCAGACATACATGTGTCTCAAATCTCAGTCTCACAACAAAGCATTTAAAGAGCACATTCATAACTTATTCCTTAATGAAAATCTGTTATGGAATTAAATAGAATAGTAGTTTACAGTCCAAGTAATGGTTGGAAAGAATGACACAAAATGTTTATGGGAGAATTAGAAATCAGGTCTTTTATTTTTTATTAAAAAAATTTTTTTTAATGTTTATTTGTTTAGAGAGAGACAGAATACAAGTTGGGGAGGGGCAGAGAGAGAGGGAGAAATACAGAATCCAAAGCAGTCTCTGGGCTCTGAGCTGTCAGTACAGAGCCCAACACAGGGCTCGAACCCACAAACTGCAAGATCATGACCTGAGCCAAAGTTGGATGCTTAACCAACTGACCCACCCAAGTGCCCCAGAAATCAGGTCTTTTAAAATAATAAGCAGATTAATCAGTTTTTGGAGATGGGGGACCAAAAAAGCAGAGTAAAAAGTTATTGCAGAAAAAGGTTGCTGGATGAGTCTGAATGTTTCTGGGAAAAACTGAAGTTGCATATGATAAAGGGTCACCAAAGAACAGAATCATATTTTTGTGTCCTATTGCTAACATTTTTCATTTATTTAGATTGTAGCTCTGAAGAAAGCAAATGGTGATGCCATTTTGAAATTTGAACCACTTATTCTTCATGTGCAGTGTCGACAGTTACAGGATGCACAGATTCTGGTAAATTTTTATGATTATACTTGAATTAATAGGTATGTGGGTAGATTTAATTTTAAAATTTAAATCTACCCAAAAAACCACAATGCAATGTTAGTTTAATTAACTAGTTTTTAAATTTAATTATAGATTTGGGGTTATATATGTTTCTTCAGTTTATGTAGAGCTAAACAATCAGAGTTTATCTGATTAGCCAGATTATCGGAATTTAAACAATTTCTTTTCTTACAGCATTCAGTGGCAATAGATTCTGGTTTCAGGAACTCTGGCATAACTGTGGGAAAGAGAGGAAAGACTATGTTGGTAAGATAACTTTTGGCAAAAAGCAATTCTTTGGGCACAAAGTGACTCAGAATATAGAATAACCTCATTAGATTCTAGCCTTTAGTCTCTCCTTACTCAAATCTTCTTGCCATGCCCTTGCCCAGAAAGCTTCAGTACCTTACTCTTTGCTACAGAGCAGAGTCCAGAGTTCTTAGATTTGCATCTGAGATCCTATACTATCTTCCTCTATTTATTTTCAACCAGATTCTCTGTGCCCTCCTCACCATAGTCAAGGCTCAATTTAATAAGTACTATAATATAGTGGAAAGACTCATAGGCAGAGGGTCTATAAAGAGGGTCTACATGGGTATTGGTGGCACCACAGCTGTTCTGTATTAGCTTAGGCAAGCTCCTTAATCCCTTAGGATCTGAATTTTCTTAGCCATATTATGGGTCCAGCAAACTACTGCCCTGGGACCAAGTCCAGTCCACAGGAGGTCAGATCCCACTACTCCCACTTGATAAGTTTTTGTCTAAAGTTGCTTTTGTGTTACAGTGGTAAAACTGAGTAGTAATGACAGATATTTTATGGCCACAAGGTCAGAAATATATACTATCTATCCTTTTATAGAAAAAGTTTACCAACCCCGGACTAGATGATCTTTAAAGACCTTTCTACGCCCCCAGCCTCTCTGAGTCCTTTTCCTGGCCAAGCCAACTCCTAGCGATTTTGCCCGGTTTCCTGTAGCATTTACTATTTGTAATGGCATGCATTCTTTGCTTTTGAACTATTTCAGGTTTTCCTCCATTCTAGCTCCCTAGACTTTCCTATTTTTCTATTTTAACACATTGCCCATTCTCCAAATAGAGATGGCGTACAAAAGAAGACATCTATAAAAAAAAGCATGACTAAATAGAAAGTCAGAGTCCACAGTACTGGTTTGTGTCCCACCCTGTCTCCTTCCCCTACACTGCATCTGGTAGCCCAAGCAAGAACAGAGTTGTTCTTTCACTTTCCTTTCCTTTGTCTTCCATATTCAATTAATTACAAGTCCTATCACATCCACGTCTAATTTCTTACACCCGACCCCACCTGTTCAAGCCCCTTGTTACTGCCCCTACATAAGTCCTCATGGTCCCACACCTCAGTCTCCTGACTGGTCTTCCTGCTATCCATCTTCTCCGTCAGTCACCCTGAGCCATTACTATCAGAATCCCCCTTTTTAAAAAGTCAGGGTCTCCATATATTTCCCCTGGTATTCAAGGCTTTACCCAAACTGTTTTCCATCGATCTTCTTTATGCTCATCTTCTGCTAGCATACTTCTGTTCCAGCCAGATAGAAAACTATCTGTTGTTTCCCAAATGTATCATGCTCTTTCATGTCTCCATGACTATAGATAAGTCGTTCTCTTGCTGGAACACCCCTTGCCTCCATTTTTATGTGTGGTGAAATTGCATTTATCCTTCAAAATCCCAACTCAAATGCTACCTTTCCCATGCAGCTGAGGCCTCAGACTCAATTAGTTGCTCCTCTTCTATATTTCCTTAGCATCGTGTGTATGGGTATATGTACACGCATGGGCATATTGCACACATACGTGCATGTGTCTCTCCTGTCATAGCACATGAAACATCGTAGATGCTCTTTTGTAAAAGTCTATTGAGAGAATTTTTATTTCTCATAATAGTTTTTGCTGCTGTTCTTAACCTATTTCCATTGTTTGGATTTACTTGGCACATGCTGACTATTTCATCAACAGGTTTGCTAAGATTGGCAACCCTCAAGCCTGGAAAAAGCAGCCACTTTGTGAGATAGGACAGGCTTGTTTTTTTCTTATAACCACACTCTGCTCAAGCAGCACTAAGAGGCTCTTCCGCATCCAGTCCATTTTGATTTTCCCTTGAAGCTGCTGTTGAGATTTCATTAATTTCTTTTCTTTAAATAGGGCATTAAGTCTTACTAAGCTTTAGTGAGACTGAAACTGTTAAAGTGATTGGATTCTTGGATATTATCTGCTTTTCTGAAAAACAATGTGTAGAATGACTTTCTTCAGAAATAACTTTATGTGTTGGGAAAATCTATTTAATCTCCTTTCATTCAATTGTGTTTAGCTAAAGTATATTAAAGCATAAACTTAAATCCTGTAATGGAACCCAACTATCTTTAAACACTGCCCTGACTGGGACTTTTCTTTAGTTATCTTCAGTGTCTCGAGTACATAAATCATTGTATCTAAATTGTTTGTCCTTGTAGGCTATCCGGAGCACACATGGCTTAGAAGTTCCATTAAGCCATAAAGGAAAACTGATGGTGACTGAGGAATATATCGACTTCCTGTTAAAGATAGCAAATCAAAAAATGGAGGAAAACAAGAAGAGAATTGAAAGGTATATTAATTGGATAGTTCCATGTTACTCTTATATATCTAGGTCATCTTTGAAAATATTGATACATACCATCTTCAGTTTATACTCCCAACTACTTTTCTATTTGTAGCCTTATCACAGATAATAAAAAAAATGATCAAAGTAATAGATGAGAGTAGCCCAGACTGTAATGGATACTAAATAGAGCATAAAGGGGAGGCTCCATGGAGGGCAGTAGGACATGACTGCCAGCAACATGCATAAAGGTGAGAAGCATAATCACTCAGGTAAGAGAGCCCAACAGCGACAGGGACCATAACTGATCAACTTGAAGGCAGCCAGGGAAGAGGTACATACTGCCCCCTGGACGTGTTCTACTGGAGTTTACCTACAATCTCCTTTTGAGGAAAGCAATCTGGTTAATTTTAGTCTGATAAATATTTTACATATTTGGCTGGTTTTTAGGGATTAAATCTAGAATTGCCATAATTGTTCCAGTGGGAAGGATTATGGCTATCAATTCACATCGTTATACTTTTCTTCTTCTTAAACTTTACCTCCTGGTAAGTAAAACTCTTACGTTACTTTCTTCTCAACTTTTTCCTAAAAACCGAGTTTTTGACATAAAGCAGTGACTATGATGCTGCTTTTCTTATATGAAGGTAATGCCACTGAACTACCATCAGCAAGATGTATACTTCTGAGTTATTCAAGGAGTGATGGTCAACTTCTTGTCGTTTGGAATTTCCTTTTTCTCTTCCCTTGGTTACTTCACAACCGGTCAATCCTTGCCCAAGTAATTCTTAAGTCATTCTTCTCTCCCCATCTGTACTGTCACTTTCCTTATTCAGACCATTGCAATATAGCCTTGTTAGCTGGTCTCATAGTAGCATGCTTCTAATGTGTCTCTCTGCTAAGCCATTCTCTGTTATCCACCCTCAGAATCCTGACTGCAGGGGCACTTGTGTGGCTTAGTCAGTTAAGTGTCTGACTTCTGCTCAAGTCATGATGTCATGGTTCGTGCGTTACAACCCCACATCAGTCTCTGCACTGACACCTCAGGGCCTGCTTGGGATTCTCTCTCTTCCCCTCTCCCCTTATTCTCTCTCTCTCTCTCTCTCTCTCTCTCTCTCTCTCTCTTTCTCTCTCTCAAAATAAATAAATTTTTTAAAAAGTTAAAAGAATCCTGACTAAAATGCAAAGGAATCTTATTGTTCAACTTGCCTGCGTAACATTCTTTAATACCTACAGTTTCCTTCTCACCCCCTTTGGAGAAGCTAAGGCTACAGGTGCCAATGGTAGCAGTGTAGGATGGTGGAAAGAGAGAGAATTTGGACCCAGAGGCAGAGCTGAGTTTGATTCCAGGTTCTACCACAATTTACTCAACTCGCTTGGCTTAATTTTTCTTGTGTCTAACTTGGGAGAAATACTTGTCTTAAAAAACAGTTTTAGTATACATTAAATAGCATATGTAAAATGACCAGCCCTATCCATGTCATGTCATGGATTCTCAGGATAGAGTAGTGCTTTTCTTTCTTCATGGACACATATAGAAAATAAACCTACAATCACATCACTACCACCATCCAGACTTTCTCAACCAGAGCTCCTCATTTGAACCATAGAATTCACAAAATTATTCAAGTGACTGTTTCTCATTTCTCTCAACAATGGTATACATCTTCCATCCTAGATACGTTGGAGAGAACTTAAGTCATTATGTACAGTGGATGTCTTAGGGCATTAGAGCTTAATTTTCTGGTGTAACCCTGGTTGAAAAAAGCAGAGGGGTTACCTGGCTTTGAGCAAACATTCTAAATGAAGTGATAATTTCAAGTAAGTACTGAAGAGCACCCAGCCACTTGAGCAGACTACAGAGATTGAACCACATGCAGGTACTTACTGGTACCATTCCAAAAGTTTACTACTTTTCTTAGATCGTATTCCAGTGAGACTCTTTGCTAAAACATAGGAAGTAACAAATCAGTTTCTCTGTTTCCTTACTTGAATTTCAACAAGATTATAAATATAGCCCAAGAGCAACTAACTATACACCTGGTGAAGTTAATTGAGCCACGTTCACCAACTATAAAATCAAATTATACTTTAAATCCATTGACTCGGAAATATGTTTTGAGATTATAGTGTGCATGCTGCTATCAAGAGAGCCATGCTCATCATATGAAATCAGTGAAAAATTACAGAAGGGTAAAAAGTGTCTCAAGATACTGATTAGAAGATTACATGTGAATTCAGAAAGGGGGAACAAATTAGAGAGTTCCTGTGGGAACAGCTGTACATCCAACCAAAGGCAGAGAAAAGTCACCCTTCTGATGTTGAAAAGTGAAAAAATAATAAACACTGGAGGTGATAAGTCATGCAATCAGATAGAGTACTAAAATTGGTTTGTCGTAGGACCAAAGTTTCACAATTCAAATGACTATAGTAGAATTTTTATAAGTCAAATCCTAATGAGTAACATTTCAGCAATAAGAAATGATCTAGAAATGCGAAAATTAAAGTTAACAGGTAAAATGTTCTTAATATAAAAAAGGTCTTGTTTGTGTAAAACAGTTCCCCAGCCCACTTCTTAGTGGAAAGAGTAAGATACATTCATACATAATGGTTTCTAGGCAAAAAATACCAAGTTTGGAGATCTATTTACTACTAATTACAAGAGGAAGGCTATCTTTAGATCTATTAATAAGAGATCAAGACTGACTTGGGTCAGATGAAACCACATTTGGCTATGAGTACAATGAAGTTAGTCGTGTTCTTCTCTTCACCAACTGTGTAGTAAGAAAATGCTAAATATAGAGTAAAAGGGCTGAGTACATCGGCATATAATACTGTTGATAAAGCAAATTGGAGAGAAAAAGTAAATGAATCTATATCCGATGGTTTTTTTTTTAACTTTTCTTTTTTATGGTAAAATATATGTACATAAAATTGACCATTTAAACTGTACATTTCAATGGCATTAAGTACATTCACGTTGTTACTCAGCCACTACCATCAACACTATCCATCTTCAGAACCTTTTCATCATCCTAAACGGAAACTCTGTACCCATTAAACAATAAATCCCCATTCCCTAGAATCCCAGCCCCTAGTAACCACTATTCTATTTTCTATTACTATGAATTTGACTCTTCTAGGTACGTCACATAAGTGGAATCATACAATATCTGTCTTTTTATGTCTGGCTTATTTCACTTAGTATACTGTCTTCAGAGTGTATCCATGTTGTAGCAGGTATCATAATTTCATTTCTTTTTAAGGCTAAGTAATATTCCAATATATTTATATACCACATTTTATATATCCATTCATTCATCAGTGGATGTTTGGGATTTTTCTGCCTTTAAGCTATTGCGAATAATGCTGCTATCAACATATTTGTACAAATATCCAAGTCCCGACTTTCAGTTCTTTTGGGTATAGACCCAGAAGTAGAATTGTGGGATCATATGGTAGTTCCAGGTTTAATTTTTTGAAGAATTGCTATGCCGTTTTCCACCGGAGCTGCACTGTCTTATATTCCCACCAGCAATGCACAAGGGTTCCTTTCCTTGCCAACACTTGTTGTGTGTGTGTGTGTGTGTGTGTGTGTGTGTGTGTGTGTGTGTTTAATAATGTCCATCCTGATAGGTGTGAGGTGATGTCTGTGTGGTTTTGATTTGCATTACCCTGATGTTAGTGACATTGAGCATGTCTTCATATACCTATTGGCAAGAAATTCTCTTATATCACTTTGCTCCTTTCCTTCCTGTTTGTGCTGCTCCTTCTCAGCTTCCTTCTGGATTTCCCTTATTAATCTACCTGGTGGTTAAGTATTACTATTCTCTAACACACTGCCCTTGGCCCATTGCTTCAGCTACTTCCCCATATAAATGGTAGGTCTTCCAAATTTCTCCCAAGTCCCGAGCCTATATATACAATAAGCTTTTGAACACATCTAACTAGAATACTCACTCTATCAGCCTTTCTTTATTATCTTTCTTATCCTAGTCTCAACCCCATAGCCATTGCCTTCGTTCACATTCATTTACCAGCATTATTTACCATTTACCAGTTATTATTTACCAATATTATTTACCAGTATTTATTTACTATCATTTATCAGTATTATTACCACTCAGGGCAAAACAGAAATGTGAACTGTGTTGAATTACAATTATTTACTTGTACGTATGTCCTTTTTTTCCACTACAATGTGGTCACATTGGAAATAGGACTGACTTCTCCCTGTCACCAACCACCCCCCCCACGCACACACACGCGTGCGCACTTTAAATACTCTTATCCTAAAACCTTACATAGTGTCCAGCTCATAGTGGAAAATCATACATGTGTATTGAATTAATAACAGACAATAAAAGAACTTAAAAGTTAACACATTAAGTGTTCCCCAAAGGCAAAGACCATTTCTTATTTTCTGAATATCTGGCATGAGAATAGTGGTTAATAAATATTTGCTAAATTCATTAACTGACTTTTTCCATCAACAGTGCTACTTACAAGGCTTCAGAGCCTTAGATGATTATTCTGGAAGATGTGTAGGATGGCTTACAGATAGGGCGAGCAGGTGTAGGCTCTTGCTACAGAGTCCTGGTGAGAAGTTAATAGGACCCTAAATAGCAAGATGAATGGGAGCGATAGTGCAGAGTGTAAACTGAACATGGAGACAGACTAGAAATGGGGGTAGAGAGAAGGAAGAGGCAAGGATAACAGAGGTCTTAGACTCCCTACTGTTCCTAGTCTTATTTTTAAAATGGAATTAAAGCAAGTAAATAACTTGCACGTTTCCCTAGGTACTTCAGTCAAAAGAAGTAAATAATATAAAGTGAACACACACACTTTATTTTTGCATAGTTCCCCCTGGATATTCCCTCCCCTCCTTTTTTTCCTTTCCCATACCTAGTCCACTTCTGTCCATTCTTACTATTCAGCCCTGGCATTGGGTTTTTTTTCCAAGGAGCGTTCCATGATCTCACTCAAAGCAGAGTACTGCCAGTGTGCCCCAACTTTGTCCTGTCTTTTTTCATGGCATGCTGAATGTGTCTTACCAGTTCTGCAGTCCCTTAAACCTTGAGCTCCCTGAGGGCACAACTGGGTCTCTTACTTCTCTTCCCAGCACCTGGCACAGGCAATGTTCACATGCCTGTTTTTTAAATAAAAATGCGTGAGTTTAATCCAGTTAAAATCTAAATACATTTTTATGAAAATAGCCACCTTTGTTATTTGTGAATAATGGAAGCCTAAAAGGTATGAAATTGTGTCCAGCTTTCATTAATTTTATGTTCCTATTTAAGAAATCAGAGAAATATCAGCTCTTTATTGCAAGTGGTCCTCTAACTGACCTGAAAAACAAGAATTCATTTTCCCAGGGCTGGTCTGAAAAATTCTGTCATGAAGAGAGCTAAGTACAAGTTGCCCTGTGGCATGACAATCTTGACTGCAGAAGTAGAGAAACTGAAGACAATTTGATTTTCTTAAGGGGTAGGGAAGACTGTTGCCTGTGCATACATTTCCTTTTATATCCTGAGCTCTTTTTGTTGCCTGTGAGAGCTGAGAAAATTGCACTTTGAGAATTGGGCTGTAGAAGGCTGTGTAAAGGGGCATCATACGAGGGCAGAGCATGTAATTGCAAAACAAATTTCCGACTTATCGAGAGAGATAGTTTCCCAAAGAACTTTTTAAAAATTGTCTTAAAAAAGGAAAAGGAAAAAGTATTTGAAATATTTATTCTTGGCTTTCAGCACAAAGGGCCTTTGTTCCATTTCACCAGTTGTTTTTTGGTACCCCATGGATGTGGCTTTGAATTCTGAGGTTCTTTAATGGAAGATTAAAGTAAGGCACCTGTTCCTCTTTAATTACTTTTTTTTTATGTAATTGACAAGATATTTTACACAAGCTGTTAATTCTCTGTGATCATAAAAGAGCAATTTAATCTTACCTTTAATTTTCTAGGAATGAAGTATAATCCACAGAAAAAAAAAAACACTTGGTTACCTGAGTCTAAAGTTCAGAGTTGGGTGGGAAATGGTAGAAAATGAACTTGCACATCATGGATAGCCTCTTATGATCAAATAAGGGTGATTCACACCATTTTGTGTTATGAATTTTTGGATTTATGTTTTATATAAAATGAATCATTCTACAGGGTCATTTTATTAAGCTATTCTAAATAGACAGTGTGGAAGATGAGAAGAAAACAAGTCATTGAAGTCACCCAAGATGATGGTAAGACCTGGAGAGAAAGATCATGCCAAGTATAGAAGTTTTCATGAATGTAAGGGACTGGACAAAATACCGGTAGATTGGCGTGAGGGGCAGATGAAGGAGTTTCGTCTGGTGAAGTGTTGGTGAGCCAGCTGAATTCTGACCTCACCTCAACTCTGTGTTAGGTAGGATATGGAAAGAATAAGCATCTCCACTTGAGAGGAATGCAGAGCAGATGGTGTCTTTGTGGGGGGACCAGATTTCAGTTAAGTAAGGATATAAGGGGTACATTAAATTAAAAGACTGTTACCATGGAACAGGACAGGGTCTAAAAAATTATACATCAGTTACTATTATTCAAAGCCTTTTGCTGTATCTCTTACTATACTGTTTTTCCTTGTACTATACCTCTGTCTTTGAGATTGATTTATTAATTGAAGAAATATCTATTGAGTACCTATTACTTGCCAATCATGGTATTGGGTATCAAGGTATACAGTGGTAAGTACATATAACTTGAAATATGGACAGGATATGTAGCATTCATGTTAGGTATGTATTAAAATTATGTGGAATGTTTGGAAACAGGTGAATACATCTTGGGTTTTTTAGGGCAGTTTAGAGCCTTTGCAAGTAGAACTTAACCTGTTCGTTGAATTTAAGATAGAAGAAAATTGGTCCAAATAGCCATCTATCGTATAGGTCTCAAAATTCCCTGTCACAGTTTGCCGTTATAATAGAATGTAAAGCGTGATGAGATCCCCACAATGGCAAGGGAATTCTGAGCTTCCAGATTACTCTAATTTGGCACCTACTATAACACATCCATATTCACCTTTTTGTTCAGCATTTATTATTTGTTCACTTATTTGGCATATTTTTCCCAAGTGTGTCAGCATCGCACTACATTTTAAGAATATTAACAGAAAACAAGATAGATGGGGTCGTTGGTCTCATAGAGTTTATATTCTGTAAAAATAATCATATTGAGAATTTACTTTGTGCCAGGCACTGTGCTAGGTACTTACATATATAACCTGTAACCTCCTGACAACTTAGCTTGGTACGAGATAATACCCACTTTTATAAATGAGGAAATCGAAACTCAGTAAAGTTGGAATTAGCCTGGCTTAGCTTTCCCAGTGGAACACATCTGAAGCACATGCAACACACCATGCCACCTCTCTGCCTTTCCACATATGCGGAAGGCTACTGTGTGAGGCAGAGCATTGTATTAGGTGCTAACACGGAAGAAGAAAAGACATGAAGAAAAATTTTCAGGGAGCTAACAGTTTGTTGTACCACAAAATTAACACTAGCATGGAAGTAGGAAAATGAGGAAAGTTAAAGAATAATTTATATTTAAAAAATTAAGATAGCTAATAAGCAGATGAAAAACAATTTCACTTGCAAACAAACAAAAAATAATGGGACATTGTTGTCACCTATCAAAGTAAAGTATGTTTTTTGATGGTAATATTCAATATTTGAGTGAAGTGGTCTGTCAAGTATTGCTATTAGAAGCATATTTTTTTTGGGGGGGTGCCTGGTGGCTCAGTTGGTTAAGTGTCCAATGTCAGCTCAGGTCATAATCTTGCAGTCCTGTGAGTTCAAGCCTCGTGTCGGGCTCTGTGCTGGCAGCTTGGAGCCTGGAGCCTGCTTCAGATTCTGTGTCTCCCTCTCTCTCTCTGCCCCTCCCCAGCTCGCACTCTGTCTCTCTCTCTCAAAAATAAACATTAGAAAACATTTAAAAAGAAAAAAGAAGCATATTTTTTTGAACACCCATTCTGGAAAACAAGTAGTATTTATCAAGAGCTTTACCATGTTTATACCCTTTAACCAGGTAATTACATTTCTAGGGGTCTGCCTTAAATAAACAGCTAGAAACTCAGGTCACGTTATTTTTGAAAATGTTTGTCACACTGTTGTTTGTATTAGGGAAAGTTTGAAAATTAATTAAGGCCAATCTAGATGACATAATGTTATACTATCATTAAAAAGTGTTATTCTGTAGTTTATTTGATGATATAGAAAAATTTTTCAATAAATATATAACAGAAAATGTAAAATTTTATATATAAAAATTCTGTAAAATACAGTAGATATATGGGTGCATGCATAAATACATTAATTCAGAACATATTAATAAACTGGAAAGAATTAAAATATTGACAAGTTATTTCTAGGTAGTTATATAGAAGTAATCCGTATTTGTAACCTCATATATTTGCCAAATTTTCGAAAATGAGATTTTATTAGATTTGTGATTTTTTATAAAGGAAAATAGTATCTGTTCTGTTTTTACCTTCTTTGTTTGACTCCTACACGTGGAATAGAATTTGAGGTAGAATACCAGTTGTCAAGAGGTGATTCCAACCAATTTTTAGGAGTGTTCTTAAAAAACTGAAAACACATTTCCTAATTAAATGATCATACCAAAAAGCAAGAAGCATATTATTTCCCTAACTCATTTTATATTTTAAGGTTAATGCAAAACATAAAATTTATATAACTTATAAGTTCTAGATGTATTTCATTCATGCTATTTCAGAACATAGATATAACAATAGTATTTATTTTTTTATAGGTTTTACAACTGCCTACAACATGCTTTGGAAAAAGAAACTATTACTAACTCACATCCCAAAGAGAAAATCAAAGACAAAAATAATTCATCATATACTCATAAGAAAAAAAGAAACCCAGAAGCATGTGGCAAATGTATTGAAGAAAATGATAAAGCACTTGAAAATGATGATGATCCAGGAATCAGTGTTACTATCTTCCCTGAAGATTACTAAGATTGGGTCTTGGTAGTGTAATGTTTCTAATAGATATTCCAAAGCTGTTCTTTATAAGAGTATTTTAGTTTCTTGAGCATATGAGCCACTCAGAAAAGCAAGATTTATTCTTTCTCTGTGTTTTAGAGAAATCCCTAACTTTTAAAAATAGCTGTGTATAATATTTGCTTATTAAATACCATCTGTTTTAGTCACATAGAGATTTCCTTGCAAAAATAAAATTGACTGGGGCACCTGGTTGGCTCAAGCAGAGGAGCATAGGATTCTCCATTGTGGGGTCATGGGTCTGAGCCCCACGTTGGGCATAGAGATTACTTAAAAATAAAATCTTTTAAAAAACAAAGCAAAATTGACTTTTTAAATGACTTTTTTTTTTTAAGTTTCAATTTCTACTTCTTAAAAACACAACTATATACTCTTTCAGTTGAAGAACCTTAACATTAGGAATACTTGAGTAAAAGTCATCTCCACATTTTACTTCTTTTTAACTTTGAAATCTCCAGCTTTTAAAGGGGGATAAGTCTGCTTCTTGTTGCCATGGAGTCCAGTAACAAGTTCTTCCCTTTCTTTTGACCTTGTGGAGAAAAGAACTGATAGGCTTTTTGTTCAGGACAAAATACCTGAACCCTGTTTCTCATTATTTCTCACAACCCAGAGCTTGCCACTGACACACGGTCTCTGTGACACAGGTGGGACCTAGTTTTCCACTAAACCTGGTCAGAAATGATAACTTAAGACATAGGAATCTTTGTAGAATCTTTATATACTATTTTGGAGAATTTCAAGGAATCGGAAACCTTGGGTTTGAGTTTTGACTGCTGCAAGGAGGTCCTTGAGCAAATCACTGAATTCCCAAGGCTTTCTCTTTCCTCTTCTGCATAATAGCAGTTCTGACACCTGCTGTATTTACACCACAGGAGTGCTGACAGCATCATGTTAAATAAAAATGAGAAAGTTATTAATAGACTTCTGCATATATGTTACCATTTACTTTCCATTTATTTTCATTATAAAATGAAGATCCTTCATACCATATTTTCAGAAAGTATCAAATTGTAAATTTTATATTTAAAGAGAAATTACTAGTTAGTCATAGGACTAAGGATAAAATTAACCAGAATATCAAGAAAAAAATTATACAACATAGTAAACATTGTGATTTTTCCATTTCTTAGTATTTTTATAATTTAAGTTTTCATGTAAATATGTTTAGATTTGCATCTCAGATGCTTACCTTCTGAGATCTGATTTTGTACTTGTATTTTTAAAATAGGTAGACTTCATAAACATCTATTATCCTCTAAGTAAATGCATCATGGATAATGGCCAAGGAGCTTTAAAGTTATTGAGAGATATTTTCTTTGACCTTCATAATAAGATACCAATATTTACTCTTCCTAATTTCTTTCAGCATCCCTACAACATTTAGGAAGTCTTCCAACACAATCTTCTCTTTCATTGTTCCAGAAAGAAGCTCCTTGGAGTCCTCAATCTCCTTGCCATCCTGCAGCATTTGGTGCTGTTAATTATTCTTTAAAAAAATTTTTTTTCTACATTTATTTATTTTTGAGGGAATGAGACAAAGCACTAGCAGGGGAGGTGCAGAGAGATGAAAGCGACAAAGAATCTGAAACAGGCTCCAGGCTCTGAGCAAGAGTTCAGCACAGAGCCCGATGCGGGGCTCAAACCCATGAGCCATGAGATCATCACCTGAGCCAAAGCTGGACACTCAACCGACCGAGCCACCCAGGTGCCCCAATGCTGCTGTTAATCATTCTTGCATCCATGGGCATCCTGAACACTTTCTTCTCAATCATTTTCCTGATTAGGGTGAATCCTTCTCAGTTCTTTTCTTCTAAAACACTTCAACAGTTTTCAATATTCACTGCACCTTAGAATCATCTTCAGAACTTTGGAAAACTACAGAAAGGATCTGAGACTCTCCAGGGAGGGACAGTAAGCATGTGTACTTTTTTTTAAGCTACCAAATTGTTCTCTAATTGTAAACCAAAGGGCAATAATGTGTAGGCATTCCTTATTTCTGCCTTTGCCTTTCTTGCATTTCTCTCTTCACCCCAGCCATCTCATACATTCCAGCAGCTCTGACCTCAGACAATGACTCCTAACTCCTGCCCTGATCTGTCTGCTAAGCCCCAGCTAACTGCTGGGCTTCTCCCGTATAGCTGTTACTTTCTAAGTTTTCTCTCCTTACAAGGTTTCCTGGTTCTTTGGCTAGAGAGAGCAGGCTTTTACTGGGATTTTATTTATTTATTTTTTTCTGAGCCCATTGGCATTTCTGGGCTCTGGCTTTTACAGTTCCCAGTCTGGGATATGTGGGGTAAGAAGAAAACCCAGAGCACTTACCACTGTGTTGTTCTTTAGGTCCCGAGATCCCTAGCTGGTCCACCTTCCCCTCTTCACCTTTCAGTCTTCTTATGTTTGTTTTCTACACATGTCCAGAGTTTTTAGTTGCACTTAGCAGGAAGAAAATATATCTACTCCATCTTCCAGAATCAAAGTCTAATATATATTTTTTTAATTATTGGTAATGTCACATTGTTGGGGGATTGTTGACACCTTTGGAATCTAATAGCCACAGTTCCCTTTATTTAGTGTTGTGCCCCATCTCCCAGCTTGTATGCTTTGCTGCTCTTGCTTTAGGCTTCTGGAGCCTATCCACTCTAAAATAAAGAAAAAGGCTGGAGTCTGTTTCCAATCCACCTCCCACCCTGCTGCCACATATACACCCACTGTCTCATAGCCAATAATGACAAGTGCAGAGCTTCCAATGGTAACTCTGTTGCCCAGAAATGGGATAAACTTGGACATGCATAAGCTCCCAGCAGCATCGGGCTGAGGCTGGGACTTCACCTGAATCCTATCATGTTTTTTCCATTTCCTTACCCGTTTCTCCTGGGAGAGCCTGCTTAATAAATCACTTGCACTAGCATGGTGTCTTCTGCAAGAACCTAACCTAAAACAGGTACTGTGATTACTTTGGATCTATTTTTTAAAGGGATAGCATACATTTATTATAAAGAGTTGATGTTTTACTATGTTAGAAATTATATCATTGGTAGTGATTAAAATTTACCACGTAAACATAATGCAAATAAACTTATGATGTTAAGTGTGTAATTTTATTTTTTTTAAAAAATGTTTATTTATTTTTGACACAGAGAGAGAGACAGAGCATGAGTGGGGGAGAGGCAGAGAGAGAGGGAGACACAGAATCCGAAGCAGGTTCCAGGCTCCATGCTGCCAGCACAGAGCCCGACGCGGGGCTCGAACTCACAGACCGTGAGATCATGACCTGAGCCGAAGTCGGACACTCAACCTACTCAGTCACCCAGGCGCCCTAAGTGTGTAATTTTAAACATATTTTGGGGAAGTATCTGACCAACAGTTTTTGAGAATCACTTTTTTTTTTTTTTAAAGTAGGCTTCATACCAGCACAGAGACCAATGCGAGGCTTGAACTCACGACCCTGAGATCAAGACCTGGATGCCTAACCAACTGAGCCACCCAGGTACTCAGTGTAATACATACTATTGTAAGAATTTAGAGGCAGGAATAATTGATTCTACATGTGGGAGTACTAGAAATACAATTCAAGAGGGTATCATTTCATTTATGTCTTAGAGGTCAAGAAACAAGTTCACTTAACTGAAAAAAAGTCCAAGAAAAACTCTTGCCAGACAGAAAGAATGCGTAATGTAATTAAGGCACTGAAGAGCATGATATATTCAGTGATGGTGAATATTCCGGAAAAGCTGAAATGCAATATACGGTATGAAGTCAAGTTGGTTAAAGCCCAGTTGCGAAGGGCTTTACAATCCACCAGGGACACAGACCAGTGTTGCCTAAACATAACTATGCATCAGAAACTCCCAGGCTAGCAGTGTCTGGGGGAGTGCTTTTCAGAACACGGACTCCCAGACTTCACTTGTCTTTCAAGCCAGAATCATCAGTCTGGAGTCTAAGAATCCATTTTTTATAGAGATTTTGTTTTTATGTTTATTTATTTACTTTTGAGAGAGACAGTGTGAGTGGGAGAGGGGCAAAGAGAGAGGGAGAGACACAGAACTCAAAGCAGGCTCAAGGCTCCGAGCTGTCAGCACAAAGTCCAATGCAGGGCTCAAGCTCACAAACTGTGAGATCATGACCTGAGCCGAAATCAGACGCTTAACTGATTGAGCCACCCAGGTGCCCCTAGGAATCCATTTTTTAAACTCATGCAAGGGATCATGATAAAATCAGCCCACCACTTTTAGAATTCACTGATAACAGACTTTATCCTGAAGGCACTGGAGAGAAATTAAAGACTTTTTAACGAAAGAAAGTAGCATGATCAGATGTTGCCATGTACCTATGCCACAGATTTTGTGTATACACATTATAGGAAGGTAAGCAGAGGTTCTGATAGATTAATTAATGAAGTCACTGTCCTTATCCTTGTGTCTAAAGCAGCTGCTAGGAGGAATGACAATATGTATAGCTGTGTCATTTGAACTCTGTTCAACTCCAGGCACTCCTTAAAGGTATACAGAGCACATTCTTCCATACTAACATATACAGCAGTCTTGCCAAAAAGAAATTGGGGCAGGAAAGAAATCTTATAGTCTCAGAATGTCTGCAACATTTCTTCTAATTTAATGAATAAAATGTGGAAATGCCTGGCAGCAGGTGGATGAAAAGAGAAGAGAAACAATTTAAAAATAAGCCCTAAATACATATAGAAGTGGGGGGGAGGGGGGAGGAACCGGAGGGAGGGGTGTCCTGTGATGGAATAACTATGAGTTCTGTTGTGTAAAAATATCTCTAAAGATCTCATAATCCATTGGCTTTCATAATCCCTCAACACATTTAAACTGAGCCCATAGGGATTTATGGATCCAAAAATTTTATAAAGTGAGTATATGCATAAGAATCAGGAAGAGAGGGGCTGCCTCCTAATCCTTTTATCTAAGGTAACAGAATTATCCTGTTCCTCTTAGATTAGCAGAGAAGAGAATACAGATGCTGGCCATAAGCCCAAAAAGACATTGAACCCCACTTGCTTCTCAGCATAGTACATTATTTTATATTCAATTCACATGCCTGATCAAGAATATTAATAACTATAGCAAGGCAATTAGTAATAATTTAATATGCAAGATAACCTACTGAGAATTACCTTGTGGTTTCTTTTCATTGTTGTTCCAACTAAAATGAAGGGGATCTTTTCCCTTCCCCCAGGATGGAGGCAGTCATTTATTCCTAAAGCCTGGATTCCTCATTTCTCCACATCATCTACAAACTAAATGCTTTTTTGCTCTAACACAGAAAAAAAAATCTGTTAGCTTTACTGAGAAATAGGAAAGAAAATTTAAAAACGTGCTTTTGTTTTTGAAATTCTAGGGCAGAGGTCATAAACTAGTGGTGGAGGTATATACAAACACCCGTTTTGGCCTACACAGATTATTTTTTTCCTAATTGAGCCTATATTTTAAAATATGATGAACTGTTTTTTTTTTAATACATCTCTAGTTTTTCTTTAAAAATTGGAAGATCTGACTAAACTGGGCCAGAGACAACACTTAGTCAAATACTGGTATCCACAAGGCTTTTCCACTTACCACAGCTGCAGCGCCTCCTGCAGGCTCTCTGACTCACCGGCTGCAATCTTTCCCACTTCAGGGCTTGTCCGGGGGCATCAGCATTGGCAACTCCTGGTTAGAACTTCAGGGAGAATTAAACTATATAATGATGTTAGTTATGACATTACACAATAAGTAAAAGCTCAGAGTAGGACTGGGTACATAATTTGCAGAGGACAGTGCAAAACGAAATGCCACAGGGGCGCTCCTGTTGAAAAATGTTCAAGAATTACAAGATGGCAACAACGCGATTCTTGTAAGTATGGGGTCCTGTGCAGCTGCACAGGTTATACACCCATGAAGCTGGCCCTGGATTGGAGGCGTGGTGTTTCTAGAGTTGAAGAGCGTAATGTGTGTCAGGATGTTTGGCCCTCCTCCCCCCTTTCGGAACGGGGCAGAGTGCTACTGACTCTGCGATGTTCCTGGTCAATGTGCCTGCTTTCACATAACACCCCTGAGGGGGCAGCACCATGGGCAGCTGCTTAGGAGCGTACAGGGACTGAATACTCATCACTGACGTTTTGAAAGGTAAGGCCAAGGTCTCGTGGCTAAACTTAGACCAAGTAAAATGAAACCGTTTTGAGCCACCTGATTGCAAAGGCAAAGGCGGTGATGAGCACCTTGTTTTGAAAACAAAGGTCTTCCCCATTTTGACAGGAGTTGTCGAAGCTCATGGGTGAAGTGTTAAAGAACCTTGAAAAATGTATGCCTTCCTCCTTCGGTGGGTTGACCTTGAACTGCTTTAATTTTGTTGGGGGAGGGGAGTAAAACTTAACTGCCATATGAAGTGTATAATAAGGAATATCTTTTGGTTAGAATTTTTGGTCTTTAAAAATGGGATTTGACCTTCATTCAAAGTGGGCTTTGACGCTCAAGCCTCTCTTTTCCCTACTTTACTATGCTGCTCTCAACATGCAGATGTCTCTTAATGCAAAAGAATTGTAATACCCATAAATGCTTATGTTCTTAAACTCAACAGTTTAATGTACTGGATTTTTATGCATTCAGTTCTTGCTAAGAATTTCTCAGCCCTTTTTCTTTCTGTCTTTAAAATGGTTCTGTTTAAACTCTAATTTTAACTCACGGCACATGTATTTATTTAAATTATTATTTTTAATGAGTTTAATAAATTCTATTTCTTTGGAGAAGTTTTAGGTTTACAGAAAAATCAAGAAGAAAGTACAGAGAGTTCTTATACACTTCCCTCATCCTATGCCCCCCCCCCGCCCCAACCACTTCAGTTTCCCATTTTTAACCTCTTACATTAGTGTTGTGCTTTTGTCATAACTGATGTGCCAATATCAATGCAGTAATATTAACTAAGTCCATAGTTTACTCCTCTTCTCATCTCTATTCTCTTTTGAAACTATTAGCCATCTACTGGGCCTAATTTATCTATCTATTCTCCTTATCTTTCATCCCCCCTTCCCCTCCATCTCTTTATCTTTATGCAGTTTATTCTTTCTCATGTACTCAGGTTATCTTTCAGCAAACTCATTCTTGTTTCTACTGTGTCTAATCTGTCTAGGTGGCCTACTGAGTTTTATTTATTTATTTTTTTAAATTTTTTTTTCAATGTTTATTTATTTTTGGGACAGAGAGAGACAGAGCATGAACGGGGGAGGGGCAGAGAGAGAGGGAGACACAGAATCGGAAACAGGCTCCAGGCTATGAGCCATCAGCCCTGAGCGTGACGCGGGGCTCGAACTCACGGACCGCGAGATCGTGACCTGGCTGAAGTCGGACGCTTAACCGACTGCGCCACCCAGGCGCCCCTGGCCTACTGAGTTTTAAATTTCAAAGACTATATTTTATTTCTAGAAGTTCTGTCTGGTTCATTTTTTTTTCTCTAAATATAATTTTTGTCAAGTTGGCTAAGATACAGTGTATACAGTGTGCTCTTGGCTTCAGGAGTTGATTCCTATGATTCATCGCATACATACAATACCCAGTGCTCATCCCAACAAGTGCCCTCCTCAATGTCCATCACCCATTTTACCCTCCCCCACCCCTCCCATCAACCCCCAATTTGTTTTCTGTATTTAAGAGTCTCTTATGGTTTGCCTCCCTCTCTGGTTGAAACTATGTTTTCCCCCATCCCTCCCTCCATGGTCTTCTGTTAAGTTTCTCAAATTCCACATATGAGTGAAAACATATGATACCTGTCTTTCTCTGACTGACTTATTTCATTTAGCATAATACCCATGTTGTTGCAAATGGCAAGATTTCATTCCTTCTCATTGCCAAGTAGTATTCCATTGTGTATATCAACCACATCTTCTTTATCCATTCATCAGTCAGTGGACATTTGGGCTCTTTCCATAATTTGGCTTTTGTGGATAGTGCTGCTATAAACATTGGGGTACATGTGCCCCTATGAATCAGCACTCCTGTATCCTTTGGATAAATTCCTACTGGTGCTATTGCTGGGTTGTAGGGTAATTATATTTTTAATTTTTTTCAGGAACCTCTACACTGTCTTCCAGAAAGCTGTACCAGTTTGCATTGCCACCAACAGTGCAAGAGGGTTCCCATTTCTCGCCAACATCTGTTGTTTCCTAAACTGTTAATTTTAGCCACTCTGACCAGTGTGAGATGGTATCTGAATGTGGTTTTGATTTGCATTTCCCTGATGATGAGCAATGTTGAACATCTTTTCATGTGTCTGTTGGCCATCTGGATGTCTTCTTTGGAAAAATGTCTATCATGTCTTCTGCCATTTCTTCACTGGATTATTTGTTTTTTAGGTGTTTAGTTTGGTAAGCTCTTTATAGACTTTGGATACTAACCCTTTATGGTTTGGTTCATTTTCAAGTCAGTGACAGGTTATATATAGAAAGTTTCCAGAAATTTATTTCCCTTTCCATATACCCTTTTCCAGATATTTCTGTCAAATTTACTAACACAAACTTTTCACATGACTATATATCATAGAAGTGACCTACTTTCTTTAGCTATACCAATAATAATTTAAAAACTCCTTCTTCGAAATATAAATCTTGAAGAGGAAAGTGAAATCTTTCACAATGACCAAATTGTTTACTTGCCATTCATACATGTATACAACAATTGCACAATAGTTATTTAACAAATATTTATGGAGTGCCTAACTATGTGTCAGTCACATAGAAACAAGACAAAGCCCCTACCTCCACAAGGCTTTCCATCTTGTAGCATTATTAAATACTGTATTGTGTACACTATCACATAGTTGCCTAGACCTTCTGTGCTCTTTACTACTCATCAATCAAATCCCATTCAAATGTTGCCTCTTCTCAGAAGCTTTCCGGATAGCCCATTTCAGAATTAACTACCTCCATTTGTTTTCCCATAGCACCCTCCCATTATTATATTTCCATAGCACTTTGTTTGTATCTCTATAATCATGCAAATCAAGGAGTAGCTTGATATTTGTTAATTGCACAGATATACGTCCACCAACACCATCCTATTAAACTTTGACGACTTGAAGGAGAAAGGTATATTTCTATCATTTTTGTATCTCTGATTCCTTGCACATTGTTGGTTTCTAACAAGTACTCTCTAAACTATTTCAGTTTATAGACACATTATATGTGTGAGAGTTCAGAGCATTATCTAATTTATTACTTTATAGACAAATCACAAATTCCTGGTCAAATCCTACTATTCATTTCTTGGAAGAATCTTTATATGATTGATAAAATCAAGGGATAGGGTGAAAAACTAAGCTTCGAAGACACTGTGCATAATATCATGCTTTATGTCTGATGAGGTATCCACATTTCCAGATTCAGCATTCCAAGATACACCTTGTGACCAAAGGTTATAGATCCTATTCTTATAGAAAGCCTTTTGAAATCTTTTTATTGTGAAGTAATTTCCCCCATACTGACTACTCCATTTCCCTCTGTCTTTTTATGTATATCAGTATATACATATATGCCCATAAATATAACTATTTTTTCTGAACCATGTGAGAGGAAGTTGAAGATACCATGCTTCATTATCCTTAAATACTTCGATGCATATTTCCTAAGAATGAAGACAGTCTCATATAATCTCAATAAAAATATAAAAACCTAATTATATAATCCACCAATCCTATCAAATTTCATCAGTTGTCTCAATGATATGCTTTTTAATCATTTGTTTTTCTGATCCAAGACCCAATTTAGGAACTTAAATTGCATTGACTCTTGGGGCACCTGGGTGGCTTGGTCGGTTAAGCGTCTGACTTCAGCTCAGGTCGTGAGTCGGTCCGTGAGTTTGAGCTCCACGTCGGGCTCTATGCTGACAGCTCAGAGCCTGGAGCCTGTTTCAGATTCTGTGTCTCCCTCTCTCTCTGCCCCTCCCCGTTCATGCTCTGTCTCTCTCTGTCTCAAAAATAAATAAACGTTAAAAAAAATTTTTTTTAAATTGCATTGACTTTCTATCTCTCTTTAGTCTCTTTTAATCATTAGTAATTAGTTAGCAAGTCTTTGTCCTCATAACACTGACATGTTTGAGAAATATATGGAGAAGGTTTTTAAAAATAGCTATCAGTGTATATTTTCTCATATTTATTCATAGTTAGATTCAGGTTATGCATTTTTGGCAAGAAAACTACACAATGATGAGTTCTTGTCAATATATAATTTTAGGAGACATGTGACTTCAGTTTATCTTATCAGTGGTCCTAATATTAATTCTTAATATGATATCTGCTAGGTTTCTCCATTCTTAAGATAATATTTTTTCCTTTCATTTTTAATAAGAAATTTGTAGGATGCTATGCTTTATGAGTATGCAAATAATCTGTCCTTCATCAAACTTCTATCCATACATTGTAGCATAATTCTTGTTTGAATCAGTTATTACCATGATAATTACAAAAGAGTAATTTACTATTCCTTTATTCCTTCTACATTTACTAGTTGGCATTCTACTTCAAGAGAAAGTTTCCCCTTTGCCGTGTGTGTGTGTGTGTGTGTGAGAGAGAGAGAGAGAGAGATCACTATGGATTCAAATATTTTATTCAGTGGCTTATAATCTGTTGCTACCATTCTTAATTGTCCCAGATGTAGACAGTGTGAGTCACTTCAGGTTGGGTCGTGTGCCCTTTTGATATGTTCCCATCAGGTTTTAACCATTTCCTTATTATTTTACACAAGAAGATGTTCCAAGTTCATCATGTACTGCCCCCAGCCACAGAATCAGCTGAAGAGCCCAGTTCCTTGGCATTTAGAAATTATTTTCTGGGGGCGCCTGGGTGGCGCAGTCGGTTAAGCGTCCGACTTCAGCCAGGTCACGATCTCGCAGTCCGTGAGTTCGAGCCCCGCGTCAGGCTCTGGGCTGATGGCTCGGAGCCTGGAGCCTGTTTCCGATTCTGTGTCTCCCTCTCTCTCTGCCCCTCCCCCGTTCATGCTCTGTCTCTCTCTGTCCCCCAAAAAATAAATAAACGTTGAAAAAAAATTAAAAAAAAAAGAAATTATTTTCTGAACATTAGGTGTGTTCATGACAGCAAGTTTAAAACACACACACACACACACACACACACATAATTATGAAATGATTCATCAGTGTATAATAATCAGTTAGTAAGTGATCATTATTCAAAGCCTGGATCTTACAGTTTACAGCATCCATGAGATGTGTTGACAGAAATGACATCTCAAACTGTCTCCTAAGTTTATTTCCCTCTAATGTAGCAGCAGAAATGTTCACATTAATACACAGAAATGCTATCTCATTATATTCATTTAATGAGTTCCTTTGTTCCTCAGTTTTTCACCATTTCATATCTGCCCTTATCTATTTTCCAGGACACAGTAAGTCTTCTTAACACAATAAACTTCTCTTAACTCCTTGGGGAAAAAAGCACCATGCAGAAACCAAAAAATTCTGGCTAATTTCGTTTTACTTAACAATTGCCAATAAGTTACTCAAACCTCCTGTAAATCTTGTGGCTAATGTGTACTGATGCTTTGAAATGAGGCAAAAACAAATTAGTAAGTCACACGAACCAGCCAGTGTTCCCACAGTAACAGGCATATTGTCAAATTGAAGTTTAATTCATTAGTTCTATACATGGGAGGGTAGAGAAAGAAAAAGAAACACATTCTCTAGAGTTTTCACAAGCAGCCAGCAGGTGGCAGAATACTACAAACAGTAGACTTGGCTGAGCGGTTTGAGCATCATTTAAAACTGAAATGGTGAGTGTGGGTTTTTAGTTTGTTTTCTTTTCTTTATAAAACCAATTCCAGAGTATTTTGATGTTTTTATTTTTAAGAAAAAAATAACAACAAAAAAATTCTGCCACTTATTCCTCTAAAAATGAAATCAAGTGATGTCAAATGATACTTGGTATTTTAATAACAAAAGCCATATACTCAGAAATGGTCACCTTTGTTATTCCAGTAAGCCATTAAAATTGTATCATGTCTATGGTGTACAATAAAAGAAATACTGGGAACAAGTTTTACTTCAAAATTTTAGTCTGCTTGAATCTAAAATTTACATATAGTTAGAATTGTAAGATCATCTTCTTAACTTCAAATATTTTTCACACACACGTAAGTAAAATGTATGTGCAAGAATTAATAACCAATGTAATTTTGTACAAATTCATAAGATGAATATATATATCTATAGATGACTCTATATAGGCCTGAAAAGAAAATTGCTGTGTCTCTCTGTATATTTGTATTAAATCTATAGGAATCCTAGAGAAAGAGTGAATAATTACATTTATTTGGATTATAGATTTCCAGGTCAAATTTTTTGTTTAGTACTTTTATGTTATTATTCCTCATGCAATCCTGTTTATTCTTTACCTTAAATAGAAGCTCAACGCTTAGACGACAATTAGTTACAAAATTTAAATATACAATAACCAACTCTCTAAATAATCCATTGCTGTTGGTCTAAAAGAATTGTCCTAAAATGGAGGCTCATTGATTCCTGGTGATTTATTCTAGACAACACATTCTAGATTTTGTACACCGTTTATAGGTTTTTTTGATCCCTTGACTTAAGGGGCTTTTGTGACACTGAATTTTCTTTGAGATTGTATAGAGGAAATGTAAATGAAAGCACACTTTCAATGTAGAGTGTAGGGCAGAGGGTTTCAAAACACAGCACAACTGGGTATTTGGGACTCTGTGGTTTGGCGGTAAAAAGTAGAAATTAGAGAATCTAAAAGTAAAGCCTGGTAAGCAATAGTGTTCTTAATTCAAAGATAAAGATAATCAAATGCTGAGGAATCTTCAGTGATTTGTGTGTGCTTCCTACTGCTATTGTGTGTTGGATGTCGTCTTGGGAACATCTGGCTTAACCTTGTAATCTCTAGTTCACACTGTGTATTTGAAAAAACAAAGGAGCATTTTTCTTAAATATTGCATTTGCATTTTCACTTACAAACTTCTGGAGGTACTTGGCATGTGTTCCTTTGTGAACTTACGTTTTTACTTTCTTGCCTGGATCTCTTTTTTGGATGCTCTACTTAACTATTTCCCCAGACTTCTCTATACTGCACTCTAAGCAAATCAATCCTTTAAGTGGGAAAATACTATTTGAGGGGACTTTCTTTCACTCAAGGAATGAAGACTAGTTCTTTAAAAGGGTTACGTTTCATCAGTCATTTCTATAGTCGCTTCTTTTTTCTGTCTTTCCTTATTTTTTAAAATCAAAAAGCTACATATGATGCTTTAACTCTTGGTTGGTCTGTCGGTGACTGCTGCCCTGTTGACGTTAGCAGCCTAAATATAGAAATGTGCATATAGTTCGCATCAGCTCCAGTATCATGCCTTGTTTCTATGGAAAATACACGATTCAACTTAATTACATAATCTGTCGTTCTCTAAGACAGGGCTTCCAACAGGGCCAAACAATTCTAAAGCAGGTTCGTCTCTTTTTTAAAGAGGGCTAATCAGAAGGGATTTGTGATACTGAAATCACTAAGAGGTAATTATAAATGATTTTGTGCAATTCAGAAATGAAAAATTCCTCCCCAAAGCCCCAAATCTTTGGGTCTATTTTGTTGTAAAATAATGGAAGTTTGTGCTTCACTTACCTATCATGCTAATGTTGTGCCTGGATTTCTTTAATGCCAAAAATGAAAATATGTTCCTATAAAGAAAGATGAATAGATTCCAAGTGACAATAAGAAATGACATGTAATATACTTCTTGAAGCAGAAATTTTCACAATGATGAAAGACAAGGGAATTTATTCCATGAAAATAATATTAATGATGGGTTTCAACACTGATATTTTCCATTGTTTCTTTACAATCATAGAAGAAAAACATTTTCCAGAAAACTTTCCATAGTCTGTTGACAAGCACATCAATTTTTGCTGTTAAAGTAGAAACTAGTAATTACATTTTTAAAAATGACACTCTGGTAATTATATATTTTAAATATGAATCCTGATGTTTAATTAGGTCATATGACTGTAATATCAGCTTGCATTAGCAGCAGATTATCAAATCCTAGCAATTCATCCCATAGAGAAATACAAGAAGAAAAGGCTGCTATAATTGTGAGATTTAAATAGAATAAGCCATAATGCAGTACAATATTCTTTAAATATTTTAATGTTTACTCATGTTATTGAGTAATGAAATTTATCATCATGGCGTATTCTTTGTAGATAATTACTGTGGTAGCAGTAAGCACATAGGAAGGAGCTTGGTGTTTTTTTCCAGGAAAGCTTTCAAATTAGGCTTAGAGCAGAATTCAAAATGTGTATTTGAAAATGGTTTTGTGTATTTTCAATATGCATATGTATACGGTATTAGTTTTTTTTTTTTTCTGAAACTAGTTACATTGTGCTTGGATATTCAGTTAAGCAATTTTTATTTTTTAACCTGTATCACAAATCTGCATTTTATTAGCTCTTACTTTCACTTTTTTTCTAATTATCATTGATAAATAATGCAGTGCAAATAAAACCCATTTTTAGCATATGTATCTATCATTTGCAGTCAATTGTTTCTAAAACACTTAACTATATGCCTATATTTTCTATTTTAATGTTTCAGTTTGAATTTATTACAGTGCATTCAGGGTTTTTGTTAATTTGTGTTCTAATTCCTCCTTGCTTCTCTAAATAGCACTGACTGGTATTTAGTTTCATTTTTTTGCCACAAACACAAAAATCATAATAGAGTTAATAGAGAATCTTAATACAACACTCTTTTGGTTGTGTTTTTTCAGTAAAGAGATACCTTTACAGTGTATATGTTGCTCTTCTATGATGCCTTGTGGAACTTCATTCCATAATATTACATTCTCCCTCCAAAATTTGCTCTTTAAGATATAACTGAATTGTTAAGTAGCTACTACAAAATTTATTTGTATAGGTTTAATGAAACAAGTGTTTTTAAGTATTTCTACATTTTAGAGTCTCTTTATAATGTGTCTAATGATTTATACAGCTAAAACAACTTGAGTACTTTTCCATTTCGCCCATAAAAGCTAGGATTTCCCATATATAGGTGCCTTTACTACTCAAGAAGCCTGCTTGAAATTGTTCCACACATTGTCCTGGATGATGCTACCAGAATTTTTATTTAAAACGTCTTCCTTTTTTTTTCTCCTTGCAGGCATATCTGCTATAATTCATAGCTATAAACATATATTTTGTAATGAGAGCAAAAGTCTCTCTGAATGACAAAAATCTAAAACTGCTTGTGTGGATCTGAGGATTAGATATTCTTTTATTTTATGGGCAAGAGAAAAGAGATTGCTTTTATCGCACACTTTGTCTTTTTGTGTTGACTAAAGCAGCTAATTGTATTAAAGGCAGTGACCAAATGTGTGTGCTAACATTACTGTATTTATAAACAATATTTGGTGCTTTTGATTCACCCTAAAGAATCTATTTCTTAACACTAGAGGTCATTTTAGCTTATGTGAATATTCTAAAATACTTAGTTTTAATAAAACAGAAGGTTCGGAATATGACACTTCTTAGAAGAGTGCTATCCTTGAAAAACATTTTCCTGGGCTCAGATCCCTAAATTTTTCTCCTAGTTGGACTGTGAGTAGATTCTCTTACTTTATCTAATTTGGAAACTATTAAATGAAAGAATGCTTTGAGTTTCTTATCTAAAGTTCATTTTTGTTAATTCTAAAATATTCCGGCTACTTCACAGGCCTGGTACTTTATCTCGTGTTTTTGCCTACGGTAATTACTTTACATTTTATCGACTTTTGGATTTGCTATTGCGTTTCTTTAAGCTTTTACATTCCGATCCTCCTCAGCCACAGTGAAAGTCTTACTTATTTTTCGCTAATTTTCAAACATCTGTGAAGTACAGCAAATACATCCATTAGAACAGAGCTTTTCCTTCCCATAACAAAACGAATACCTTCCATTACAATATCTGATTTCCTACTCTTTAAAGATTTAAAATTTTAAACTCCTTCCTAAAAATGCTTTGTTTTTCGTCTCTGAGACTTAATAATGTCAAGTCTTTATTTATTTTTTAAAAAAATCACTTTCAGGTCATAGTGGTGGACATGAGAGGAAATTTCTTTTTCAGAGTAGCATTATATATTTTAGAATATGCTATAGATTATGTAATATGAATTATGATCCTGTTTATATTGAATGGAGTAGGTAATTACAAGCAATAAATCATTTCTGGGTATCTGAAAAATTTAGCCTTCTTACTCTAGTTACACACATAAATAAAGATAGTTATATTTGTTTTTCTAAATCCAATTTTTAGATCTGCTTAAAATCTGTTGTGCTTCAGAAAGCATGGTGTATTCTGTTTAACATTTTCAATTTAAATCAGAGTATTTCCTTTGATTCAACGCTAGAGGTATTTTCTATACCTAGTATTTGCTAGACATATGAAAAATACCAAAAGAAAGTGATTCTTTTCTGCTAAAAATGAATAAGTAATAAACAAACACATTAATTGGGCTTACATTGATTCAAATGATAGGGAGTCCCACGTTTGCTAACTTGGAATCAGAATTACCACCCGATTTTCCAGACATGCCAGTTGCCTGTGTACAGCTACAGCTGCAGTGGCCTGAATTCTGTCCGCAGAATTCTTCTGTCGGTTGCCTACCTGAAAAGAGAAATGCAAGAACAATACTGTGTTTGAGTTCTGCTACTCATTGTCTATTGTAGTTGTTGTGGGCAACTGGTCTTCATTTGGAAAATAAAAGAGAATGAGATATATTTTCAACAGGTGACATTTGAATCTTCTCATCCCTAAGGATGAAAGGGTTCTAAACTACAGAGAAGTTTCATTACAAGGATAACAGAAAGTGGTATCACATGCAGAAACAGTGCTATTGCTCACAAAAGCATCATATTTTCTCACAAAAATCACTGCTGTCTGTACAAGATGGTACTAACGTGTCACATTCCTAAAAAAAAAAAAATACATAATTTAAAGGCATTTGGAAGAAAGGATATAATGCAAAAGGTGCAATGGTGGGAGTAAAGATATCCAGGTTTTAATTTAATCTGACATTTACTAGCTGTGTGGCCTTTAGGAAGCTACTACTTTTACCCAGCCTTTGTTTCCTCATTTGTATAATAATTAAGAGGCTGAATAGGGTGGTCTCCAGTATCTTTTCTGCCTCTGTTATTCAATATACCTCTGTCCCATACTCTTATCAAGTAATTTTCTTTCATAGAAAGCAGCATGGTCCTAACCTCTTTCATACAATATTATATACACGTGTGTGTGTGTCTGTGTGTGTGAATGTTTTGCTCAGTAGAAAACAATTACATTAATTTCCAAACCAGTACCTATGTTTATATATATATAATATATATATAATATATATTATATATATATGAAATATATATATGAAATACATATTTCATTCTTTTTTTTTTTCAACGTTTATTTATTTTTGGGACAGAGAGAGACAGAGCATGAACGGGGGAGGGGCAGAGAGAGAGGGAGACACAGAATCGGAAACAGGCTCCAGGCTCTGAGCCATCAGCCCAGAGCCTGACGTGGGGCTCGAACTCACGGACCGCGAGATCGTGACCTGGCTGAAGTCAGACGCTTAACTGACTGCGCCACCCAGGCGCCCCTATATATTTCATTCTAACGTAGAAGTTCAAAAGTAAGAGTATAGAAGATGATTATATATTACTATATTTCTAGTAACAGAAACCTTACCTGAACCAAGTCCATCAACACTGCAATAATGAAGGAAAAAGCCAGTGGAGTATTTAACAGTATAAATTTTTTTTGTATGAAGTCAAATTCTCCAAAAGGTCAAAACCCCTTCTAAAACAGTGATACTCGAGGACATTCACTCAAACTTATTTGGGAATATTGTAGGTAAATGTGTACGAAAGAACTGACACCCCTTCTTCCTCTGGTTTTCTTCGGAGACCTGTAACTTTGACCGTATTGAAATATGTAATGTGGCATAAAATATCACCATTTAAAAGATACAGATTTCCAATATATTTTAGTTGGTATTCTAGCATGGAAGCAATGGGATTTGATGTCATAAAAATGGTAGCCCACAAGAGAAACATGTTACAAAAGCAACTCCTTTCTACCCCCCTCCCCTCCCCCTGAAATAATAACAATTTGCTAAATTGTTGGGAAGTTGTTATAATTTCTTTTCCAAATTATTACTCGCCCTTTAGATTAGAAATGAGGCCAGGGTTAGCAATCAGCTATAAATGGTAGGATTTTTCAAGTAAGAAGCACTTGTCTGATTGTGAAGTGGAGGCCATTACTGCCTTGATTGGGCCTTTTTTTTTTTTTTTTCAGTTCCCTTGATTTGTGGTTGAGAGCGCATATTCACTCCTGTACTGTGAGCAATCAGAGCCTCTCCTCTCTCATTTTTGCTCAGCGATTTAGGGTCCACTACTTTGGCACAGCTGCCACCTTTTAGCTTCCATCATGCAGAACATACCCTTGAAAAAAAGAGGGGGAGAGTGGAGGATGGGAGCAGGTAACTAACAAACATTTGGCTTCTTCATGTGTGCCTATTTTACATTTTCAGAGAAAAATTTTCACTCAAAATGACAATTGTGTTGGAACTTGGACCTCTACACTTCATAAATAGGTTTGGACAGAGACTTGAAGCTTGTGAGACCATGTTTTCCGTTTCTTTCTTTTTCTCACCAGGAAAAAAAAAACAACAGGTGTAGGGGTACAAGCAGACACTAAGGCATTGAAGGCACACTTAACTTTATTTAGCACTAGCATAGTGTCTGTTCTCTGGGAAATGATATCAAAATAAGAGCTTTTTGCTTTACTTTTGTTTTGGAGGGAATTTCATAAGTTTTTCCACCATATTTAAAGTCTAGAGAAAGATGCTATTAAAAGCTCTTGAAATTGGAGTCCTGTTTGTCAGGTTTAAAATTACTTAATATATCCTCCAATTTAAGACAATCTATTCTTGTTGTCAACAGTCAGGAAATATTTTTGTCAGGAGTTAAGTTCATTGCATCTTACTCCTTGAAACTCATTAAAGAATCCCCGGAAGAAACTGAAGCTTCAGAGTTGGAATTAGCTGATCATCTTGGGCACCTTCCTGGATCCTGTCAGTCATCGTCAAGTAGCAATGCCCATGTAAGAGCATGTGTCCTATCACCCCAGTTCTGCTCCTGTTTCCCCAAACCAAGCACCCAGATAACTTCCATAAAATAAATACCAAACCTGCATTTTTCTAAATTCATTGCCCAAGTCTGGGTCCTTACTAACCTTGTACAATACAGAGAAGCTCACCAAAATTAAGAATACCATCTGGTAAGTGGTAGTTTCCCTCAGGATCTGGGTTAGAACTTACAATTTTTTTCCCATAAAATTTATTGATATATAATTTACCAACCACCATACAAGTCACTCATTTTGATGTACAATTCAATGAATTTTATTTTATTTTATTTTTTTATTTTTTTTAATTTTTTTTAACGTTTATTTATTTTTGAGACAGAGAGAGACAGAGCATGAATGGGGGAGTATCAGAGAGAGAGGGAGACACAGAATCCGAAACAGGCTCCAGGCTCTGAGCGGTCAGCACAGAGCCTGACGCGGGGCTCAAACTCAGGGACCGTGAGATCATGACCTGAGCTGAAGTCGGACGCTTAACTGACTGAGCCACCCAGGCGCCCCCAATTCAATGAGTTTTAGTGAATCAATAGAATCCAATTTTAGAATGTTGTCATCATCCTTAAAGGAAATATTATGCCTATTAACAATCACCCTCATTTTTACTCCCAGCCCTATGCAACCAATAATCTACTTTTTTGTCTTTAAATGTTTACCTTTTGGGAACATTTCATATAGATAGAATAATATATGCCCTTTTACATCAGGCTCTTTTACTGAGATGTTTTTGAGATTTAGAGGTTCATCCATGTTGTAGCATGTTGTCTCTTCTTTGATGAATAGTATTCTATTGTATAGATATTCTACATTTTGTCTATCCATTCATCTGATGAGAGATACTTGAATTGTTTTGACTTTTTGGATGTTGTTATTGATGCTGCTACAAACATTTGTGTACAAGTTTGTGTATGGATACATGTTACCAATTTTTTTGTGAGTAGGAGTAGAATTACTGAGTCATATGGTAAATCTATGATTAACTTAAGAAACTAACCAGCGTTCCTGAGTGGTTCAGGCAGTTAAGCATCTGACTCTTGATTTCAGCTCAGGTCATAATGTCACAGTTTGTGAGCTCGGGCTCTGTGGAGGCTCTGTGGGACTCTGTGGGGCTCTGTGTTGACAATGCAGAGCCTGCCTCTGATTCTCTCTCTCTCTGCACCTCCCCCGCTTATGCCCAAACATGTGTGCATGCTCTTTCTCTCTCAAAATAAACAAACTTAAAAAAAAAAAGTTAAAAAAAGAGAAACTGCCAAACTGTTTTGCAAAATGGCTGTATCATTTTACATTCCCACCAGCAATGTATGAGTTCTAATTTCACCACATTCTTGCCAACACTTGCTACTGTCAGTCTTTTTATTATAGCCATTCTAGTGGGCAGAAAATTGGTTTCATTGTGGTTTTGATTTGTATTCTCAACGACCAATGATGATGACACTCTTTTCATGTGCTTATTACCTACTTGCATATCTTTTTGGAGAAGTGTCTATTCAAATCCTTTGCTCATTTTTAAATTAGGTTGTTTTCTCTTTATTGACCTATAAGACTTGTTCGTGAATTCTAAATACAAATCCCTTATTGCTAATATGATTTGCCAACATTTTCTTCCAGTGGGTTGACTTTTCATTTTCTTGATAGTGTCTTTGAAGCACAAAAGTTTTCAACTGTGAGCAAATCGCCTTTGAACTCCTAATGGAGCACACCATTATATCAATTCTGAATATAATTGCTTAAAGAATCAGAGAGGGGCGCCTGGGTGGCACAGTCGGTTAAGCATCCGACTTCAGCCAGGTCACGATCTCGCGGTCCGTGAGTTCAAGCCCCGCGTCAGGCTCTGGGCTGATGGCTCGGAGCCTGGAGCCTGTTTCCGATTCTGTGTCTCCCTCTCTCTCTGCCCCTCCCCCGTTCATGCTCTGTCTCTCTCTGTCCCAAAAATAAATAAACGTTGAAAAAAAAAATTTTTTAATAAAAAAAAAAAGAATCAGAGAAAAAGAGAAGTAAAAGGTTAAAAACAAAATCAGTAATTATACTTGAGTCATTGTAAGGAGACACATTTTTGCTAATCCATTTACTTTAAAATAATCCGAAACTTTTCACTTCAAAAGAACAAGTTTTTTGTGTTTTGTTCTTTTAAACTCTTCATTGTTAACTTTATGTGGGTCATTTGAATCTTTTCTTACCTAGGATCACAGAAATTAAAAATTCAGCCCTGCCCAAGTCACAAATGGTTTTGAACAATGCACGTATATAAATGAACCTGACGCCACAAATTCTACTCTTTGTGCTTCTACCTCTGAGTAAATGGAGGAAGAAAAATCAGGATGCAAGAAGTTTATTGTCAGGCAGGAGACCCTGAACTCAGCCCTCCCAGGCCCACTTGCATTACCTCATTTGTGAGATGCTTTCTTCTCAGGTACACCCACATTAGTGATTAGTGGCAGTAGCAAATTTACAACCACTGCTAAATGCCAAGTTTTCCGAACAAATTTGGTAGAGATGTGAATAAAACTGTTAGCAAATCCATCTGTTTAGAAGTTCCTTGTGGGAGAGGTGGGGAAAAAAAAGGAAATAAACTTGCCTGTGAGGCAAACCCAGGACCTGTTTGCAGGTGTGGAAGGGGTGCATACACCTTGCTTTTAGTAATCAACGTGGCAAGCATTGTAATACTTTGCACTGCCTACAATTTAAAAATACCCAGAAGCGAATGCTTTGGAAAATTAAATATTCAACTGTTAATAGGTTTACTTTGCAAGTCCAGATTTTTATCTGGTACTTGTTGTGTATCATAAATAAGATATACCCCAAATGCAGTCTGGTTGCCCTAGATGCCTTTCATTTCTTTCCCACCTTTGTACCAGTATGAATGTAGCCACCAATACCCAAAAATCACACTCACTTGCACAAATACTGAGGAGTATTCTTATTTGACTGTATAGTAAACTTTAGTGTTTTTTGAAACCAAAACTCTGGATACATATAATTAAGAATTCAGTAACTACCATTGTTACATTTTATCTTACAGATGCAAGTGTTATTGCAAATACAGAGTTAAAAATCACAAGTGTTGCAGGGTTTAAACATTCCCATCAGATTCTGTTGCATATAAATTGAGGCAACTCATTATCTGTATTATTTTTATACTTAACTTAGTACTATATGTTACCTGTATTACCTTTTAAAAAGTGGCTTTTCATGGAGCTCTGTTAAGAATATTACTGAGTCTTAAGGATACCAGCAATCCATTTTTACATTAACCATTTATCCATTATTAATCCATTTTTGACAGGGTTGCATACTTGTTCAAATCAATACACTGAAACCTGAACTAAAGGCTGGTGAAGTTAAAACTGTTGATTGTTATCAACCAATAGAGTTGAAATGCAGTGCTAATAAACAATTAATTAAGATAGAAAGGTCTATTAAGTATAGTTGAGTTTCACCAGAAATAAAAACAGGTGAGCTGAGAATAATACGTTGTCTAGATAAACGTCAGGTAACTAAAATAGCTCCTAGTAGCTGTTATAAAATGAAAATAGAAAAGGCATAGCCTCACACAATAAGCTGTGCTCTGGGAAAAAAGAATGCCAAACAAAAGGAGAGAAAGAGTGTTGATTTCTCCCAATAACAAATGGAAAGGTTAGTGGAACACCTGTGGTTTAGATCAATAGGACTTATACTAAAACAAGGTGCATATTCTTTGAACTCTTAAGTGAATGTGTTATATCAACTGAGCAACTTTATACACAGAAGGAAATAAACCGCTTTCCATGTCATGAAAGTTCTGGAAGAAAGGAAATTGATTTGTTGTAAGTTATCAAAACCTGAATTCAAGCAGGCCTCATCAACCTATTTTATAGCTGGAATAATATTAACAGTAACCATCCACGCATCATTGCTTTTTCTTTTTCTTTTTGACTCCATGTGTTCTGCAAGCCCCCAGAGCCCTGCAAAGTCCTCAGTACATGTTCTTGGGAGTCCCCAAAATATACTATATTTTCATGAATAAACTGAGTGAGTCATCTTGAGATACTTGCTCTTCTACTGTTCCCAGGGGTGTTAACACATTTACTGACCTTCACTGCCACTTCTATTAGGTACCATACTGTACACAAAACATCACATTCCTCTCCCGCCTCCTCCTCTTCCTCCTTTCTAACTTACAGCCCTCTCTGCATGGGGATTGTCTGGGCATAGATCTAAGTGCTGAGCACCATTCACACATTACTCAGATTGGCTCCTCTATCCCAGTTTTGGTTCTCTTTTATAGTTTCTGTGTCTGTGCTTACATTTCTCGTTTCTTCATGCATGTTTTTTTTTTACCTTTTTCCATTAGATCCTTCAGTATTTGTATTATTCTTATTTAAAAGTCCTGGTCTGACAATTCCAACAACTGGCTCATCTCTGAGTCTGCTTCTACTGACTGCTTCCTCTCTTAAGCACATTTTCTTGCTTCTGTATCTTGTAAAATTCTATTTTATTCTAGATATATTTTACTAAAAGAATAATGGAGAATAAAGTAAAGAATAGTTGCCTCCAGAAAACAGTACACACCTCTTTTCCTGCCAAAATGCTTGAGTGGGGATGGGGTGCTGAGTGATTCTGACTTGTGGTCGAGGTGGATTTGGTCTTTCTTGCAACATTAGTTTGATCCAATTCACAACGGGCTTTAAATGTTTTGAGGATGGGATCGAGATTTTTCCATCAGTAGGAGATAGGCTCTGAGAACTGATGAGACTCCTGAGATCTCTTTATACCTTATAGCAATGCCTTCAGCTTTCTGAACTATGGGAGCTCTCTCTATCTCTGCCTATAGCAAGGATGTCAGATTTTGGAGTTGCTTAGAAGTTCTCTTTGCTCTCTAGTCCTGCTTCAGGATTTATAAACCTGAAGTCTGTCTCGTCCCTGATGCCCTGCTGCCAACTTCAAAGGGTAGCTGCTAATACTCTGTGAAGGTCCAGAATGCCTTGGGAAGCTTTCTCTTAGCTCTCCTGCCTCACTCCAACTGAAATTGCAGTGTGCCTTGAATGGGTTTCTTCAGTGCTCCTGCCTTATCCCTGTTCTCCGCTGGCTGCCTGCCTTGCACTTGGTCAGCGTTCCTGCTCTGCCCTCAGGCTTTGGTAAACTACCCCAAGCACTGTGTGAAGGCCTCAGAAGAGTAGGTGGGTGGGTGCCCATCTGTCTGCAGCTGTGATATGTGGAATTCTAAGCTGTGATACCTACCCATTGGTAGCCATTATAAGTTCCTTGAAAGTTTGATTGTTTTCTCCTTATCCTTATCTCTGGTAAGTTCTTCTTCCCCTGTTTTCCAAAAGGCATGAAAACAGCCATGTGTCTTTTCTCTTCTATGAAGGCATGTCATTTTCTGGAATATGGTTAATTTAGGTTTCTTTGTGTTCTCAGCTCTATAGTGGTTTCTAAATCTTATCCAGCTTGTCTTTGGTAATTAGGTAGACAGCAATGGTTTCTTACAACATTGTATATCCAAACCAGAGACCTTCCCACCTTGTTCTCAGAGAAAAAATAATGCTCCTTTACTCTCATATTTCATGGGCTTATATAATATTCAATTAAGTTAGGTGATTAGTATTAACTGTATTGTTCCCATGATCAGTTTGGGGACAAAACTGAATCTGAGTAAACATAATACTTAACTGGTAGAAAAGCAAATGCAAGAGCAGTATTAGCTCAAGTATTTATGAGATGGGCTTCAACAAATAGGTTTTACATTGGGTTATGGAGAACTCTCCAATAGCCGAAACAAAACAAAATAAAAAACACTCACCAGATTTTTCTATATTACCTGTAACAAATTTGACCCTACATAATATTGACTTAAAAGTAGTGCTTTAAGTAAATTAAAATTCTGTATTAGGCATGCTAACTATGCATACTACTCAAACTAGGAAACAAAGTATAAAATCTTTACTGATCCAACTCAAATGTTAGTTTATTCAACAAACATGTTTATATTTTCCATAATGCTCATTTGTTCTATTTGGGCTCTCTACTGTTAGGAAATTAATTACTCATATGTTGGATTATCTTTCTCTGTCCTGCTTACCTATTAATCAGCCCCTTCTAATTGCTTTAATTTCTCTTTATCAGTATTTTTTATGATTCTAAATAATTCTTTTTTTTTAAATTTTTTTTTAACATTTATTTATTTTTGAGACAGAGAGAGACAGAGCATGAACGGGGGAGGGTCAGAGAGAGAGGGAGACACAGAATCCGAAAGAGGCTCCAGGCTCTGAGCGATCAGCACAGAGCCCGATGCGGGGCTTGAACTCACGGACCGCGAGATCATGACCTGAGCTGAAGTCGGATGCTTAACCGACTGAGCCACCCAGGCGCCCCTGATTCTAAATAATTCCATTATGTTAGCAATTTAATTTTCAGCAATTATTATTCTGTTCCTTGTTCTTTATAATTTATCCATTGATTTCACAATAATGTTTTAATTATCACTTTGTTTCTTTAGGTACCAAGTGTCTCTCTTTTTGCCCTCATTTACACACTCAATCCCATGACACACACACATTCATGCATATACAAATACACACACATACACACACATATTCTGATGCTTGTTGAATTTATATATCTATCCCAGATTACTCAGAACTCCACACCCACATATGCAGCTGCTTACTTGACAATCCTACTTAAATGTCTAGTAGGTGTCTCAGACATAACATGACCAAAACTAAGTTTCTTATCTTTCCCACCCACCTACCTAAACCTACTCTCCTGTAATCCTGCCTAACTCAGCTAGTGGAGATTCTTTATTTTCAGTTCTTCACACCAAAAGAACTTGAGACCATCCTTGCCTGTATTGTTTCTCTCATAATCACATCCAATCTTGTAGGCTCTACCTTCAAATTATATCCAAAATTTAATCATCTTTCAGGCTACTACTGCTACCTTCCACCATCTTGATCCTGATCTATCACCTGTTTCTCTCTTGTTATATTTGACTATTAGCTCTTTTCTGAGATCTGATTAAATGCTTTCCACAGGGCTTACAAAACTACCTGGACGGAAGGATTTGCCATTCATGTGTGGGAGTCACCCTCAGGCTTCGGCTCATTTCAGTTTAGTTACCAAACTGGTGTTCAAACAAACAGGGTACAAGGGTGCTTGTTTGGGAGCCAAGACTTTTCACAATGCAGTTCTTATTCACAGTTGGTAGATTTTGAGGTTTACTGGTCATTTTATTATTTGGTTGTTGGGTTTTTTTTGTTTGTTTTGTTTTTGTTTTTGTTTTTCTCCCTTAAGGGACACATTTCTCTGGTACACTTTTGATCTGCCATCTTAAACTTGAAAACTATCTCTGCTTCACACTTTACATGTATTATCCTTTGAAACTTCACAGCAACCTTGTGAAATAAATAGTATTATTCTCTTCTGAGGACAAAAAATTAGGCTCAAAGAAGATCCAGGATTCAAAGTCAGGTCTTCTGATCCTAAACAAGAGGGTTTTTTGCTTTTGCCATTTATTTCTCCATACTACATGCATGTCAACACTCCTTTAAAAGACCAGCTGTCTTCAATGTAGTAAGATACCTGATACACAAGCTATAGATCCCAGTAATCCTTTGTTGGTCAGGAAGAGGAGAGTAAGTTCCTCAGTATGGGGGTGGGCCCAAGAAAGATGACTCTTTTGAACATGTTAGAAGTTTGGTTCAGACAGAGGGTAAGATGGGAAGGGGAATGATGATATTCCAGTGTAAAATCTTGTCATTTCTAGAGAAAAAAAAAAAGAAATTGTCAGAAATATGGTAAAATACAAAATTTGATATTGTATGAAATCAAGAATGTAAATTGAGAGCCATCACTTCAGGTTAAAAATGGTGAATTGAATACACATATTTGCATTCAATTCTTCCCTGAAACCTATTGAGTTCTTTGTTTGTTTTTAAATAGACAAATTACAAAGACAAAGAGAATGGGAAAGGAGGCAGCAGCAGCAACTTCAGAATCTAGAAAACAAGTGGCTGAGAGCTAACTGACCTTGAAGATTTGAGAAAACAGCACCTTAAGCTCTCAGTGGGAAAAACTGATAGACAGCAGGATTTACACCCAGGAACCCTGAAGACCCTTCAGGAACTGGTAGCATTTCTACCTCTGGAAGTGGAAATGAAGGTGAGGCTAAAAATTGGGGGAGGTAATCAAATTCAATTAATTTGTCAGATTCCTTTCTGCACCCCACTCAGCTGAAGGACTACAGGTTTGTTCTCCAAACAGGGATACCAGGTACATTTTAAGGATCCAGTGTACATTTACCCACTTAATCTTGAGGTCTCTAGTCTCCTGCCATCTCTCAGCTCCCCAAATGTGTACAGCTAAACATATGCCCTCCACAAACATGACTGAAAGAGTCTTTTCTGGAACTGACCAGTGCAAGAAAATAGACCCCAAAATGCTAACAATGAAGGGTATGTGAAAGCACCCAATGACATCACCTTACAGAGAAGAATCCAGTAGGCAAACCACACCCACAATCACAGAGCTTCCACTCAGCTTTTTATTCCATATTCTTAAATATAAGCCAATAGTTAACAATCACTAGACCTTTGAGGCAAGCACCTAATATGGAAGATCAAGACCCCCCAAAAAACAGGTAAAAGAAACTTAGAAAAAGCAAAGCCATGCAGAAAGGAGAAATATTGAAAAATATAACAATTGTTAAAACTCTTTGAGATAAAAGGAAATAATACATCCATAATACGTGCACAGAATTCTATAAAAAGAAGGAATAGTCAAAGAAAAAAAAAGGCCCTTGGATATTAAAAATTCGATGGAGGATTTAAAAAAATTCTGCAATCACATTTTAATTAAAAGTTTTTTAATTTAAATTTAAAATTTAATTAGAAATTAATTTTTTGAAAGTCATATGCTTAATATCCAAGGCCCCTTTTTATTCTTTGAATGTCTTTTCCCTTTTTACAGAGTTCTGTACTTATAGTGTTTGTAAAATGTCATGAATATTTTTTATTTATCATTCCACTTCCATTTTCTTTTGCTATCTATAGTGGACCTTAGCTTGACTACCACCATCCAGTGCTTCACACCCTACACAATCCCTCCCTTTGAATGTGAGTGGGATGTTGGCCTGCTACTAACAAGTAGAATATGGCAAAAGTGATAGGATGTTACTCCCATGATTAGAGTATATCATATGGCAAAGTATTATGATGATACTGATGGGCTGACCCTTCCATAAGTAAGTAAGGGATACGGTAAATGTAATAAGATGGCACTCCTATGTTAAGCTGATAACTCAATGTTACAATATAATACACACACACACACACACACACACACACACATCTTCATCTTGCTGGCATGTACTAGAGAGACTCTCCTGCTGACTTTGAAGAAATAAACTTCCATGTTGTGAATTGCCTATGGAAAGGCTGACATGACAAGAAATTGCAGGTAGTCTTTCAGACCAGAGTGTAGCCACCAGCCTACAGCCAGCAAAAAGCCAGATTCCTCAGTCATAGAGTTGTAAAGAAATTTGGCCAACATACCTGAAAAACTTAGAAGTGAATTCTTTCCCAGTCAAGCCTCCATGCCAATAGCTTTTATTATAGCCTGCTGAGATCCTGAGGCAGAGAATCTAGCTGAGAATCAGGCATGACACCTATTTCACAGAAGCTGCGAGATCATAGATAGGTGTTGTTTTAAGCCACTAAGTTCTGGTAACTTATTCCACAGCAATAGAAAACCATGGAAGTGTTATAGAACTGCCTCGGTGGTTAAGATGCTGGTCTCTGGGAACAACTGCCTGGGTTCAAAATTAAGTTCTACCACTTACTTGAACAAGTTATGCAACTTCCTTGTTCCTCAGTTTCATCATGTATAAAAAGGGAATAATAATGGTACTTATCTCAGTGAATAATTTTAAACATTAAATGAATTAATACAGGGGAACCTGGTGGCTCAGTCAATTAAATGTCCGACTTCGGCTCAGGTCATGATCTCACGGTTCATGAGTTCAAGCCCCGCTTAGGGTTCCATGCTGACAGCTCAGAGCCTGGAGCCTGCTTCCGATTATGTGTCTCCCTCTCTCTCTGCCCCTCCCCCATTTGTGCTCTGTCTCTCTCTCAAAAATAAATAAAATGTAAAAAAAAATTTTTTTTAATGAATTAACACGTGTAAAGCACTAGAAACATGTCTGACACATAATAAGAACTATTTGTTTGCTATAATTATAATAATTATAGTGATAAACTAATAAATATAAATAAATTATGTAAACTAAAATAAAATAATGAAAGTAAATAATCATAATTAGATAGTTGTGATAAGTAATACAAAATAAAAGTAATACATTACTAATATTATATCAATTATGATAGACTAGGTTATTCTCCAAAAACAAAAAACTCAAAATCTCAGGGGCTATAAGCACACATATTTATTTAGTGCTTACATTAAATGTCCACTGCTGACAGCAGCAGCCTGTTTGTTGTATTCTCGTAGATGCAGGCTAATGGAGCAGCTACCATTTTAAATGTTGCCAGGCACTGTACCGGGGTGAAGAAAGTTCCGGAAAGTCTCACTTTCATCATTAAGTGCTCCAGCCGGGAAGTGACACACCCCTTTTCTGCTTACGAGCTTTTCTGCTCACTGGCTCCATCCAACTATAAGGGAAGCCAAAAACATGCAATCCTATCATGCACTCAAAACTGGAAAGAACCAAAATGTTTGGCAAAAAGACTACCATGTTGGTTATTGTCAGTGTTTGACTTTTTATTCTATGAACAGATTTTGATAAAAATAAAAACTAAATTTAAGAAAGAAAATAATGTGCCATCTAGACTCAAAAAGCGTTAATCTTAATTCTTGTTATCCAAAGTTGTTTCAGAAATTGGACCCAAAGCCTCATTTGGATATAAGTTATTGGAAAACACATCACTGATTTTTCAACATACTTCAAATACACAAGATACCTTTGTTTCTTAGTACTACAGACATTTTATTGAATAAATGTGTTCTTTCAAAAAATGTAAACTACTACAATTCTGCTTGTTCTGCTGTACTGTAAAAACCTAGATTTTTATTTCTTCAAGACAGAGACTACAAACAAAAACAAGGGCCATCATGTGGAAGGCTTCATTGTACCTGATTGAGTCCCCCCGCCAAACTGTACAGTCACACTCTATTTCTGGAGCATGATGATTGCTTGTCCTCCTGCTCCAAGAAACGAGGCCTATAAATAAGGCATATATTGGTTTGAGAGAGAGCCTCAGAGTCCAGGAGCAGACCAAAGTAAGCAGAATTCATTGTAGTTTTGTTGTTGTCACAATGTTATCTTTTGAGAAAAAGCTATGTCCCTACTTTACTCTGTATACTTAAGAAATTCCAACACTAAATCACTTTTAAAATATATATAAATATATGAATTTGTATAAACAGATGATAATCAGGTGGTAAATGCATTTCTAAGCTTGACTCTAAATAAAATAAATATATTTGGCAATGTAAAAACACTGAAAGACAAATCACAATTGAGAAAGTTTTTGTTTCCTGAGAATAATGAAAACAGAAACAATGCCAATATACATGGAAAAGAATATACCTACATGATAAATGAGAGAAAGAAGGTTAATATCATTCCACATAAAGATAATGTATAAATATATTCAATAGAAAAGGGTACTATTGCAGAAAATAAGCAAAGGTAAATTTCCAAAAGAAGAAATACAAATGACAGATATAATTATAATCTACTCAAAACTGAAATGAAAATTAAGATGATATTTTATTTGAACTCTTTGCTAAAAAATAAAATGGTTTATAATAATCATTATCTGTGAACTTGTGGAAAAATGGTCACTAATGTTAGATAATAGCAAAGTAACTTGGTTCAACTTTTCTGAAAGATAATTTTCAATATGCTTTCAAAACCCTAACTTTATGCATATTTTTCAGCTCAGAAATTTCATTTCCATATAGAAATGAACAGAAGTGAGCTGAAAACAACCAAAATGGTTCTGCACAGGAAGGCTAAGTTCGTCTAGGGTACGGTACAGAGTTAGTCCAGTGGTTGGCCTTTGGCCAGTCTTCAATTCTTCAGTTTTTCTTTAGTCAGGAGGAGTGAAAGGTCAGAAGTGGAGAAGTTTGACAGACTGAAACTAAAGAAAACTAAAACTAAAGAAAAAAAAATTCTCTTCCTTCAAAGGAAACTATCCAGCAGGAAAAAGTGGGTTCAAACACTTGTAAAATGGGAATCTCCTCCCAAGAGCAAATTTCAACATTGCCTAAGTATTTTGGTTTTGGATTTGTGTTTTTGTAAACCTATGTGTTTGTAGAGATTTTAGGCACCTTCTGATGTCTTCTCATCCATACTGCCTGGCTAAGAGGTCAGGAGTAGCCGATGTTCCCTTATGTTCATTTTTAAACTTTCCATTGGTACATAAACTCCACCTGGCAAATGCTGTCAATAATCTCACCATGGATGACCTTTGTGTGAAAAGTCCTATCACCCACTACAGGATAAGCCCCTTCTTTAAAAGTAATCTCTACACTCAACGTGGGGCTCAAACTCAAGATCAAAAGTCACATGCTCTACCCACTGAGCCAGCCAGGCACCTACAATTGGGGGCCTCCATTGTTCTATAATATTCATGAAGTGGCATGTGTTTGCACCTGCTCACAGTTTATTTTCTTTTCTAATGTAGCAGTAAAATAATACATGTAACTTAATAAAGAAAACCTAAATGTTCTAAAACAAGAGATTGGTTCAATAAACTGTCATAATCCAAATGATGAAACACTAGCAGACATTTTATGTTATTTAGTAATAAAAACATTAAATGAAATGAGAAAATCATCATGCTTATTGTTAAGTGAAAAAAGAAAACTATAAAATATTAAGAATGGTATGATCATATTCACTAAAATAATAAATAATAAATTATATATATATGTGTGTATATATATATATGTATGTGTATATATGTATATATATCAACAAAACCTGGGAAGCTATAAACCAAGGTTACCAATGGTTATATCTCTAGATGAGAAACTCACAAGTGACTTTTTACTCTTCTTTTAACTTAAAAAAATTGCACTAATTTTGAAACAGTCTCAAATTTACAGAAAAGAAAAAGGGATAGGTGCTGTGCAAAAATTTTCATTTCCTGAACCATTTGAGAGTCACTTGCCAACATGTTGCCCTTATACCCAGGAATACTTTAGGGTATATTTCCTACAAATGAGAACATTTTTATACAAAGCTACAATAAAACTATAAAAATCATAGAAATAACATTGATACTACTATCTAATGCTCAACCTCATTCAATTTCCACTACAAGTCTCCAAAATGCATATTTTAGCAAAATAAATCTGGTTCAGAATCACATGTTGTATTTAGTTCTCATGTCCCTTTAGTCTCCTTTGTTCAGCAATAGTTCTTTAGTCTTTCTTTGACTTTCACGATCTTGATACTTTTGAAGTTTATAAGCCAGTGATTTTGTAAAGTGTCTCTCTATTAGTGTTTGTCTGGTATGCCCTCATGATTACAGGCTGGCTAAGCATCTGTGGCAGGAATATCTAAAAGTGATCACGTGTTCTCATTGCATCATATCAGGTAGCTCATGATTTTGATTTGCCAGCATTACAGTGATGTTCATTCTAATCATTTCATTAAGTTGTGTCTCCCAGGTTTATCCAATGTAAAGCCATTCTTCTCTCATTTGTAATTAAGAAGCATTTTTATAGGGAGATATTTTGGGGCTATGTAAATATCCTGTTCTTCATCAAACTCCAATTTTTAAATTTATATCACTAAAGATTCATGTAGATTCAATAAATCTATGAGTGTTACATAATTCATACCTAGAAATGAATTCTAAGAGGATGAGGTGATGGAAAACTTTGTAAAGATCAAGCAAAAGAGTTTGGATTTTATAATTGCTAGTGGATATTTACTAATTTAAAAATGGAATATGAGGAAGACATGAGTGATTCAGGGAATGCAAAAATGAACTTAAAGCTAAGAGCTAAGAGGTGTTTGCTAGGGCTTATGTATGGTAATAGAAATAATTAGGTCCAATATAGATGAAGGAGGAAGAGTCAGTGGGTATGTACAAACACTATACCAAGGAAAATATATGGTGGGAAGAAGAAAGGAGAGGGAGAAGAGGAAAGGAAAGACAGTAAGATGGGGGGGGGGTATTTTGTTAGATTCGTTTGCATAACAAATAGCCAAAAATATTCTGTCAACAGGCTTTAGCCACTCACACTGAAATTTTAAAAATACTTGAGCTTTAATTGAACATCACACTTTTCATATCAAGGAAATGAAGCAAGAAAGATTTGCCTAAGTCGACATTAATTTACTACATTAATTTAAAAGTTTCAAAAGCTAAATAAAGGTTTGGACAAGAAATGTGTTTAATATGGTATCAATGTCATAATGAACAAGTTCATTTCCGTCTCCTGCTATAGTACTTCCTAGGGACCTAAGACTATTAACCAGTCTTAAGAACATCTGGAAATTTTCCCCATTGGTTTTTCCAACTTTATATGTTTGTGAATTTTGAAGCTCTTTGGTATCACTGGTCCATGATTCTAGCTTGTTGGTGAGAAATTGCTCAAGATAAAACATTTGCCATATACCTTTTCAGAACTATTCTGAAAACTGTCACAAAATTCTCAAGGAGCCTAAAATTGGGTTATGAATTTTTGGCTTATTAAAATAAATCTGTTGTAACAATGACATGATTTGGTTGTTAATGTCAGCAAAAACATAAGTTGTAGATCCCAGGCAAAAATAATTATCATAATGTGAGAGATAACAGTTTGAAAAAAATAAATTGTGTGTTCTTTCTTGTCTATGGCTATCACCTATCCTACCTGGAGAAGTGTACCATGGAATGGCTGTACCATGAAATCTATACCATGGAATGAATTGTCAAAATAAAACCATAACATGGCAGAAGATCCTTTTTATACTTTTTTTTAACGTTTATTTATTTTTGAGGCAGAGAGAGACAGAGCATGAATGGGGGAGGGTCAGAGATAGAGGAAGACGCAGAATCTGAAACAGGCTCCAGGCTCTGAGCTGTCAGCACAGAGCCTGACGTGGGGCTCTAACTCACAAATTGCAAGATCCTGACCTGAGCTGAAATTGGACGCTTAACCAACTGAGCCACACAGGCGCCCCATATACTTAAAAACAATTAGTCCAGGTGTGAGGGAGAAAATGTAGGAAGTAGAAACAAAAGTGTTTTGTTTTGTTTCCTGCTTCTTTCTAGTCTTGGCTCCACTTCTTTTTTAGGACAGGGCATATTTTCTTATTCCTGCTCTATTACAAGCATTGAGCACAGTGCCCAGAAATTGTAGCTGCTAAATAAATGAATGAGTAAATGTGAGACCTCATAAGTCATTTACCCTATCTGGATCTATTCTCAAAATTCTAAGTAGTATTCTCATTTTAATTTGCTGGCCCTGTAAATGAGTTTTGGAGTGTTCTCTCCTTTTTAATTTTTGAAAGAGTTTGAGAAGGATTGGTGTTAATTCTTTTTTAAATGTTTGGTAAAATTCACCAATGAAGCCATCTGGTTCTGGGGTTTTCTTTGTGAAGAGATTTTTGAATACTAACTTAATATTCTTACTAGTGATTGGTCTATTCAGATTTTCTATTTCTTTCCTATTCAATATTGATAAGTTGTACGTTACTAAGAATTTTTCTGTTTCTTCTATGTTATCCAGTTTGTTAGCATATACCTGTTCATAGCAGTTGTAATGTCTTTTTTCATTTACAATTTTGTTAATTTGTGCCCTTTCTCTTTTTTTCTTGGTTAGTCTAGCTAAAAGTTTGTCAGTTTGGTTTATCTTTCAAGCAACTCTTAGTTTGGTTAATCTTACTGTTGTTCTGTTTTTTTATTTCATTTACATCTGTTCTAATCTTTACTATTTCTTTTTCTTTGCTAACTTTGGGCTCAGTTTGTTCTTCTCTTCCTACTTCCTTAAGGCATAGAATTAGGTTGTTTATTTGAAATCTTTTTTGTTTCTTAGGTGGGTGTTTATGGCTATGAACTTCCCCTTAGAACTGCTGTTGCTGCATCCACAGGTTTTAGTATATTGTGTTTCCATTTTCATTTATCTCAAGAAACTTTTTTATTTTCCCTTTAATTTGGTTTTTGTTCCATTAGTTGTTCAGAAGAGTGTTGTTTAATTTTCATGTGTTTGTGAATTTTCCAGATTTCTTCTTGTTATTGATTTCTTGTTTAATGCCATTGTGTTCAGAGAAGATACTTGATATGATTTCAATCTTCTTGAATTTGCTAGGACTTGTTTTGTGATCTAACATGTTCTATCTGAAAAAATGTTCCATTTGCACTTGAGAAGAATGTATGCTGTTGTTGGATAGAACCCTTTGTATATTTCTGTTAAATCCATCTGGTCTACAACATTGTTCAAATCCACTGTTTCCTTACTGAATCGCTGTCTGGATGCTCTATCCATTGTTGAGATGGGGTATTAAAGTCCTCAACTATTATTGTATTACTATGTATTTCTCTTTTTAGTTCCATTAGTTTTTGTTCTTTATATTTAGGTGCTTAAATGTTGGGTGCAAAATTATTTACAATTGTTATGTCTTCTTGATATATTGACCTCTTTATCATTAAATAATATCTTTTTTGTCTCTTTTTACTATTTTTAGTTTGAAGTCTATTTTTCCTGATGTTAGTATAGCTACTTCTGCTTCTTTTGGGTTACCATTTGCTTTTTACATCCCTTCACTCACAGTCTATGTGTGTTTTTAAGGCTAAAGTAAGTGTCTTATAGGCAGCATATTGTTGGATCTTGTTTTTTACCCATTCAGCCATTATATGTTTTTTAATAGGAGAATTTAATGTTTATGTTTAAAGTATTGACAGGGAAAGATTTACTATTACCGTTTTGTTAACTGTTTTCTGGTTGTTCTGTCAATCTATTGTTCCTTGTTTCTTATCCTGCTGTCTTTTTTATGTTTTGATGTCTTTTGGTATCAGTATGCTTTGACTTCTTTATTGTGTTCTCTTGTGTAATTATGCAAGATTGTCCCTTGTGATTGCCATTGAGGCTTACATAAAATATCTATAAACTTATAACGCCATATTATAAACAGGTAATAACTTAACTTCAATAAAATGCATCAACTTTCCACTTTTACCTTTCCTCTCCCTCACATTTTAGGTATTGCTATAACAATTTACATGTTTTTTATATTGTGTAACTAATAACAGATTATTGTAGTTATGGTTATTTTTACTGTCTTTGTTTTTAACTTTCAAACTAGAGCTATATTATGTAAATTATGTACCACATTACCATATTGCAGAATCTAATATATACTTATGATTATCAGTGAGATTTACACTTTTCATATTTTTATCATGTTAGTGTTCTTTAACTTCTTTAACAAAAAAACTGTCATTAGCATTTCTTGTAAGGCAGATCTGGTAGCAATGAACTCACTCAACTTTTGTTTTTTGGTGGGAAAGTCTTTACCTCTCCTTTGTTTCTGAAGGACAGCTTCATGGAGTATAGAATTCTTGGTTGACAATTATTTTCTTCTGAAATTCTAAATATGTCATCCATTCTCTCCTGGCCTGGAAAGTTTCTATTGAGAAATCTGCAGTTGCCTTATGGAGGTTTCCTTGTACATAACTTTTTTTTTCTCTTACTGCTCTTAAGATTCTTCGTTGTATTTTGACAGTTTAATTACAATGTACCTTGCTGTAGCCTTACTTGGGTTCAACCTATTTGGGATCCTCTGGGACTCATGGATCTGGATGTTCATTTTTTCCCCAGGTTCAGGAAGTTTTCAGCCATTATTGTTTAAAATGTGCTTTCTGTCCCTTTCTGTTTCTCTTCTGCTTCTTCATAATGTCACTACTATTTCTTTTCATTGTGTCTCATAATTGCCATAGGCTTTCTCTACTCTTTATCATTTTTTTTCTTCTTTTTGGTTCCTTGACTGGGTAATTCCCAATGTCTTATCCTCCAGGTCACTGATTATTTCTTCTGTATGGTCAAGTCTACTTTTGAAACCATTTATTGAATTCTTCATTTATTATATTTTTCAACTCTCAGAGTTTTTTTGATGTTTGATATTTCCTTGTCAAGCTTCTAATTTTGTTCACACATTATTTTCCTAATTTTGTTTAGTTGTCTATTTGTGTTCTCTTGTAGTTCACTAAACTTATTTAAAATGGTTATTCTGAATTCTTTGTCAGACAGCTAATAGATCTCTGTTTCTTTAGGGTCAGTTATTGGAGCTTTATTATTTTCCTTTGGTGGTGTCCTATTTTCCAGATATTTCATGATCCTTGATTCCTTACATTAGTATATTCATATTTGAGTAACTGGGGTCCTCTTTTAGACTTTACAGATTAGTTTTGGTAGAGACAGATCTTCAGTCAGTTCAGTTTGGGTTTCTGGAGGTTATCTGCTGGTAATATCTTTGGGCAAGTGGAGCCTGATATTATCTATTTTTGGGTGATCGAATCCACTGAGAATTGGTTGACGTGGAAGATTCTCCTGCAATCCTCATGGTTGGAGATCAGAGTAAGGGTTTTCATAAACTGACCCACAATGCTGCGGATGGTGCTGGTGTCCACTCTGGGTTCTTTTTTCCCACTGAAGAAACTAGAGGCTCAGGGAGACCTCTCCATGTAGTGCTACACTGGCCTGAGAGAGGGGCAATGTGGTCAACATTAGCTGCTTCTCTTACCCTTCTAATGTAGTCTGTCTTGATCTCTGTGAAGCAGGTGGTTGAGGCTCTTCAGCCTCATCCCTGTGTTCTAGAATTCTCTCAGTGTTGTCTTGCTTTTGAATAGTTGTCAGCTGTTCTTCTCATGAGGGGGAGCAAAACCAGGAATGACCTGTGTTGCCATCTCCCTCTCATTTTAATTTGATATGAAGAGATAATATGTGATCTATCAATATTAAGTCAAGAGTAATGTTGACTTAATGTGATGAGTAGAAAATGGTATTGTGATATCCCCCAGACTTCTCTGCACATTTTTTCTTTTAGTCAGAAAAAAATCTGGACCCTTTGCTATCTGAAGGAAACAGAATCAAAATGTTGCATAAAATTCTGGAAGTAAATCTTTTTCTTTAATGTAAAGAAAGAGTGATGTTTAGGTCCCAAGATAATCCCAGCCCAATATTATTCTAGATGGAAAAAAAATGAAGGACAGAAAAGGAGAAGGGTTGAAACATTCAGTTTTATGTGACAGAAGAAGCCATTAAAATTTTTCAGAAAAGGTAGGGGCAAGAATGCTAATGGACTGGCTCAGGCACTTGCTTTGATGCTTAAATATAACAAGGAAGAAAGCCCAAATTACCCAATTCCCTGCCCTATGCTACAGCTCCTTGTTGCTTATTATACATACTTCCTCTTTAATAAAGTTCTAATTCGAGTGTCTATGTCAGATGGGGATGATTTGGAAACATTTTAGGGACCCAAGGCTTATCAAAGTACTTAAATGGACATGGAATGATTAAAAGGAATGCGTGTGTTCAAATACAAATGAAGAATGATTTGAAGGTTGGGCACAAGGGATAGCAGATGGTAACTATTAATTATTAGTCGATTACCAAGGTTTCAGTCCAGTAAGAAACAAGGTATTCTATGTCTGACTCATCATCATCTAACCCTAGTAATGCTTTGATTTCTTGTAAGAACAGTAAAGAAAGACATTTTCTCCCTCTGTTGATACCAAGAGATCTCTCTGATGTTCAAAAGAGTAGAATTGTGTGACCATTGATGGAATAATATCACATTAAATTCCTGAACATATGTATCATAGGCTCAAAAGACAAAAAAAGTCAGAGGCATTATTACTAATGCATAGTTCTTGAGAAATTATTTGGTATTTCTTGTTCTTAGTTAATGCAGTTCTATAAGACTGAGCTAGGCACATGGGAATTTAAGACCCTCCCCCAGCCTTGAATGCATTTAGGTAGCACATAATAAGCATGTAGTCAGTTTGTGCCCTAGTCAAGAGGTTTTAATAAATCCCTACAAGCATTTCAGATCTGAAGCCGGCAAGGGTGTGTGTGGGGTAAGGCTAGACATGAGTTGAGCCCAACTTTATGAATGAAGTGCCTACATGTCATTAATGTTTCAATAGGTCCCCTAACAGGGGTAATTGGGCCTCTAGGGAGCTTCTCAAAGCCTCCCAGTTAAACCTGCCAATGGCGAGGATGCTCAGCCTTGAAGGTAAGCGGAACCATTCCTGTTTTACCCTGAACTCAAGGGTCAAACAGGCCTAAGGGAAATAGTTTGGAACTGTCATTTAACATTATCACCAACATGTACTGTATTTCCAAGCAGCCTGCAAAGGGAGCCAGCGGCATGCGTGCGTGCCCCGAGCTGCAGGGTGGTAGCATGTCACATGTCTGGTAACAGAACAGGATAACCATCCCAGTACAAACTTGACATATATAAATTGATTACATAAGTGGGCAGTGGTGGTCCTTTCAAGTACACTCCTTTTGTTTGAGCTTTACAGTAAAATTACCAGCAGCAGTTTACAATTAAGGGGAATAATAATAACTGAATATGCTTTCATCTGCACATACAATTACAATGAACTGCATGCCTTAATAGGATTGTGAAAAATCTGCGTTTGACCCATACAAAAAAGTAAACATTCTTGTTCTGGATACTATATCATTATCACAACAAAGAGAAACTCCTGAAATCTGATGATTTAAACATCTGGAGAATGTTAATCACTTCAAAATGACGGATGTTTTTTATTTCAGCTTTTGACAGACACACTCCTTTCATAGATAGATGATTATTTACATAAATTACATCATCAATGTGAAAAAAAATCAGAATAACTTCAAAGGACAAAATGCTTAATTAAAAAGAGACTTGTATTTCTATTTTTCTCCCTTTCTCTGTGTTTTTCCTTTAAGGAGGAATAAAATACTCACTTACTTGGCAAAGCCACCAGATCCTTTGTAGGTAAATAAGAGAGAAATTATCTCTTTGAATTGCTTCATGTAGAAGGCAATCACCTTTAAGAATAAATTACTCTGTTTTTAGTGCCCTGAAACCCGTTAATTGCTTTGAGTCCACTTCTAACTTCTAAAGTTTCCCCTCTAGTAAAAATTACAATTTGGAGTTTACTCCATTACTCCAGTGGATAAAACTGAACAGATTCAAGCTCAAGTTGAGTCTGAGGCTCACCTTCATTTCCCATTCAGACTCCTCAATTAGCCTTAGTTAGATGGAGGGAAATAAAGTGCTTTCAAAGCAATTCAGCTCTGAACCATTTTATTGCTGATTGGGGAGGGTGGGGGGTGGGGAGATAAAATTCAAGAGCAGCCCAGAAAGAAAGGTTTGAAAACTCTGTTCTTGAGGGGCTGTGGTCCCTCAGGGCTGGCCTCTGACTGGCGGCGTGCTGCCTGATCCTGGTGGGTAGAGCTGGTGCAATTTGGCTGATCCACTACAATTTCCTCCTACACTCGGAGCTGATCTGCAGGCTGACCTTAGACAATTTGTCTTCTTTCAGGGAGAAATGTCACCCGAAAGGAAGCTATTAAGTCAAGAAGGTAATTCTCTCAGAACAGTCCACTGTATAAACAGAACTTGACCTCAGGTAATTTATTGCTGGTCCCTAACAAAGAGACTTAAGATATTGGTCTGATATAGCTGAGATGTGAATCTGTCAATAAAAAGGGCAAGCCAGAACCTCATAAGATTTCTTTCAAGTGGCCATATTTAGAGTATAAACCACATTAGTATATTCTTCAAATAAGAAGAGTGGCATTTGGTCATTTAGAATGAAAAGTTTGTTTCATTAACAAATCAGAAGTTTGTGTTTACATGGTGAAGCCCTAATTATCTTATTCTTTAACATATTCTCATTAATTTTTGTTAGGCTAACATTTAAACATGATATAAAGATTACATTTTCTTAAAACCAGTGAGTTGGATTCAGTGCTCAAGACCCAGGTATGTCCCAGATTGCCAAGAGGTTGATTTCCTGTTTTCATAGGGAGTGGAAAACGAAAAGCTGAATTTCTTACTTGAGTGGAATGAAGTATGGTACTTGGGGTCTGAGAGAACAATGGCTGATGGCATTTCATGGTTTGGGAACTGAGAAGGTGGGGCTCCTGAGATGTCTCTTGACATTATATCATGGACCATCTTTAATGGAGAGTAGAGAGGCTTTAGAGGAAAAAAAGGAAGAGGAGAAGAAACCAAGAAAGGGTGGTGGGGGGTGGACAAAAATGCCAGAAGAACTGGTTAAGTCACTTTGAAACTCCTTACTTTGTGGTTACTGAGGTGAAATTTTCCATTTCCAACGCCCAAATGAGATTTTCTGCCTTTCCTATTACAAAAGTAAATACCAGCGCCTTAATTAATAGTTTTATGCTTTCCCCTCTAAGGTCCAGATTTTCCACTCTGACACTGAGTTTCATCAGAGAAAACCTTCCCGACCTCCAGCTTACCATTCACAGCCCTCTTTCCCAAGTACCTCTCTCCCTCTTCAGTCTCATCCAATTCACTAGCCAGCTCTACCAGGGTCTGCTGCCTAGAGACCACCCACAGCCTACAGGAAGACTTGTCAACTACAGCTGATACAGAGTCCATCAGGTTAGATTCTAGTGCTGTGAAAAATTTTCTGAAATTTTTCCACAAAGCACTGCTCAGCGTTGAAATTTTAGGTCTAAGAGTAGCAACTCACACTTTGCTTCTTGAATGGCACTAACTTTCAGAATGATGGGTACAGAACCCCAAAACTCTCTGGGATCTCCACTTGTCCAGTCTATAAAATGGGGCTAACATTGCTACTGAATTCCCTGGACAAATTGCAATGCTTTTCTTGAATGCATGAAGTGCTTTGAGATCCTCACAGGAAAATTCTAAAGGAGGAATTGGAAAGTATAATGATGTTTTTTTAAATTGAAAGCGACAACCAGCATTTAGCGGGGGAATCAGAAGATAGAATTGAGAGCAGGAAGCCCTATATTCATTACAACAGATGGTTTAGTTTTTACTGAATGATGAGGAAGAAGCTGAGTGAATGAACAGCAGTATGTCCTTAAAAGATTCAGCAGCCATCCAATTACACTGGAGCAATCTAAAGACTTGGACTGGTCTGTATTATGCAAAATGAAGCATCCCTACTGGGTTTGACTTCAGCTGGTTGAAGTCATAAGCATAGTGTTCCATTATTAAATAACACTGGTACAATTACTACTGACATGGCTTTAATTTTTTTTTTTTAATTTTTTTTTTCAACGTTTTTATTTATTTTTGGGACAGAGAGAGACAGACCATGAACGGGGGAGGGGCAGAGAGAGAGGGAGACACAGAATCGTAAACAGGCTCCAGGTTCTGAGCCATCAGCCCAGAGCCTGACACGGGGCTCGAACTCACAGAAGGCGAGATGGTGACCTGGCTGAAGTCGGACGCTTAACCGACTGCGCCACCCAGGCGCCCCTGACATGGCTTTAAAAAGTAGGATTTCATTCAAATTCCTAGCACAAGAATAAGTCACATAGCAAGTCTGTAATAAATGTCTGTTGAAAAAAAAATAGTGAATGATTTTCAGTTCAAGGGATTGTTTTCTTTCACTGCTTAGTCTTCCCTTAGCTCTTGCCCACCTCTGCTTTTTCTTTCCTTTATAAAACATAATCACACATTTCATACGAAATACAAAACATCCAGGGAAGTCCAGAACACAATATAACAGACCTGTTTTCCACCACCAAGATTTAGCAGATATTAACATTTTTCAATATGTTTGATCTCTCTCTCTTGTGTAGACATACAAGATTATATAGATATATCTTCACCCCTCATCTTCACCCCTCCTCAGAGGTAAAAACTTATCTGAAATTGTTTTGCATCATTTTTGTGCCTATATTTGTAGTTTTACTACATAAGTATGTGTTTTGGAACAGTTTGCACTATCTTTTCATTTAATTACTTTCATACATGCCATTCTGCTGTATTTATCCTTTTTCAACTTTTAATTAACATGTTTAACAAATTTGCTAAATGTAGATTTAGTTCATTCATTTAGCAGCAATATAACATTCTTTCATGTGTATCTAACCCATTCCACTCCCAGGGACCAGTCTGAATCCTCAGTAACTGTTGGCTGGCCCTGTTTAATAGGATGGTAGGTTGTTTTTTTCTAATTGAGTATTTTTATTAACATCGTATGTATAAGAATTCACAGAAAAATGTGACTCCTGATGGCAGGATTTTGTTTATTTTTTACTATTACAAACAACGCTGAAATAAACATTTTTGTACATATGGCCTTGAGGAGAAATCCAGGAGGCAAACTGATAGCTCCTGTAGAATGATCATCTTTGTCCTTATCTGGTATTGCCAAATTGCTCTCTAAAATGGCTATGGGGGCACTTGGGTGGCTCAGTTGGTTAAGTGTCTGACTCTTGATTTCAGCTCAGGTCATGATCTCACAGTTCCTGAGTTCGAGCCCCATTTTGGGTTCCAAGCTGATAGCCTGGAACCTGTTTGGGATTCTTCTCTCTGTCCCTTGCTCTCTCACTGCCCCTTCCCCCTTCTCAAAAATAAAAGAACTTTAAAAAATGGCTATAACAGTTTACACTGCCATCAGCAATAAATAAAAATCGCTGTTTCCTTACATCATCACTAACCCTTGGTGTCATCCCTAATTAATTTTTGATAATTTAATAGTTGGGGAATTATATCCCATTGAGGTTTTATTTTTAATTTCCCTGATTACTAATGATATTGAGAATAGTTTTTATTAACTCTTTACAGTCCTTCTGTGAATTGTCTGTTTATATCCTTCATTCATTTCCTTTTTGGCCTGCAGGTCTTTTTTTTCTTACTGGTTTTTAAGTTACAGTTTGCAAAATATGTCCCTGTCAGTCTTTTGCTTTATTTGTGATGTCTTTTTCATGAAAATTGCTTTCATGTTTAAAGTGCTCAAGCTTACAGATCTTTTCTTTTATGGTTTTTGCTTTCAGTATTCTGTTAAAGAAATGTTTTAAAATGCCATATAAAGCTATTCTCTAATATTTTCGTTTTAAAAGATTTAGCTTCTCTTTTTATATTATTTTAAAAACTTATTTTTGCATAAATATAATATGACAATCCATTTTTAGCTTGCCCCTGTGCCAAGTATTAAATAATTTATATTTCACCCTATGATTTTCAAGTGTTCTTTTTAATAGAAGGCTTAAATCTTGCATAAAAAACTAAAAGCAGGTGGTGGGGTGGGGGGAATGTTAAATCGGCGGGGGGTGGGGGAAGCAACATGGAGACCCTGAGCTTGTCTCATCCCTGAAATGTAGCTAGATCAGCACAAAAACATTTTGCACACCTAGGAAATTGATTTGAGGATTAATACAACAATCTGCATAACTTGAGCCACAGAACTCAGCAGGTACACAGTGTGGAGAGGTGAACTGGGGGAGAGAAAAGCTGCAGAGAGTAGGGAGCTGTTTTCATGGAGAGAGGACAGAGAAACAGAGAGGGGGAGAGTGCGGCACATGGATCATGCAAGAAAAGCATTCCCCTTAAAGTTGCTGGAGAGAAAGAAAAAGAGTGAAAACACTGGCAGGGGATAGAACAAGGAATCTGTTCCCCCAAACCATTGATGGTAAAAAAGGGGAGGGTTTCAATACCACAGGATTCTATAAACAGTGGAGGGCAGAGTCTGAAGTCCTGGAGCTCAGTGCCTGGTATTGCTCTGGTGAAGAAGTAGGACGAATCCCCAGGAGCAGGGAGCAGAGTCTGAGGGGTCTGTGTGCCACATGGAGAGAAGAAGTTCCCCTGCTTGGAGTGCATTTGGTAGAAGCCATACAGTCTTCCCACAGGCAAAGGTCCTGGCAGACCCCAGAGAGCAGCCATGTTTGCTGATATTGGGACAAAGATGCCAGGATGCAGTGAAACCTGACTCTGGCTCTGGCTCTGTGTTATGATTTGCCATAATCTCTGAACCTCTGCCACTGCACAATCACATGAATGTTTTCTAGGCAATCCAGCACCCAGCCATTGCTCAGTGAGACTCTCCCCCAGAGAGCAGTGCAGGTCCAAGCTGCAAGGGTCTCTGAAACATGGGGTTTTTTTTGTTTGTTTTTTTTTGTTTGTTTGTTTGTTTTAAATTTTTTTTTTCAACGTTTATTTATTTTTGGGACAGAGAGAGACAGAGCATGAACCGGGGAGGGGCAGAGAGAGAGGGAGACACAGAATCGGAAACAGGCTCCAGGCTCCGAGCCATCAGCCCAGAGCCCGACGCGGGGCTTGAACTCCCGGACCGCGAGATCGTGACCTGGCTGAAGTCGGACGCTTAACCGACTGCGCCACCCAGGCGCCCCTGAAACATGGGGTTTTGAAAAGCAACCCCATATGAGATAAAACTCTGGAGGCAGCTGCTGTCTGGCAAGCTTGGACATGGACAGAGTAAATGTGGAGAGTGGACGGTGAACAGAGGCCTGAGACAAAGGAAGGGTGTTTGATTGCAGGTCAGTGAGAGCATGAAGTTCCTGTGCTAGAGACTAGGGATCTGGGTGAAGCCATTTCCACCTCTATGTGCGCCCACACTGATCCACCACAGTAAGCTAAGCAGTGCCACCTAGTGGAGAACAGAGCCATTACGCCAAGCCCCGCCCAACTACACCCTCCAAGCACATCCCCTAAAAGACCAACACAAGTCACTCCATCTGCTTAGTGTATGACCTATACAGGGTTTCAGAGTCTGAGTTTTAGGGGAAAGTGGATGTTACTTCATTTGGATTTTATTCTGTTTGCTGGTTCATTTATTTGTTTATTTTCTTTGCTTCTATTTTTGCTTAAATTGTTTTATCTTCTTTATTGGATACACAAAGAGAAAATTTTATTTTTATTTTATTTTTTGACTTAATTTTTTGTTTTTAAAATTTTCATTCCATTTCATTCTATTTCATTTTATTCTATTTTATTATATAATTTTTTAAATTTTTAATTTTTTTTCTTACTTTTTTTCTTTTCTTTTCCTTTTCCCCCCTCTATTCTACCAAGCTTGTTCCAACAAGCAGAGCAAAACATCCCTAGGATCTAGCTTCTCTTATTTGAATTTTTGTTTAGTTTTTAATCTGTTATTTTATTTTATTTTTCCTCCAAAGTGACAAAATGAGGGGATTCACCCCAAAATGAAGAATGTAAAGCAATGACAACTAGGGGCTTAATTAGCACAGATATAAGCAAGATGTCTGAACTAGAATTTAGAACCATGATAATAAGAATACTACCTGATGTTGAAAAAAGCATAGAATTCCTTGCTGCAGAGATAAAAGAAGTAAAATCTAGTCAGAATGAAATTAAAAATGCTGCAACTGAGATGCAGTCTTGAATGGATGCCATGACAGCAAGGATGGACAAAGCAGAGCAGAGAATCAATGATATAGAAGACAAAATTATAGAGAATAATGAAGCAGAAAAAAAGAGGGAAGCAAAGGGAAAATATCATCATACAAGACTTAGAGAACTCAGCAACTTCTTAAAATATTCATCTGAATATCAGATGAAGAGAGAGACTAAAGGGTAAGAAGGTTTATGTGAGCAAATTATAGCAGAAAACCTTCCTAATTTGGGGAAATACACAGACATCAAAATCCAAGAAGCACAGAGAACACCAAGTAGATTCAATAAGAACTAACCATCACCAAGGCATATCATAGTCAAATTCACAAAATACACAAGACAAGGAAAGAATTATGAAAACAGCAATGGAAAAAAAAGTGCTTAACCTATAAGGGAAGACAGATCAGGTTTGCAGCAGACCTATCCACAGAAACTTGGCAGCCCATAAAAGAGTGGCAGGATACATTCAATGTGTTTAATCAGAAAATATGCAACCAGGAATTCTTTATCCAGCAAGGCTGTCATTCAAAATAGAAGGAGAGATAAAGAGTTTCCAGACAAAAACTAAAGAAGTTCATGACCACTAAACCAGCCCTGCAAGAAATGTTAAGGGGGACTCTGAATGGAGAAAAGACAAAACAAAACCAAAAAGACCAAAAGGAACAAAGACTAGAAAGGATCAGAACATCACCAGAAACACAAACTCAACAGGCAACAAAATGGCACTAAATTCATACCTTTCAGTGCTCATTCTAAATGTCAATGGATTAAACACTCCAATCAAAAGACACAGAGTATCAGAATGGATAGAAAACAAGACCCATCTATATGCTGCTTACAAGAGACTTATTTAAAAAATTATTTTAATGTATATTTATTTTTGAGAGAGAGAGAGCATGAATTGGGGAGGAGCAGAGAGAGAGAGGGAGACACAGAATCTGAAGCAAGCAAACTCCAGATTTAGCTGTCAAGCACAGAGCTGGATGCAGGGCTTGGACCAATGAACTGTGAGATCCCGACCTGAGCTGAAGTCGGATGCTTAACTGATTGAGCCACCCAGGGGTCCCACAAGAGACTCATTTTAGACCTAAAGACACCTGCATTTTGAAAGTAAGGGGATGGAGAACAATCTGTCATGCTAATGGTCATCAAAAGAAAGCTGGAGTAGCCATACTTTGAATGACACACTGAACCGGATGGACTTAACAGGTATATTCAGAACATTTCATCCTAAAGCAGCAGAATACAGATTCTTCTCAAGTGCACATGGAACATTCTCCAGAATAGAATACATACTGATTCACAAATCAGCCCTCAACAAGACAAAAAGATCAAGATCATACCTTGCATATTTTCAGGCCACAACGCTATGAAACTCAAAATCAACCACAAGAAAAAAATTTGGAAAGACCACAAATACTTGGAGATTAAAGAACATCCTACTGAAGAATGAACAGGTTAACCAAGAAATTAAAGAGGAAGTTAAAAAGTACATGGAAACCATGAAAACACAACAGCCCAAAACCTTTGGGATGCAGAAAAGGTAGTCATAAGAGGGAAGTATATAGCAATCCAGGCCTTTCCAAAGAAGGGAGAAAGGCCTCAAGCATGCAACCTAACCTAACACCTAAAATGGCTGGAAAAATAACATCAAATAAAGCCCAAAACTAGCAGAAGATGGGAAATAATAAAAATTAGAGCAGAAATAAATGATATTAAAATAAAAACAGTATAACAAATCAATTAAACCTGGAATTGTTTCTTTGAAAGAATTAACAAATTTATAAACCCCTAGCCAGACTGATCAAAAAGAAAAAGGAATGGACCTAAATAAGTAAAATCATGAGTAAAAGAGGCGAGAATATAACCAACACCACAGAAATACAAATAATAATAAGATAACATTATGAGCAATTATATGCCAAAAAACTGGGCAGTCTGGAAGAAACAGACAAATTCTAGAAACATATAAAGTATCAAAACTGAAACAGGAAAAAAAAGAAAATTTGAACAGACACATAACCAGTAAAGAAATTGAATCAGTAATCAAAAATCTTCCAACAAACAAGAGTCCAGGGATGGCTTTCCTGGGGAAATCTACCAAACATTTAAAAGTATTAACACCTATTCTTTTGAAGCTGTTCCAAAAAATAGAAATGGAACGAAAACTTACAAACTCATTTTATGAGGCCAGCATTACCTTGATTCCAAAAGCAGACAGAGACCCCATGAAAATGGAAAACTACCAACCAATTTCCCTGAAGAACATGGATGCAAAAATTCTCAACAAGATACTAACAAACTGGACCAACAATACATTAAAAGAATTATTTACCATGATTAATTGGGATTTATTGCTGTAATTCAGGGCTGGTTCAATATCTGCAAATCCATCAATGTGATACATCACATTAATAAAAGAAAGAATAAGAAACACATGATCCTCTCAATAGATACAGAAAAAGCATTTGACACAATACAGCATTCTTTATTGATAAAAACCCTCAAGAAAGTAGGGATAGAAGGATCAGACCTCAAAATCATAAAGGCTATATATGAAAGACCCACTGCTAATATCATCCTCAATGGAGAAAAACTGAGAATTTTCCCCTGTCAGGAATGGATGAGGTTGTCTTTTCTCACCACTGTTATTTAACATAGTTTGGGAAGTCCTAGCCTTAGCAATCAGACAACACAAAGAAATAAACAGCATCCAAATCAGCAAGAAGGAAGTCAAACTTTCACACTTCACAGATGACATGATACTCTATATGGAAAATCCAAGATTCCAGCAAAAAACTACTAGAACTGATCCATGAATTTGGCAACGTCACAGGATGTAAAATCAATATACAGAAATGGGTTGCATTTCTATACACAAATATTGAAGCAGCACAAAGAGAAACCAAGGAATTGATTCCATAACTGCACCAAAAACCATAAAATATCTAGGAATAAACCTAACCAAAGAGATGAATAATCTATACACTTAAAACTATAGAAAGCTATGAAAGAAATCGAAGAAGTCACAAAAAAATGGAAAAACATTCCACGCTCATGGATTGGAAGAACGAATATTGTTAAAATGTCAATGCTACCCCAAACAGTCTACATATTCAAAGCAATCGCTATCAAAATAATACCAGCATTCTTCACAGAGCTAGAACAAACAATCCTAAAATTTGTATGGAACCAGAAAAAAACACAAATAGCCAAAGCAATCCTGAAAAAGAAAACCAAAGCTGGAGGCATCACAATCCCAGACTTCAAGCTGTACTACAAAGCTGTAATCATCAAGACAGTATGGTACTGGCACAAGAACAGACACTCAGATCAATGGAACATAATAGAGAACCTGGAAATGGGCACCCGAACGTATGGCCAACTAATCCTTGACAAAGCAGGAAAGAATATGCAAGGGAAAAAAGACAGTCTCTTCAGCAAATGATGCTGGGAAAATTGGACAGTGACATGCAGAAAAATGAACTTGGAGCACTTTCTTATACCAAACACAAAAATAAACTCAAAGTGGGTGAATGATAGGAGGCCATCAGAATCCTAAAGGAGAAAACAGGCAACAACCTCTTTGACCTCAGCTGCAGCAACTTCTTACTCACATGTCTCTGGAGGCAACGGAAACAAAAACAAAAGTGAACTATTGGGACCTCATCAAGAGAAAAAGCTTCCACATAGTCAAGGAAACAATTAGTGAAATTAAAAAGCAACCAATGGTATGGGAGAAGATATTTGCAAATGACATATCAGATAAAAAGTATCCAAAATTTATGAAGAATTTACTAAATTCAACAAGCAAAGAAACAAATAATCCAGTGAAGAAATGTGCAAAAGACATGAATAGACACTTGTCTTAAAGAGGCATTCAAATGGTTAACAGACACATGGAAAATCTTCACCATTACCCATCATCAGGGAAATACAAACCAAAGCCACAATGAGATATCACCTCATGCTTGTCAGAATGGCTAAAATTAACAACTCAAGCAACAACAGATGTTGGCAAGGACCTGGAGAAAAAGGAACACTTTTGCGCTGCTGGTGGGAATGCGACTGGTGCTGCCACTCTGGAAAACAGTATGGACGCTCCTCAAAAAATTAAAAATAGAATGTCCCTATGACCCAGCAATTGCACTACTAGGGTATTTATCCAAAGGATACAGGAGTGCTGATTCGAAGAGGCACATGCACTCCTGTATTTATAGTAGCACAATGGACAATAGCCAAATTTTGGAAAGAGCCCAAATGTCCATCAACTGATGAATGAATAAAGAAGATGTGGTATATATATATACAATGGAATATTAGTGATCAAAAAGAATGAAATTTTCCATTTGCAACAATGTGGATGATACTAGAGTATATCATGCTAATTGAAGTAAGTCAGAGAAAGACAAATATCACATTATTTCACTCATACTTAAGATACAAAACAGATGAACATAAGGGAAGGGAAGCAAAAATAATATAAAAACAGAGCAGGGGAAAAACCTGAAAAGAATATTAAATGCAGAGAACAAACAGGATTTTTGGGTTGGGTGTTGGATGTGGGGATGGGTTAAATGGGTGAGGGGCATTAAGGAGGATAGTTGCTGGGATGAGCACTGGATATTATATGTAAGTGATGAATCACTGAATTTTATTCCTGAAGTCAGTATTACACTATGTATTAACTAACTTGGATTTAAATTTAAAAAAATAATAATGAAATAAAAAATAATAAAAAAATAAAAAGCACACATGAGGGGTGCTTGGGTGGTTGAGTCAGTTAAGCATACTACTCTTCATCTCCACTCAGGTCATGGTCTCGTGGTTCGTGAGTTTGAGTGCAGAACCTGCTTGTGATTCTCTCTCTCTCTCTCTCTCTCTCTCTCTCTCTCCTTCTCTCTCTGTCCCTCCCCTACTCATGCTCTGTCTCTCTCAAAATAAATAACTAAACTTAAAAAAAAAAAAGCCTACTTCTAAATACACATGATTTTTTTTTGTAGGTCTCTAACCTTGTAGACTTATACCAGTACCACAGTGTTTGATATAATAGAACTTAAAATTTGATAAATGGTATGGCAGTCAGAAAAACTCCTCCCCAAAGATATTCACATCCGGATCCCTGGAACCTATGAATATGTTACTTTGCATGACAAAGGAACTTGGCAGATATGATTAAATTAAAGCTTTGATATGTAGAGATTATTCTAGATTATCTAGATGGGCTCAATCTAATGCCTAGATCTTAAAAGGGGAGAAGCTTTCCCAGCTGCGATTAGCATGAGAGAAAGATGTGATAGAGCAGATTGGGAAGATACATGCAATATTCTTGGCTTTCAAGATGGAGGAATAAGGCCATCAGCCAGGAATGCCAGCAGTCTCCAGAAGCCGGAAAGGGCAAGGAAATTATACCTCTAAAGCCCATAGATATGAATACCACCCTGCTGACACTTTGATTTTAGCCTAGTGAGACCTGTATTGTGATAATCTACAGAAATGTAAGAAAATATACACACATATAATATGTAATATATAATATAATATTTTATATCTACCTATATTTATATGTGTATCTATACCTATAGATATTCTATCAGTACTTTTTCTTTGAGGAACCTTAACACACATATTTTCTTAATTATTTCAATAATCTTTTCTAATATTTCTTCATATAAAGCTTTCTCTTACATCTTTTATTAGATTTAGTATTGATTGCCATAGAGGTTTATTGATATTATAAACAGTACCTTTTTTATTTCATTTTATAGTTTGATGCTTGAATATAGTTTTAACATAAATGAATTTTGAATATTAGTCTCATTTTCAGCAATATACCTGAGCTCTACCATGGTTTTGAATAATTGGTCAGTTCTCTTGGATGTTCTATATAGAATATCACATCAGTAAAAATTAACCATTTTGTTTCTACTTTCTAATCCCTTTGGGCTCCTTCTCAGTGCTGTAAAGTGTGTATTTGTGAAAGTAGGCTAAATGATATAATAAATGTAACATTTCAGTGGCCACATAGAGAAAGAGAGAGAGGGTGCCTAGAGGGTTGTATGGAAGGTTTCCTTGTACCTCAGGTCTTGAGGTAGTGAACATCACTTATTCCCATGTTTCTTTACCCAGAATTCAGTCACATGAGTCTACCTAACTGCAAAGGAGACTGAGAGATATGAGCCGTGGGCCCAGGAAGAAAGATAAATAGCAGTTGTTAGTGGTAGCTTGATGTTCTTTGGGTATCTATTTGGATAGAGGAGGTATCAGATATTAAACTGATAAAAACAGATACTACACTTGATCTTAGCCAAAAGGCCAAGAAGTGATGGGTATCTATTTGGAATGAGAATTGCTGGGCCAAAGCATATCATTGTTTTTATACTTTCATATTATTTTTATGCTTTATTTTTGTATACAATATAGGGATATTGATATAATTTCAAGTTGGCCTCAAATACTTTGTAACAATACACAATTAGGACTCATTTAAAAAATTGATCTAGCTCTGTCCAAGACTGCTATCTTCTATGAAGTTATAGCAATAGCCTAGTATTTCTTCTATGTAGAAACAAACTTTTAAGGGAGAACATTGCTCAGGGGCTGTTAAGGAGGCCACCTCTGGGAAAAAAAAGAAACCCTGTACTAGCTTCTCCATTCCATTGGAAGCATCTGTTTTTTTTTTGTTTTTTTTTGTTTTTTTTTTTTATGTTTACTTATTTTTGAGAGAGAGAGAGAAAGAGCATGAGCAGGGGACAGGCAGAGAAAGAGGGAGACACAGAATCTGAAGCAGGCTCCAGGCTCTGAGCTGTCAGCACAGAGTCCGATGCAAGGCCCAAAACCATGAACTGCGAGATCATGACCCGAGCCAAAGTTGGACACTTAACTGCCTGAGCCACGCAGGCACCCTGGAACCACCTTTATATTTATTAAATCAAATGATAATAAAAGTCATGAAAGAACACACTGAAGCTTTTGGAGAGGAGAGGAATGTCTTTTTGGTCACAGAGATGATGGAGGTAAGAGAGTTCACATGACTGTGAAGTGTGCAGAGGCCACAGGCCTTCTCTAGCTCTTGCTGGAAGAAATTCCTCTTTCCCCTCCAACAGATGCCTCTTCGAATCTCATCCAACTCCATTGAAAACGATCACATTAATACACAGCTTTATTTATATGAAATTTTAGTACCTGGAAGAACAGTTCTCCCTCATTGTTTTCACTTTTGCTCTTCAAGCCCTCACTTAGAAATTGCCACGAAAGCCTCCATACCATTGGTCAAGTAGGCACTGAGTTCTCTGTGATGGGCACTAACACTATTAGACTGTAGGTCTAACAAAGGAGTGCTGGGCTTATAACAATGAAGAGTTTCATTTCAACTTGTTTTATAGAAGAATATAAGTCAGGCATGATGATATATTTAGATATCCAGTGTTCAGGTTAGAGAAAGTTGATTACCTAGGTAACACGTGATTAACAACAGGAAAAGTAGTGACCTGATGATCTGTATGTGACTAAAGTTTAGGTTACCAAACATGATACAGCCCCTGTATCATGATTTTTCCAGTATCTCCTGTTGTTTGAGTTTGGTGGCTACTCAGATTAGGAAATCTACAAAAGCACCAGATTGGGGTGATTTTGCCGTCCTATGGCAAAAAGTGCTGCAGAGAGACATCTTCCCTCTAAGAAATACTATGGTTTAGCCAACACATTGCTAGCTGAAATTCCTAGCTGTGAGAAAGGTTAGCAAATTTGCTAGCCAGAATTGCAAAGAAGGTGGAAAGAACGTGATAATTTATTCTGAAGGCTAATTTAAAAAGCAGGCTCCCCTTAAAATCTACTTAGACCCTTCTCACATTTTTCGATTTCTCCCTGTGTAACTGTATACCTCTTTTCCCTTCCTGCTTCCAATTCTGCTTCTGTCTTATATTCTTGTATCTCTCTCAATTTCCCCAATATTTACCTTTTGTCTTCTTTTTTCTTTTTCTCCCACTCTTTCTTCAACTTCTTTATCATATTTTCTCTTCTCTCACCTCCCACCTTTCTGTCACCTCCTCATAAGTCACAGGAGTAAATACAATTCTATTATTGGCCATTAATGTTAAAGACAGATTTTATTTATTTCTTGGTCTTTTTTTTAATTTTTTTTTCAACGTTTATTTATTTTGGGGACAGAGAGAGACACAGCATGAACGGGGGAAGGGCAGAGAGAGAGGGAGACACCGAATCGGAAACAGGCTCCAGGCTCTGAGCCATCAGCCCAGAGCCTGACGCGGGGCTCGAACTCACGGACCGCGAGATCGTGACCTGGCTGAAGTCGGACGCTTAACTGATTGCGCCACCCAGGCGCCCCTATTTCTTGGTCTTAATACAACATTCAAATTAATTGAATGTTCCATATACAACTTCATGTTATGTGACCTCATCTGAATACTCGGTTTAGAATAGGACTGAGGACTCTACATTTTTACCAAATACCCACAGGTGATTCTGCTGTGGGTGTTCTGTAAGATTACATTTTGTAAAATCCTGCTTTTGCTCATTTTTCACAGTTACCAGTACTACCTCCCATGCTGCAATTTGAAAACCTCCTCTTTTCTTAAATTCCAATGTCCACTATTTACAGATGACCTTGCATATTACTTTATAGAGAAAAGGTAATAATGTGAGTTTTTTTCAGTTTTCATCTTTTGACAACCACTAAGGATGTGTCTCTTTTTTTCCCCTGAATTCATCCTTGCAACCCTTCTTTTATCAAAGCTGAAAGTGTGCTCTGAAATTCCATCATTCAGAAGACAAGTCCATCTCCCCCAGCCCCCATTATTCCTTCTCTTTACCTTTCTCTCTCCTTCCCTCGGTTCCTCTTTTTCTCTCTCCCCTCCTCCTCCCACCCCTCTCTGCCCTACTAATTCCTTAATGTTTTTGTTGTCACTGCTACTATTATTGATATGAAGATATATCTCTTTTACAAACTGATAAGCTTCTTGAGGACAGGGTTCACATAATCATCTTTATATACCTACAAAGCACCTAGTTCTATCCTTCAATAAATATTTGTTGAATAAACTATTAGTTATTCTTTTCCCTAATACAAAATAAAACTGAATTGGTCATTTTGTCTTCATGCATATTCCTCAACTGAGTGTTTTTCTAAATCATGGAAGTGACAAACCTCAGCCTTGGATTAAGGAATAGCTGTTCAGGGGCACCTGGGTGGCTCAGTCGGTTAAGTGTCCAACTTTAGCTCAGATCATGATCTCACAGTTCATGGGTTCAAGGCCTGCATCCAGCTCTGAGCTGACAGCTCGGAGCTTGGAGTCTGCTTCAGATTCTGTGTCTCCCTCTCTCTCTGCCCCTCCTGTCTCTCAAAAATAAAATTATAATCTTTAAACTGATTTGATTCTTCCATTTTACTGTATAATAGTTCTCTGTTTCTATATAAAAATAACACACTAAAATTACTTAACCTTTGAGGAAAATTCATATTAAAGGAAAATGTATCATTATTTATCCTTGGGCATTGTCCCTTGATTCAATCAGCACTTACATCTGGAGGCACTCATATCCCCATTTGAGAGGATTAAATCTAATTTAGTGATTAAAACTATCATTTGGGGTGCCTGGGTGGTGCAGTCAGTTGAGCATCTGACTCTTGATTTTGGCTCATATCATGATCTTAGGGTTGTGGGATTGAGCCCTAGGTTGGGCTCTGCACTGAGCATAGAGCCTGCTTGAGACTCTCTCTCTCTCTCTCTCTCTCTCTCTCTCTCTCTCTCTCTCCCTCTGCCCTGTCTCCTGCTCTCTCTCTCTCCCTCTCTAAAATAAATAAAATGAAAACAAAACAAAACAAGCAAAACTATCATTTGCCTGGACCTCTAAAAATTGTAAAATATTTTCCACATAAATTATGTCACTGGGCCTCTTGGCATCTTTTTTTCCAGGCTTTGCCTACTTTACCTAATCTTTCAATACTGGAATCCCTCCAGGCTCAGTCCTATGCCCCTTTCCTTTATAACTTTATATTCTCTCCCTAGATAATATTTTTTTAAGCCATGGTTTCAAGTACTTTGTTCATTTCAGTGATACTCAAATCTATATTCTTAGAATCATGTATACAACTGGTTGCTCGACATCACATCTTGGGTGTCTCATAAGCATTTTAAAATTTAAATATCCAGCATGGAATTCATGATCTTCCTCCAAATCTTGGCCTGCTCCATTCAAAAGCACCACCATCCATCTAGCCATACAAACCAGACACTGGTATCATCTATGACATCTCAGCATCCCTCACATCAACATCCAATATATTAACAATATTTACCCATTTCTGAAAATGCCTCCAGTTTGTCTATTTATCACAAGTTCACCACCACCATCCCAGTTCAAGCTACAATTTTTTCTACTAAAATAGACATTTGTATTTCTATGAGATGTAGGCATCTTGTAATAAATATGTCCAACCCATTCTTTTCCAATCTTCTTCATGGGAAATGGAACCACCATAAATCTAGTTTCTCAAGTGAAATTTAAGAGATAATTCTAAATTCGCCTTCCTCCATGCTCTAACCCCAGTTCTCATTGTGTTCTGATGACTATATATTCCAAATATATGTCTGTTTCATCTCTTCATTTCCTCTGTTAACATTCTATTCTAAGCCACCAACATCTATCAACTGGATTCCTACAGGAACCTCCTAACACATCTTCCTACCTCTACTATAGCCTCCTTGTATTCTACTCTCAATGAAATTCTTTTTAATATTGTGAATAAGATAATGGTGTACCCATTACAAAACTGTCCACATTCAGGAAAAATCCTCCTAGCCTTTCTATATCTGATCAGCTTATGTCTCCAACATCTTCTCCTACCAGTCCCTCTGTCTTTCACTAGACACATTGGCCTTGTTCTGTCCTTGAAACTCTACAAGTGTGTTCCCACTTCAGGGCCTTTACACTGATGTTCCCTCTGTTTAGAATTTATTTACACCAATTCTTGGCTTGGGAAGTTCCTCCTTAACTTAATTCATATCTCTGTTCAAATGCCATCTTCTCACAGGGGCCTCCTCTAACTACCCTTCCACCTCCTCCCAGTCACTTCTCATATCCTTACCTGCTTTATTTTTTTTTCAGGGACTTATAAATTATATATTATTATTTACTTACATGTTTATTACTTATATTTGTTGTCCACATCCCCCATGAAGGTAGAGATTCATACATCTTGTTCATAATTATATCCCCATTATCAGAGTACTTGCAAATAACTGGTGCTAAATAAATAAATATTTCTTGAATGAATGAATGAATGAATGAACAACCTTATGAGTTATATAAGACTGATATTAATGCATACCTATTTGACAAATAAGTAAATGAAAGCACCAATGTTCATCTCAGCTTTTATACAACATTTTCTTCCAAAGAAAATAATAACAGCTTACATTATTGAACTCTTACTAAATGCTAAGCACCCTTCTAAGCACTAAGAATGTACTGTGCTATTAATCCTCCCAACACTCCTATGAGATAGGTGCTATTATTATCCTCATTTATTGATGAGGGATCTGTGCAACTGAGTAATTAAGAAACTTACCCAAGCTTATAAAATGAGTGAAGAGTGAACTAGAATGTGAACCCAAACATTCTGATACAAGAATCTATGCCCTTAAATACTACATTAAATCTATTAAATTAATTAATAAAGGTAAATCACTAACACAGTGTCTGGCACATAAGTGTTATGTTAACTAGGTATTAATATTATTAAGTTGCTTTGTTGGTGAAACTCTTTTTTAAATATTTGCCCATGTTTATTGGTTCTACCAAGAGCTTTAAATCAATACTTATTTTTTCCCTTGAAGATACTGAGTTAATCCAGCACCATTTATTGAAAAGCCTTTCCTTTTCTTCATTGAATTACTTTGGCTCCTTTGTGGAAAATCAGTTGACTATATATGCATTGACCTATTTCTAGACTTCCATCTATTCCACTGATCTATGTCTTTCTTTTTGGTAATACCAAACTGTCCTGATTAATGTAGCCTCTTATAATATGTTTGTGCTATTCAATATAGTATCCACTAACCTAGCTATTTAAATTTTAATTAATTAAAATAGAATGAAATTAGAATTTCAGTTATTTAAGTGCAGGAGCCACATTTAAAATGCTTAACAGCCACATGTAACTAGAGACTACTACATAGTACAATACATAATTACAGGACATGTCAACTATCATAGAAAATTGTATTAAACAGTGTTGTAGAAAGTCTTGAAATTGGATAGAACTTTTTTCTTTTAAAAATTGCTTTTGTTGATAATTTTATATATCTATAACAATTGTAAGTATCTATGCACCAAACATGAAAGCACCTAATACATAAAACAACTATTAACAAACATAAAGGAAGAAATTGACAGTAATACAATAATATTACAGGATTTAACACTCTACTTACATCAATGGATAGATCATCCAGAGAGAAAATCAACAAGGAAACGATGGCTGACACATGTGAATGACACATCAGACCGGGTGGACCTAACAGTAACACATATGTCCAGAATATTCCATCGAAAAACAGCAGATTACACATTCTTTTCAGAATAGACTTCATGTTAGGCCACAAAATAAGTCTCAATAAATTCAAAAAGTTTGAATTCATATCATGCATCTTTCTAATCATAACAGTATAAAACTAGAAATCAATCATAAGAAAAAATCTGGAAATAACGCAAATATGTGGAAGCTAAATAATGTGCTGCTAAACTATGAATGGGTTAACCAAGAAATGAAAGAGAAAATTAAAAAATATGTGGAGACAATGAAAATGAAAACACAGTGGTCCAAAATCTTTGAACAGGAAGAGCTGTTCTAAGAGGGAAGTTTATACCAATACAAGTTTATACAGAGGGAAGTTTCTACCTCAAGAAAAAAAAAAAATCTCGAACAACCTAACCTTAAACACAAAGAGGCTAGAAAAAGAACATCAAACAAAGCCAAAAATCAGTAGAAGGAAGAAAAATAATAAAGATTAGAGCAGAAATAAACTAAATAGAAACTAAAATAATAATAGAACAGATCAATGAAACCAGGAGCTGGTTCTTTAAAAAGATCAACAAAATTGAAAAACCTTTAGCCAGATTCATCAAGAAAAAAAGAGAGAGGATTCAAATAAATAAAATAAGGAATGAGGAAGGAGAAATAAAAACTAACATCACAGAAATAAGAGGGATTATAAGAGAATATTATTAAATATATTAATAATGGATATATTAAAGAAATGGATAAATTTATAGAAACATATAACCTTCCAAAACTGAAGCAAAAGAAATAGAAATTTTGAACAGACCAATTATTAGCAAAAGAATTTAATCCATAATGAAAAAGTGGACTTCAAACAAAAAATTCACAGGTGAGTTCTACCAAACATTTAAAGAACATTAATATCTATTCTTCTCAAACTACTCCAAAAAATGGAAGAGAAAGAAAAGTTTCTAAATTCAATCTAGAAGGCCAGCATTACCCTGGTGCCAAATACAGATAAAGAAAGATACTACAAAAAAAGAAAACTACAGGCCAATATCTCGAATGAACACAGACGCAAAAATCCTCAACAAAATATTAGCAAACCAAATCCAACAGTACATTAAAATATCATTCCTGATGATCAAGTGGAACTTATTCCAGGGACAAAGAGGTGTTCAATATTTGCAAATCAATAACATCACATTAACAAGGGAAAAAATAAAAACCATATGATTATCTCAAAAAAGTGATTTGGTTATTTTATTCTAGGTTCTTTGTACTTTCAAATAAATTTTAGAATCAGATAGTCAATTGGTACGTCAAAGCTACTAAAATTTTGTTTGGGGTTGTGTTGAGTCTATTGATCGATTTGGGAGATCTACAATGTTATTGAGTCTTCCAGTTCAGAAACATCTCTCTCCATTTATATAGGTCTTCTTTAATTTCTCCCAGCAGTGTTCTGTTTTAGTATATAGAACTTGAACATCTTTTGTCAGATTTATTACTAGGTATATTGTTTTTGTCATGATTGTAAATAAAAGTTTTAATATTTTATTTCTAATTGCTGTTAGTATGTAAGAATTCATTTTTTAAATTTATGTATGTCTGTATTTATTTATTTATCGTATGTAAATGGGATGATGGATGTTAACTAAACTTATTGTGGTAGTCATTTCATAATATATATAAGTCAAGTCAACATGCTGTACACTTTACACTTAAACAGTGCTATATGTCAATTACATCTCCATAAAGCTGGGAAAAAAGAAAACATCTTTTGTTTCAAAGTATAATTGGCATACAATGTTACATTAGTTTCATGTGCACAATACAGTGATTTAACAACTCAATATGTTATGCTATGCTATGCTATGCTCAAGTGTAACCACCATCTGTAACCATACAATGCTATCCCAATACCATTGACTATATATGCTATATATGCTATATATGCTATGTTGTACCTTTCATCTCATGACTTATTATATATATATGTATATATATATACATATGTATATATGTATACATATACATTTATATGTATATGTATATGTATATGTATACATATATAATTATATATAAAATATATAATAATATATTATATATAAAATATAAAATATGTAAATATACATAAAATATACAAATATATATAATTATATATATGCTTATTTTATATGCTTTTTTATAGTCTTTGCCTTGCCTTATTGCAAACCTTGTGCCTCCAGTACAATGTGGAGTAGAAGTATGGAAAGTGGGCATCCTTGTTTGTTCTCAATTTCAGGGGGGAAATGCCCTTTAAAGAACTTTAAGGAAGTTCCTTACTTCCCTATTTTGCTAAGGGCTTTTACCATGAATGAGTGTTGATGCTTTGTCTGAAAATCTGGAAATAATCATGTGGGGTTTTTCTCCTCTATTCTGTTAAAGTGATTAATTACACGGCTTTATTTTTACACATAAAATCAACCTTAAATTCCTTCTTGGATAACCCTACTTGATCACCATGTATTTTCTTTTTAATATGTTGCTCAATTTGTTTTTGCTAATATTTTGTTAAAATTTTTTGCATCTATATTATTGAGAAATATTGGTTCATAACTTCCAGCTTTTTGTAATATCTTTGTCAAGTTTTGGTATTATGCTCTATTGAGAAATATTGGTCCACAACTTCCAGCTTTTTGTAATGTCTTTGTCAAGTTTTGGTATTATGCTCTATTGAGAAATATTGGTCCACAACTTCCAGCTTTTTGTAATGTCTTTGTCAAATTTTGGTATTATGCTCTATTGAGAAATATTGGTCCACAACTTCCAGCTTTTTGTAATGTCTTTGTCAAATTTTGGTATTATGCTGGTTTCATGAATGAGTTGGATAGTGATCCTCCATCCTCTGTTTTCTGAAAATGTTTTGTAAGATAAGCCTGGACTTATTACTCCCTTAAATGTTTGATAGACTTCACCAGTGAAACCATCTTAGGTCAGAATTTTCTTTTGGAGAAGGGTTTTGATAACGAAGTCAATTAATTAAATACATAAAAGTGCATTCAAATTCTCCATTTTTTTCTTGTGTCAATATTATTAAGTTGATTTTTCAGGAAAATATTTTATACATTTTCAAGTTTGTTGCAATGAAGTTATTTATAGTATTCACTTATACTTTTAATGTCTTCAGGATCTATGGTAATAATTTTTTTCATTCCTGATATTGGTAAACTTTTTTCTCTTTTATCTTTGTCATTCTAGGTAGAAAGTTGTCAATATCATTGGTCTTTACAAAGAATCACTTTCTGGCTCTATTAATGTTTTCTATGTTCTATTTTCATTTTGTTGACTAATTTTCTTTATTGCTTCCTTCACTCTACTCTTTGGGTTTACTTTCTTGATTTTTATCCAGTTTCTTATAGGGAACTTTAGGTCATTGAGTTTAAACCTTCTTTTTAAATATAAGAATTTAAAGTGATGTTTTCCTCCAAATACTGCTTTAGCTGCACTCAACAAAGTTTTAATATGTCATATTTTTTTGTTGTCACTCAGTGCAAAACATACTGCAATTTCCCTTATGACTTTCTCCTTGACTCATGAATTATTTAGAAATATGTGGTTTATTTTCAACATATTTGGCGTTTTCCTAGATACTTTTATTATTTATAAATACTTTACTGTCAGAGAATACTGTCTACATAATTTTTATCCTCTTAAAATTTACTGAGACTTCTTTATGGTCCAACATATAGTTTACCTTGAATTTATCATACGTACCTGAAAAGAAGTGTATTCTGCAGTTGTTGGATGTAATATTATTTGTCAATGAGTTCATTTTTGATTGTGTTGTTCACATCTTCTGTGTCTCTACTGATATTTCATTTTTTGTGGTTTTACATTTCCCTAATGGACAAAGATGTTCATCCTTTTCATGTTGCCTATTGGTTATTTATCATTTTTTTAAAAGTATGATATGAGGTAAATATCGAGTTCTATTATTTTCCCATATACATATTAAACTTCACCATGATGACTTGTCAAAAAGTAATTTTCTTTATAAATTGAATTATACTGGGAACATGTACAACATCAATTGATTTTATGTGGGGGTTCTGTTCTGGATTACCAATTCTTTTATTTTAATCTATATTTTTATCCTTAGGTCAATACCACACTGTTTTGATTGCTGTAGCTTTACAGTAGATCTTGAAATCAGATAAAATATGTGTACCTAACTATATTCTCATTCAGTATTATTTTACATATTCTAGATTTCATGCATTTCCATATATATTTAAAAAGAAGTTTGTCAACTTCTGTCAAAGATACTTGCTAGGATTTTGACTGAGATTGAATTGAATCTATAGGTGAATCTGGGGAGAAGTGACGATAATATTGAGTTCTCTAATTCATAAGTAAGGTACATCTTTAAACTGGTTTGGGTCTTCTTCAATTTCATTAGTGTTTGCTAGTTTCAGTTTATAGGATTTGTAGTATATATATATTTTTTAAAGATGTGATTTTTTTTTAATATCTATTTTTATTTTTGAGACAGAGACAGAGCATGAACAGGGGAGGGCTAGAGAGAAAGGGAGACACAGAATCCAAAGCAGGCTCCAGGCCCGAGCTATCATCATAGAGCCCAACGTGGGGCTTGAACTCACAGACCATGAGATCATGACCTGAGCTGAAGTTGGACACTGAGCCACCCAGGCGCCCCTAGGATTTGTACTATTTTATTGTACTATTTGTACTATTTTACGATAGTAAATGGCACTTTTTCATGTTTAAATTTTATTTTCAGGAGTATTTTTGTGCTTGTATATGGCAATACAATTAGTTTCTGTATATTGACTTTGTATTCTGTGACCTTGCTAAACTCATTCATAAGTTCTAATACCTTTTCTTTAAGTTTCTTAGTATTTTGTGTACCCAATCATGGTGTCTACAATATGACAGCTTTATTTCTTTCTTTCCAATCTGCATGCCTTTCTTAGCATACTGGCTAGCTGAATAGAACCCTGGAGGAAAACATTCAGGCTTTCACTCTTTTTTTTGTTTATTTATTTATTTTGAGAAAAAGAATGTGAGCGGAGAGGGCAGAGAGAGAGCGGGAGAGAGAGAGAATCCCAACGCGGGGCTTAATCTCATGAATTGTGAGATCATGACCTGAGCTGAAATCAAGAGTCAGATGCTTAACCAACTGAGCCACCCAGGCAAGCCCATTACCTGTAGGTTTTCTATAAATACACTTTGTCCCTCTCTCTCTGCCGCTCCCCTGCTTGCTCTCTGTCTCTGTCTCTGTCTCTCTCAAATAATAAACATTAAAAAAAAAAAAAACAGGAGATGGCAGAAAAATAAACCCAACTTCAAAGCTTCCTGTCAGTATTGAGTCTTCCAGTCAGCTTCATATAGTTTGCTGGAAAAGAGCTGAAGTCTTAGTTTTCATAGCTTTAGAGTTGGCAGAGTGATTAGATGGCAAATTTCATGTAGAAAATTTACATCTAATTTCTGCCTGGTGTCCTGCCTTTAACAACACATGGGGCCATATTACATTATAACACAAATGTCATGCAAATAGTCGGGCCAACAGCTCTGGGAAACAAATACTGTATTATAAAACAGTACACCCTATGGGCTTGAATTGTCATTCATTAACACGGTTTCCAGTGAGAGTGATATTTCCATCTGATGCAGAGCTGAAAGCAGATCCTACATGAAATCCCCTTCCCTTTCTGCACCTGGTTTCCCCTCCCCCTTCCCTGCCAGCCCCTCCACAGAGAAGGGCTGCTCAGGCCTGGTTCCTGTCACTAGCCAGGCTACAGCCTCAAATCCCAAGTCTGTGTTCTGGTTTCCCTCTGGGTCTTACTAGAGGTTTATCGACAAAACACAGGCTCCTCAAGATATGTCTGAAAAGCCCACTGCGTTCAACAGGAAGATATGATCATCTTTTAGTGGTGAACACCATTCTGTGTGTTGTCATTGTGTAGAAAATGTTCTACAAGTGTGTGTATGGAGGGAGGTGGACTTGGGGAGGTGGGATGTTTTCACTCTACTAGTGAAACACCCACATCTCTGCCAAAAACCTAAGATCCGGTCCCCTTTGGGGAACACTCTCTCTAGGTTTTACTTTGGAAACCATCTGCTCTCTCTGTGAGTATTGGCTCCCCAGGGAAATTCAGGCCTCTCAAAGTTTTGGCCTCATGTCTGGGGGAATTCCATACCCAAGCCAGCCAACACTTGGCTTGTCCTTCTTGGAGAGAAGATTTTGTGGATCCAGGATTTACATGTGCTTATCCTTGGGGCCAAAAATTATCCAGAGATGTAACTGAGCTTTCTAATTATGCAGATAAATACCAAATATTCTCTGTCTCTCTCTCTTTCTCTTTCTCTCATGCTCTCTCTTTTTAGTCAAAGAAATTCATTATCATGGAGTATAAATAGTCCTGGAATTTGTTTCAATTTTGTTAACTACCACATAACCTGGGACAAGTTGTAGATGAAACCTAGATACTGAATGGGCTGAATTCAGTAGGATGTGAGCAACAACAATAACAACAACAACAACAACAAATGAAATAAAATGACATTCTTTTTCACTGATGTCTCTTCAGACTTAATGGGCTGCATCTTCTTCACTACAACAATAAAATCTTGGCAGAATCTTTCCAGTATAGTCAGATAATGGAAGTCACTTTTATGCATAATCAGAGTCTCATTATAGGACTAATAGTGGCATAATCACTGCTCCTTATTCTTATCACTACCACCATACTTTATCCTACTTTCCACCCCAGCTTGCTATTGCTTTAGGCCCAAAAGTCCAGAATGGTGGAAGGGAACTCTTGGCTTTCCTCTTTAACTTATTTTTCTTCTCCTTTCACTATTTTTACACCTTCTTTGGGTCCTTCAGGGTTGGAGGTGAGGATTAAGAAGAACTGGTAAGCAGCAGGAAAGATCTTACTTCAGTTGCATGGGAGTAATCTGTGATGGAACCCTTTGAGTGCAGAAGTGTTCCAAAGCTGATTCTTCTTCTAATAGGATGTTCCTGTGTGTTCCTCAGTGATATCCTCATTGGATCTCTCCAACTGCAACTTTCTTGATGTTTACTTGTTGCTTGCTTACTGCTTAAAATTCTTCCTTCATCCTCTGAGAATGTGGTAGTCAGCTCTGTCATTGGGGCCACACCACAATCCATGCAGTTTCTTTTGGGTGGGGTATGGAATTCAAAGTAGCTCCATATTGCCTCTGTTCCATGTGGTCCATATTTGATCCACAAGAAAAACTCATCCATCCTTGTCCTGTCATACTGTTGGTGAAAGGGCTTTTTATTCCCAAGGTAGTCCTCTTCCACTCTGCTCTACTGTATTGGGCCAATCTATCTCCAGTTTCTTTTGCCATCCTTATGTTTCCAGACTGCAGGATAATAGGTCAGCCTCTCCAAGTAATTACCTTGAAGCCCTCTTTCTTATTTAGATCAAAACGGGGGAGGAAGAAACCTTTTTATCCCTAAAGAATGGAAATGCACAACATATCAACAGCTATCTCCAGAGTAATCCTCTTTCTCAGACATTTCAACTTCAACTCTTTATATCTTCAAGGTGGATATTGGCTAAAGATCTAAAAATCAGGTCCATATATCTCAAAATCCAATATCCTGAATAAGTAGGTACTATATATTACATCATTATAGATTAATAGAACTCTGTAGCTCTCAAAAAGGAAATTACAATTGATGGGGGTCAAAGCCTTATGATTAGATTAATGTTAGGCATTTTTGGCAGTAATATTGTATCCTCTCAATGCATCATACCAGGAGGAAAATGATGTCTATTTTCCCTACTACTGTAGAGGTTAGCTTTGAGTACTAAGTAATGTGGGCCAGGTTTCTTCACTATAAAGTTACTATTTCTCCTTTGTAATTAATAAATTTCGTGTGGGGAGATATTTTGAAACTATGTTAAGTATCCCATTTCTTGCCAAACTTTCACTCATTAATTTCAGGATCTAGTGATAATTCTTGCCTAAAACAATTATTACTATATTAGTTGCCAAATAATTGTAAATTCATATGTTTTTAGTAAATTAGGATATAACGTAAAGAAGTGACAACATGAAGGAAAAAAAGAAATATATCAGGAAGATTTTAAAAAGAACCAAAGAGAATGACCACAAATGAAAGACAGCATCTTTGAAATTAGCAAATCAATGGATGAATTAAATACATATTAAACACAGCTTAAAAGAGAATTAACATGGACCTATAAATTTATTCAGAATCCATCCCATTGAGTTAAAGAGAAAAATTTTAAAGCAAAATAAGGAGACTTGGAGGGTAGAATGAGAAATAGTAACCTAAGGTTAAAGGATGTTTCAGAAGGAAAAAAGGAAAGAGAGAAAATTTTCAGAGAGTTGGTAAAAATTTTTCAAAATGTGATGAACCCTCAGACTCAGGAAATGTAAGAAGCAAAATAAATAAAGCTAAGCCCACACTAGACAGACCTTAGTGAAATTGTAGGACATCAAAAACTAAAAGAAATTTAAAAGCAAACAAACTTTTTAAAAAAGACTGGTTGGTTGCAAATATTGAAAATTCAACTGACAGCAGACCTGTAGGCAACAACAGAAGTCAGAAGACAATGGAATAATATTTTCATGCTAAGAGAAAATTACTGTCAACATAAATCTCTATATCCAGCTAAACAACCATTTAAAAGTGAAGTTATATAAAGACTTTAAGATGAAAAATATTACAGGTTTTATTACTAATAATTTCTCTTTTAAAAAAATTTTAAAAGTTTGTAGTAGGTAGAATTCTACCATGGTCCCACCATACTCACCCTGGTTGTAAACATACCTCCTACTAGTCATTAAGTTTAACAATAATCTAGGTACTGCTGTGAAGACATTTTGCTGATGTATTGGCCTTTCAAAATCAGTTCATGTTAAAATAGGGAATTATCACATGAGTCCTTTAAATCTAGGCATAGAGGTTAGAGATAGAGGAAGTCAGAGAAAGTCGAAGTATGTGAGGGTATTGAGAAGGTCACATAGCAAGGGACTGTGGACAGCTTTAAGGAGAGAACAGTGACCCTTGGCAAGCATCTACCAATAGAATTAAAATATAAGTCCTATAACCACAAAGAACTGAATTCTGCCAATATATTGAATGATCTTAGAAGCAGATTCTTCCTAGAGCCTCCAGAAAATAGTGTGGTGCCTTAATTTCAACTTTGTGAGACTGAACACAGGCCCAAGCTTTGGCCTATGTCTGGACTCCTAATCTACAAAAACAGAGATAACAGATGTATGTTGTTTCAAACCACTAAGTTTGCAGTAATCTGTTACACTGCCATGAAATAATAGTCTGCATAGTTTAAGAAGATGGAAACTTGAGATCTAAAAAGCAGTGAGCAACTAAACAAGCACTGACTGTATTAAGAAATACAACAAAAGTAATAATGGAGCCATACAAAGACGTTGGAAATAAAACATTAGTAAAAACTACATTTGAAACATAAAGATAATCAGAGTCAAAAGTTAGAACTTGTTTTGGAAGAGGATAAAGTTATTGATTAATTTCAGATTATGTAAAATCAGGTATTCATGTTAAAAATACAAGGCAGCCACTAAAAATCATAAATAGAATATATAACTTTTATTTCCACTGCAGTCTAGGTAATTTCTTAGATTTAGTTTTCATACCATACATTCTCTCCTTAGCTGAGCCTAATTGCTTTTTATCCTTATTGAAGTTTATTTTGCTTTGTATTGTACCTTTTCTTTGTGTTATCTAATGTACTTACCAAATAAAGATGAAGAGTGATTTATTATTACTGTATTATAATATTTAATGTTGAAAATTATAGATATGGAGAAAATTAAAAATAAATCAATTGCCATAATTCACCACTATTAGCATTACTATATCTTTGTGTTGGCATGCTTATATATATAAATATATAACATATAAATATATAATATGTAAATGATATATATATATAATATATACATATAATAAGGGTGTGTGTGTATATATATATATATACACATTATATATATATAATATAGCTATAGAAGTCATACTTTTGTTAGGTAGTATAGTGTAATAGTTAAAAACATAAACTTTGAAATCTGAGAGACTTGAATTCAAGTCCACTTCACCATTTATAGGCTATGTGTACTTGAGTAAATTATTTAGCCTTCTGAGCCTCAATTTCTTTATCTGTTGTATGCACAGGATGATGACAGTACTTTCCTCATAGAGTGGTCATTAACTATTGAATTTCAGTGACTATTTTTAAATCCTAAAGTGTCCTTTTTCAAACAATCTTGTTCTTATAGTGTCTTGTAATTTCATAAAAATCCTTATTTCCTTTTCTGTCTCTTCAATCACTTTAAATACACATTTTTAGGGTTTTTTGGGTAGTTCTGACTTTTCAGATTCTTAGGCTGCAAAATCTTTTTGTTGTAATCTCTGTTCTCTGATGGATTGTTTCTTTGTGTAGTCCACATTTTTTTTTTTCATGAGTAGATTTTAGGTCCTGTATATAGGTTCTAAATCTTCCTGGTCCATGGCTTCACGAGCTCACACGAATATCATTATGGCTATCGTTCACTCTTTTTTTAGAGACAGAGAGAGCGCATGCACTAGTGGGGGAAGGGCAGAGAGAGAGGAAGACAGAGAATCCAAAGCAGGTTCAGTGTTGACAGCACAAAGCCTGATGTGGGGCTGAAACCCACGAACCATGAGGTCATGACCTGAGCTGAAGTTGGACACTCAACTGATTGAGCCACCCAGGTGTCCCTATTGTTCACTCTTAATTCTAGCATATGTATGTTCTTTTTCTTACTTGCTTGACTGTATGTTTGAGTTGTTTCATAATGAATTTCTATGTGTTTGTGTTATCAAAACTGTAGGAATTCATTTCCATTAGTAAAATTTTAGACATGGCTACCAAAATTGAGAAAAACTTGAGAGTGGACACTTAGCTTCCTAGCCATCTCAGATGATATCATGTAAGCACCAATTGTTTCTATCAAAGTGAAAGGCTGGCCTTAATTCATATGCTAACTCATCAGCTCCCCTTTCCTGAATCAAAAGCATACATGCCACTATATTAGTTAAGCAATGCATTTTCATTGGTTATATGAGCTGTGGGGAATGATGAGGAAGGGACACAAGATGTTTGCGGAGGGCAGGAGAGAAAGTATAGAGCAGGAGGCGACTGTTGTAATAGTCTGAGTTCTGAGTAAATCAAGAGCTTGTGAGTAAATGTGCCTTTGAGCTTTAACATATGACATATTTCCCCAGACCTTCCCCAGAGAGCAATACTTAGTGAGCTGCTAAGAGAAATGATCAAAAATGTTAGAATTACTTTGTGACAACATGCAACTTTATAAGATACTTCTCTATGAGAAATGTGTACTAGTGTAATAACCGTGTTACATTATGGACTAAAGAACAACACAATGTTGACCAATGACAAAGCTTTCTATAATGTAAAAACAAAAAAATAATATAATCTACATGTACTAGGTAGTTGTAACATTACAATAAAGACAGATTACTAAAAAAAAATATCTTAAATCATGAATCTGAAAACTATAGTGCAATTCAAACAGACATTTCAGGCTTAGCCCAAGCCTGAAATAGTCCTTAATGGTGGTATTTTGTTCTTCAGTTTGCAAACACGTTTTGTAGCATCATTAGGGCATACACATTTCAAGTTAGAAGCCCTTATCTGGAGCATAAAAATTACACTGAAGACTTTAGACAATGAATCCCAGACATCCCTTTTTTCATAGGCAACATTAACATTAGATGCAATTACATAGAATCTAATTTACTCTCTAGCAAGACTGGGAAATGATCTGGCTTGGTGGATAATTTGGCTGTTATCAGGCATACTACACTTAGTTTTATTCCCCTAAAGGGCCTTACGGGGAGGTCAAATAGGAACAAAACAGATTTTTTTACCACTGTGCTAAAACATCACTTTTTCCTCCTCTCCTGGTCTGCCAAGATTCAAACCCTAACTAATACTGGCACATTACTTAGCCACTCCATGTCTGTTTCCTCATCTAAAAGTGTGAGTATTACCTATGTCATGTTCTGATTGTGAGGATTACATGATTTAAACAATAATTTGCTGTTATTATCTTAATACTATGATATTACGCACTTTTATTATTTTAGATCCTCTGGGAAAAAATTAAAATGATAATGATGATAACCAAAATTATTTTACAGAAGACTTTCTATTAGATGTATCTATTGGGTACTTATACTGGGCCAGGCAATTTATATTGATTATATCTTATTTCCCTAACAAAACTGCAGAGGAAGCACTTTGATCCCCACTTTACAAATGATGAAGTTGTGGTTCAGAGAAGTTAAGGAACTTAATTATGAGCACACAGCCAGCATATTGATTTGAGAGAATTCCTTCTGTCACCAAAAGACCTATGCTCTTTCTACTATTTCTCAGATCCAAGGACAACACAAACTGAATGGGGAAGGGATCCTGGCCACTTCTATTTCCCTGAATGGAAAGAAAGTCTAGTTAGTGTGGAGCAGGGGACCTATATATAGCTATGTATTAGACAGGGGACTGGAAGGAGTCTCAGCTCTTCCACTGACAGGCTGTGGTTTTTGTGAGTCATCTCACCTCTGTGATCCTCATTTCCTCATTGGTGGAAAGGGGAACTTGGACAAGACTAGTGTGCCTATCCGTTTAACTTCTCTGAGTCTCGGTTTCTTTGTCTACAAAACAGGATTATAAGCTTGGCTGCCCTGGGAAATATGGGAGATAAAAGTGATTTTGAAAGTGTGAAGTTCTAGTTACCTACTGCTGCAGAAAAACCCACCAAAAACAATGACTTCAAGCAATAACCATGAATTATTTTGATAACGAAGCTGGATTTTGATAAGACCCAGCTAGACAATTTTTCCTCAGGGTCTGTCATGGAGTTGAAGTCTGACAGTGACCAGGCCTTCGCATACCTCTAAAGTGTCTTCACTTACACTGCCTGGGCTGGAATGATGCAAACATCTGGTTAGTGGAGGATATGGGGCTGTTTTTTTCTTTCCATATGTCATCACTCCATGTAGACTCTCCACAAGGCAGCCTCGGGATAGCCAGACTTCCTACATGGTGGCTGGAGCTCCAACAGTTAGTATCCTATGAAAAATTAGCAGACGAGGCATAGTCATTTCTAATCTAAACCCAGAAGTTACATAGCATCACTTCTGCTGCTCCGTATTCCTCAAGGAAGTTACCAAGTCACCCTCTGCTTCGTAGGAGGGGACACAGACTCCATCTCTTCACAGAAAGAGTGTTAAAGAATTACAGACATCTTTTAAAACCACCACAAATTGCTATAAAGGATAGGTATTGTTATTACTAATTTTATCCAGCTGCAGCTCATTCTCTTGGGGGATTATTAACAGCAAATGTAAAACATTTCATATTGAGTGCATTCTAAAGCTGCCTTCTCCAAATGTGAAATTGTTGTGTTCTCAGAAAATATCCACCAACTCTTCTACTAGCCAAAGTAAAACATAACCTGGAAAGAAAATTCTTGTTAAAATACTACTAGTGTGATGCTATTTCAAGCCAAGTACATTTTTTAAAAAACCCATCTGCTTAAAACAGATTATTCTCTATTTTTTCTGTCTGTTAGCCTGGATAATAAAGAAGTGACTATAATAAGTATATTGGGGCATTTGGTTTTTGCAAATGTTAGCAGTACTTTGATCTATGCTAAGTGATGTAGGCCTTTTAGCAAGGAGGTATGCAGCCTGTAGAAGAAGAAAGATGGGATGCATGATTTCTCCTGAGCTAACAGAGTCTTAGAAGGATGGAAGTTCCATCACTCATTAAAGATGAAGTCCTGCTGAGAAGTCTAAATGACTAACTCAGGCTTTCAAGGAGTTATCTGTTTATCCAATACTGAAATCCAAGTCTTTTAACTCATCAGTGTTCATTCTACTATTGTACACAGTTTTTCAAGATCACTACAATGCTTGCATGGTTTTCTTTTTTTTTTTTTTTTATTTTTTTTATTTTTTTTTATTTTTATTTTTGGGACAGAGAGAGACAGAGCATGAACGGGGGAGGGGCAGAGAGAGAGGGAGACACAGAATCGGAAACAGGCTCCAGGCTCCGAGCCATCAGCCCAGAGCCTGACGCGGGGCTCGAACTCCGGGACCGCGAGATCGTGACCTGGCTGAAGTCGGACGCTTAACCGACTGCGCCACCCAGGCGCCCCAGCTTGCATGGTTTTCTACTTGGGTATAAAATGCATTGAGAAGCTGAATAGCTCTGAATAATGGTTTCATAATAAATGCTGTGCTGATTAAGCCCATCCTATCAAGTGGGCATACCTTTTCAATAATGGTAAGTTCTTTTATGTTAGAAGTAAATAAATCAGTAAATATCCCCCAATTTCCTTCATTCACTGCTATAATTGCTTTTATCCACAATTCATAAATTTATCCCAACCCTTCTTGAATCTACAGATGACTCCTAAAAATGTGGGGGTTAAGGGCACTAACTGCCTACATAGGCAAAAATCTGCATATAACTTTCAATTTCCCCAAAACTTAATGATTAATAGCTATTATTGACCGGAAGCCTTGCCAATAACATAAGCTGTCAACTGACACATATTTTGCATGTTATATGCACTGTATACTATATTTTAAAGAAAATTGAGCTAGAGAAAAGAAAAGAAAATGTCATTAAGAAGATCATAAAGACGCAGCAAAGGCGGTCATAAGAGGAAAGTATATAGCAATCCAGGCCTTCCTAAAGAAGGAAGAAAGATCTCAGATACACAAACTAACCTTATGCCTTAAGGAGCTGGAAAAAGAACAGCAAATAAAACACAAAATGAGCAGGGTACAGGAAATAATAAAGATTAGAACAGAAATCAATGCTATCGAAACCAAAAAAACAGTAGAACCAATCAATGAAACCAGAAGCTGGTTCTTTGAAAGAATTAACAAAATTGATAAACCACTAGTCAGTCTGATCAAAAAGAAAAAGCAAAGGACCCAAATAAATAAAATCAAGAATGAAAGAGGAGAGATCACAACCAACACAGCAGAAATAAAAACAATAATAAGAGAATATTATGAGCAATTATATGCCAATCAAATGGGCAATATGGAAGAAATGGACAAATTCCTAGAAATATATACACTACCAAAACTGAAACAGGAAGAAATAAAAAATTTGAACAGACCCATAACCAGTAAGGAAATAGAATTAGTAATCAAAAATCTCCCAAAAAACAAGAGTCCAGGGCTGGATGGCTTTCCAGGGGAATTCTACCAAACATTTAAGGAAGAGTTAACACCTATTCTCTTGAAGCAGTTCCAAAAAATAGAAATGGAAGAAAAACTTCCAAACTCTTTCTATGAAGCCAGCATTACCTTAATTCCAAAACCAGACAGAGATCCCATTAAAAAGGAGAACTATAGACCAATTTCCCTGATGAACCATGGATGCAAAAATCCTCAAGATATTAGCCAACTGGCTCCAACAATACATTAAAAAAATTATTCACCACGACCAAGTGGGATTTCTACCTGGGATGCAGGGCTGGTTCAATATCCGCAAAACAATTAATGCGATTCATTACATCAATAAAAGAAAGGACAAGAACCATCTGATCCTCTCAACAGACACAGAGAAAGCATTTGACAAAATACAGCATCCTTTCTTGATAAAAACCCTGTAGAAAGTAGGCATAGAAGGAGCATACCTCGATATCATAAAAGCCATATATGAACGACCCAACAGTAATATCATCCTCAATGGGGAAAAACTGAGAGCTTTCCCCCTAAGGACAGGAACAAGACAGGGATGTCCACCCACTCTCACCACTGTTATCCAACATAGTATTGGAAGTCTTAGCCTCTGCAATCAGACAACACAAAGAAATAAAAGGTATCCAAATCAGCCAGGAGGAGGTCAAACTTTCACTCTTTGCAGATGACATGATACTCTATATAGAAAACCCAAAAGATTCCACCAAAATACTGCTAGAATTGATTCATGAATTCAGCAAAGTTGCAGGATATAAAATCAACACACAGAAATCGGTTGCATTCCTATACAACAACAATGAAGTGACAGAGAGAGAGAAATCAAGGAATAGATCCCATTTACAGTTGCACAAAAAACCATAAAATACCTAGGAGTAAATCTAATCAAAGAGGTGAAAAATCTATACGCTGAAAGCTATAGAAAGCTTATGAAAGAAATTGAAGAAGGCACAAAAAAAAATGGAAAAAGATTCCATGCTCCTGGGTAGGAAGAACAAATATTGTTAAAATGTCGACACTACCCAAAGCAATGTACATATTCAATGCAATCCCTATCAAAATAACACCAGCATTCTTCACAGAGCTACAACAAATAATCTTAAAATTTGTGTGGTACCAGAAAAGACCCTGAATAGCCAAAGCGATCTTGAAAAAGAAAACCAAAGCAGAAGCATCACAATCCCAGACTTCAAGCTATAATACAAAGCTGTAATCATCAGGACAGTATGGTACTGGCACAAGAACAGACAGATCAATGGAACAGAACAGAGAACCCAGAAATGGACCCACAAACGTATGGCCAACTAATCTTTGACAAAGCAGGAAAGAATATCCAATGGAATAAAGACAGTCTCTTCAGCAGGTGGTGCTGGGAAAACCTAACAGCAACATGCAGAAGAATGAACCTGGACCACCTTCTTACACCATACACAAAAATAAACTCAAAATGGATGAAAGACCTCAATGTAAGACAGGAAGCCATCAAAATCCTCGAGGAGAAAGCAGGCAAAAACCTCTTTGATCTTGGCCACAGCAACTTCTTTCTCAACACGTCTCCAGAGGCAAGGGAAACAAAAGCAAAAATGAACTACTGGGACCTCATCAAAATAAAAAGTTTCTGCACAGTGAAGGAAACAATCAGCAAAACTAAAAGGCAACCGACAGAATGGGAGAAGATATTTGCAAATAACATATCAGATAAAGGGGTAGTATCCAAAATCTATAAAGAACTTATCAAACTCAACACCCAAAAAACAAATAATCCAGTGAAGAAACGGGCAAAAGACATGAATAGACACTTCTCCAAAGAAGACATCCAGATGGCCAACCCACAGATGAAAAAATGCTCAACATCACTCATCATCAGGGAAATAAAAATCAAAACCACAATGAGATACCACCTTACACCTGTCAGAATAGATAACATTAACAACTCAGGCAACACACACACACACACACACACACACACACACAAACACACACAATGGAGTATTACTCGGCAATCAAAAAGAATTAAATCTTGCCATTTGCAACTACGTGGATGGAACTGGAGGGTATTATGCTAAGTGAAACTAGTCAGCCAGAGAAAGACAAAAATCATATGACTTCACTCATATGAGGACTTTAAGAGACAAAACGGATGAACATAAGGGAAGGGAAACAAAAATAATATAAAAACAGGGAGGGGGACAAAACACAAGAGACTCCTAAATATGGAGAACAAACTGAGGGTTATGGGAGTGGTTGTGGGAGGGTGGATGGGCTAAATGGGTAAGGGGCACTAAAATGTGGGATGGGCTAAATGGGTAAGTAAAGAGTCTACTCCTGAAGTCATTTTTGCACTATATGCTAACCAATTTGGAAGTAAGTTTTTAAAAATAAAAAATACAATTAAAAAAAATAGATCATAAGGAAGGGAAAATACATTGGCAGTACTGTATGTATTGAAAAAAATCCACAAAAAAGTGAGCTCAGGCAGTTCAAATCCATGTTGTTGAGGGGTCAATGGTATTTATTTTTTAAGTTTGTATAAATTCTGGGACAATCATCAATTGTAGAACTCCATGTTCTTTAACTTAAAATGAACTATTTATAATACAAGCACACCTATAAAGTTTCTGATGGCTTACTCAGCTTCTCTCTATATAATAAAAATGTATACATTTTTAAATTAGATGTTCTATGTCCTTCTTGAAAATCTTAATTATTTTCTCAATTCCTTCCAGCTACAAGTTTTCTTTTTACATACATCCTGTAGAGAGGTATATTTTCATGTTCTAGTTTTGTGTATATTGTGATGCATATAGAGACAGCACTATACTCCATGGGTATCACCATTCTCCCCTTCTGTGCTCCATCACATAGCCCAAACATTGTCTTACAATCCTTCTCATCATAGTGCCATGTTCTATACACTATTAAGTGACTAGAATAGGCCCATAATATGAAGCCCCTTTGAGACTTTTGGATCAGTAATATAAAATAGCTAATATCTTCACTCTTTGATACCCTTGTCAAATAACAGTAAAGTAATTTTTTAAAAATACAGGAGAATAATACTACAAGGACAGAGGAATGGTACAAAAACTGTGCACAGCTGAAACTTGCCAATAAAATTTTTGGGAAACAGAAAATAGAGAAGTGGCATCTGATTAAGCACAGTAGGTGAAGTGATAGTCTAGAGTACACAGAGACAGACAAACTGAGGAAGCAAGTCCATGTTCCTCCAGAACTCTGGAGAGACTAATGACCTGGGACTTGGGGCTAAAGATTTAAATTCTATGTATGATGTCTTTAACCTTCTATACTTCCGTGGCACAGAACTCCAAGAAGCTAAATATTGCTTTTCCCATTCCCTTATATTTATTTTGTGAAATCTCAGAACACCAAGAATAAAGATCCTGAAAACTTCCAGAGAAAAATCAAAGAAAACTACACACAATATGGAAAGAGAGTGGCATCAGAATTCTCATTAGAAACAATAGATACCAGAGGATATTGGATAATGCCTTCAAAAAAAAAAAAAGAAAAAAAAAACAGATATAACTCAGATCCAAAACAACCAACAGAACAAAATCATAAAATAACAGAAGAAAACCTACTCTCAACCTGAAATTCTTTATCTGACTAAATGAAGCACTAGACTAAAATAAAATACTTGAAATTAAAATTTCAAAGTATTTACTTACCTTAAGACAAATATCATATCCAGTTAAGTTGCAGAATTCAAAATTAACAAACAAAAATCAGTTGTATTTCTATATTCTAACAACAAACTATCAGAGGAGTTTACAACTATCATTTATAATTGCATCAAAAAGAATGAAATATGTAGGAATAAATTTAACCAAGGAGGTACACTGTACACTGAAGATTATAAGACTTTGATAAAAGAAATTGAGGGTACAAATAAATGGAATGACATTCTATGCTCATGGACTGGGAAAATTGATTAACAATATGATTAACAAAATTATTAACAAAATTAACAAAATATGATTAACAATTGACTAACAAAATGTCCCTACTACCCAAAGCAATCCACAGATTCAATGTCATCTCTATCAAAATATCAATGGCATTTTTCACAGAAATTTTAAAAATCCTAAAATTTGTATGGAATCACAGAAGAGCCCAAATAGCCAAATTAATCCTTAGAAGAGAGCTGGAGGCATAACACTTCCTCCTTTCAGAATGTGTTACAAAACTATAGTAATTGAGGCACCTGGGTGGGTCAGTCGCTTAAGCTCCTGACTTTGGCTCAGGTCATAATCTCACAGTTGGTGGGTTTGAGCCCCGCATTGGGCTTTATGCTGACAGCTGAGAGCCTGGAACCTGCTTTGATTCTGTGTCTCCCTCTCTCTCTGCCCCTCTCCTGCTCACACTCTGTCTCTTTCAAAAATAAATAAACATTAAAAATTGTTTTTTAATTAAAAAAAAACTATAGTCATTAAAACAGTATGGCATTGGCAGAAAAACAGACACATAGGTCAATGAAACAGAATAGAAAGACCATAAATAAACCCCAAAATATATGGTCAGTTAATTTATGATAAAGGAGCTAAGAATGGACAATGTGGAAAGAGAGTTTCTTAAATAGATGGTGTTGGGAAAACTGGACAGCCACATGCAAAAGAATGAAACTGGATCACTATCTTACACCATATACAAAAATCAACTCAAAATAGATTAAAGATTTGAACATAAAACTTAAACCATAAAAGTGCTAGAAGAAAACATAAGCAGTAAGTTCCTTGACAAAATTTTGGTGATAAATTTTTAGATATGACACCAAAAGCAAAGGCAACAAAAGCAAAAATAAACCAGTGGGACTACATCATCAAACTAAAAGTTGTGACACCACAAAGGAAACCATCAAGAAAATGAAAAGACAACCTATTGAATGGGAGAAAATATTTGAAATAATAATCTGATACGAGGTTAATATCCTAAATATATAAAGGACTCATACAACTCAATAGCAAAAACAAAAACACAAAACAAACAAACAAAAAAAAAACCTCAGCAAACAACCTGATTAAAAATTGGCTAGAAGAGCTGAATAGATCTTTTTCTAAAGAAGACATACAAATGGCCAACAGATACGTGAAAAGATGATCAGCGTCACTAATCATTAGAGAAATGCAAATCAAAACCACAGTAAGATATCCACACTCGCACTTGTTAGGATGACCATTTTTTAAAAAAAAAAAAAAAAAGCTAAGCGTTGGCAAGGATGCAGAAAAGAGAAAACATGTGCACTGGTGGGAATGTTAATTGGTGCAGCCACCATGGGAAACAGTATGGAGTTTCCTCAAGAAATTAAAAATAGAATTACCATGTGATCCAGCAATCTTACTTTTGGGTATTTATCCAAAGGAAATGAAAACAGAATATTGAAGAGATATCTGCACTCCCATGTTCATTGTAGCATTATTCACCACAATAAAGATAAAAACTTTTTGTCCCATACTCAACATTAATAAATTTGATTAGCTCTGGAGTTCCAGATCATTCTGATGAATGAGGATTTCCACATTTCTGCAGAGGACTGGAAGAAACATGGATTTCATCTGGATATTGCGGAGCATTAAGTCTGACAAAGAAATAAGTCATATAAAATTATTTGGCTAGTCTGTCTTTTGATATGTTGGCCATTCTATCCCACTGTGTTCAAAGGAATCAAAATAGGATCTGAATATATAGGGCAATTCTCTAAGTATGGCAAATCTTAGAACACACAATGAAGTAGATAAATGAAAAATAAAAAGTTATTGATATAACCCAACTCGATTCATCTCACCAAACAAAACCTACCAAACACATTTACTAGGGCAAAGATTGTGGTTTGCACTACATTCATTAGACAAGACTATCTTGCCACTCTCATTAAACCACCTAGGTTATTTTTTCATTTCTCAGTGTTGAATATATGTAGTGCATGGTAAGGTAACATGAGTAGAAAAGGCTTCATTCCAAGTTTTCCAAACTCTGATATCTTTTGTGGAAAGAACTAAGCAAATCATACTCTCTTCTGTTCAACAGGCCATAAGGAATAATGGCCCTCACTCCTCATCATGTGCTGAAGGCTGAAATTAATCACTTCTTAGATCTACAAAGCTTGTCCAACACTCAGACAGCCTTGCCCTGCACATATATGCACTTAATAAATATTTCTGGATGATGTTTAAAGCTCCTAAAATAAAGTGCTAAATAACAACAATCATAGACCTTGGCAGTGTGCCCTATTAGCACATCTTCAACTGTTACATGAGCAGCCCTAAGCGAAAATTAGCTCATGGGGCCCCTCTAAATACTCTGCTAAAAATAAGCTTCATCATCTCTCATTTCAATGTTCATGAGGTCACAAGTATCCCATACACTCCAAGTGCTGGTCATGTCAATTCCTTTGAGCTCAGGAAGTTGGCATCTAAAATAAAATGCCAATATTTAGATCCTAATGAATTCCAGGAAGTATATTAGGTTTTCCCTTCAGGACTGAAAAACATATGGAGCTTTCAGCTTTTAATGTAAAATCCAACTATAAAATCAATATAGTAGGAAGTGTTTAGCAATGATTTTCTCTTCTGATTTTTTAAAATTGCCTGCCTGCTACCTGCTGGAAGACTTAGGAAGTCTTAGGAAGGAGTCTTGTGTTCAACAGAGGTTTAATGCACATTTGTTGTTACTGTTATAAATGCCAGTCCATAACCAAAAAATTAGAAAGGATCTAAGACATGCCCATCTCATAGTATAGTTTTGAGAATTAACAGAAGTAAAATAAGTAGACTAAAAAGCATAGTATATTGTAAAGTTACTGTAACTTTAGTTAGCTGCTAGTACTATCACCTGTTGTCTGCCTAAAACACTCATTGATCCCTTTGCAGTATTTTGATTTCTCAAAACATTCCACCCGCACCCACACCCACGATTAAGTCATTTAACCTTCTCGAAGTAGAACATTTTAGCTTCACTCCAATGTCTAAACGAATCTGCCTGCATTAAACTTCCTTTCCTTTTTTCTTAGAACATGCTTCCACTGTAGGGACAGCTTGCAATATCAACCCTCAGCAACTCCTGACAAATGCTAACCTGAGTCCTTGGATGATAAGTAGACATCACTGGCACAATAGAACTCGTGTATGGCCACAGGTCAGCATCAAGTTCCATGGTTTGATGCCAAAGTCTTCCCAAAAAGGGAGTTAAAGTACCTCATCTGACAACTTCCAACCATGTCACCTTCTTTTGCTAAAATGTCCTGAGGACTTCAGTACCTTCTTTTCCATTATTAATGACCCATGATTCATCAGTCTCCAAGATCTGTTACTAAATTAATCTGAATTAAATTAGATGCCCTTATTTAACTGAGGTCTCATGGGTCCAGAGCTGGTTTGAGAAAAAGTAAAATATCAATTCCACATTCTTATAAATATTCAGGTTCACATATTTTCATCTACAGTTCATCTTGTTAATGTCAGCCCTTATAATTTATTGACCATGTAAAAATATTTTAGCGTGGAAAGTGGAGAAAATGAGTGAGAATAAATCATTCAGTGGTCTTCCACAAGCCACAGTGCAGTCCAGAAGACCTTCATTTTTAATTTTGCATTCAAGTGCCAGTTGAGACAAATTGGTTAGCAGTTCATCATGGGAGCAATTCCAAAGCTCATTCATTTAGGCTCTAAGGACTTTTCAGCATCACCAAAGGCAGCCAACACATAATTGGTGACCTCGGGAAGAACACAATACTTGGAGGTTTAGAAAAACTACAATATATGCTTCAGTCCTTAAAATTCATCATCTAATTTCCTCTATCTCCTTTCCACTGGGTAAGAAACATCTGTCAACACATGTGCCATTGGCCTGTTATTCTTCCTAATGTGGTTATTGAGTTTGACTCTCTACACTCCGACAGAAGAAAGATGTTCTGACACATACACAGGCACCATGGGGGTAATGTAAAATGTCCAAGGGTTAAAAATCACTTACCCCTTCCCCCCCTCCCTATGAATCCACCTAGAGGGAAAATTATGCCTTGTTTTAAATAACACTACCCTTTCCCATAATCCTGTATACTAGGAATTTATATAAAAGTTCACTTTATTATTCTTTTTCTAACAGAACAACATATGTTATGCTTACATTTGAAAGCAATCTTGGAAAATGGGCCTGCATGTGAATGCAATTGGCTGCGAGTTCACATTTCCCTTAGACAAAACTGTGAGCAAAACACATGTTTTTCCATCTAAGTTAGAAGATGGAAAATGATGCATTATTTTTTAGACTTTTGTGGCATGCACTTTAAAATCAATGCATATTTCTTCATGCACATTTTCACAAATGTCAATATGGATACATCCATCAGATCTGATGTGTTCAATCCCTTCAGCACCTGGAGAACTTGTACTCTTGGAAATGGTTTTTCCTCCTAACTTTCCAATTTGCTCCTGAGAATCATAATTCTTTTTGACTAGTGATAAGTGAGAAACAGAACCCTCCACGTTCGTTTCCTACAAAGGAATAAGGATATTCTTACATGCTTGCTCTTAATTCCAGGTAAATTGAAGAACAGTTGGTTTGCTCACTGATACACAACATAATTTCTTCAGGTCCTCACAAAACTCAAGAACTGAAGCTTACTTGCCACCAACATGTTACAGGTGACATCAGATCATATGGTACAAGCAGGAATGACCCAATCACCAATGCATTGAAAATAAACCAGAAGAGATCATTATCTTGTCAGAAAAGTACGCCTTTTTCCTTGTGGTTAGTAAAAGAGAAAAGCTTTTCCTAAAATTCTATTTTTTTTAAATAAAATTTAGCTAGAAGAGGGAAATTTTAGGTCCTTACGTTAGCTATACACATTTAAGAATAAGGTTACAGGGAAGCCAATCAGACACTGATTGGAAAGGAGAGAAAAAAGGACATGCCCCACAAGTAACCTATTCAATATTAGGAATGGCAAAATGCCAACAACAGATGTGTATAGAGAGTGACTTTCCTCCATCTATGAAGAAGGAATAGAGGTAAGCAAGCCATATACTATTTGGTATAAGTACCTAGAAAGATGTGTGGAGATTTATCTTTACTTTCTTCAGGTACATGATTGATTTTGAAATGGGATGGGCAGAAAAACCATCCACTGAACTGAGACTATAAAGAAAGTTGGAACATTTTATTAACTTACTCAATATTCAAGTAAATTAAGAAGTAGTGGCTCCTCATATCAAGAGCAAAATTTTGTTTTGTAATAAGTTGTCAGAAGGCACACCGTTGGCTAGGACCAAATTTAGTATTTGTAAGTTAAATGATTTTATACATGTTAGCAAGTGACTTGGCTGAGAGAGATAGGTATTATCTTGAGGCTACAGGATCAGGGTAAAGTCTTTTGACGTAAAAATACAGCAAAATTTGTTCTTTCTCCACTTCATATTAAAGGATGCATGTACTTTCTTTTAAGCATAATGCATGTAAAATAGGTAAAGAAATTAAACTTTATTTAGAAATCTATTTTAACTAAGAGGAGCACTAACATAATTAAGTCTGAGTAGTGAACAGAAATAAGTAGGTTGCATAAATATAAATATTTACTCCAATGAGCAGCAGTCATCAGCATTTACTCCACAGTTTTCAGAGCATGAAGTAAGGTGAAGTTGGTGGTAACCTAGCATTTCAAATGATAAAATCAATGGTAATCCTTTTTTGAGCATAAAAATAGAGAAACCATTTTTAAGTAGGATCTAGTATCTCTCTCTAATAATCCCTAAAGGGGTTCTTTTAGCTTGAAAATGTGTAAGAAAAACAAAAAGATTAATTCAAATGACTTGAATCCTTGCTAAAGAGTAATGTACAGTCGACCAACATTTAACTTGGGTATAAACAATCACAATAAATTATAAGTCACACACAGACACACATTTGGTGTGTCGATCAATCAGTCCTCCCTAGCGATTGGTGAGGTTGTAAGCCTGGGATGACCATACACTCTAATTCTGTGTCTAGGAAAGTTTCGTTGTAAAAGTGCCCTTGTTATTCTCAAAAGAGTCATGGCTTGGATTTTACATTTTATAGCTACATTATTTAAGCCCCAGGTGGTTGATATGGTGTCTCTTAGTAGGAATTCTCTTATTTTCTTGTTTTCTCCATGTCTTCAAAAAGTCTTTATTCCTTTCCCACAAAAAGATCAGCAAGTACATGTCTTATGCTCTTACTATTTCTGTTACTAATTGCTATCACTTAGATGTGTGTAACCTAATTTCTTCCAGATGTGAAAACCTATGCAATGCACTCTAAGCTACATTTACCTGCCTGCAGACTCTCTCCCACCACTCAAATCATCTTTCCTCTATTTGTGTCTTCATTCACAATTGTACCCCATTCCTGGGCATCAGCAGCTATATAATTATATATACTTAAAAATGAACTCCAAGGATACAATACAAAGCTCCCCACCCAGGATAAATTGCTGCATAGATGAGGACTTTGCTATTTATTTCCTCCTGCCCATGGTTGGTTAGTTGCACCTGGGTGTCAGAGAAGATATTTGTAGGCTAAAATAATCCCTTGCACACCATAATTAAGATTTTTGGGTAGAAGGAAATAACTGGGAGGCCTCGGGCCCAATTCTTAGAAACTGACTCATTCAGGGACACTGAGAATGTTCATATAAAATCCTGAGTGCTGTGTCTCAGACAACATGTACCCACCCAGCCTCTGGAACCTCGTGTGTTTCTGGTTCCTCAGAACAGCTCTAAAACCTAGAGTCAGGCTAGCCCCTGTAATCACTGTAAGAAGAGAGGTTTCCCTGGCCGAGAAGATCAGGTGGTGGAAATACCAGGAGTCGTCGTGATAAACACAGCAGCAAGAAGTGAAGTTGTGATGACAAATGCCATCAGCAAAGCTGACAGCCATAGCACCTGAGGTATCGGAGCTGGTGATCTCTTACAGGCTCAGACAGCATCAACAGCTGGTACAGAATGCAGTAGCCAAGGGTGGACAGAATGGAGATTCCACCAGCAACAGTAGCTAGAAATCATCAACTTCCATTAGTGATGGGAAGATGGCGTGGGATGAGGAGTTAGGATAGAATTTGGAGTTAAAAACCACTATGTCAGATCCCTATGCTCTGTGGTCACCAAGTTTGGTGTGACCTATAGAAATAGGGACAATTGGGATAATGATCAGTTATCTATTTTGCTTACAGCTCTTCAGCAGACACGAGTCTTTGGACACTCACAGTAGCAAGGACACCCTGGCGATAGCAGCCAAGAGAGTCATATGTTTCTATCTCATGATGGTTAAGCAACAATTGAAGGAAAAAAAATAACATCTGTTGAAAGCCTTCCCATAATTATGTAATTTAATCCTTACACCAACACTGCAAGTTCTGTGATCACGAAACCCATTTTATAGATGACTAAAATGGGTCTCGGAAAGATTTAAATGATTTGCCCAAGGACATGCAAATAAGGACATAGCTGAGATGTGAACACAGATCTGACTAACTCCAAAGCCAATGCTCTTTCCATTAGAGTCTGCTGCCTCCGTGGGAGCCTGAGACAAACAATGGAAACAATCACCACAGACACCCAACCCCACTCCCAGTCTACCTCCCACCCCCTGCAGAGGGAAGCAGATGTGGAGCAAAATATCCATAGTTGAGCAAAATATCCATGGGCTCTGAAAACTTCCATTTCTGATTCTGAAATCCAAAAGCTGAGAAGTTGCTGACACTGCTGCTGCACCCTGCCAAGTCTCTTGCTCTGAGGGCAGTTTGGTGTAAAGAATGTTGATAATCACTGTAAACGGAGGAGTATGACTCTCAGCCCGGGAAATGAGGGTAGTGCATAAATAGTTTTGGCAGCAGCATCTATACTGTGGTACTGGGAGGTACATGCTTTTCACATAGAAAATAAAAAATAAAAATAAACAGATTGTCTGGAAATCTTCCAGCAAACCCCCATCTGACCCCCAGGGCGTATAACCCAGTGTTTTGTCCCAAATGTGGTTTTCCCTGTTAAATGCTTGCAGAAACCAGGTGAGGTATTCATTGCATGGGTGGATAGTGATTATATCTCGAGAGTACTGGTGGGACACCAGGGAACGATGTGATTTGGGTTGCTGCAGATCCAAAGTGAGAAATGACGCTCTTTCTGAGGCAAACAGCACCAGCAGTTTTGCATGGAAGATGGATGTCCCAAAGAAAGCTAGGCTTTCATGGAAGGGAAGATATGTTGGGAAGTCTCCATAAGCTCCTCAATGATATCAGACAATATAGGAGAATTTGGAAGAATCACGAGCATGGAAGGTCAGTTTCACTCAGATGGCAGTTAATTCTTTAGATGTTTGAACTGACATCAGGGTGATTTTCTCTAATGTCAACATGAACTAAGACTGATTTGTCCTTAAAACATTGAAACTATAGAGAATATTCCTAACAAGTGGGAATCCATTTCTTATATCTTTTTGGTATCTTTTCATAGTTGAGTCTGTGAAAAAAGAAAATATTTCCATGTTGGCACTCACATTTATTGAGCATGTATTCCATTCTGTTCTCGATGCTGGGCTTTAAATGTATTATCTCAGTTACTCTTCATAAAATACCGCCAGAGTATTTTACTGAGCATGGTTGACATATATTGAGCATCTACTCTGCACTACTATGGATCATTTATGTATAGTATTTAACCTAATCCTCCATAAAGTACACATGATTTTCTCCATTTTATAGAAAGCAACAGAAATAATAAGGAAGAAGTTTAGATATAATAGTAACTTAAAAATTACTCCATGGCATGCATTATTCTAAATACTTTTTTAAAATGATTATTTTATTTACTTTGACAGAGAGAGAGAGAAAGAGAGAGAGAGAGAATCCCAAGCAGGCTCCGTACTGTCAGTGCACAGCCTGATGCGGGACTTGATCCCACTAACCGTGAAATTATGACTTGAGCCAAAATCAAGAGTCAGATGCTCAACTGACTGAGCCACCCAGGCATCCCACTAAATACTTTTCATGCATTAAATAACTCTGTGAAACAAGTACCATTGTTACACCCATTTCTCACTTGAAGCATTTGGCTGCAAGAGGTTAAGTAATTTGCCCCAAATTACATAGCCAGTGAGGATTAAAATCCACTCAGTTGGATTTCTATATCCATTATTTTAACCTCTGAATAATATTTCCCCACAACTTAGTAAGGTGAGACTCAAGAGAAGTTCAATATCCAATGTAAGATCATACAGTTATAAAGAATAGACGGAGCCAGGTCCTAGGGTTTTCTATGTTTGTTCTTGTTTTTGACTTCAAAGCCCATATTCTTCCACTTCATCACCAGGCTGCCTTTATACGTAGTATTTCTTTGGCAGTGAGATTCTACCACAAGGCCCCCAACAGTTCTTTTTGTGAGATATTCCTGGATCTGAAGACTTTGCCTGTTAGACACACTGAAAGGTTGAGGTTGGTACTTCAAAGGTAAACAACAAAACTGTGAAAGTCATTACAAACAATAAAAATAAAATTGACATCTTTGGTTTAGGCAAATACAATATAGCTTGAAATAGATCTTTTTTTTTTTTCATCTACATTTCACTGACAGGACATGAAAACAAAATCTGGTTTTCTCTAAGAAACAGTATTTTCTAAGTCAGCCACATATTTGAGCAGTCAAATATTCGATCCATCCTGAAGTAAATTTTCAAATGACTTATTTGTGTTTTAATGATGGCAAGACAAGTGATCTGTTATTACACATATTAATATGCTCATATTCATAGTCCTGGGACAGATCCAGAAAAATATATCCATTTGTATTTTTTTAATGACATCTTAAATGAGACTTTTAAACCAAAGTAGGCAACATACTATATCACTTACACATTTTGTTTTGGCATGAATCCACAAGTCATATTTTATTAGGGGAAGCTTATTCTGAAGGTTTATTGATTATGTACATCTCTTAAAACTGATGAGTGGGGGCGCCTGGGTGGCGCAGTCGGTTAAGCGTCTGACTTCAGCCAGGTCACGATCTCGCGGTCCGTGAGTTCGAGCCCCGCGTCAGGCTCTGGGCTGATGGCTCAGAGCCTGGAGCCTGTTTCCGATTCTGTGTCTCCCTCTCTCTCTGCCCCTCCCCCGTTCATGCTCTGTCTCTCTCTGTCTCAAAAATAAATAAAAAACGTTGAAAAAAAAATTTAAACTGATGAGTATGTTTTTAATGTAATTTATATACCTTTATCATTTTCCTTTCAATCTTCCATATTATTATCTGTGATGAGTTGCAGCCAAATGTAAGAGTAATTTCATAAAAATACATAAGCCATGCCCTCACCCTATCATGAAACAGATACAACACCAAACCCCGAAATGAATGCTAAATTTTATTTTAAATGAATGCAGTCTTGTTAATTCTGAATTCAATGTAGGATAGAATCAAATATGAATAATAATTTTATATATGTATATCATCAGAACCCTACCTTCCCATCACAATATCTGTAATTGACGTTGAGACAGTTCAGAGGGGGGAAAAAACACATTGTGAGAAAATGAATCCAATCTTTATTAGTGTCTGAGTATTCTGTACACTTGTTACCTGCTGTATCACTCTTTACCCATTTCCCAAGTACTTAGGGGCAACCATTTTCACAGGATTATCTAGAGCAAACAAATTAAAATATTTGAGTCATATGTGCAACTACACAGGCTGAATTATATTGTAATTATATGTGCATATACTTGTATTCCTTATTAAATTTTAAGATCTTGAGGGTAGAGATCAAAATCTTAAGCACCTTTGTATCCTACATGGTACTTAGTACAGTGCTTTGTACACAAAGGTCTTCAAATGTGTATTAAATAACTGGACGATAGTTCATCATTTGGAATTGGATTTGACTGGATATAAGAAAAAAGTCTCTTCAACAAATGTGTTGGGAAAACTGGATGGTGACATGCAGAAGAATGAAACTGTACCACTTTCTTCAACCATACACACACAAAAAAAATCAAAATTGCTTAAAGACCTAAATGTCAGGCAGGAAACCATAAAAATCCTAGAGAAGAACACAGGCAACAACCTCTTTGACCTTGGCGAGAGTAGCTTCTTACTAGACGTGTTACTGAAGGCAAGGGAAACAAAAACATGAACTATTGGGACTTCATCAAGAAAAAAAGCTTCTACACAGTGAAGGAAACAGTCAACAAAACTAAAATGCAGCCTACAGAATGAGAGAAGATATTTGCAAACAACATACCTGATAAAGGGTTAGTACCCAAAATCTATAAAGAACTTATCAAACTCAACACCCAAAATACAATTAACCCCATTAAGAAATGGGCAGAAGACATGAATAGACACTTCTCCAAAGAAGACATCCAGATGGCTAACAGATACATGAAAAGATGCTCAATATCACTCATCATCAGGGAAATACAAATCAAAACCATGACGAGATACCACCTCACACCTATTAGAATGGCTAAAATGAACAACACAAGAAACAAGAGGTGTGGGCAAGGATGCAGAGAAAAGGGAATCCTCTTGAACTGTTGGTGGGAATGAAAACTGGTGCAGCTATTCTGGAGTAAAAAACTGAGGTTTCTCAATAAACTAAAAATAGAACTACCCAATGATCCAGCAATTGCACTATTAGGTATTTACCCAAAGGATACAAAAATACAGATTCGAAGGGGTACATGCACCCCAATGTTTATAGCAGCATTATCAACAATAGCTAAACTATGGAGAGAGCCCAAATGTCCATCAACTAATGAATGGATAAAGAAGATGTGGTATACACACACACACACACACACACACACACACACACAATGGACTATTACTCAGCCATCAAAAAAGAATGAAATCTTTTTACAACATTTACAACAATGTGGATAGAGCTAGAATGCTAAGAAAAATAAGTCAATCAGAGAAACACAAAAATCATATGATTTCACTCATATGTGGAATTTAAGAAACATAACAGATGAACATACAGGATGGGGGGAAAGAGAAGAGATGGAAACAAACTACAAAAGATTCTTGATAGACAACAAAGTATGGATTGACAAAGGGAGGTGGGTGGGAGATGGGTTAGATGGTGATGGGTACTAAGTAAGGCACTTGCGATGAGCACTGGTGTTGTATGTAAATGATGAATCACTGAATTATACTCTTGATTCAATACTGCACTGTTAACTAACTAAAATTTAAATAAAAAATAAATTAATAAAAATAAATTTAAAAATAAAAAAATCTAAAAGTAACAGTTGCAATAGAGATAAATACATATATATTTTTCATGTTAGAAAAATTGCATAGGTAGGCAGTCCAAGAATATTATAGTAGCTCCACAATGTCTTGCTTCCTCTGTCGTGCTGTTTTACTATTTATAGTGCATTGACTCAAGACCTGGAGTAGCTGCCCGAACTCCAGTCATCATATCTGTATTCCAGGAAGCAGAAAATAATAAGGAAGAAAAGAATATCATGGCCTTCCCTTTTAAGGAGGCTTCCAAGTAGTCCTACATCACACTTTCATTGAGATCTTACTGAACAGAGCTTAGTCACATGACCACACCTAACTATAAGGGAAGCTGGCAAATGTAGACCAATAGCTAAATGTATTAGTGTGTCAAAGTTTAATTGATAAATTACTAAAATTATTAAGATGGAATCTTAAGGAAGACCTATTTCAGTATGTCACAACTACCCATCAAAGATGAACAAAGCCATTTCAAATGGAATACAATATTTTTTCCATGTTCACACCACTTTTATTACAATATGTTATTATAATTATTCAATTTTATTATTAATTATTGCTGTTAATCTCTTACTGTGTCTAATTTATAAATTAAATTTTGTCATAGGTATGTATGTATGTATAGGAAAAAACATAGTATATCTAGGGTCTGTACTGTCCACGGTTTTGGGCATCTCCTGGGGGTCTTGGATCAAATCTCTGCTGACAACAGGGACTACCTTGGAACTTTAATTAAAAATTTAGGGCTTCACATGTTAGCAGGTCTGAGGTAAGATATGGAAAGAGTGGGAGAAAATCACCCGTGAAAGCGGTTAAATGACTTGCATGGGATCACACAACTGGCTGAGTCTGAATTAGAAACTTGGATTTATATTCCAGACTCTACAGGCTACACTGTGTCTCCCAAATTCAATTCTGTCAGTGCTAAGTGCTATAGAGGACTGGATTGGAATTCCCTGCTCATGGGATTATTATTTTATTAGGGTATGTCTCCAAAAGTTCTAGAGGGAAAATTTTAAAATATTTTTTGGAGGAAGAGACAGTTTAAGTTAAATCCCCCCCAAACCTTACAAACAACACTACCATGTATTTATTATTATACAATAATATAGATGAGATGCAAGCAAATTTTTAGCTATAAGTAGTGAAGAAAAAACAAAACCCAAAACCACTGGTCTTATTTTTCTGCCTGTCAAAATAAGTAGGGAAGTAGGCAGTTGAAGAAAAAATGAATACTAAGATGTTTTCCTTACTCAAAATATGAATAGGCACTTTTCCAACATCACTCTAATGGAATATAATATTAAGATTTGGAATATATTCTCAAATATTTATACAAAAACCTCTTTCAGTTTATTGCATTTCAGCACCAACTTATTAACCACATGCTATATAACAGGCACTCATCTTACCATTGGAGATTCTTCTTTTGAGGTGTTTATAATTAGAATAATCAAAAAATTTTCTGCTGACACTGACAGAAACCCTACTCAAATTAATGTTTGTTGACACTAAAAAAAAATCTATCATCTATCCATCCATCCAATTTATCTATATATCTTCCCATTTGCTTATATTTAAAGCAAAGAAGGGAACAGTTTCTGAGTCAAATGTGTGATTATGAGCATACTAATAGGTGCAAGAACATATCACTTGTTTTGTTTGTCATTATTATGAATTTATGCTTACATACCTGGAATAAACCATTTGAAACTTTAATTCAGGAGGGATCAAATATTTGGGCACTAAATTGTGTAGCTAACTAAGAAAATATATTTCTTAAAGAAAACAAGATTTTAAGGGCATCTGGGTGGCTCAGTCAGTTAAGCAGCCAACTTCAGGTCAGGTCATGATCTCACAGTTTGTGAGTTCAAGCCCTGCATCGGGCTCTATGCTGACAGCACAGAACCTGGAACCTGCTTAGGATTCTGTGTCTCCCTCTCTCTCACTTCCCCTTCCCCTCTCTCTTTCTAAAATAAATAAATAAACATTCTTTAAAGAACAAGATTTTATTTTCACTTCCTAGAGAGAGGTAAGTAGGTAGGTAGGTAGATTGATAGATACATGGATTTTTAAAAATAGCATGCATGAGTGTGTTGTAAGTACAGTTCTAAGTGTATCATCTCATGTAAATTCACAACAACCCTATGAACTAGGTACTACTACTCTTTATAAATGAGGAAATAAAAAGGATTAGTAAATAATGAAGCTGGGATCGAATTCAGATAGTCTTGCTCTAGAGTTATCCTTTGTAATAACATTCTATCCCACTTCTTAGAATGAATGTTTTCTGAGCAACATATATTGAAAAAACAAAAAAACAAAAAACAAACTTGGGGCACCTGGGTGGCTCAGTCAGTTGAGCATAAGACTTCAACTCAGGTCATGATCTCACATTTCGTGAGTTCTAGCTTACCTCAGGCTCGTTACTGTCACTGTCAGAGCAGAACTCACTTCAGATCCTCCGTCCCCCTCTTTCTGCCCCCTCACTTGTGCTCTGCTCCCAAAAAATAAAAATATATAAAAAAAGAAAACACGCCTCATCAAAATAATTGTAAATATGAAATAAATGTAAACAACCATCTTACAATCACCTTTCTTTTATATTACTTTTTTACACATTTTTATTAACTTGCTTCTTTTAGGCAACATTATGAATGCTTGCCCAATCCTAGATTCTATTTGTTTTGATTAGTCATAATTATTATTCTCTTTGTGATGCTCAGATTAACTGGTGGGAGCCCCCTATGTGTCTTCGTTATATTTTTAACACTGCTTCCAACATCATTGCACATGTACTTGCTTTCTGACAAGAGGATATTCCAGGCCCACCCTGAATTTGCCAAACTTTCTGCTAAATGGAATAGAAATTTGATGGCTAGAGCTTAAGCAACCATCATATACCATGAAGTATAAGCTTATCTTGAGGATGGGGGAAGAACAAATTAGAAATCTTAGTCCTTATTAGCTGCCAAACAAGTCTTAGTCTGCTTGCCATTAGACTTAATTTATGTGAGGAGAGAGATAGACCTTGTTTATGCCACTCTTATTCTGATTTTCCATAATTTGCAGCTTTATCTAATTCTGTTATACCTAGATCAGAGCAGTTGGAATTAACATGGCTGCTAAGACCCAGACCTTCTGCAGGGCTGATGGTTACAGACAAGGGGTTTTGGATGATTCCATCACTTCTAAAAATCTACTATATAATATTATATACCATCAAATGTCTGATCAAGCATCAACTAGGTTATTATCCAGGATTAAGTATGCATCAGGATAGCTCCAAGGCAAGAGTTAGAAACTACTCTGTTGAACTCTGTGTTGCTATTCTGGTATGTATACACACACACACACACACACACACAGCCAATGAAGTTGGCTAGTTTAACTTCTACTGTTATTCATTTGTTCATTCATTCATTCATTCATTCATTCACTAAAAATGTATTTAGTGACTACTATGCACCAAGCACCATTCCAAAGTTGCAGCAGTAAGTGTAACAGACAAAAAAATCCTGTCTTCATGAGCTTGTATTATAGTGGAGGGAGACAGAAACAAATCAATCAAAATAAGTACAATAAATGTATGGCAGAAAGAGAAAAATAGTAAAGAAGGGAAGAGGGAGGGAGTGTCCAGTGGGTGACAGTTTCAGATGGCTCAAGCAGAGAGGCCCTCACTAAGAAAATGGCACCTGAAGGACGCAGGTGAGGTAGGAAGTCATTTGATATTTGTATTAGAGCATTCTAGATAGAGAGAAGAACAAGTCCCCAAGTCTTTTGGCTGCTGTGCTGTGAACAGACTAGGCATGGGGCACTAAACACAGAGAATAGTTCATTCAAGAGAGAGGTGATGGTAGTTGGAACAGGGTGGTAATACTAGAGGTAACAAAGAGTAGTCAAATTCTGGATACCTTTCCAAGATCATACTGACAGAATTTGCTCTGAGGGGTTGGATGCAATTTATGAGTGAAAGAAAGAACTTAAGAATGACTTCAAGGTTTTTGGCCTGGGTAATTTTAAAGATGGTGATATCATGTACTGAGATGGTAAAGACTATATAAGGAAAAGGCACTGCAAAGATGATCCCAAAGTCTGGGGAATCTAGAAAATTTTCAACTTCTCTGTTGATATTCTAGTTTCTTGCTAAAGCCAATAGTCAAGTTGACCACTTAGATCTCTTCACTATGCCCATACTTTAGGGGGCTCTGACTTGGCTCTCCTCTGGCCACACTCCTCATCACAGGGTGAGGCTTTCATGGAACTAAGAGGATGTGTCACTCAGCCTCTTCTAGATGGTGCTCCATGTAGGATTTGTATTAGAGAATTCTAATACAAATGCCCCAATCCCACTTCCATCGTCTATGTAGATGTCCATCTTTCCAAGAGTGGACCAGGCTATCAACACATGCACATCTAGGCCAAATGCAGAGCTAAGGGATGGCTGAATGTGAGTAGGAGAGGTGATGGACAGAGCTTGGGATGAGATGCCCACTCTAGAGGGGTACCTGAGAGGTAGGGTCCGGCCTGCATTACTGTACATAACCTTCTCTTTTGTAGTAACACCATGTATTTTTCTTTTCAGATGAAATCCTAAAAGGAGTACTCCTGAACATGCTCCCACAGTCTTTAGCTCAGTGTTGACAAACTGTTCCAAGTGTTGGAAAACTGCTGACCCCCTATTCTCAGTTTCCACACCTGTAAAATGTAGCAGACACCTCAAAGGCTGCTGTGGGAAAAAGTGAACAAGTAAAACGTGAAATAAATAAGTAAAACACTAAGCATATTGCCTCACACATACATAATAAGCATGTAAATGATTGTTGTTCTATTCTGTCTAAACAATATCTTACATTTCCATGCCTTCTTAAATTCTTGAAAAATATACATTAAGTGCAGAGGCAATGGAAAATTTTATTTAAGTGTTCTTTTAATGCCCACTGAATTCTCTTTCCCTTGAAATCCTGGGACAACATTTAGATGCAGGTCAGTAACTCTTGTGTTCTGTTTTAGGAGCTAGTGCTGTGCTTACTTCTTGAGTCAAATACAGAATTCCCATTAGTGTTGATGGTAATTACCCCTGCAGAACAAAGCATGATGAGTGGAGCCCCTGCTGAGGAATTACTTTAATGACTTTGAACTTTAAGAAAGAAACTTAAGAAAGATACACATGATGACAACCTCAGGGCCTGAACTCCTGCTGCCTCCCTAACTACTATTTTCAATTGGTCGCTCTGAGTAGGTTATTCTGGGGCTTGTTTTTCTTCATGGCCAAATAATGAGAAGAACATTATAGAGAAAGTGCTTCGATTTGGTAACTCAACATTTGATGGCTCATAGTGGTATAGAATCATCACTTACCATAAAATGCCCCAGATATCAACTCAAAAGTCAATCGATATTATTGTGTAGTAGTAGTAACTGTATTAACAGCATCTGCCTATATTTCCATTACTATAAATTTCTGATCAGGGGCGCCTGGGTGGCGCAGTTGGTTAAGCGTCCGACTTCAGCCAGGTCACGATCTCGCGGTCCGGGAGTTCGAGCCCCGCGTCAGGCTCTGGGCTGATGGCTCGGAGCCTGGAGCCTGTTTCCGATTCTGTGTCTCCCTCTCTCTCTGCCCCTCCCCCGTTCATGCTCTGTCTCTCTCTGTCCCAAAAATAAATAAAAAACGTTGAAAAAAAAAAAATTTCTGATCACCAGCCTAAACTGGGACCTCAACTCTACCTAGCATTTTTGGCATGATCTTACTATGTTTCCACTGTGACCTCATTCTCTTGCCCATAGTAAAACTATGTCTCTTATGCTCTTCATAGCTTTTATTAAACCATATTGGGAAACAGACCATACAGGTATGAAAAGAAAGTTCTAATATGTTAAGTTAAATTATACTAAATAAAACTTTCTTAAAATTCAGAATAGAATTACTATATTATCCACCAATCTCACTTCTGGGTATTTGCCCCAAAGAATTGAAAAGAGACTTGTGTTTTCACAGTCATGTTCACAGCGGAACTATTCACAATAGTCAACAGGTGGAAGCAACCTAGATGTCAGCCAGTGGGTAAATGGATAAACAAAATGTGGTATACAATGGGATATTATTCAGCCTTAAAAAGGAGGTGACACACTACAACATGGATAAACCTTGATGACATTATGAAGTAATGAAGTAAATCAGTTACAAAAAGATCAATACTGTATAATTCCACTTATGAGGTATCTAAAGTAGTCCAACTGGCATAAAGTTTCATATTTGCAAGGTGAAAGAGATCTATTTCACAACAATGTGAATATTGTTGCTACTCCTCAACTATACACTTAAAAATGGTGAAGATGGTAGATTTTATATATGTTTTCTTCACCACAAAAAAACTCTGAAAAATAAATAAGCCAAAAAAGAAAAGAAAAAGAAAAGACAAGAAAAGACAAGACAAGACAAGAAAAGAAAAGAAAACCCTCCACCTTTTTATGTTTTGCTATGGTTGTTCAACAAATGTATTTATGTGCTTACTGCATACCATACACTGTGCAGTTTCAAGTTCTGGCAGTACAGGCTTCCCTTACTCTCTCTCTGAAAGTACAGTGTTCCTATGAAATCTTTCATAAGCTGAAATGGAGTAAAAAGTGCCCCTTGCTTTCCATAAGTTTGTGTTTCACCACTTTGCTTTTACGAAAGACCTACATTAATTAGTCAGTGACAGCTCTCTTTGTAAAAGTGAAAATCTTTGAATTTCTTTTCGTACTAATGTAGGTCTTTCATAAAAGTGAACTTAAGGAGAGCCTTGGAAAAGCAGGGATACCTGTATTTATTTGGCAATCAATATTAGGGAGTAGAGACTGTGGCAGTATAATAAAATTTATAAGTGTAGCAACATAATTCTGGGTATTTATCACCTGAAAATATTATATGAATATTATGAAAATGTTATGGAATGCTCTCTATTGCTGGGGAAATACAGTGCTGATTTCTTCCTCCTTCCTTCATGCCCACCCTTACTTTAAACACATTTCTTGATTCTACAAGGCCAAAGCATGTACAAGAAGCTCTGACTATATAGCAGGAGAGATTTTAAGCAGCCTCACAGGGATTCCTTGGCCTGAAATCACCTGGACAAATTCTAGAAGGAAAGACCAAGTTGGTGTTTACCTATGTACAAGAGCAGATATATTCCTGAGAAATTGATTTTGATGCAAACTTTTGAGTAGCAAAGCTATTTTCCCACTTATATTTAAAAATTGGAAAAACTGGTTTTCTACAAAACATGTTCATCCTGAGACATAAGTAGTATTCTAATTACATCAACACAGGCACTTTTTCAAGAATGTATCTGCTCTACTGGCAGAATTCTTAGAAAGGCACAAACTTAGAAATTCTATCAGGAAATTTGCTGGATAAGTCATAGAATGACTGGCAAAATTCGTGGCATGTCTAAAGAGATAACAGTGAAACCAAAGACACTCAAAATTCCTTAACTTGGACTTCAAGTACTCTTCATCAATTTGCGTGTGCACGTGTGTGTTTGTGTGTGTGTGTGTGTGTGTAATTATTGTTTTATTTTTTCTTTCTTTTTCTATCCCCACCCCCAATATGAAGATGTAATGGATTTGGGGTTGGCAAATATTTTCTTAATAAGCCAGATAGTAAATATTGTAGGTTTTTTAGGACATACAGTCTCTGTTGCAACTATTAATTTATGCCACTCCAGCACTAAATAGCCATAAACAGTAAGTAAATAAGTGCGCATGGCTGTGTTCCAAAAAGAGATGTTAGGCTGGATTTAGCTTGTAAGCTATAGTTTGCTCACCCCTGTTTTAGGTCATAGTCAGGAACTTAGATTTTATTCTAATGGCAGTCAAAGTCATTGTGTAGTTTTGTTTTGGTTTGCTTTTGTTTTGTTAGTTTTGTTTTGTTTTTTAGAGAGAGATAGTGAGAGCATGGGAAGGGGAGAGGGTCAGAGGGAAAGAGAGAGAGAGAGAGAGAGAGAGAGAGAGAGAGAGAGAGAGAGAGAAACTGAGGCAGGCTCCATGCTCAGCATGGAGCCAGATGTGGGGCTTGATCCCATGACCCTGGTATCATGACCTGAGCCAAAATAAGAGTCAGATGCTCAACCAACTGAGCCACCCAGGCACCCTTATTGTATAAAGTAGGAAACTAATATGATCCTATTCAGCCTTTAAAAATATCACTTTGGCTCCTGGACACAGAATGGATGGAAGGCAGTGGCAAGAATGGAAACAGGAGTTTAGGCAATATATAAAGGTGGCTTTAACTGAAGTGGTGGCAGTGAAGGTAAAATGTAGTTGAATTCAGAGGAAAGACGAGGGTTGGTGATAAAATTCTGAGTCAGCAGCATGTTAATGGTATTTAAAGCATCCAGTCTCTGTCACAAATATTTAACTCTGTCATTGTAGTTCAAAAGAAGCCATAGACAATACATAAACGAATGAAAGTGGTTGAGTCCCAATAAAAATTTATTTATAAAAACAGGTGGCTGATATTCTGGCTATAGTTTGACAACCCCTAACTTAAAATATTACTCTTTGTTCTTTTCTTTTCTAGACTTCCTTTTATGTGGCCCTTCCTCTTGTTAGTCAAGTTAGTTATTCAATTAAAGTTGTTATAAATGGGAGGCAAAGAAAAAAGAAACAAACAATATTTTTTTTTTACTGCCAAAATGGGTTCTTGAGAATTAAAACAGAAGTTTCAAGGGAAGAAAAGCAAAGAGTTTATGCTGTAATTCTAGAAATAAGAGGAGAATAGAAAAGATGTCAGAAAACCCTACCTTTTCCATCTTCCCTGCCCTACTCTTATCCTTAGCCCTTGAGGAAATAGATGATAATCACTGGAACTGAGGACATTAAGGAATTGGAGATGTGGTATCCTCTTGATCATGGGACCAGAAGTAATAAAACATAACAAGGATAAACACAGGGAGAAGATAGGAGTGAGCATTAGAAGGCTTTGACTATAGCCCAGGGACAGTGCCAAGAAGACTAACAAATTCTGTGCCAACATCTACAGACCATGAATTACCATTTGTGGGAGCACCATTACCGATTCTTTTCCTATCTGTAGGATAACAGGCTTATGTCGATAGCCTCTGGTATATTACCTGGTATATTATTATTCAATAGGACATTTACCCATTTATAGCCTTTGCTCAGCCCTATCCAGTCGGCTTCGTGTGCATATTCCCTTTCTTTAACATCCAAACACTTTTAAATTGTCATCTGGCAAATTAAACAGTGGGATCCTTGTCTCTTGGTAAATGGTTGGTGGTATGAAAAGGAAATTCCAAGTAGATGGTTTGGGAAAAAACTGAAACGGTTGAGACCCATCTCTATTCTATAAAACTATCCCAAACATCTTTTTTTTTTTTTTTTTGAGTGAAGTAGTACCTGATAGACTTAATTGTGTCCCATAGATTTGCCAAAATTTCAGGTTGGGAAAAAGAAATACTCTAAGCCAGTTGTGTGATCCATAGTTGCTGATTTAGGGATTCAGTTTTCTTAATCCTTCAATGTATTTTATTTTCTGGTTGTTTAAATGTCTTTGCTATTTGCCTGACTCAGATTCTATTAGTTAGCATTTTAATCTACACAATAATTATTATCAATTAATTATTACCATTTAGTCATCCTGAAAAAAATTTTATTTTATGTCAACCACCTGGGATAACACCATTGAAGCACTACCAGTAGTAGAATAATGAGATTATTAGAGATGCAAGGGCATGGAAACTCATCAATTCCAATGTCCACATCTCACATATGGGGACACTGAGGCCCTGATGAATGAAGCAGCATAACAAACATCACATATATAGAACTAAGACTAAGATGAGAGGCCATCTGACCCTAGTCCATGTTCTTTCCATGATTCTACATCACTGGTGATGCCATTTAGTTCAAAAGTCTCCTGTAAAGATTGAAATATGTCTTAATAATTATTTTAGATTTCCAAGGTAGAGAAGCCCCCCTTTCAGCACAAAATAATTTTGCTAAATAAATATAAAAATAATCAGTGACTTGGGGTGCCTGGGTGGCTCAGTTGGTTGAGCGTCTGACTTCAGGCCAGATGGTGATCCCTCACCTCATGGCTTTGAGCCCCACGTCAGGCTCTGTGCTGATGGCTCAGAACCTAGCCTGGAACCTGCTTTGGATTCTGTCTCCCTCTCTCTCTGCCCCTCCCCCATTCTGTCTCTCTATATCACCAAAATAAATAAACATTAAAAAAATAAAAAATAAATCATTGACCAACTGTGACATTCAACTAGCCTATTCAGATGTCACCAAAGACAATATAACTCAATATTCTCTTTCTTCACAATCAGGTCCCTTGGATTATTTCAAAATCAGTAAGCCACATTTAAACTAACCTTAGTAAAGAGAGATTTATTATGAAGAATCAGGGATATTACCAAAACCCCAGAGCAAGAAACTCAGCTCAAGCTCACACTTTATCAAGAACTCTCTGGAATCCCATCGTTTCTCACCTCTTCCATTTATCACATATGCTTCCATTCTTCTGTTCTGTTGTTGTTGTTTGTTTGATTGTTTACATTTAATTAGGTGGGTTCTGTCAGCACTTGCTCTTCAACATATACAATACAAAAATTACTGCTGAGAAACAGCAGCCTTGGTCCCCAAGTCCACATTCCTAACAAGTAGAGTACCTCTTCTAAAAAATTTGTGGGAGCATAATAAATTATTGATATATAATGTAACTGAGTATAGAAATAATGCTCAATGTAAAAATTCCTGTTGTAGGCATAAAACTGTAGAATTTTATAAATGCTTCCACATTCTCTTATGTTTACCTCACCTTAATCTCTTAGAGGAGGCAGGCAATTGTCACTAATCTCATTTTACAGCTGGAAAAACAAACTCAGAGACTCTAAGTCTCTTTTCCAAGGAGCGAAGTCAGATCTTGAATCCAGGTTTCTTGGCTTCTAGGCCATTTGCCCTTTCAATACCCACATCCAAAGTCACTGGCTTATGAAAGGAAGAAACTGGTGATGTTGTAAAGATAATGACAGGGGTCAAAGATTGGTGAACTGAGTAGCCACCTGACTATTTTAAATCTTGGTTCAGAGTTCTATCATTCTATAAACTGATTATTATTCTTGGAACCAACTGTACCCTTCTGTTTTTCCTGCTCTTCTATGTGAATACACCAAATTATTTTAATCTGTGTTTTCAAATTTTGCTTAACCCTTAACTTCCTGTAGTCTGATTCCTCTTCTGATAGTGAACCAGAAGTGACCTGAAAAACTGGCAGGAAATAACGTGGATGATGATAATAATGACAATAACAACCCAAGGCCAGTCATCTATAGGATTAGAGTTTCTTTTGAAATTGAGGAACAGCACACAGACACAAATGTGAAGGCAAATGTTAAATATCTGCCACTAGATGAAAGAATTCCATATTCAGTGATTGGTATGAAGCCTGAGGAACTAACTCCATGTGTTAAAACAGAGCAGAAAACGTGAGGACAAAGGTATTAATGCAAACAAAGCACAGCATTTCCATGTGTATAAGTTTAACTGGGTCTGGCTGCAGTAAGCTCTGGGGCACCTTCCCTGACACAGAAAAGGGCATCTGGGATTTGTATCTAAAACATTTTGCACGGTTAGATCATTGTTTACATAAATGTAAGGTGGTAGTTTCCAGTAGGGTATCCTGAGTGAGAATCTGCTAGTGAAGAAAATATGGGCACAAATTTGAAATGTTTCCAAGACATATAAACAAATGCAGCATTAATATGCAATGACAGCATCAGGGTACATGTAAAGCAGATAACATCTCGTTATCTGGTGGAAGTTTTCTTCCACCTAGCAGTGTGCCATCTGAGAACACCAGGGATCAAATCTCGAAGAATCAAGTTTACATTCTAAACTCAAAGCAGAAAAATCTACTCATATGGCCTATAGACCCAGCCCAAAAGAAAACCGGTGTAGCATTCTTACTCAAGTGGAAACTACAACTGATCCTGCTTGCTAAAATATTCATTTATACACCTTTTAATTGACCACTATAAGATGGATGTGTGCTTTCTGTTCTTTACAAAATGACTATAGCCCTGAATAATGTCAACAATTACACTAATACACAAGAAAAAAAATAATGCCTCCTTGTATGTGGGGAATGCCTCCTTGTTTTCTTACGGCAACTGCTAGGCTTACTTTTATTTAAAACTTCCTTTTTCACTCAGTACACAAAAATCTTCCTGCGCCTGATCACTATTTCACCAAGCCTCTATTCCTCCATTTTCACCTCTCCCTAGGCCAATGCACTGGACTATGAGACCAATGGGAACCAATGGAAGAAATAACCAAACCAAGTTATCAGGACATAGGGAAAATGTTGGCCAACAGAAATCCAATCCTTGAGCCCTGAAATCTCAAGGTTTAGAATTTGAAAAGAAACTATGGAAGAAAAAGCAGTGAATTATGCAGGTCAGTGGCAATGAAAATTAAGCACAGACCTTTCCCTCTTTTACCATAAAGATCTCTACTGGGTGTGACCAAGTCATTTAATCTCTTTTTGAAAGTCCGTTTTGTCGTTTGCAAAAAGAGATACGGATGGTCCCTGACTTCCAATGGTTCAACTTAACAATTTTTCAACTTTGTAATGGTGCAAGAAGTATATGCATCTAGATGACACTGTCCTTTGAATTCTGAATTTTGGTCTTTTTCCAGGCTAGCAACATGTGGTACAATACTGTCCTGTACTGCTGGGCAGCAGCAGTGAGCGCAGTTTCCAGTCAGTCCTGTGGTCACCAGGGTAAACAACTGATACACTGCCAGGCATTCTGTGTCTCACTTTCAGTAGTGTACTCAATAAATTACATGAGATATGCAACACTTTATTATACAATAGGCTTTGTGTGAGACGATTTTGCCCAATTGCAGGCTGATATAAGTGTTCTGAGCATGTTTAAGGTAGGCTAGCTAAGCTATGATGTTCAGCAGGTTAAGTGTATTTGGTGCATTTCTGATTTATGATATTTTCAACTTACAATGGGTTTATCAGGACATAACCCCATCATAAGTAAAGGTGTTTAACCCTTCCTAGTTCAGAGAGCTATTGAAGAAATAAGTGTAAAAGTTATTTAGGAATTTATTTTGCCCTATGAAACACTACATAAATATGAATGTAAACATAAAGTAATTTTAAAAAAATTTACTGCTGTTTATGGCCTCTTTTCTAATAATCACTCTTTTATTCTAACTTCTCATTAACCTCTTTTCCTCTTTAGTCTGCATTTAACTTTAAAATGTGAACAGCTTTTATTATAATTCATCTCTAGTTGAAAGACCACTTGGCCTGACATAGTACTTCAACTCACAGAAGTGGTCAGTTCTGCTCATGCTGGTGAGTGCAGTGTCAGATGTCTGCACCAGGGGCAGGCTGAGCCTTTCACCATTCCTAGCTCATGTAGCCACTTAAGGATAGGTGGAGTATTAAAGCCCCTTTTCATCTGGGTTTGGTTGGTGCACAAAACCAACTAAAACTCCTCTGGTACTACATAAAGTACAGTTAAATCTGGAAGAAGTGGAAATAATTATGGTTTTTGGGGTCACTTTAAAAATACAAGCATCTTTTCTATTATTTTCCTTTTCTTTTAAATAACCCAGAAGTAATGAGACTTCCCAGGGATTAACTTGCTCATCTGACCAAATCTGGCTCAACATCCTAACAATGTCTGGTTAAAAGATGTGACTACCACAAATATAGCTTCTCATCCCCTACACCATGTTTTACTCATTACCTGGCAAAGGTACAAGCCAAAATTCTCGTAAACCTCCTGATTTCCCGTTCATAATTTGGGGAAGTAAACCATGGCTGAGAAACCACATGAAGCTCCATTAAATGAATCTAAATAAATGATATCTCTGCAAATGAATCACCGCTTACTCAAATTCCATGCACTGCAGAGAGACAGGAATGGTCAATAAATACCAGACTCCCAATAACTACAATGCGCAGACTTGATCTCAGGGACAACTCCACCACACTGCATGAAAAGAGGAAAAATATCCACCATTCCCAGCCACATCTTGAAATGTACAGCCCTCATGTATCTGTAACAACTGCCTTACCATGCAGGATAAATTAGAAAAACTGAGTTGGACCATTCAAACACATGCTGATTTTAGATAGGAGCAAAGAAAAAAAAAAATTAAGGACTGATGACTGCTTTGAAAGAATGCACAAAAATTTACTTAAATTGTACAACTTTTTCATGGTCACAGTGAGGTTATTTTCTTGGCCACACTTATGAGATTGCCCTTTATTCCCTAAATAAATGTTTGTGGAATTCTTATTGTGTTTCAGGGACTATGCTACATTGTGGGGACATAACAGTCAACAAAATATATTTCCTACTATTATGGGACATATCGAATCCATTGCCTGTTTTTATAAATAAAGTTTTATTAGGACATAATAATTTGATCATGTTTTGTCTAAGACTGATTTTCTATGGCTATCCTACAATGACAGTGTCAAGTTGTGACAGAGACTGTATGGCCCACAAAGTCTAAAATATTTACTATCTGTCCCTATACAAAAAAAGTTTGCCAAGCCCTGTTATAGAGGGAGAAATGAACAAAAATATAGGCAATTATAATACTGTTTACTAACAGCTATCATGTGGGAATTTTGCAGATCCAAATCAGGATCTAAAGAATCAAGGAAAACTGAGAAGGTAACATTTAAACTGAGAATCTAAAAATGAACAAATAGCTGACCAGTTGATGGATAGAGAAAATATCCCAAGAGAAGGCCACATGCAAACACCAGGAGGCAAAAGAGATAGTATCCCATTCAGGGAACTGGAAGTATAGTCTGTCAACTTGTCTGGAACAAGTTAAGTGGGGGGAGTAAGGAGAGAAATGATGGCAGAGAGAATCAGGACCCAGATCACAAATGTTCCTCTATATCAGGCTTAGAACTTTTGAGGTGCTAAATTGTGAAATGAAATAATTCAGCTGTATAAATTTATGATTTGGTGTTTATATAAGATTTATGATAGGGCTCCTTTCTGAGATAGCCACCAGGAAAATAAAAGGAATGAACTTAGAAATTGAGATTCATCAGGAAATGCTAACATTCAAATTAATCCATCCCTTCAACCCCTACCAACCCATGGCTCTGGGAATTAACTGGCCGTGACGGCATAATACAGGCATACCTTGTTGTATTGCACTTCACGGATATTGCACTTTTTATAAATTGAAAGTTTGTGGCAATGCTGTGTTGAGCAAGTCTACTGGCACCATTTTTCCAACAGCATTTGCTTACTTCATGTCTCTACCACATTTTGATAATTCTAGCCATATTTCAATTTTTTTTATTTTATTAGATTTGTTACGGTGAATCTGTGACCAGTAATCTTGGATGTTACTACTGTAACTATTTTAGGGAACCATGAACTGCACCCATATAAGACAGTTAATTTAATAAATGCTGTGTGCATTCTGTCTGCCCCACTGGCTGGCTGTCCCTTGTTTCTCCTCATCAGGCCTCCCTATTCCCTGAAACACGACAATATTGAAATTAGGCCAGTTAGTAACCTTCAATGGCCTCTAAATGTTCAAGTGAAAGAGTCACATATCTCTCACTTTAAATCAAAAGCTAGATATGATTAAGCTTCATGAGGAATGCATGTCAAAAGGTGAGATGGGCTGAAATCTAGGCCTCTTGCACCAGTTAGCCAAGTTGGGAGTGAAAAGGAAACATTCCTGAAGGAAATTTCAAGTGCTACTCCAATGAACACATGAATGATAAGAAAGTGAAACAGCTTTATTGCTGACATGGAGAAAGTTTTAGTGGTCTGGATAGAAGACCAACATGCCCTTAAGCTGAAGCCTCATCCATAGCAAGGCCCTAACTCTCTTCAAGTCTATGAAGGATGGGAGAGGTGATAAAGCTGCAGAAGAAAAGTCTGCAGCTAGCAGAGGTTGGTTCACGAGGTTTAAGGAAAGAAGTCATTTCCATACACACAAGTGCAAGGTGAAGCAGCAAGTGCTGATGTAGAAGCTGGAAAAAGTTATCCAGAAGATCTAGCTAGGATCATTAATAAATGTGGCTGTGCTAAACAACAGATTTTCATTGTAGACAAAATTGTCTTATGTCGGAAGAAGATGTCATCTAGGACTTTCATAGCTGGAGAGAAGTCAGTCTTCAAAGCTTCAAGGGTCAGGCTATCTCATAGAAGTTAATGCACCTGGTGATTTTGAGATGAAGCCAATGCTCATTTACCATTCTGAAAATCCTAGAGCCCTTAAGAATTAGGCTAAATCTACTCTGCCTGTGCTCTGTAAATGGAACAACAAAGCCTAGATGACAGTGTATCTGTTTACAACATAATTTACTGAACAGTTTAAGCCTACTGTTGTGATCTACTGCTCAGAAAAAAAGTTTTTTAAAAGATTCCTTTTAAAATATGACTGCTCCAGGGAGCCTCGGTGGCTCAGTTAGTTGAGTGTCTGACTCTTGATTTTGGCTCAGGTCATGATCCCAGGGTTGTGGGATTGAGCCCCATGTTGGGCTCTGTGCTAAGCTTGGAGCCTGCTTAAAATTCTCTCTCACACTCTCTCTGCCCCTCTCCCCCACTCTGGCACTCTCTCTCTCTCAAAAATTAAAAAAATATATTTAATTTAAAATATGACTGCTCATTAACAATACACCTGGTCACCCAAGCGCTCTCATGAAGATGTACAATGAGATTAGTATCTTTTTCATGCCTGCTAACAGAACATCCATTTTGCAGCCAAAGGATCAAGAAATAACTTTGATTTTCAAGTTTTATTTTTTAAGAAATACAGTTGCTATAGGTAGTGACTCCTCTGATGGATCTTACCTGGGAAAAGTCAGTTGAAAATCTTCTGAAAAGGATTCACCATTCTAGATGGTTATTAAAAACATTTGTGATTCAGGTTTAGAGGCCACAATAGCAACATTAACAGGCGTTTGAAAAAAGTTGACTACAACCCTCATGAATGACCTTGAGGATTCAGGACCTCAGTGGAGGAAGTAAATGCAGATGTGGTGGAAATAGCAGGAAACTAGAATTATAAATGGTGTCTGAAGATGTGACTGAATTGCTGTACTCTCATGATTAAACTTTCATGGATGAGGAGTTGCTTCTCACGGATGAGCAAAGAAAGTGGTTTCTCGAGAGGGAGTCTACTTCTAGTGAAGATCCTGTGAAGACTGTTGAAATGACAAGAGAGGATTTAGAATATTACATAAAGTTAGTTGATAAAGCAGTGACAAGATTTGAGAGGATTGACTCCAATTTTAAAAGAAGTTTCATTGTGAGTAAAATGCTATCAACATCATTGTATGCTATGCAAAAATTGTTCATGAAAGGAAGAGTCCATTGGTGCTGTAAATTTCACTGTTACCTCATTTTAAGAAATTACCACAACCACCTCAACATTCAGCAACCACCACCCTGATCAGTCATTCGCTGTCAGATTGGGGCAAAATGTTGGAGGCACCAGCGAAAAGGTTACAAGCTAAAGAACTCAGATGATGGTTAGTATTTTTTAGCAACACAATGTATGTATGTATGTAAGTATGTATGTATGTATGTATGTATGTATTTCAGTTTATTTATTTTGAAAGAGAGAGAGAGAGAAAGAGAGAGAGAGAGCACCAGCAGGGGAGGGGCAGAGAGAGACAGAGAGAGAGAGAATCCCAAGGAGGTTCGGTGCCATCAACACAGAACCCAATGAGGGGCTTGAACCCACAAACTGTGAGATCATGACCTGAGCCTAAGAGTTGAATGCTTAACTGATTGTGCCACCCAGGTGGCCCACAACAAAGTATTTTTAAATTAAGGTATGTACATTTGTTATTTTATACACAATGTTATTTTATACTTAATAGACTACTGTATAGTGGAAACATAACTTTTATATGCACTGGGAAACCAACAAATTCATTTGACTTGATTTATTGCGATAGTCCCTATTGAGGTGATCTGGGACCAAACCCACAATATCTCTGAGGTACACTTGTCCTAAAATTTCCTATAACAATTAAGTCAGTGCTTCAGCTCCAGTTTGTGCTGACATTACAGCCAAGGCACATCTGAAAAGACAGTCAGTGATGGTGCTGAAGGGGAAGCCAGCCTTCCCTACCTGAAAACCAAGACAAACGAAGCAACTTAGGTCTGATTTCTGCCTTTCCCATAAAATGTCTATATTAATCAACAATGGTTTTCATCCTCTCTCATCAGCTCCTCCATCTTAGGCATATTTCCTTGTTCTTCTTCTCCTCCTAGAACTTTTAACATAGGTATGCCCCAGCACTCAATCTTTAGACCTATTCTCCAGTGCTAACTCATTTAGTGAATGAATCCAGTCTTACTGTTTTAAAACACCACCCATAAGCCAGTGATGCTCAAATGCATATCTTTAACACAGCTTTTCTCCCCAACTTCAGTCTTGGGTATCCTCTTGCCTATTTGATAACCCCACTGGATGTCTAGAAGACATCACACACTCAATATGTCCCTCGCAAACTTCTTCCCCTCAAAACTACTCAGGCTGCAGTCTTTTCCAACTTACTTGACAGTAACTACATCATTTCCACTATTCAGACCAAACATGTGGAAGTCATCCTTGACTCCTCTCTATTTCTCACTTCCTTCATCCAATCTGTCAGGAAATCCTCTTGGTCCTGACATCAAAATATATACAAAATTTAATCTTTCTCACCACCTCCACTGTGGCCACTCACTACTATCTCCTACTTGGATTACTGAAATAGCTTCTAAACTTCCCTTTTAAATAAACTAATGTATTCTCAACACAGGAGTCAGAGAGATTCATGACTTAAAATGTAAGTCAAATTTTGTCATTCTTCTGCTCATAACCTTGTATCGATGATTATGCTCTCTCCACACTATCCTCCATCACTTCTCCAATCTCAGTTCCTATTATTCTCCCTCTCACTCACTGCATTGTTGACCTACTGATCTCCTTGTTGTTTCTCAAATATACCAGAAATATACCAGGGATTCTCTTGCCTCAGGATTCTTGCACTGGTTGTTTACTCTACCTGGGATGCTATCCCCCAGATAAGCACAGAGAAAATTACTTTGCCTACTGTAGTAGATTGAATTATTGACCTCAATTCTTCATCCCTCCCTACATCCACACTCCTTTGGTTAAGCTTATTTATTTTGAGAGAGACAGAGACAGCACGAATGGGGAAGTGCAGAGAGAGAGAGAGAGAGAGAGAGAGAGAGAGAGAATCCCAAGCAGGCTCCACACTACCAGCACAGAGCCTGACACAGGGCTTGAACTCATGAAACCATGAGATCATGACCTGAGCCGAAACCAAGAGTTGGACGCTTAACCGACTGAGCCACCCAGGTGCCCTCTACATCCACATTCTTGCCTCATCATGAGTACAGTGTATTTCTCTGTCCCTTGACTTTAGACCTGGTCATTTGACTTCCTTTTGCCAATGTATATGGGTAGAAGCAACAGTTTTGAGCCTAGCCCTGAAGAGATTTGCTCTCTTGAATTTTCATCACCATGAAGTTTTCCCTCTATCAGATGGTACTACACATGTTATGCCCCAGAGTAAACATACATGGAACAGAACTGCTTCAGCCAACCTACAGACTATTAAACAAGAATAAATTATTGCTTTTTTAAACCAGAAATTGGTAAACTTTCCTATAATGGGCCAGATAGTAAATATTTGAGGCTTTATGATCCATATAGTCTCTATTGTCTCAACAATACCATTGTAGCTTGAAGACAGCCACAGACAATATGCAAATGAACATGAGACATGCTAGTGTTCCAACAGAACCTACAGAAACAGGCAATGGTGAATTAGGATTTGAACTGGGTCTCTCTGGCTCCAAAGTCCTCTTATTGTCCACTATATCACTATAATATCATTTAATTCCATTAAGGCCAGGTGTCTGGAGAAACCCATGACATTTTGCTTAAGAAATAAAAACAACAATGGTCTATAAATATGGTTGATAAAATACATACCTAACAAATTCAACTGTTACTTCATCACTTTTTTTTTTTGACCTGACAATCATGTAGGATTACTCAACTCCTTGTTCCTTTATATCTTAGTATATGATTGCTAATTTTGCCAATTTTTCCTTAATTGAATAAGGTTTCTCTGGCACGCTTCATACTCATGTTCCTGACTCAGTCTATGCTTTCCTTGAAGCTATTAGACCAAGCACCCCTAAGTTAGTCCAACATATGTACGTTCTAACTGGTATTTGGACTTTCTTGGCCTGCTACTCCACTTGATTATGCATTTGAATTACCTCAGCATGTACTCAGTTATTGCCAGTACTCAAGAGCCCCATTTCTCTCTAACTAACACCCATGTTTTTCTCTGGTACAGCCTTAGAGCATACTTAATGAGCTATCAACCTCTCAATATTTTGAGTATTCACTTTCACAAGTTAAAATGAGAACACTGCCAGTCAGTGTTAGCTACCATCCTTTTTCCTTTTGCAGTAAACTAAAAAACTTTAACCTTCAGCTTCCAGAAAACAAAATTTTAGAGTCACATTTCTGTTCCTTGTAGGCATTCAGGGGGACATGACAGGGGCCTGTATATACCACGCAAAAGACTATGCTATAAAGGCAGGTAGACCTGCCTTTAGATACTGGTTTCACCATTAAATAGGTGTGTACATTTGGCCAAGTTGCTCATTGTTCTCAGTTTCTTTATCTCTGAACTATTTCAATGAAAATCACTTCATAGGTTTTTTTCTCCCTGCCTTTTGTATTTCAATCTAGTTTCAAGAAAGTTGATGAGACCTTTATGCCTGTAAGTTGGGGGAGAAAGTAGAAAGATCTTATAAGGATGACTGGTTTTTGTTTCAAAATAATATTTAGGGAAAGGGGTGCATGAGCATAGTTAGAATACCTTGAAGATACATGAAAGCAATTTTTTTGGCATAAAATATAAGGATTCCCATGTGCTAGGGAAGGAGAAATAAGGGAAAATTTTCTGAATTTCAAAACTAAACAGGATATATATCCTGCTTCTGGCACTACCTCTGAGATTTGGCAAGATCTCAAGATATTACATATGCCTTGTATGTCAGGTTCACGAAGGATTATAATGAGAAAGAAAAATCTAGGCAGCTAGCTAAGGGTCAGATTTTGCCACCTTATAGAGTTTACACTTTGTTTAATAGAGAATGAAAAGTTTTAAGATGAGGTGAGACTTCATTCAAGAGCTATTTTAGGAAGATTAATCTGAGAGAAGTCAGAATTAGAGACAGAAAACTGAAGGAGAGAGAAATCGGTGGCAGAGAGATTAGAGGGAGAGATAGGAATTAGGGTTTATTGTAATATTCAGGGCCTAAGGTGATAAAACCTTAAACTTGTATTTTTTGAACCTCCTAATTCTTGGATTTTAAAGGCTGGGTGAAGAAAGCAGGTTGGCCAAAATTTCAAGATGCTCTTAGCCTTGCCAGACACAATTACAGCCACCTGTGACCTAAGCCAGCGTTTGAAACACAAAAGTGCTAGGAATCCCATTTAACCTGGCCTCTGTATGCTAAGAATGTTATGGGATGGACCTTTTGTCTTCTCTTCAGCAATTCACTTAAGACAACCTCAGGTCTGAGAGGTAGGAAATTGGATGCTACTGAAAAGTGCTCCTGAGAGAAGATTGAGTAACTCACTGATTTTAAGGGCTCCCAAATCAGGCTTGCTGTAAAGTCAAAGGGAGTATGTGTGGTGTTTTCTTTTACACAGCACTCCAGAATCTTCTTACCTATTTTAAAGATCACATTGCCACTAAAATACAAATTGGACTTTCATTGGCATTAAACAACATATATCACTAAGCTTAGACAGATGTCAGTTAGGCTTAGAGAAGCTTTTCATTGTTCTTGGAGCTGTTTTCCCTTCCCATTGAGAAAGTCTGACTTTCCCTGGTTACAGTAAAGCATTAACACACTTACTGACTCTGCCTAAATATTTAGTAACCATTGAATATAGGTATAAATATGAAATGATCAGTTATCCAGTAACTATACAAAGTAGTTCTGGCCTAAAGATTACTTACCTAATTTCTGTTTTTGTCTTGAAATGAAGTCTATAGAGAGGAATATAGTTCAAATATTTTTTTAACGTTTATTTATTTTTGAGAGAGAGAGAGAGAGAGAGAGTGAGAGAGACAGAGTGAGAGCATGGGAGGAGTAGAGAGAGAGGGAGACGCAGAATCTGAAGCAGGCTCCAGGCTCTGAGCTGTCAGCACAGAGCCTGACACGGGGCTTGAACTCATGAACCACAAGATCATGACCTGAGTTGAAGTCGGAAGCTTAACCAACTGAGCCATCCAGGTGCCCCAGTATTTTTTTTTACTTAAGGAATAAAGGAAAAGAGAATCAAATCTTTTGACTCTACAATGTTCCATATACTTTGTTAGGTCCGTGGAATACATTATTTCATTCAAATATTATAGCAACTTTATAAGTTAAAAATTGCCACTTCATTTTACAAATGAGAAAACAGATCCTCAGACAAGTAGAATCACATGATGATAATAAAGCACGTAAGCATGTACAGATGCTGGGCTTCTACTCCAAGTTTGTCTCTCGAATTTTAGAAAATAAAGTGTATGACTAATTTCCAAAAGTAATAAGAACTACTGATTGGCATCAAAAGTAAAGAAAGGAAGAAAGGCATTTCTATATGCAAGGCACGTTAATCTGCTACATCATTAATATTAGTCCCATGTTATAGACCTAGAAATTGAACTCTGTGACTCACAAACTCCTGCTGTCTCCCACTGCATAAAATCATGTAATTCTGGAATAAAAATGTACCTTATCTCATCCAGCATCTTCATTGAACAGATGAATGAGTAGAGGCCCATATAACCTATTGTGATTTGTTCAAAGGCAAACAAGTTGTCAGTAATCAAGAGTCCTTGTGTCTGCTTCTGAGGCTCTTACTGAAGCACCAAGGCCCACTGTTCACCTTAAGTATGAGGACTATCACTCAAGTTCTATCCCTGTTGAACTTTCACTAAAGGTACTGTCATCTTCAAGATTTCTCCTCTGCTACTCCAAATGTCTATCTTTCATTATATCTTTCTTCTCAATATTTCTAGAATAATGATCCCTAACTTCAGGTTTTTAATTCTCAGTTTTGTTAAATCTGCTCCTGTTTCACTCTTCTCCATTTCTGTGCATCCGTGTGCCTCCATCCACCTGGTTGCTCATGAAGGAAAATGGAAGCCATTCTTAATAACTCATTCTATTTCGTTGGCTCATCCAATCCATCCCATGGCCAATTTTACTGCCCTCATAATATATGCCCCACTTCACTTTGTCTCCACTGACTGCCATTAATCTGATGCAAATTACCATCATCTCTCACCTAGCCATATGCAGTAATCTTCTAACAGATATCCCTCACTGAAAAACCCTATCTCTCTTCACCTTTGTTCTTTTGCAGTCTATTCTCCACACAACCAGAAGTCAGAGAATCTTTTAAAAATACAAATCATATATTTTTTAGATCTCTTTAAAACCCTTCGATGACTTCCAATGCATTTAAGATCAAATTTTAAAACTGTAGCATAGCCCTCAGTTGCCTATGAATTGACCTGAATCTACCTCTTGGTTTTGCCTTGTTCCACTCTCTCCTTCCATCACTAATTCTTCAGACATACTGACAATCTCTCATTTCTTAGACACCTTCAATCAACCCTTCCAGTATTTTACCCATTCAATTGTAATTTCCAAAGAAGCTTTTCCTGTTCTCTCAATCTAAATTAGGTGCTCTTTTATTTTCAATCATAGAAATCTGTATTTTTCCTTCATTGTACTTATCTCATTTTCTTAATACATGCCTATTTTTGTGGTTAGTTGTTTACTGTTTTTCTCCCTGTCTAAACTGTAAAGATCATAAAGGCAGGGAACAGGTCTATTTGGTTCTCTGCTAAATCCTCTGCCTTATCAAAGCATCTCATGCATAGTAGAAGCTCATAAATATTTGGCGTAAAGATGAATGCCTAAACACTCAAGAATGACCCAGTCATTTTAAGTTCCCAATGGGATTCTCTCAAAATAAATTTATTTAAATGGGTTTAGTTAATTTTTTTTAAAAGTAACGATTTTTGTGCTTCACTTAATAATGGCAGGGAGAGAATGAAAGTATAAAAAATACAAGTACAGGTAGGGATTAACACGTTATATATACCTCAAATATTGGGGAATTAACTTTAAATATGTTTTACTTCCTGGAAAGTATTTAATGAATGACCACTTTGTCTGCCTGTTCCAAATTCAGTTTCTTTTAAAATAATGAGAAGTAAGAAAGATCTGGCCTTAATCAATTTTTCCCCCAATATTACTGTTCTCTGATTAAACTTAGTCCTGGAGATGATAAAATATCCACAAAGTGAAAAAGGATTCCTGGCTTCCATGAACAAGGGCAGATGTAGTAACCTACTCAGAACAAAGGATAAATGTATATACACAATAAGATGTGACATCAGACTGGTTTTATATACATGAAACAGAATGTACTGATTCATCAATGGTATCTGCCTAAGAAATACATGGCAGTAAAGAAATCAGAAGTTCTGGTCAAGCATTTACTGACTGACAGACCTCATAATTCAGTTTTGTGCTGATGGAGTATCCCTGAAAAAATTGCCTGACAAAGTATTTCTGCAAGTTTTCTGTCAATGAACCACTAATACTGAGCACAGTAACTAGGAAACCATGAAATTCAGGTAATTCAAGAAAAATCATATATATGTATGATATTTTATATATATACATACACATATGCATATATTTATATGTCAATGCTGTCAATGCTATTGAAACCGAAAGAATTGTCCTTAGCATCTTGAATTGCACACATATTTTTCATGTAATTTTCTCTGCATAGACATAGCCACTGTAACATATATTGTCTTATATAAATTCTACAAAGAATACAACTAAATCAACACTTAGAGCTAATTTCACTATAATTTTGACAGCTTGTTAAGTAATATACTAGCTCTCAATCAACTCTCCTACCTAACTCCCTCAAATCTTTTGTGGAATGAGGCAGAGTAGAAGTATTTAAATAAATAAAATAACCCACTGACTTTATCTTGCTTTATGAATGTTATAAATGGGGTCTCCACTAAAATGCATAAATCATTCTCCCTTGTGAGTCCCAACTAGGCTTCTGTTTACCAGATGGAAGTAAAAAGTGACAGGGCATGCAACATGTGCTCCAAATCCTCCTGTCAAGACTTTCAAAAAATGATGTCTCTAAACATCCCACCATAGTCCAGATGTGTTGGGCCTATCCTTAAAAAGTAAAGTAAAATAAAATAAAATAAAACAGTTATAGGTACAGGCAGAAATCTGTTCCAGCTTCTTCCTGAAGAATGCTTGGAACTTTTTTTTTTTTGGAACTTCTTAATGATAGTTAAAATAAAAGGCCATATAGAGCATAGCTAGAGGACTTGTGCTTGAAAATGGCAGGTTATTTTACGCTTCAATCACTGTGCTCTGGAAAATAGGTCAAAGAAAAAGCCAATTCATGAGGTTACTGGAAACTTCCTGGCCAGCAAAGGGCAAGATCAAGAAAACAAGATTTCCCTTTACATTAATTATTAACAAAGTACTTTCATATACCTTCTGCTATGGTCCAAATGTATGCTTTCTCTCAAAATTAGTATGTTAGAAATCTAATCTCAAAGTGATGGTATTAGGAGGTGGGGCCTATGGGAGGCTCTAAGTATATGAATGGGATTGAGTGCTCTTATAATAAAAGAGGGCCAAAGAGTTCCCTAGCCCCTTCTCTGAATACAGGATACAATGAGAAGTCTGTGCCTGGAAGAGGGCTCTCACCTGACCATGATGGAAGTCTGGTCTTGGACTTTGGCCTTCAGAACTATGAGAAGTAAATTCTTGTTGTTAATAAGCCACTTAGTCTGTGCCATTTTAATATAGCAACCCCAACAGACTAAGATACCTTCTTTAATCTAATTCTTACTGCAACTCCATGATATAGGTATTACTGCTCCACTTGCAGATGAGGAGAATAAGACCCTGAAAACTTACATGCCTTGCCCAATTCCATCACTGCTAACTGAGTCACCTTTGCATACAGTTCTTCATACACCAAATTTAGTGCCTTTCCCACAATATTACCAGCAAGTTCTATCCACCAAGCTTAAACTCCTGAGGGATGTTTGACTCCTGCCTTTGTTCACAAATGTAACTAAGATTACATTTCTTAGTTCAGAACAAATTCAAGCATCTCTATTAAAACTATATGGCAATGTGAGTGTGAGTGGTGGACAGCATGGTGCATGATAACTAATTGAACTGTCCTCTGTAGCATCTCCAGGCTTGAGACACTCTGCCAGAATGGGAATATGGTCTTGAATGAATGAATGAATGAATGAATGCTATCGCTTGAGCCCCTTCAGACAGATGTGATTTTAATTACATTTTTTTTAAATTCTCTTTTGTTCTTTGACTCTCACAGCCCTGTTCTCTTTTTATTCTTTTCTTTATTAAAATCTAATCTGTTGTCTTAAGAGACAGCTAAAACAAAATTAAGCAAAACCCCACATTTTAGCTAATAGCGAACCCACATTATTTTATTCTAATGTCACATTCTTTATTTCAATCTCCACTTTATGAGTCAGATACAGCCTCATATCTTTCACAAAACCTTTCCCCATAACTTTGATCTTCCAAGGATTAAGGAGAAAAAGCCCATCTCTGCCTGAAGAGTGTAAACCTTGGTATCAATTGAGCATAACACTGTTGCACAAGAGAAAATATTCTTTCCTCATGACATCTTCTTACATATTTTTGCAGTATATACCATTATGGTTACACTATTATTATGTAATTTTTCCAAAGCTTAAAATAAAGCAAGAAGGAGACCACATATTCTTTCAATGTCATACTACAGGATTGTCTAGCAGGTCCCCCAAGGATTATTTGGCTACCTAAGGGGGTGTAGCATTGTTGGACTGCTGGTCAAAGGGCCAAATTCTAAAGTCCATGTTACTTTGCAGATTTTTTTTATACTATAACTGGAAGTTTGTGCCTCTTAATCCTCTTCACCTATTTCATTCAACTCCCCATGGCAACCACCAGTTTTTTCTTTGTATTTCTGTTTCTGTTTGTTTTGTTTTGTTTCTTAGATTCCACATATAAGTGAAATAATAAGGTATTTGTCTTTCTCTGTCTGACTTATTTCACTTAGCAGAATACCCTCTAGGTTCACCCATGTTGCCATAAATGGCAAGATTTAATTCTTTTTTATGGCTGATTAATATTCCATTACATATCTTCCTCATCCATTCATCTATCAATGGATACTTAAGTTGTTTTCATATCTTGGCTTTTGTAAATAATACTCCAATAAACATAGGGATGCACATATCTTTTCAAATTAATGTTTTTATATTCTTTGTGTAAATATACCCAGCATTGGAATTATTGGGTTATATGGTAGTTCTATTTTTAATTTTTTAGGAACTTCCATACTGTTTTCCACAATGGTTGCACCAATATACATTCTTGTTTTCTCTGAGATAGTGACAAAAAGTAGAAGAGGAGTGAATATCCATGAGCAAGGTGTTCTTTGCTACTATGAGTTTATATAACATGAACTATTCATTCAAAAATTCACTCAATAAATATTTATTTACTGAGCACCTATAAAGTGTCAAGTCCTTTGTTGACTGGGGGAGGGTAAGCAATCGGTGGTAAAAAGATAAATCAGGCACAGATTCTATTCTTTTTTTTTTTTATGAAATTTATTGACAAATTGGTTTCCATACAACACCCAGTGCTCATCCCAAAAGGTGCCCTCCTCAATACCCATCACCCACCCTCTCCTCCCTCCCACCCCCCATCAACCCTCAGTTTGTTCTCAGTTTTTAACAGTCTCTTATGCTTTGGCTCTCTCCCATTCTAACCTCTTTTTTTTTTTTCCTTCCCCTCCCCCATGGGTTCCTGTTAAGTTTCTCAGGATCCACATAAGAGTGAAACCATATGGTATCTGTCTTTCTCTGTATGGCTTATTTCACTTAGCATCACACTCTCCAGTTCCATCCACGTTGCTACAAAAGGCCATATTTCATTTTTTCTCATTGCCATGTAGTACTCCATTGTGTATATAAACCACAATTTCTTTATCCATTCATCAGTTGATGGACATTTAGGCTCTTTCCATAATTTGGCTATTGTTGAGAGTGCTGCTATAAACATTGGGGTACAAGTGCCCCTATGCATCAGTACTCCTGTATCCCTTGGATAAATTCCTAGCAGTGCTATTGCTGGGTCATAGGGTAGGTCTATTTTTAGCTTTCTGAGGAACCTCCACACTGCTTTCCAGAGCGGCTGCACCAATTTGCATTCCCACCAACAGTGCAAGAGAAAAATATGGAACGCTTCACGAATTTGCGTGTCATCCTTGCGCAGGGGCCATGCTAATCTTCTCTGTATCGTTCCAATTTTAGTATATGTGCTGCCGAAGCGAGCACCACAGATTCTATTCTAAAGGAGGTTATACTCCTGAATAAAAATCACTTTAGAACATCTCCTACCCTATATGCTTTGATGCCATCTCATTATGCCCTTTATCCCTGGTTAGCTTAGTCACCACAAGAAACTCATGACTCCTAACTCATGCTGTATTCCCTAGAACTTTAACCCTTTCATCTTTGTTAAGTTTTATTTCTGTCCTTATTTCTTACCTTTAGTCTGTTCTGGAGAGACTTGTCTTAGCAGATGCCAAAACCTACAAAGCGACAGTAATTAAGAATTGCAGTACAATTCAAGTTAGAAAAAAATAGAAAAAATGATCAATAAAAAGCTCAGAAGCAAATCCACACACATATGAAAATAGATATATTACATAGGTACCTTTGTAGATACATCATTAATATAGTTATTAATACTATTTATTTATTTATTAATATTATATTATTAATTATATTTCCTTGTCTTTTCCTTCTAGGTACATGAAAGGATTGCAGTTTCCCCTTCTCTTTGATGGTAGGTGTGAATCTGTGACTTATATTGGTCAAAAAAATGTGAGAACAAGTATGTTACTTCCTTGAAAAAGCTTCAAAAGCCAGTCACTAATTTGTGTTTCTCTTCCTCTTTCAAAGTAATTCTAGAAGCATATATCAGAACAGTGCTTCCATCAACATTGGCAACAGGGAGTGACTATGATGAGCAGGGTCCAAGTTGACTTGTCTCACACATATAGCATGAGCTGAGAAATAGACTATTACTATGTTATGTCATAGGCATTTTTGGATTATTTGTTACTACAGCATAACTGAGTTTATCTAATTGATGCAATAGGGACAGGATGGATATTTAATAAATTATTCTTGGTCAAGTGAGTATTCATTTAGAAAACAATGAAATGGGTTCCTTACCTGCAACATATATAAAAAACAATTCCATATCAATAAAAAATTAAAAACTTTAAAACTTTTAACAAAAATATAAGGTGACATATTTATGACACCAGACTTGGAATTATATCTTAAACCAAACACAAAAAGTCTTAGCCATAAAAGAAACATTGGAAAATTTGACATTAAAATTCATGTTGTAGATACAACACCAAAATATTGATGCATTAAAAGAACAAAATAATAAATTGGGTTTTCTCAAAGTTAAAAACTTCTACTTTATGAAAGAGAATAAAGACAAGCCATAGACTGGGAGAAAATATTTGCAAATCATCCACTTGATAAAGGACTTGTATCTATAACATATTTATAAATAACTCTCAAGATTCAATTATGAGAAAACAACATATACTGGGGGTGTATTATTTACATTAGCCAAGATATGGAAGCAACCTAAGGGTCTATGATGTGACATATATTAATTAATTAAATATGTATATATAAATATATAATTATAATATATATAAATATATTATATATTATAAAAAAGATGGATATATATATATAATAGAACATTACTCAGTTATGTAAGAATGAGATCTTGCCATTTATGACAACATGGCTGGACCAAGAGGGTATTATGCTAAGTGAAATAAGTCAGACAGAGAAAGCCAGATACCATATGATTTCAGTTATATGTGGAATCTAAGAAAACAAAACAAATGAACAACAACAAAAAAAAGCAGAAATAGATCCATAAATACAGAAAACAAACTGGTGGTTTCCAGAGAGGAGGGGCATAAGAGATGGAAAAAATGGATGAAGGGGAATGGGAGGTACAGGCTTCCAGTTATGAAGTGACTGAGTAAGTCACAGGGATGAAAGGCACAACATAGAGAATATAATCAATGGTATTGTAACCACGTTATACAGTGACAGACGGTAACTACAATTGTGGTGAACACAGTCCAACATAGGGAGCTGTTGAATCACTATGTTGTACACCTGAAACTAATGTAACATTGTGTGTCAACTATACATCAGTAAATAAATACAATAAACTAAGGAAATAACACAATTCAATTTTTTAAATGGGCAAAGATTTGAATAGACACTTTACCAAAGAAGATATCTGGATTGCAAAAATAAGACGTGAAAAAGTGCTCAGCATCATCAGTTATTATTATTAGCAGTTATTATTTGTTATTACAAGTTAAAACCAAATTGAGATGTCATTATACACCTGTTACAAAAGATAAAATAAAAAATTCAATCATACTAAGTGTTGGCAAGAATATGGAAACAACTGGAACTCTCATACACTGCTGATGGGAATGTAAAATGGTGGAATCACTTTGACAGTTTATCAGTCTTCTAAAGTTAAACACATCTACCATGTGATTCAGTGATTCCATTATTAAGTATCTGCCCAAGACTAACGAAAGCATATGTCCACAGAAAGACCTGTATTTGAATGTTAATAGCAGCTTTATTTGTAAGTGGTAAACTCTGGAAACAATACAAATGCATAAACATGCAAATAAACACACAAACTGTTATACTGATGTAGAATACTATTCAGTAATAAAAAGAAAAGTTATCAATATGTACAATATGGATGAATCTCAAATAATTATGCTGAGTGAAAGAACCTAGAATTCCACCCCCTAAGGCAGAGTATGTACTTTTTATTCCATTTACATAAAATTCTACAAAATGAAAACTAATACATAATGCCAGAGAATAGATCTGTGTCTGCCTGGAAGTGGAAGGAGGTGCAGGAAAGGATAGGAGGGAGAATTGCAAAGTTATAGGAGGAAACATTTGGGGGTAATGAATTATCTTAGTTGTGGTAATTTTTCACAGGAATACATAAGTCAAATTGTATCAAATTGTATACTTTAAGTATGGATTATTTTCTTTATGTCAATTATACCTCCAAACAGGTTTTTTAAAGTTAAATTTATCCAAAGAAATCAAATAAACGTGTTCACATGTTCCTTAGTAGTGATATCTAGTTCCCCCTCTGTCTGCAGAGCCACATGTGACCTTCCTGCTCCCTGGCACATGCTACTTCTGATTGCTCACCCTTTCTGGACATCATCCTCCTAATCAATTGCTACAGGCTATTTACTGATGGGGAGTCTCGATCCTTAAAGGAGTGAACAGTGAAGCCCAAGGTCCTCATCAGCACTCTCCTGGGTAACAGCCTCAAGAGGTAAACCTTCTCAGGTCAAACACACACTACGCAATAGTTAGCTCAGAGTAAGTCCGACTAGATGCTCCTGGAGATTTCAGGCTTCATGAGCAACTGAAATCAGAAGGTTCTGAAGATCTAAAATAGAATGCCATTGGTGGCATAGTATGAGGTATGCCTCTGCCAAGGCACTCCTGAGTTGGCAGAAGAGAAACACCTGTAAACCAAAAGAATGCATACATTTTGGTGTCCATATGATAAGGCAAAACTATGGACAAAGTGAAACAGATCATAAATCTCAAAAAGTTGTAAATTACTGGCCCCAGATATTAAAGCCAATGTTGCTAAAGCCAAGACAAAGAAGTTTAGGTCAATCTTGAAAATAGTGGGTGACTCTTTGGTTCTGCCCTCAGGAGTAGTGGCCCCTACTTACACTGTTTCCTGTCCCTACCTCTACTATATGTTATTAACAGACTTGAAAAGGATGTCAGAAGAAAGATCTGCTTGAGCTCTGTGGAAAATTTCATTTGGAGAGGAAAGGAAACAAAACTGACCTTCAAAATGATGGTGGGTGAAGGGGTAAAGCAACCTTTCTTTAAGAAAAAGTTGAGAATTAACTATAACACATGTTAGGAAGTTGTTGTCATGCTATAACTGGTGAGGAAAATAAAGTATCTAGTTCCATCGCTTCCACCTAAAAAATAAAGAAAAAAGTACAAGCAGCAATACAAGGGAGAAGATATACTTAACAGCTATGATCAGCAAAGGATTAAGGATTAGTGTATATTTAAAATAGAATCTTTCAACAATAAAAGACACAAAACTCAACAGATAAATGGTCAAAATACATAAACATGCATCTCATAAGAGAGGAAACATAAATGGCAAATTAGCATGTGATAAAAAGTTTAATCACATTAGTAATCTTGGAAACCAAGTTAAAACAACAATACAATGCCATTTTATACCTACTAGATTGGCAAAACAAAACAAATAAAAGCAAAAACAAAAACAAACAAATGAGAAGTCTGATAATAGCATATAGGCATAGATAGGAAACAACAGGAACTTTTCCACATTACTAGCTATAGTGTATTGACTCACTCACTGTGAAAAATTATTTGGAATTTTCTCAAGTTCAACATGGGCAAATTCACTCCTAAATGCATACCCTGGAGAACCCCTTGCATTTATGTGCCAGAAAATTTGCATAAAAATATCCATAGCAGGATTGATTACAATAGGAAAAAAAAAAAAGCCCACAAAACAACCCAGCAGGAGAATGGAATGATATATTCCTACAATGGAATAGTATATAACAGTGAAATAAATGAACTATATCCTCAACAACATAGATTCACTTTAGAAATCTAATTTTAGATTTTAGGACTAGTGAGTCAAAGAAGACTTAGTATGACATCACCTTTATACCTGAAAAGTCATGCAAAACTAAAAAATAAGTAGGAAAGGGACAAGAGCAGGGAAGAACAAAGTTTGACTCTATAGCATGGTAGTGTTTGTGGTTCTTAAGCAGGGTAGTGTATTTATGGATGCTCATTTTTACCATTTTAGTACAAGTAAAATGCAAAAATTAGATAAGAGGAAATATCAAAAATAGCAATAGCTAAGAATTTTCCATAATATAAAACAAATTCTTCAGATTAAAAACTGCACTCTCCAGAGACAGGAATAGAAGGCCAGCAAGCTGGTCATAATGGCAGGTGAGGAAATTGACAAACACTACTCAGTAGAAATTCAGGAGTATTTATCAGGAGTATTTACCAACAATTGAGAATTCCGTTGGTGCTGTGGATGAGATGCTGAAGACCATAATGTCTGTTTCTAGAAATGAGTTGTTGCTAAAGTTGGACCCTCTTGAATAAGCAAAAGTGGATTTAGTTTCTGCTTACACATTAAATTCATTGTTTTGGGTTTATTTGGCAACTCAGCAAGTTAATCTTAAGGAATATCCAGTAAAGCAGGAATTGGAAAGAATCAGAGTACACATGAATAGAATTAAGGAAACGACACACAAGAAAAAGGCTGGCAAGTTGGGTAGAGGTGCAGCTTCAAGATTTGTGAAAAATATCCTTTGGGAACCAAAACCTAAAAATGCATCCAAAGTTGCCAATAAAGGAAAAAATAAAAACTAAAAAAAATGCATTCCCCCAAAGTAATGCATTTATAAAAGTAAAAATAAGAAAGTAAATACACGCATATTATGAAATTTGTGATTTTTTAGAAGATTCCAGACAGAAAAGACAAATTTTCTAAAAGACACCTCTTCAGGGGCACCTGGGTGGCTCAGTCAGTTAGGCATTGGACTCTTGATTTTGGCTCAGGTCATGATCTCACCATTGGTGAGATCAAGCCCCATGTCAGGCCTGTCCTTGGAAATCTGTCTGTCTTTCTCTGCCCCTCCCCTGCTGGCATGCACATGCGCTCTCTCTCTCTCTCTCTCTCTCTAAAAAAAATAAATAACCTTAAAAAAAATCCTTGTGAAGGAGATGGTCATTTAAAAAGACACTCTTCAGACAGAGAACGAAAGATGTGGGGTGCCTGGCTGGCTTAAACAGTAGAGCATGAGACTCTTGATCTCAGGGGTGTGAGTTCAAGCCCTGTGTTGGGCATGGGGACTACTTAAAAATTAAAAATAAAAAAGACAAAAGATCAGATATACAGATATACAGAAAATAATGAAAAATAAAGTAGTAAATATGAAGGTAAATAGAAGGTAATTTTGACTATATAAAACAATAACTACAATAGCATGTGGACATTTTTAAAACTGAAAATTCACAATGGTAATAAATTACAACGATAAATAAGTTGAGAGTGAAATATTAAAGTTAAATGTTAAAAAACATTAAATGTTTTTTAATGTTTATTTATCTTTGTGAGAGCAGACAGAGTACAAGTGGGAGAGGGACAGAGATAGAGGGAGACACAGAATTCCAAACAGGCTCCAGGCTCCAAGTTGTCTGCACAGACGCGGGGCTCGAGCTCATGAACTGTGAGATCATGACCTGAACCAAAGTCAGAGGCTCAACCAACTGAGCCACTCAGGCACCCTAAGAGTGAGATATTAAAGTGTCCTAAGGTCCTTGAGCTCTCCAGGAGAATAATAGAAGTACTAACTTTAAACACTGATAAGTTAAGAATTCATGTAATAACTTCCATGGTAACCACTAAAAGACTAGAAATATTGTGTATAGCTTCTAAACTAGCCAAAGGAAACATGGATTGAATTTTTAAAAATTTAATCCAAAAGACAGCAAGAAATGAGAATAAAAGAAATGAGAGAGGCAAAGGTATTTACAAAAGATCTCTCTAAAATATTGGAGGTACAGAAATATTAGCAATAAAAGTGTGACTCAAAGTATGCCATGGAGACATTCATGAATAGAAAGCTAGTAGAGCTGTATTGCTATCAGTTAAACAGGCTTTAAGTCAAAAACTTTCCCAAATTATACAGAAAGCTATGCAACAATTCTCACTTCTTATATACTGAATATAGCCTCAAAATAAATACGGGGAAAAAAGTAACAGAACAAAAGAAAGAACTTCACAATCATAGTGGGAGACAACAAAATGATTTTTTTCAATTATTGAAAGAATAAGCAGACAAAAAATTAGTAAAGATACAGACTTCAACGAAAATAGTAATTGACCTAAGGGGTGTACATTGGATACTGCACAAAAGAAGTGTAAAATATACATTCTTTTCAAACATTCACAGAAATTATTTCAACTCATTTTAAAGGAATGAAACTACAGATTTTATTTATTTTTTTAACATTTATTTATTTTTGAGACAGACAGAGACACAGCATGAACGGGGGAGGGGCAGAGAGAGAGGGAGACACAGAATCGGAAGCAGGCTCCAGGCTCTAAGCCATCAGCCCAGAGCCCCACGCGGGGCTTGAACCCGCGGACCGCGAGATCGTGACCTGAGCTGAAGTCAGACGCTTAACCGACTGAGCCACCTAGGCGCCCCAACTATATATAGACTTTTATTTGCAGCTAAGCTAAAAATAAAATTTTTAAGAAGTAGAAAAAACAACTAAGTTTGGAAATTAAGATACATCTAATGTATTATTAAAAGAATTATAAACATAAAATATTTCAAATTGAGCAGTAACAAAAGTATAGGAAGCCAAAATGTGTGAGATGTCGCTAATTAAATACATATATTACATAAGATGAAGAACTGAAAATTGATGAACAAAGTATGTATCCTAAGAAGTTTTAAAGGTTCATCTGTATTTTAGGGCCACTATAATTCATTTACTTTGCCATAAAAGAACACACTGTTTGAATATACCAAAAATATAGTTACCTACTCTCTTTTAGGAAACATTTGGGATTTTCCAAGCTTTTACTGTTCTAATGTAGCTACAGACTTTACTATAAACATCTCTGCAGTGAAAGCTTGAGTTTCTTTTGGGTAAATATTTAAGAATAGAATTGTTGAAGTGTTGGGTTTGTGAACAAATGAAGTTGTTATTCTGATTTATATTCCAGCAGTAAGTAAAAAAGATATTCCACATCCTCTCCAACACTTAGGTTACTGGACTTAGTATCTGCCATTCAAGTGAATGTGAAATGTGATTGGGAAATGGCATCTCACTGTGGCTTTGAGTTGCATTTTCCCTTCACAGCTGGGGTTTAATATCTGTTTATCACCCATGATAACATGATAAACATGTGTTTATCAGCCACGGTTTTTCCTGTCCATGGTTTTTGCTCATTTTTCTATTGAGTAGTTTTTTTCCTTATAGTTCTTTTATATTCTTTAAAAATATTTTTTAGTTTATTTATTTATTTTGACAGAGAGAGAGAGAGAGAGAAGGGGGGGCAGAGGCGGGGGAAGAGGAGAGAATCCCAAGCAGTTTTCATGCTGTCAACACAGAGCCTGACTTGGGGCTTAATCTCATGAAACATGAGATCATGACCTGAGCTGAGATAATGACCAGAGCTAAGATCAAGAATGGAACCCTTAACTGACTGAGCCACCCAGGCACCCTTATTTCTTTTCTATTCTTGAGGTATAGTTGCTATAAATACTATCTCCTAGTTTGTAACGTGTTATTTTCTTTATTGTAATAAAATATACATAAAACCATTTTTGTGAAAAAAAGGTTTATGTATTTATTTTGAGAGAGACATAGAGACAGAGAGTGAGCGGTGTAAGGGTAGAGAAAGAAAGGCAGAATCCCAAGCAGGTTCCGTGCTGTCAGTGCAGAGCCAGACACAGGGCTCGAACTCACAAACTGTGAGATCATGACCTGAGCCAAGATCAAGAGTCAGACATTTAACCGTCTGAGCCACCCAGGCACCCCCATTACAACCATTTTTAAGTGTGCAATTCAGTAGCATTCCACACATTCACTCTGTTGTGCCAGCATCACCACCACTCATCTCCAGAACTTTTTCATTATCTCAGACTGAAATTCTGTACTCATTAAACAATAACTCCCCATTCCCTCCACCCCTCTGCCTCTCATAACCACTATTCTCCTTTCTTTCATTGTGAGTTTGTTTATAAGTTCACCTCATATGAGTGAATCATATAATATTTTTCCTTTTATATTTGGCTTATGTCACTTACCATGTTTTCAAGACTCATCCATATTGTACAGTAATATTCTATCATATGTATAGACCACATTTTATTTATCCATTCACCCATTGATAGCTATTTGGGTTGTTTTCCACATTCTAGCTATTTTGAATAATGCTGCCATGAACATTGGCATACAAATATCTGTTCAGGTCCTTGCTTTCTGTAATATGTTATATTTACTATAGTAAAAGTTTCTTTGATAAAAAAGATACTAATTTTATATAGTCTTGCTAAAAATCATTCCCTACACCAAGATCAAGAAGGTATTCTATGTTTTCTTTATGCAGCAATAAGAATGAAGTAATGTAATATGGTCATAAATTCCAGAATATTATATACAATATAATATCTCTTACAAAGTTAAAAGAAATTAAAATTATACTATTCTTTTAAAGGAATACATATATATGATAATATTTTAAAACATTGAATAAATTATTAAAAACAAGACTCAGGAGAGTGGTAGCCTGGGGAAGGGGTGGAGGCAGGGGGAGGGATTAGACTAGAAGGACAAAGAAAAGTGTATGTTAAAGGGATTGGCATGATGTTGTAAGATAATTTTTAAAAATCTAAAAAATTGTTGGAATTAATTATCATTTATAAGATTAGTAGATTAAAAAATCTATAAACAGAAATCAGGTTTTATACTGGCAACAAAGAAAATGGTATTTATTAAAAAAAACAGTGCAGTACAAAGATATGATGTACATAGGAAGATGTGCAAGATCTTTATAGAAAAATTATAAAATTTACTGAAAGACAATAAAAAGACTCTAAATAAATGGAAAGACATACTGTGGTCATGGACTAGAAAAATCATTATTTTAAAGGTGTCAGTTCTCTCCCAAACGATCTATAGACTTGAAGCAATTCTAGTCAAAACCTAAACAGACTGTCGGTGTCTATACAAATGCAGGACTAGAATAGCATATTCAATAGTGTATGGAAATTTATAGGGCCAATCATAGCCAAGATCTACCAAATATGAAAATGTATTATAAAGCTGTAAGTAAGACTGTATAGGATTACTGCTTAAGGAGTTAGTTATATGTTAGGAGTTGATGCAAAAAATACAAACTATTCAACCTCTATCTTATTTATATATGTTCCTTAATATTTCTTGATTTTTAATATGGCATTTGGCTATTTTACTATTTAATAATGATTAAATAAGTAAGATGAAAAGGTTTAATGGATATTAACTCAAAAGGAAGTTATGCTACAGGACTCTGTCCCTGTGTTTTTTATATTTAAGATTCTTAAACAACACAGAATAATGAAAGTCTTAGGTTTCAAAATCATCTCAATATTTTTTAAATTTGCATATACTATGCATTGTATAAAAATATTTTATAGGCATTATCATATTTAATCTTTATAGTAAACCTCTGAAATAGAGAATGTAATTTTGGGTGGAACAAGTTGGAACTCATTATTGCCTAAAGCCAGCAGAATTTAATGGACTGAATTAGTTTTAAAAGATGACTTATGCAAATATGGATGGACGGGATCTAGTTCAATGGCAATTTTTATGGAGTTGAAAAAGAGTCTTAATATGAGAAAAGATAATACTAAACAGAAATACAAATGTTTTAGTCTGTTTAATAGTAGCAAAATATACATTTCAAGGGAAGTGATGGCAAATTGTACTCTGCATTGGTCAGATAATACTAGGAATGCTGTGTTCAGTTCCAGGTACCATATTTTGAAAGACATGAATAAACTAGAGAACATCTTGGGGTGCCTGGGCGGCTCAGTCAGTTGAGCGTCCGACTTCAGCTCAGGTCATGATCTCACAGCTCGCGAGTTCGAGCCCCGCATTGGGCTCTGTGCTGACAGCTCGGAGCCTGGAGCATGCTTCCGATTCTGTGTCTCCCTCTCTCCCTCTCTGCCCCTAACCCAGTCGCATTCTTTTCTCTGTCTCTCTCAAAAATAAATATACATTAAAAAAATTTTAAAAAAACAACAACTAGAGAACATCTGCTGGGGAAAGACCGAGATGATTAAAAAATTAAAACTGTCATGAGAGGAATGGTTGAGATTATCCTGGAACATGTAAGCTTTCATCAAATATTTTAAAAAGCATCCTGTAAAAAGAGAAATAGAATTATTTAAAGTTGGCTCAGAGAATAGATATATGGCCAACAGATGAAAATTATAGGAATACATGTTTAAATTAAGTGAAGAACTTTTCTAATAATTCAAAATGTCCAACTTATCCTCAAGGTTTGGTATTGTGCGATTAAATTCCAGATAAGTGGCTATTTTTTTTGTTCTCATTTATTGAGGCATAATCTGCACAGAATAAAGTGCACTAATCTTAGGGTTTTGTGGGTTTTTTTTATTTTTATGTAGGTAAACCACCATCCAAATCAAGATACAATACATTTTCCAGAACCCAGAGATAAGAGCTGTGCTGTCATGGAACTTACAATCTAGTGAAGACAAACATTAGAGAAGTACAATAAAATTTGACAATGTGGAAGCTCTAAAGGTGCTCTGAGAGCATCTAGTGGAGCCTGACTGATCCAGGGGTAAGGTAAAGTATCTCAAGGATGTGACATCTAAACAGAGACTTTGGAGAAGAGGAGAAGTTAACCTAACAGAGGATGAGTTTGTTGGGGAGATTTTTGTAAGATGGGTACAGTATATGCAAAGTTCCACCCTTCAAAAAGCAAAAGAGAGCATAAAGTATTCAAGAAAGAGTCAACTCTGAAGGGAAACAGAATAAAAATTCAGATAAGCAAGCACCAAGCAACTGCATTATTTTCCTTTAGCTGATCCTAAAAAGCTTCTATCATCTTCATATAATATTGATGAGAAAGAAACCAATTGACTTGAACAAATAAAAGAATATGGTAGCTTTTCTTCTCTGAATTTCCAGAACCTTCTGTTTAGGCCAAAGTCCCCTTTCCTAACTCTGTCCTCTCAATTTCACCCCAGGCTTCCCATGCTTTATTTCTTACATCTTGTAGTACCTGATTTTTCCAGCTGCTTATTACATAAATATTTCTCTTGGGCTACTGTATGTTTTAGGTGAAAGACTTGATTCTTATGTCCTCAAGGATGAGAAAGAAGATGAAAGAAGCAACTGATACTTTGTTAGGAAACATCTTTATGGAATAAAAATTACTGAACTATATCATGTGTCCCAGTCCAGAAAAAAAAAGGGTCTCATCAAAGTGCTATTAACTATAAAATAAAAAAATGTCCTTATTAAGAAAAATACTAACAATTACTATAAATTAAAATTTCAAAATTTGGGGGTACTCATTTCAATTATATCCATACTTTTTGTGGCATGCCTTGATTATAATTTTCTATGAATTTTAATAACAGCTAAATTCATTGAAAGCTTATTCTGTTCTAAGATCTTTATATGTATTTATTTATGTAATTCTTACAACAACATATGAGGTAGCTACTATTATTATGACTATTTAACAGATGAGGAAATTGCCCACAGGCACATAGCTGGTAAGAAACAGAGTCTAACACAGGGAATCTGATTTCCGGATCTTCCAGCCCTAAAAGAGTGCTTGTTAATGATGATGATGAAAATATTGTAACTGTAGGAAACACCTGATTGGTAGAGAGGCTCAGTGTGCTTCACTGCCTCCCTCTTCACTTGGATCTAAAGCATCTTTCCAGCCCTCTCCCAACGCTGACCCACAAACCTGCTAAACTATTCTATGTACTAATTAGTGAGTCAGTAGTCTTTTCTATTCTTGTTGTAATGTAATGATAAAAGGATTAGGTTTGGAATCAGAGGCTTCCATATACCATTAGTTATATGACCCTGAGCAGGTTACGTAATTTCTCTGAGCCTCAGTTCCTCATTGCTAATAGGAAAATGAAGAGCATTGTAAATTATAAAGTACTGGGGGGGGGGGGATACTAAATTATTGACATGTGTATCAAAAACTCTTTAAGGGAGTTTTATTCCTGGATATAATGTCTTAACTCATAGGTGAATTTTTATAATAATATCAGGTGATACAGGTAACTGATACAAGAGTTAATTTGGGAACTGAGAGGATCTTTCTGCATCCTTTGAACAAACATCAAAAACAGGTGTCTAGTGTTCCCACTTAACTTCCATATAGTCATATACTTCCATATAATACTCAGGTTCACAAGTTAAAATATATGTATCTCCCATAATGAACATTTACCCTCCAATCTATTAGCAATCTACTAGCAGAATATTGGGAGATGCAAAGGACTAGGCTATTTGTGACTGCTTTGGTTTTGTACTGTCCTAACCAGACCTCTGAACAGTAAATTGTTCTGCATGCACATCCTAATGAGCACCAAGCTTCAAAGAGGTCCCACAGACATTTCAGCAAGAGGCTTTCATTTGGTACAAACCCCAGATTACTGCTGGAAGGCTGTTTTGTATTTTTGAATGGCTGGAAAATATACTACCTTTTAAAACTGTAATTAACTATTGTTTTCTTAAGCATAAGTCATTGAATTTGGTCATATGCCACCTCTGGATTTGTTGATATAAATTTGTATTTGGGAATATTAATAGCAAAATATAATATACAATCCTTGTCCACACAAATTGCAGTAAATTACAGTTCGCCAAATTGCCGTACAAAGAGGAAAATAGAAATGGTTGTGGATTTCATAAAGCAAACATAGTATTCCAAAAATAATTACAGAGTTGTCACCTTAAAATATACAATTGTTTCTCAAAAGTGATCAGTATTAAGTAAAGACACTTTTATCCACATTAGATATCATTGACTTCATAATTACAATCTCTTCCCCCCCATCTACTTTTTTGGTATTTATTTCAGAAAAGTTGGTTCTTTTTCTTTATTTTTCTGAGAAAAAAGGTAAAGTATAAAAACATTTATATGTGTACACAAATTTTATTTGGAAAAAATTATATGCCACTGATATTATATGATTCATTAACTAACAATATAATCCATTAAGTATGGAGAATTTGTTATATTTTAAGACACTATGAAACAAAGTCAGTTGTTTATTGGTTTTGTTTTGCTTTTGAAGCAATGCTCTCTTGAGCAAACTGAAGTTATTAGAAAACAGACCTTTTCAGCTTCCACTGTCCTATGAAAACTTTAGTTTTAAATAAATAAACTATTCTATATATATACAAAGCATATGTAAATGTTCACATAGTACACAAGTTTCTTATATATTAAGTTTATATTGAAAAAACAGAAACATCCATTTCTCAACATACAACTAAAAAACAAAAGAAAAAAAACAAAAAACAACTTTAAAATCTATGTTCAGTCCTGAATAACTGAATAAAAGATGGTGGAGAAATCTTGGAAGCCAACAAGTACACAAACATGGAAATTAAGAATTGTCCTCTAAAATAAAGTTGTAATCAAAATGTTTATCAATAAAAGTCTATGGGTCTCTATGTTTTAATGACTTTCAGAGCTAAGTAGAAGTGATTCAAGCTTGATTCCAAATTTTTAATAACCATTTTATACCATTATACAACCAAATTAAAAGTTCACCAAAAGCTGATGAATCCTATAGTATATTCGGTTGTTTTATGTAAGCTCAACTCAGAGGGGGAAAGTCACAAGGGGTTGATTTTTAATGCTAATTTTGATATCTAATGCTTACAATAAATTAAGTCAACCACGTTCTAAGTTCCGGACTGCCACACATGATCTAAAATGCTCTGTGGGGATAAAACACTTTAGAAGCTTATAATTCCCACAGAGTGTTTTGATTATTTTATACAAACTAAACTCAAACAGCAAAAAATTTCACAAGGGAAATTGTTGTGTGGTTTAAAGCCATATAATCTGTTTTCAACCCTTGTCTTTGCCTTCAGTTAAAGGCATACTCATTAACTTGAAACAATAAACTCAAACCTTAACATTTCTGGAAAGAATTCAATTCAGAACTTTGGCAGTATCGATGGTAAATATTACACACATGCCTAATGTGATCTTATACAGATACACAGGACATGTAGGTAACGTAGGCAATGCCAAAGTTTTAAATGAGCAACAGATATACTGTATATCATTGCCTTGTATATGGGTATTATCTCCTCACACACATATGCAAAACTCTGGCTTTCTCAGTACTGAATTGGAAGCTGTGGTTATAATTTAAACATCTATTTAGAGAATAAATGTAGAATAGAATTGAAATGGTATTAATTATATATCACATAAAGAAATGCTGATCAATAACAAATTAAAAAAAGAAAAAAAGGTTGGGCCATTCATAGACTAAATAGACTAAAAAATAACTATCCACTTGAGGTTTATAGTTAAAAAGGAATGACACAGGCTAAGTAAACAACCTCCTAACACCTTAGCTAAATGTGATGGAAATGGATTAGGCATTAACACAGGGAAAAGAGAAAAAAATGGATTTTTTAAATGAGTAATCATTTTATTTCTTTGTATAAAACTAACCTGAGTTAAATTTAGGTGGAAGAGATAGTAGGATGCAGCATTTTATAAAGAGAAGGAAATATTGTTGGAACAAGTAGAGAAAAAAAGAAAAGACCTAGAAGGCAGAGAGATTCAGGAAGGAAGAAACTATGTTCACAGGTCAGAACAGTCCACAGCTTGGCACATATTTCACTTATGAGTGTCTAAAACATAATCAGATAGTTTAACCCACTCAAACATAAAATAAGACCATGAACAGGCAAGAGAAAAACAGAATGTGGTGGTTCTAAACAATTTTTCAAAGTTACAATTCTCCCACACTAGCTATACATTTGTCTTTGTAATAGCAAGGCTGGAAATCACTAATCCATACAGAACTAGGCATTGTATATCTTTTGAAAAATTGTCACATATTCACTCTTTGTTTTAAAAGAGCGAACATAACAAAGTACTTCCATAACGAAGTAAAACCATGACAAAGAAAGTTCCATTTAATTACAAATAGGTTTGCCCAAGAGAAGCCATGACTCTATCTCCTCAAATTGAGGGATTATTTTCAAAATTTTACTGGAGTGTAAACAAAATATCTACTGCTGCCTCCATCCCCACCATTCTAGCCCCAACCCTAAACACTATGGATTTTGAGAATATTAGCAGAGTAACCTCTAGCTCTACCTATATTGTTCAAACCTGATATACCTTATATAAATATGTGCCATAAGTTGTAGTATCTATTCAAAGTCTTCTACCTGCTACTTCTATGCTATATTTTCATTTACTGACTCATTTAGTTGAAGGGGATTTACTGAGTTCCAGACACTGGCACTGTAAATAAGACATTCATGAATCCCAGCCTTGAGGAGTCAAGAGCCTAGCAGTGTATTTTGATAAGTTTCAATATAATATGGTAAATGCGAGGATATGGGAAATACAGATTATTATAGGAGCACTTAAGAGAAATACCCAATTGTTGTGGTATAAGATGGAGAGTCAAGATAGGCTTCCTGAAGGCTGAGATCTAGAGGTGCAGCTCCATCTAAGTAGGAGACAAGTGAAAATTAATTTCTAACTTATTTCCTATACCCTTGTAAAATTTTATCAGTTACTAAAGGACTTCATATATTCCTTTTGCTTAAGTCTTTTCATGGCACTTTCTGGTTTAAACCCTTGCTATTCTGGTCATTATCTCAATGTTTATCCATCTAAAGAAGTTTACCATTGTCCCTTGCATTTTTTTAAAATTAATATCTAACATTTATCAAATGCTTACTGAAGGCTGGGTATTAATTCTATGTGTTTTACCCATTTTATCTCAATAATCCTCTTGACAACTTTATGAGACAGGTATATTACTATGTTCATTTCACAAATGAGGAGTCTGAGGCTTAGAGTGTTTCAATAATTTACTCATGGTCAGCTAGCTGGTAAATTGTACAGCCAAGACTTGTATCAGGTCTCATTTGAATCTTCAGCCTGCGTTCTTGGCCACTATCATCTACTGCCTTCTTCCCTTTTGCTACTCCAAAGCCCAAGTTAACCCCATCTCCACCATGTATCCTCTTTCTGCAGAAGCTGAAGTGGAATACTTCCAGGCACAGGAAGAAAACAACACTTTTCAACTAAAACAATGTGAAAAAGCCCTATGATGCCATTACCCTAATACCCAAATCAGACAAAAATATTATAAGAAAATTAAAACTACAGACTAATATCTCCCATGCAGAAAGATGCAAAATCCTCTAATAATGTATAAAAAGAATTATTATACCATGACCAAGTGGGAGTTATTCCAGGCAGGTAAGGTTGGTTCAGCATTCAAAAATTCATGTAATCCATTACCTTAACAGGCTAAAGAAAAAAAAAATCACATGCTCATATCTCACATGCTTGTAGATGCAAAAAAAAAAAAAAAAGATTTAATAAAATCCCATTCAAACTAGGAATAGAGGGAACTTCCTCAACTTGATAAATAAAATCTACAACAAACAAACAAAATAAAATAAAATAAAAAATCCTGCTTCTAACATCATGCATAATAGTGAAAAATTAGAAGCTTTCCCACTAAGACCAAGAACAAGGCAAGGATGTCCCCTCTCACTTTTTTAACAGTACTAGAAATACTGGAAGTCCAAACTAATGTAATGAGAGAAGGAAAGGGGGAAAAAAAGGTATACAGATTAAGAAGAAAGAAATAAAACTGTGTTTGTTCACAGATGACATGGAAAATCCCAAAGAATCAACAAAAAACCTCCCGGAACTAATAAGTGATTATAACAAGGTGGCAAGATACAGAGTTAACATACCAAAATCATTCACTCCCCTATATCTGAGCAATGAGCAATTGGAATTTAAAATTAAAAACACCATACCATTAGCAGTCCCCAAAATGAAATACTTAGGTATAAATCTAACAAAATGCATTCAAGATATATATAAGGAAGACTACAAAGCTGTGATGAAAGAAATCAAAGAACTAAAATTTGGATAGATATTCCATATTCATGGATAGGAAGACTCAATATTGTCACAATGTGAATTCCTTCTAACTTGATAGATTAAATGCAATTCCAATAAAAATCCCAGCAAATTATTTTATGGATATCTGATTTATGACACCAAATAACCAACATAATATTGAAGGAGAAAAACAAAGTCAGAGGACTGACACTGTCATATTTCAAAACTTACTCAAAGCTATAGTAATCAGCACAGTATGATATTGATGAAAAATAGACAAACCAGTGGGACAGAATAGAGAGCTAAGAAACAGACCATCACAAATACTGTCAACTGATCTTTGACAAAGGACCTAAGGCAACAAAATGCAGGAAAAATTGTCTTTTTATTTTTATTTTTAATTTTTTTAATGTTTATTTATTTTTGAGAGAGACACACAGTGTGAGTGGAGGGGCAGAGAGAGAAGGAGACACAGAATCGAAAGCAGGCCCCAGGCTCTGAGCTGTCAGCACAGAGCCCGATGTGGGGCTTGACCCCACAAACCATGAGATCATGACCTGAGCTGAAGTCGGACACTCAACCGACTGAGTCACCGAAGCACCCCAAAACTGCCTTTTTAACAAATGGTGCTGAACCACTGGACAACCACATGCAAAAAAATGAACTTAGACACAGACTTTACACCTGTCACAAAAATTAACTAAAAATGGAAGATAGATCTACATGCAAAATGCAAAAATATAAAACTCCTAGAAGATAATATAGAAGAAAATCTAGATGACCTTGGGTGTGTTGATGACTTTTTAGATACAGCCCCAAAGGCAGGGAGAGAAATAATTAATCAGCTAGACTTCATTAAAATTAAAAACTTCTCTATGAGAGACACTGTTAGGAACATGAAAAGACAAACCACAATATGGGAAGAAATACTTGTAAATGATATGTCTGATAATTAACTGATATGAAAATATACAAAAAACTTAAAACTCAACAATAAGAAAAGAAAAACTATTTTAAAATGAGCCAAAGAGCTTAACAGAACCCATACCAAAGAACAAAAATAGATACCAAATAAGCATATGAAAAGATACTCTGGTCGCCTTGGTGGCTCAGTTGGCCAACTTGGGTTAGATTAACGATCTCATGGTTTGTGGGTTCAAGCCCTGCATCAGGCTCCATGCTGACAGCACAGAGCCTGCTTGGAATTCTCTCTCCCTCTCTCTCTGCCCCTCCCCAGCTCATTCTCTCTCTGTGTCAAAATAAATAAATAAACTTAAAAAAAGATATGCCACATCATACATCATCGAGGCAATGAAGTACCACTACACACCTATTAAAATGGCCAAAATCCCAAACACTGGCAACACCAAATGCTGGTGAGGATGTGGAGCAACAGGAATTTGCATTCATTGCTGGTAGGAATGCAAAATAGAACAGCCACTTTGCAAGACAGCTTGGTAGTTTCTTACAAAATTAAATATGCTCTCTTACTATACATCCCAGCAATGTGCTTCTTGGTATTTACCCAAATAGGTTGAAAAAATTACGTACACACAAAAGCCTGCATACAGCTATTTATAGAAGTTTTATTCATAATTGTCAAAATTTGAAAGTAACCAAAATGGCCTTCAGTAGGTGAATGGATAAATGAACTGGCATATCCATACAATGGAATATTTCAACACTAGAAAGAAATGAGCTATTAAGCCATGAAAAGGCATGGAAGAATCTTAAATGTATACTACTAAGTGCATAAAGCCATTCTGATACATACTGTATGATTCCAATTATATGATATCCTAGAAAAGGCAAAAATATGGAGACTCCAAGATCAGTGTTTGCCAAAGGACGAGGGGCAGAGGGTATAATAGGCAGAGCACAGGGGATTTTTAGGAAATATTTTGAAACAGTTCTGAAATATACTACAGTGGTGGATACATGTCATTGTACATTTGTTAAAACCTGAAAATGTACAACTCAAGACTGAGCTCTAATGAGAACTATGGACTTTGGGTGACAATGATGTGTCCATGTAGATTCACCAGTTATAGCAAACACACCACTCTGGTGTGGTACATTGAGTGTTGGGGAAGCTGTGAATGTATGGGGATGGGAGCACATGAAAACTTTGTACGTTCTGCTTAATTTTGCTGTGAACCTAAAACTGCTCTAAAAAATAAAATCTATTTTTTTTAAAGATAAACTCCTGAGAGCCTCAGCCTTACTTACAGTGCTGCCCAGAGAGCGCTGAGCCCTCATCCATCCACTGCCACCCACTCTGAACACAAAACATGTGGTCATGGATAAAAATGAGCTGGGGCAGGGGCCAAACTGACCGAGCAAGCTAAACAATATGATTACATGACAGCCTTCATGAGATCTGTAACTGAGCAAGGAGCTGAATTATCCATTGAGGAGAGGAGTCTGATCTCAGTTGCTTATAAAAATGTTGTAGGAGCCCATAAGTCTTCACAGAGGATCGTCTCAAGTATCGAGCAAAAGATGTAAAATGCTGAGAAACAACAACAGATGGATGGAGAATACAGAGAGAAAACGGAGACCCAGCTAAGAGATATCTGCAATGATCTACTCTCTCTTTTGGAAGAGTGTTTGATCCCCAGTGCTTCACAAGTAGAAAGCAAAGACTTCTATTTGAAAATGAAAGGAGGGGCGCCTGGTGGCTCAGTCAATTAAGTGTCCGTCAGACTTCAGCTCAGGTCATGATTTCATGGTTCCTGGGTTCGAGCCCTGCATCGGGCTCTGTGCTGACAGCTCAGAACCTGGAGCCTGCTTCAGATTCTATGTCTCCCTCTCTCTGCCCCTCCCCTGCTCATGCTCTTTCTCAGTCTCTCAAAAATAAATAAACATTAATTTTTTTTTTTTAATGGAAGGAGACTCCTAGCATTACTTGCCTGGGGTTGCTGCTGGTGATAGAAAGGGATTGTGGCTCAGTCACAACAAGCATACCAAGAAGCTTTTGAAATCAGCAAAAAGGAAATGCAACCAGAGCATCCTATCAGATTGAGTCAGGCCCTTAACTTCTCTGTCTTCTATTTGGAGATTCTGAACTCCCCAGAGAAATCCTGCTCTCTTGTAAATACAGCTTTTGATGAAGCCATTGCTGAACTTGGTACATTAAGTGACGAGTCATAAAAAAAGATGGAATGCTAATAATGTAATTACTGAGACACAACTTGACATTGTGGACATCAGATACCCAAGGAGATGAAGCTGAAGCAGGAGGAGGAAGGGAAACTCACCAGCCTTCTGACTTTTGCCTGCCTCATTCTAAAATTTACACAGTGGACCATTTGTCACCCATGCTGTCCCACAAATAATTTTTTGTTTACAATTTATGACAGGTTTATGCTACTTCTTTTTAAATTTCCATTTTTCTCATGTGGTTTTTATGTTTACCATCAGGGGAGTAGAGCCAGTTAATATTTAGGGAGTTATCTGTTTTCATCTTGAGTTGGCAAATATAGGGATGTGGAATTTTTATACTAGTTATAAACGTTTGGCATAATACTTGGTACATTGTGGTCTCACAAAGGCCAGTGTTAAAACTGCTACCATGTCTCAGTGGAGAAAACTGCCTACATACTGGTTTATCCTGGTGGGGAATAAAAGGAATAATTGGCTCCATGGGGTGCCTAGGTAGCTCAGTCAGTTGAGGGTCTGACTTCAGCTCAGGTCATGATCTCGCGGTTCGTGAGTTTGAGCCTCACGCCGAACTCTGTGCTGACAGCTCAGACTGGAGCCTGCTTTGGATTCTGTGTTTTCCTCTCTCTCTGCGCCTTCCCTGCCCATTCTCTCTCTCTCTCTCTCTCTCTCTCTCTCTCTCTCTCTCTCTCTCAATAATAAACATTAAAAAAATTAAAAAAGTAAAAAAAGTAAAAGAAAAAAAAAGGAATAATTGTTTCCAGACACAGTTATAGTTATTGTGGGTACTTTAAGGTTTGGAGCACTTACAAGGCTGTCGTAGAAATGGGTATCCCCTGGATTTTATATGTTGAACCATGTGTAACTGTGGAATACTCATTCTCAGTGTACACACCTTGGACTATAGTTGCAGAAGTGTTCCTTTAGTCGCAGACCAATTTACTCTAGATAAAGGCAGAAACAGTTCATATTCCATTATTTGTAAAGTTACTGCTGTTTGCTTTTGTTATATTTGCTATACTCATTTTATTTGTACATAAATGTTTTAGGCAACCTAAGAACAAATGTACAATAAAGATGCAGTAAAAATAAATTGCTTAATTCCATTACTTTATGTATTTCAAGAACAGCAGCAAAACAAAAATCCCATGTATTTACTTTTTTAGGATTTTTTTTTTTTTGCTTTTGTGATTTCTTTTTGTGGGGGGGGGAGGCAGGAATACTTGCCTAACATGCATGTGCTGTAAAAACAGTTAACAGGGAAATAACTGAGATGATGGCTAGGTTTGTTTAATGTCCTATGAAATTTTCATGAACAATCTAAGTTGTTAAGAACAAGTGTGTTAAGTTCATGTAAGTGGAATAAAAGTTTTATGAGTGGACTTTTCAACTACTTTCTCTATACCATTTCATGCCAATTAGTCTTTGGTTCTGAAACTTCTCTAAAGGAAATTGTTGGAAATTTTTGGAAATTCTTTCCTTATTTCCTCTTGGCAGCAAATGGGCTTTTACCAGGTTTAATACAAAGTTTATCATAACAACCACAGCAAGGTATAAACTCCTCAGGACAAAGAGAAGAGGAAAGGAAACAAAGTTTTGAAAGATGGAAAAAAGATGGAACAAATAGCGACTGACTCAGTATGGCAGAGAAAGGTGAAGCCCAACTACATGGAAAGAGAGATGCCAAGGAAAAGTAAGCACGTTTGTTCTGCTAAACTCTAGAAAGATTCAGGAATTAGAGGTACCAGGTGACTTTGAAGACTATAGGGCAAGGTAGCGTGAGCACAAGAGGATGGATTTTTGAGTCTGTAATGGGAGTATTCAGAGTTTAGTTGTCCGCCCCTAGCCTATATCCCCAGTCCACCAAGACAAAATAGGACATTACTTTAGGTGGAGATTGACTCAGAAAGGCTCTGGTTTGGGGGACACTATGAGAAAGACATGCAACCCAGGATACAGAAAATCTTCAACAAAAGAAAGTATCCCCAGGGTAGAGATGAAGACAGATCCCAAGAAAACTATGGTATAGTAGACTTAGAAAGCAGTCAGTTAGTTATATTGGATCAGCAAGATGGAAAATCTAGGAGGGATGTTTCCAAGGGAAAAAAGTGGAACTCATCTATTACCAATGAGATCTGACAGTAAGAAGAGAAGCTTTAGTGCTTAGAAAGAAAGCTTGGGCTGAATGAGCAACATGTACATGGAAAACTAGACAAAAATAAACAACATGATAGTTAACTTTGGGAAAAACAGTGAGCGTTTTTAGTGGTTTTTTTTTTTTTTTAAGAGAGAGAGAGCACGAGTGGGAAGAGGGGCAGTGAGAGAGGTGAGAAAGAATCCTAAGTAGGCTCCACACTGTCGGCATGGAGCCCAATATGGGGCTCGATCTCACAACTATGAGATCCTGACCTGAGCCGAAACCAAGGGTCAGAGGCTTAACTGACTGAACCTCCCAGGTGCCCCAGTGCAACTTTATTTTTAAACAGGCATTCAAAAACTTAATACTCTCAGATGAAAGTTATTTTGTTTAAAGTAGTCACTTTGAGATTTAGTCCCTGTTCAACACTGCTGCCATTTTTAGTACTATACAACCTATAATACATTCTTTGGTATAGCTGCAGTAATAATGAATTTTCTTCCTATGAAAATGAAATTTATTTTGCAAATCAGTAGTTATTAGTCACCAAATCTAGTACCAGGGCAAGTGAGTCAGCAGAGTAATATTTCTACTGTTTTGTAGCTTAAATAGTTTTTAATAAAATTCCTGAAAAGGAGCTCCTCAGAGTTTTTTAAATGTAGTAACTTTAAACCTACTACTGTTTTGATATTGTTGTAGTCCTTACTTATTTTTATATATCATTTTAGGAATGTTTGTTTGGTTTTAGTCTCAAATCCCACCCTCTCCCTACATTTTTCAGTACTTTGTAAAATGAAGACACATGATGGGCACTCAACCAATGTCTATAATGTTGAAACTTCTCTGCCTTTCTTTCTGTAGGAGGCAACCAGCAATCAGAAAGAAACATAATAAAAACCACCTGGGTAACTCCAACCAACTCAGAACCTCTAGATTGAAATTAGTGGTTCCATTTCCATCAAAAAATTCTTTTTTGTTTGTTTCTTTTCTTCCATTTTTAGAAGCAAAGACATCCATTCAAATACCTGGTAAAAATTTCTAGACAGGTCTGGGTTTCCAGTTCCAGAAAACTAAGATAGAGTTGCTGGAATATTATGCCCAGATTCTCTTGGCTTTACCTCCTGTACAAATAAATCCATCCACTGATGTGCTTGGCAAGGTAACAAAAACAGCCGCAGGGGAGGCAAAACCCATCCTGGCACAGGCTCTGCGTTGATTCCCTTTGTCAAGGACTCTCCTCTTTCTAGCATGTGGACCCTCCTAGGTTGACAGGAAGAGGCCAGGCAGCAATGGGTGGAGGGAGAGGAGAGTCAAGCACACTGACCCTTGATTGAGCTCTGCTCCCAGCTGTCCCCAACTTCTGAAATATGGTAACCTTTTCCACACTTGCCCTGGAGATTCCCATAGGAACAGTAGAGTTCCTGAGCCACAGTCCTACAAATGGGAAGAGATGTTACAGGTTCAAATAACCCAGAGATGGGAGGAAAAGAGGAAGGGAAGAGAGAAGAAAAAGAGGTCAAGGAAAAAAAGAATCGACTGGGAGTGATAAAAGAGACTACAAGGACAGATATGAGAAGATCAGATAACTAGAAATTAGGTTTTTTGGGTTTTTTTTTCCATTGGGAAAATAGAGAAAGGGAAAGGAAATAGCAATAAAAAATGTCTGAAAATTCAGGTGAATTCTGCCAGTCACAGGAGGATTCTTCCAACTGTCTTTTATCCTCAGCTACTCTCAAGGTAATGTGCCATACCTGTGCCTAGGTTAGGGCTTAAGAGCATAGACTTTGGAGCCAGATTTCTCTAGATCTACCACTGTCTAGGTATATGACAATTATTTCACTTCTATGTTTATAAGTTTGCTCATCTGAAAAATGGAGATGATTACAGTGCCTACCATATGGGATTACTGTGAAAATTAAATATGTTAATGCATATAATAAAAGAGTGTTGCATAGTATATGACATATAGTGTACACTCAAATTTTACTTGTTATATTTTGATGGTACCAATGAATAGCTTCTGACAATTAAGTCACTTGGTGGAGGTAACCCAATTCACCACACATATTCATTTATTTATAAGTTTTCATTACAAGTATTCATTAAAAGGATTGCTCATACTTTTCTGATCTTGAAATACCTATGTTTACCTCCTTATCTCAACCTATCAAAACGTAGCATTCTTCAAGCACCTGTCAGTTTCACAACACTTATGCCAACCTCCCCCATGACAACCATTCTTGATGTCACCTGTGAACTCTTAACAACATTTAACATTTGTAAGTTTGGCACTTAGCGGCTCATATACCAGCATAATCTACATAGTGTCTTCTAAAGCTAGATGGATGGATAGTAATAGTTACAGATTAGCTTCTCATAGCCTTCCTTGTATTAGGAAGGGAAAAAGAGGATGGTCAAAGAATATGCGTAGAGACATCACAGAAAAGTATTTCTTATGTCTTTGTCCACTACAAATTATGCAGGTCTCCAGTGCTGAAAGACCCTCCCTTTTATGAGAATCTCTTGAAGGACGAAGTCTCCTTGAATGGTAGTGGGAAGGAATAAGTGATATGGTATGAGTTGCAAAGGGAGGCAGAAATATCCAGAATAACTCAACTATATCCTCAGTCCATAATTATAACTGTTAAAAGATGTCACCAAATGGGCTTTGAAGTCAGAAAAGGGATTCTTCCTTGGCCTTCTATTTATTTACTGTGCAATTCTGGAATATTTATGAAGCTATATGAGGTTCACTTTCCTCATCTGGAAAATTAGGGAAACAATGTCTTCATTATAAGATAGCTGTAATATTTAAAGAACTTACTATGATGCCAGAGGCACCTGGGTGGCTCAGTTGGTTAAGTGTCCAACTCTTGATTCTGGTTCAGGTCATGATCTCATGGTTGGTAAGATGGAGCCTTGCACTGGGCTCTGTGCTGACAGCGCGCAGTCTGCTTGGAATTCTTTCTCTCCTTCTCTCTCTGCCCCTCCCCCACTCACACATGTCTCTCTCTCTCTCTCTCTCTCTCTCTCTCAAAACAAATAAAAATAAACTTAAAAAATAAAAGAGCTTACTACAGTGCCTGGTCAAGTATGCATTCTACAAATGTCATTTCCTTTTCTCTTCCCAAGAATCAGTGGAGGCAGAAAACACCAAAGCATTCTTGAACCAAGTAATTCCAACTAGTCTACTGCCAGTCAGTTTTTCACAGTGTGTCTTTGTAAATTTGAAGCGCCCCAAGAGTCACATTAGTCATAGCTGTGACTAAATTAGATACTCTTCTGAAAGATCATGGTCTCAGGAGCATATTATCTCAGCAGGCAGAATTAAAAACCACATCCACAGTAAGTTGGAGGAATAAAAGAAATAGGTCACAAATAGTTTTGTTTTGTTTTGTTTTGTTTTAATCCACTGTCATAGTTTGTTTGCTTACATGCTTTTTAATTGTTTTCCAGGCCTTCACATGACTTTGGTCAATTTTCACCTGTTCCTATAATGGAAGGGAAATAAAGAATTCAAAGTTGTAAAGTATTTTTTTAATGGGAAATTCTTTCTGAACTGAGATTTATTTCTCATATCATATACTGGAAGATACTTGTGAACTAGAGGAACAGAAGAAACCCTTTAAATACAGTGTTAATGCTTCCTGTACTATTCACTATAACTCTGTCAGAAAGGCAATCCTTTATTGCCCCCAAATGAAGGTGGTATGTATATGGTCTTTTCTATCTGTAGATGGACAAAATTAATACTTATGGTCAAACTCAGAGAAAACTGTCATTAATAAAACTAGTAAGATTCAAAATATGTGAAAGTCACTGCATGGCTTGCATGGCCTAGAATCAGACTGACAAGCATGACCCCTATAGCCAGAGTAGACAGCGTGAGCAGAATAAAACACAGTGAAGTGACTGAGACTGTGACCAGGCAGAGGTCCCTTACAGGGGACTTGTGATCTATGTTATGGGGTATGTATCTAAAAAACATACAACCTTGCCAGCAGAAGGGAGTGAAAAGGGCCCTGCAAACATAATTCATAAAGGTATAGATACAGAGAAAAATGAAAGAAGCATAGTAAATGCAGGCCAGAAACAAGAACAGCCACCATAAATGCTGCAGGAACAGAGAAGATTCACAGAAGTGTTGCCCCTATAGGAAGAGAACCTTTATTCATTCATTCATTCATTCATTCATTCATTCATACAACAAATATGTATTGAGCACCAACCATGTGTTAGATAAATAAGGTTACAAAAATGAAAAAAAAACAATCCTTGCCTATAAGGAATACAGTGAGGAAAGAAACACATCTAGTTAGCATTAGGAGGAAGGAACTCTGGGAATGCCCGGGAGTATGTTATATTTTTCCAGAAACTAGATGTCTAAGGACTTTTCTTAGCAGACAAAAAAGTGGTGGGTTCTAGCAAGAAGGAACAATATGTTCAAAGTTTCAAAAATTTAAAAAAGTAATCAATTTTAGGGGAACCTAAATTGGCACATAATGGCTAGAATATGATATGCAATGGAAGCTATAGTAGATAATAAAGCTAGACTGAAACATAAAGGTTACAATCTGAAGAGCTTTGAATGTCAAGCAAAGAAGTTTAGGTTTTAGTTTTTATAGCTATTGAGGAACAATTAAAATTTTCAAGCAGAGGAGTAACAACATCAGATTTTCAGGGTAGAAATGTCATTCTGGTAGAAGTGGAGATAAAGAAGGACAAGGACAGCAGGGAGGTTACAACAATAGTATAGGGATGTTAAGTATAGGGATGTCAAGAGCTGAACCCAATAAAAAGTAGAGGGATGAAAATGAAAAGAAGGAAAGTTTTAAGCAGCAGAATTGGTAGTGTGTTTGCGCAAAGGAGAGTGAAGGATCTAAACAAAGTCCATATTTCAGGCATGGGCAACTGGTGGTACCTGGGGCTGTTCACCAAAGTAGGACATACTGGAGAAAGAGCAGGTTTCAGGAAAGACAATGAATTAGTTTAATTTTCAGTACACTATATTTACATGCTTTTGTGACAACTAAGTGGAAAGAACACATAATTAGGTCTATGCAGAAAGAAATCTACATGACATAGAGGGGTAGGAATTGAAATCAGCCAGATAATGAAGATACTAAGAATTGAAAAGAGGATGGACCTACCTGTACTAAAGTCAGAGTTCTTATTAAAAATGAAACAAAACAAAAAGAATGAACAAAAACAAAATTCACTAAGTATGCTCTGACTAGATAACACTGATGGAGGACTTAATAAAAGATATTAGGTGAAGTATTCTCAAGGCTAAGGAATAAAGCCTGCCAGTTTCTCCATCAAACCCCACCAACACCAGGAACTTGACTTCACTGAAATCACTGAAATCAGCCAGTGATATTCATGTCTGATAAATCCTACAAATACAGGAAAATTATCACCACTCCTGCTCCTACCACCTTCACCAGAAAAACCGTAAGCTTCATTTACAGCATCTCACTCAAAAGCCTAAGTCAAAGGTAACTTAAGTGCAAGGGAAATTTGGAATTTAAGTTATGATATATCCCTTAGGGAAGAGGAAAAAAGGGGGGCTCAAACTAGACCAAAGTGAACAACAGAACAAATGGATCAGAGAGGAAAAAAAAGGGATTGTACTTTTGAGACAGAAAGAGATTTTTAACTCTATGGAGGGGGTTAGTGAACATAATAATAAAAACAATCTATTCAATCTATTCAATATGACTTGATCTAATCAAATCTATTTTATCAATTATTATATACCACACACTCTATATACACTATTTCTAAGCTTCATAAAAATGCTTTATGGCAGATGCTACTATCTCCATGTTATAAATGACAAAAGAAGAATCACCGAAGTGAAACAACCATTATCACAGAGCTAGTAAATGGCTAAGCCAAGACTTGAGTGTAAGTCAGTCTGATTTATTACCCCCTCTATGCTCTTCTGTCAGAATGCTATCTACATAGAATACCTGTAGTTAGGTAAACATTTATATATGAGTAGTGTCATAAATTTATTTACACTTTAACTGTAAATTTTAGGGTTTTTTTTTCCTAAACAATTACTTTGATTCTATAAACCACAGTCAGCGACATCTGTCTTGGATACTACCGTAAAAAAGTGTCTAAGCCCAAGTGAATGCCAATGAACAAGAAATCAAGAAATGTTTCCATTCAGAGATGGCCACAGGGTAGACAATGTCACACAAGTGACTCTAGACATGGAGGTACATGGAGATTTGGCCTAGGAAGGCTACAGAACTACATCCTCCTATGAATGGGAACATTGAACCAGGCCATCATCCCACTCTTTTGTACTCCTATAACAAAGAAGATTTTTCCTGACCAAGGAAGGCCCTTCTGATAATACACAATAAAATGGTCCTGCCATTTTTAAAACTTCCAACAAGTTTATCATCAGAATATATTTTTACCTTCTGAACCTGCATTAGTTTTTTTCTGCCAAAGAGTTAAAAGATATGCTTCTGTGTTCTGGCTGAAATATAATTTTGAGAAGGTTTATGAAAGGTCATGAGAGTAAATCCACATGTGGGAGAATATGAAGGCAGCAAGATAATTCCCTGGTCTGATTCTGCCACATTTAAATTTTTCTAATCATCCTTGAAGATTTCAATAATGTGGACTTATTTCTGTATAATGTGTGTGTGGTAAAAATGATTCAGTTCACATGAACAACCTTTTCTTTATTATCAAAATAAAAGCATACTTGATGTGCCTCTATGTTTATTGCAACATTATTTACAATAGCCAAATTATGGAAACAGCCCAAGTTTCCATCAACTGAAGAATGGATAAGGAGGATGTGGTATATACATACAATGGAATATTATTCAGTCATAAAAAAGAATGAAATCTAGCCATTTGCATAGATCTAAAGAGTATAATGCTATGTGAAATAAGCCAGTCAGAGAAAGACAACTGATTTCACTCATATGTGGAATTTAAGAAACAAAGCAAAGGAACAAAGGGGAAAAAAAGAGACAAACAAAAAAAACAGCCTCTTACCTATAGGGAAAAACAGATGGTTACCAGAGGAGAGGTGGGAGGGGGGATGGGTAAAATAGGGGAAGGGGATTAAGAGTACACTTATCTTGATGAACACTGAGTAATGTATGGGACTATTGAATCATTATATTGTACAACCAAAACTAATATAACACTATATGTTAGCTACACTGGAATTAAATTTTTTTTAGAAAATAAAAAGGCATACTGGAGTGATATATTTAAAAGTTAAATTGGATCATGTGACACCCTGCTTAAATCCCTTTCATTGCTTGTGTAAGAGAATCCAAACTCTTTGCCACAATGAAAAAGGCCCTACATGCTCTGACTCCTGCCAAACTCTCTAACCTCTTCTGGCATCACACCATGCTTTAGCTCTACAGGTCTCCTTTTGATTTCTCAAAAGCACCAAGCCCTTCCCCACTCTAGGCTTTTACATTTATTTTCTCTCTACTTAGAGTGCTCTTAGCCACCTCTCTGCATGACTGCCTTTTTCTCAGCCTTTGGGATTCATCTCAGATGCTGCCTGCTCAAAAGGCCCTTCCTTTATCACCCTATCCCTAATGTTCTACTCCCTGTCTTCAACATCGCCTAAACTCTCCGCTACTTAGACATTTCAACAATAATACCTGGACATTTCTCCTGAAGTACTTATCTCAATAGATTTATTTGTGTATTTATCTGTTTATCACCTCTCTCACCCAACAGAATACAGATCCATGACAACAGGGATATCACATATTTGCACTGTTGCATCCTCAGTACACCTGGCAAGTAGCAGTCACTCAATAAATGTTCACTAATGGAATAAATGAAGCAATGAAAGAAAAGAATCAGTGTGGTTTGTGCTATGCACCCTTCCTTAAAGTTGTATAGCTTTTTATTCTATGCCACAGCTTATTATCCTAGTCACAGCTAATAAATGTTCTTATACTTCCTGGTTGGTTTTTAAGCCCTGTTTCTTCTATCAGTAAGAACATCAGGGGCGCCTGGGTGGCGCAGTCGGTTAAGCGTCCGACTTCAGCCAGGTCATGATCTCGCGGTCCATGAGTTCGAGCCCCGCGTCGGGCTCTGGGCTGATGGCTCAGAGCCTGGAGCCTGTTTCCGATTCTGTGTCTCCCTCTCTCTCTGCCCCTCCCCTGTTCATGCTCTGTCTCTCTCTGTCCCAAAAAATAAATAAACGTTGAAAAAAAAAATTAAAAAAAAAAAACATCTATCCTGGTTTGACTCTTTTCCTCAAGGCTTGCAACTCAAAAGCTACTGAATCCCTATTCCACCCTCAGCTGTTTGGAGAACTTGGGAATTTATTCTATGGTCTACCCTTTGTGCCAGCTAGAATTTAATGCACTCTGTGATGTGATCTGTTACTTCAACGTGGCCATTGTTAGTCACTGGCAAGGCAGTAAGACTTCCCCAAATTCATTTCATATGTAGCCTTGGTGCCAAAAAAAATGTCTCAGGAGTGCTGAGGAATTATTTCAGAGGCTCCTTAAAGCCACAGATTTGGGAGTACCTTGCTTATTTATTCTGAATAAATTAGTTCCTTGGGATATGAAATCATCTAACAATGAAAATACAGATTTATTCATACAGGTAAGGATTTTTCTTTTCAATAGCTGGGCAAGAAATTCCTTTTCATAAGTCCTACTCCCTTAAAAATTAACCACTGTGCCCACAATACCAACTATGAAAATTCCCATCAGGTAATTATAGCTTTAAAAAAATCTCAAATGTTATGAGGGAGAAGCTAAACTAAAGAGTGCAGAGCAGAGAATACAGAGCAGAGCATTCTTGTGCATGTGCTTAATGGCACTTAGAGGCATGGCTTTTCATGTAGTATAAAGCTTATTTTCAAAATAATTTCCTTAATTGTACTTCTACTTGAAGGGACAAATTATATTTGATAAATGATCTTCTTGTGCAAAACATCCCAGGATAGGTATTCAATATCATATAGCACTCACTCTCATGGTATCCACTCTTTACAAAATAGACTAAAACAGTATTTGAAAGAAACACCTCCTCATCATGGCTGAGAGTGATTTTAAAATGGCTATCAGACAACCAAAATCTGTTCTTTCTAAAGAAACTCAGTGTTTGCTATGTAAGATAAACATTCAAAGTTGCTAATCATAAGATACATATTCTTCAGGTACATAAAATCCTCACTTTTTACTTAAGTATGTTTGTAATGGATAACAAGTGTTGTATACTTTACGATTAAAATATACAATAATGATTTCCAGCACTGTCACATCAAAACATCTCTGTCCTTAGTCTAGCTACTGTGAAAACGCAACATATATCTAGCCTAAAAACTAAAAATCACTTAAGGCCTTTTGTTCCTCAACCCCCACATGTCCCCAATCATTTACTGACCCCTTAATATTCCAAATGCAGTTGCAATTCACAGCAGTGTGTGTGCATGTGTGTGCGCGCGCGTGTGTGTGTGTGTGTGTGTGTGTGTGTGTGTGGTGTCTGGCTGGATAATGATGAGCTAAGCTTAATTACATCATTAGGCAGGAGGCCGCAGATCTCCTGCTGCCTTAAGGGACTGATTGGAATTTAAAAATATTATTTTCACTTAGTGGAATTTAAATTAAATAAATAAATTCCATTAAAAGAGAACCATGGTACATTTGCTGTTGATTTTTGTCCGTTTACAATTGTGCTAGAGGCTGAGGTACCCAAAGCGGTATACAGTTATCGTCTTACAAACTCCTAATTACACCCTTTAAAATATAACTGACAAGACTTTTTCTGTTGTGCCAGAATAAACTTATTTTTTAAAGTATCTTCCTTTTATTTCACTTCTAATATATTTCCCTAACATTATTCTGTACCTCCCAAATTACTGTTTAATGTAAGTCATTACTGTATGATGAATGTGTTATGTTTTTTTACATTTTTACATATTTATTTCATGGTGCCATTTATGGCCCTATCCCGCCAACCACTGCAATCTGAAGAACACAGAGAGCTAACATGTTTTGTTCTGAGTTATTTCTAGGTAAGTCATGAGAAAGGTGAAAAGATAGGAGAACTTAGAAATCTGACTTTTGGTCCTTGAAAAGCTGAAAGCATTAGATAAGTTCCCTTAGTACTCCAATTCAGAGTCAGACTACTTCTCCTTCATGTAAGCAAGGTTATAAAATTGTCTCTATCCTTTCTAATTAAAGACCTGAGAAACATGAATTTTAGGTTACTTAGAGAGTCAGGGTCGGGTTTGAGGCACCACAGGCCACCCAAGGAAAATCCAGCTGCATCACATTTGAAGCTGTCCTATCATAGTCTGGAAAAAATGTTCCAATCTTAAAAATATGTCTAGACCACTTTATTTCACCCCTATGTGACTCCCAGGTGAAGTGGGAGGGGGGGTGGGGATGGATGGGTAAGATAAGGGTAGCAAATGAGCATTCTACATGAAAAGTCTTTTCCAAAAGGAACCCATCAGTCTCTAAGAAAGCTGACTTATATTTTTTAAAAAAAACTCTGACATTACAGATCATGTGTGTAATCCCTTCATCAGTCTGTGGTAGGGAGTTTCATACCCTGCCTACAAATGAAGCATATGGCAAAGGTCCTCCTCTAACTCGGATTCAGGAACGGCTCCAGGCACACTGGGGGCAGAATGTCTTTACAATGGCCTCACTTCCCCATAGGCATGCCCCTCCTTTTCAAAGCCTGTGCCCCCATGATCCCCAGATCTTCAGATTCTCATGTGCAGCAATTTGCCTGGGTCTGTTCTCCCCAGCAAAACTACCCCCAATTTAGGATACATCGATTCTCTATGATGTCTTATGAAAATTTAACTGCATTCACTTAAGATCCTACTTAGATAAACTTAACATTTCTGTTTAGGGACAAAAATGGGTCTTGGCTAAAAATGCCTTAGAATCTTGGACTTTTGGGGAATGGGACCTCAAATGTTATTTTACAGATGAGGAAAGCCAAATTCCCAGATAAGGTGTCTAATTTCCCCAAGGTCACACAGTTACTTAATAATTTAGCTGGGGCTAACATCTCTGTTTCTCAATTCCTAATCCGTTGTTTTTAATCCATGGCATCAAGCTGCTTAATTTTTCAGCCTTCTAGGGAAATCTTATCATCTATACAAAGGTTTTCTAATTCCTTGACCAAATGAATATGAGATGGGAGATTTAGGCTCTGATACACACCCTTAAGAGGTAATGTAACCAATCCTCTGAGAAATTGTCTCTCTAAAACAAATCTTTACACCACACAACTTATTTAAATGAATTGCTTTGCATTCCTTTTCATTTGTGGCTGGCAATGCCATCCCTTAATCACAGGAGAGGAGGGAGGGACTGCAGGAGTTTCTTCTAGAAATACTGGTAAAAGTCACTCCCTGAGAAGCAGGGAAGAAACACTGACTCTGGTGTTTGGTTAAGTGGGTCACTTAATGGCCGAGGTAGGGACTACCTACATATCCCCTTATGCCATCCCATTAACACACAAGAGTGTGCATGAGTGCAGGAGGGTGTCATTAGGGTAAATGAACAGGGTTTAGGGATTAGTGCTGTTAACGCTGCTGCCTGCTGATAGGAAGACAAGGCAATCTCAACCTGTTAAACAACCTACCACCTGGGAAATTGAACTGCCCACAGTCAGCAGAGACCGGCATGGTATTGAGAATGAGTTTCCAAAAAAAAAAAAAAAAAACTGAACCACAGGAATATCATTAAAAAAAAAAAAAAGGATGCAGAGATATTTTTCAAGGAAGAAAGAAAAGATGGGAAAACCAACAGAATTAACATATTAAGCTATTTTATAAGACTTAAGAGTACTGTGATATGATTTGATCCTAAAGAAAGTATTTGATACAGATATGAAGTATTTCAGCTTTTCTAATATTTCTATTATATAATTTGAGAAGGTCACCTTGTTTGGGGGTTTCAAGTAGTTTTTAATTGGTAGTTTATTCCAAAATATCTCTGTACTACCATTCTTACGAATATATTCATAAAATATGTATGTGGCTTCCCAACAAGATGGTGTAACACCAGAATGTGAAGTCCTTTCCCCAAAATCAACCCTGGGGAAACATGGGTCAGAATAACTATTATAAAAACAATGAGGAAACTCCTAGGGAGAAAGCTGTAGAAACTGGTGTATAGGGTTGCAGCACCCTGGGGCAAAGGCTACTGTGTCACAGCATTAAAGACTGGTTTAGGGAGGGTTTTAAAACTCTGTTCTTATCTCTGGATGGTCACCATCTGCCCCTTCACCAAAGAATCCACAACAGCAGTTCAGGTCATTACCATGGGGTAATATCAGGGCAAGATAAAAGTCCTGCTAGAGTGAAACTACAGTCCCACCAACCAGTCACATGACATGAATCCCTCCTCTACTTCTTCCCTGTCTAAACTCCCTAAGGGGATTGCTCTTCCCCAGGAATATAAAGCAGATGCATGGTGGAGTGCCAGTTAACCAAAATGTTCTGTAAAAATAAGTCCTAATAGTGATTACTATAAATTTAAGTGGGTTTAATACTACTTAAAAGGCAAAAGATTCTCATACTAATTTTTAAATTAAAAAAAAACATTTAATAACATGTTGTTCATAAGAAGTACCATTTAAATAAAATGATACAAAAAGGATGGCAAAAGGTAATCTGTCAATTGTTCAAAATTCCAAAGAAAGCTGGAATTGCACTTTAACATCCAACAAGATGAAAATTTATGGGAAAAAAATCATAACAAAGAGGATAATTATACGTTGATATAGGGAATAATAGACCAAGAAGATTTAGGTATCATGAACTTAAATGTACCTAATAATACAGGTACATTGCACTGAGGGGAAAAATAGGTAAATCAAAAAGTATAGCTGGAGACTTTTACACACACCTCCTGAAACTGATAGATATAAATAAATAAATAAATAAATAAATAAATAAATAAATAAATAAGATTATCTTCTAGCTTCTTAATTGGATTGCAATAAAACTAGAAGTTTAATAAAATTTTCAATCTCATATGTCTTAAATTTACAAAATAGCTAAATAGCCTATGGAAATCATAAAAGAAATAACAAAGTATTTAGAAATGAACAATGAAATTAGTACTATATGTCAAAATTTGTGGGGCACATCTGAAGCAGTATTTATGGAGAAATTTGTAATTTTGAATACACTTATTAAAGCACAAGAAAGATTGAAGAAAAATAGAGCTAAGCAAGAAGATGAAAGAAAGAAAATATCATCCAAAAGGAAACAAATAATTTTCTTAAAAGTAAGAGTAGAATTCAAGTAAATAAAATTTTAAAAGAAAATAGAGTGGATCATAACACTAAAACATTATTTTAAAAGATCAATAATGATCTTCCTCGACCAGGACTAACTGAAAAAAAAAAAGAAAGATGAGATATAAATCATATACAATATAAAAAGAGAAATAACTATAAAATCAACACAGATTTATAATAATAATGAAATAGTATTATGAAATGTGAAAATTTCAATAAAATGGATGTTTCTGAAGAAATATAAAATGCAAAAGTATATACAACCAGAAATAGAAAATGTGAATAGACAAATTGGCATTAAAGAAATTTAAGTGGTGAGCAAAGACTTTCCACAAAAGTCTCCCGCCCATGTTTACAGTTGAGTTCTACCAAACTTTCAAAAATCATAAAATAGAAAGGGAAGTAAGACTGACCAGTTCATTTTATGAGGCTAGTGTAATCTTTATTCAAAAACTAGGTAAGGATTAACCAGGAAAATAAAATTATATATCATTTCACTTTTAAATCTTTTAAGTACAGATGGAAAAATTCAAAACAAAACATTATCTCATGAATCCAACATTGTATTATTTAAGTGCCACATTATCAGGTAGAGTTTATTTCAAGAATGCAGCAATGTTTAACAGAAAAAAAATCTATCAATGATATATATATATATATATATATATATATATATATAAACCAAATTAATAGACTAAAGAATACAATCATGTATTTTTAAAGAAAGAAAGAAAAATGAAGGTTCAACATGTTATAAAAGGAAATAGCAGAAACTTCCCTAACTAGGTAGTTATGTATACAAACCCTTCAACTTTCAATATGTTCCCTTGAAGCTTAGAAAAAAGACCAAAATACCTATTGTTTATGGTATTGTTTAATCTCCTACAGTAAAGTATTCAAAGCAAAGAAAAAACTCTCATTATTTGAAGACTTTCTATACAAGAAAAACAAATAAAAAGCAACATATAAATGATACTATTAAGAGAGTTCAGGAGGTGGCCAGATTCAAATTCAATCTACACAAAATCAATACTATTTCTCTGTATCAGCAATAAGCATCCAGAAAATATAATAAAATGAAGACACCATTCATGAGAGTAATAAAGACTATACAATTTCTATGCATTAAAAAGTACCCAAGGTTTTATAGAGATAAATTTAAACTCTATTGAATACCATAAAAAAAATAGAGGGATATTTATTCTCTACAGTTGGAAGAGATAATAGTTTAAAGATCCAGTTCTTTTCCATATTAATTCATAAATTTAATTAATTCACAAATTCATAAATGAATTCATAAATTTAAGAGGCTTCAGGTTCCAGGCTCCAAGCTGTCAGCACAGAGCCCGATGCAGGGCTCAAACTCATGGACCGTGAGATCATGACCTGAGCCAAAGTCAGACGCTTAACCAACTGAGCCATCCAGGTGCCCCACAAGTAGATAATTTTTAAGTAAATCATTTTAAAATTGGTTTCAAGGAATAAAAATCTATGATCAGTTTAAGGTAACTTTGAAAAAGAAGAGTAAATAAAAGAGTATAACAAAGTATGGGAAAAATAGATCATAGAACATAATGGAAAACTCAAGACAGACACATGCAAATGTGAGAACATTATATATAATAAAGTTGGCCCTACAAATCGTGGTTAGGAAAATGCATAGATCAGAGTTTGTGTTGCAGAAACATAATTGATTGATGGCCCCAGATGCTCTCCCTCTGCATCCACAACCACATTTATGCTAAGGCCACTTCCTGGAGGGTGTTCCCAGCCAATGACCGAGCACATGGGCATATTAATTCCCACAAGATGTGATACTCCCATGACAGGCAGCTTTGGTTTGAGGACTCCCCACTGGCCTGGCCAAAACTTTCTTAGAACTCTACGGTAGCTTGAGACTCTTCCTATCTAATCCACCTTCTGGCTTTCTCTCCTTCACAAGTGTTAGACATATAGGAGTGGTCTTCTGGGCACTCCCCTTTATCCTTCACAGGTGTTTCCCCCAATTAATCTCTTGCACATCTAAATCCATTCTGGCATCTGCTTCCAGGAAGACCTGAACTAACATATAAAAAAATGATGAAAAGATAGATTGTTGAATAGATGTTATTGGGAAAATTGCCTCCGACATAAAGAAACATATAATGCATCCCTCTCTTATACCATAATTGCAGGTGAATTCCAGATAGATTTAAACTTATATACAAAATGTATAACTAAAAAATAAAAGATGTTAGTCATCTAGTGGTAGTGAAAGATTCCTCAAACAAAACTCCAAAAGCACAAATAAAGCAAAAGTATTAATTTGAGAATATTGAAATTCAGTATTTCTGTTCACTAAAGACCAATGTGGTATGATGGACTGCTGTCTCCCAAATTCACTTGCCCGTCTCTAAACCTAACAAGACTCCTTAATTTTTGGTGGAAGCATGGTCACCTGGGTAAAAGACTACATTGCTTAGCCTTCCTTATAGGTAGATATGGCCCTGTCACTACTCTCTGGCCAATGAAATGTGAGCAGACTTCCAACAAATGCATGTAGCATTTATGTCATGCCCTTAAAACAAAGGGACTTACCACACTCTTATCCTTCCTTTCTCCTTCTCAACAAGCTGATAAGAACAACCTTGCATCATGCTGAGAAACCACCTTGCATCATGCTGAGAAACCACCTTGCATCATCTTACAAATGGTAGAATAGTAAGACAGAAGGATCACCTCCTCCAGACTACTACTCGAGAGAGAAATAAACCTCTTTCTTGTCAGAGCCATTGTTAATATGGGGCTCTAATACAAATGCCAAAGTCACCTCCTAAATAATATAAACACCATGGACAAAGTTAGTGGACAGAGGACAAACTGGGAAATTATATTGGCAATGTCTAAAATAAAAAAGGTATAACAACTAAAATTTAAAAAAAACCTCATTTAACCAAGCAAACAAAAAACGAAAATCAGAAATGTTTAAAGCTATTAACATGCAATAAGAGGAAACCCAAAAGACTAAAAAGCATATTAGGAGATGCTAAATTTTACTAGCAATTAGAGAAATTAAAATTTAAATAATGACATATCACTTACACTCATCAAAATAGCCAATATTGAGTAATGCCAAGAATTAAGGATATAGGTATGTAATGTAAGGATATAGAGATATTCTTGAACTTTTGGTGGGAATGTAAATAAATACAATTTGGAAAGCAGTTTGACAGAACCTAGTTAAATTATATATATATATATATATATATATATATATATATACACAAACACCCTTTGGCCCAGCAATCTTACTCCTGGGTAGATATCCCAAGATATCCTTATACAGATCCAGAAGAAGATACATAAAAGACCATTTATTACAGGGCTATTTCTGGTAGTAAAGAAATGGAGATATTGTAGCTCTCCTAAAGTCAACAGAAACAACATATATCTAATATACATTACATAGATATTAAAAGCACAGTGCCAAATAAAACAAATGAGAAACAGAATGAAATTTATAGCACTGGATCATTATAGACATAAAAAATGTGTGAACATAAAAGTAATAAAAATAATATATATTTATAATAAATAGATAATAAAATTTATATTTTACAAAAACACAAAACACACATAAAACAAACCACATTAGAATGGTTAAGAAATAAGAATGAAGGGGAAAATAAATAAATAAAACAAGAGAGAGTCAAGGGTGACTTGGTGGCTTGGTCAGTTGAGCATCCGACTCTTGATTTTAGTTCAGGTCATGATCTCATGGTCCATGAGTTCGAGCCCCACATTGGGCTCTGCACTGACTGTGTGGAGTCTGCTTGGGATTCTCTGCCCCTCCCACATTCTCTCTCTCTCTCTTAAAATAAATAAACTTAAAATAAATAAACAAATTAAAAAAAAACAAGAGAGAGTCATTGCATGGACTGGTGACAACAGTGTGCCATGCCCTAATATAACTCAGACTTCTGCACTCCAAGAATGAGAAAAATGATAATAAAACAATATAAAATGCATACAAATATTCTGCTATGAAATTAAGTCTGCTTTTATTACATGTATTATTGCTTCCTTTGTATACTCCTTAAAGTATTTTTCTAATATAATAAGCAATCCTGGGAATCTTGTGAAAATTAACTTTCACAAGTCACTAATCTAGGAAGTTGGCCAGAGGGTAGGGGTAACAGGAATATGGGAGATACAGAGAAAGTAACTCTGTTATCTACTTACCTCTGAAAATGTGAGATAGTCTTTTTTTTTTAAACAATTTAACGTTTTTTTAGTTTTTATTTTTGAGACAGGGAGAGACAGAGCATGAACAGGGGAGGGTCAGAGAGAGGGAAACACAGAATCTGAAACAGGCTCCAGGCTCTGAGCTGTCAGCCCAGAGCCCGATGCGGGGCTTGAACTCACAGACCGCGAAATCATGACCTGAGCCGAAGTCGGCTGCTCAACCGACTGAGCCACCCAGGCGCCCCGAAAATGTGAGATATTCTAATACTAGGTCCTGGTGTTACCTTCCTTCATCACCTTAGGCTCAGTAATACAAATCTGTTTCCTTGTGAACCTCTCTGTATTCGCAATTACCAAGCCAAAAAGGAAATGGAAAGGAGGTTGACAGAATCAGAAAAGCACCAGAAGAGAGGTGAAAAAAATATACATGACTAGTGAAATAAGTATCTGGCTCTTCCACTCAATGTAGATTCCTATGTCTTCAGAGTTAGGAGAATAAAAGGAAAGGACTGAGTAGTGTAGAGCTTGGTCTTTGCATCAGTGAGACCCCCAGCCATTCAACAGAACCCTTTTATGTTTGATCTCCTTTTTAGCCAGCTAACTTTTCTACTCTATACAGTTCTCAATGGCTGCAAGAGAAAATTGGGTTTTTTCCTCCATGTTCAATAATACTATTGATACCCATACTTATTTCCTATCAGAAATGAGGACATAGCTGTATTTTCAAAAACAGATTTGGCCTTTTTTGCGTCTCACTTTGACAATTCTTTACTCTAAAAAATTGAACTTCAGGGCACCTCGGTGGTTCAGTTGGTTAAGCACCCAACTTCAGCCTAGGACAGATCTCCCCATTCCTGAGTTCAAGCCCTGCCTAGGGTCTGTGCTGACAGCTCAGAGACTGAAGCCTGTTTCAGGTTCTGTATCTCTTTATCTCTCTCTGCCCCTCCCCACTCATGCTCTGTCTCTCTCTCTCAAAAATAAGCAAACATTAAAAAAAATTAAAAACAAACAAACAAAAAACCCCCTGAGCCTTGGCTTGCTAACAGGACACCCTCCAGGCCATACAACAGGATCTGTGTTCTTCTGTAGTGAAAATCAGTTCTCCTACAATGAAGTGTTCTATCAGTTATCTTGTAAAAAGAAAATCTAAAACTAATCCTTGCTTCAGGTGAATAAGCACTAATCCTTCACTCTACTAGGGCAAATATAAAAAGTAAACAACTATGCTTGTTTACTATGCCACAAAAAATGCTTAGGGAAAGAGGGTCAGGGCCACAATGTGGATATAAAGGTCTACTATGCCCTCTTTAATAAAATATATCCTACTTTCAGGACCAGCTTCATGGGATGTGCAACTGGTGAAGTCTCACAGGGTCTCATGCTCAGAAGGCCCCTGCTTGGGTTTAATGCTCTAAGGTGGCTATCTTGAAACTCTCCCAGCTCTGGCCCTCAGCCACTGCCACCCTCTATCTAAGACATAGTTTGAACTGGCTAAAGGAGGTCACATCCCCTTTGTCCAACCACCCTCCCTATTCCTTTGCATGGAGTTGGGCTCAGGGAGGTTCTGGGTCAGGTATGTGCCTGCTGAGTCTCTGGCTGGCAGAGAGGCAGTGCCTTCAGGGGTGACTCCATGCACTCTTTCCCAATTCCACAGAAGTATCAAGTAAGGCCTGGTGCTGGACCCCAGTTGCAGTAAATTGAGCAGCAGCAGATATGTGCCAAAGGGAGATTGATTTTCCTGTCCCTGGCTGGGGCCCTACATTTTCATTTTGCCATTTGCCCTGGGCCCTGCAACTTATATAGCCAGTTCTGCCTAAATCCCTCCAGGATCGGTACTGAAAGGAAACTTTTCTGATGAGAAAAAGCAGCTTAACAAGTAATATGACTCTGTTCCTGTGCGTCTGACCTTCTTGGTGAAGGTCTCTCACTGGGGGCCCTGGTGCCACCATCACATTGGCATCTGGGGTGCACACCTCTCTTAAATACTCTGCAGATTCAAGTAATCCTCATTATACCACTTTATGCAACTGAACCAAGCCAGAAATTTCATATAGGTTTATTAAATAGTAAAGAAAACAAGAAGGAAAATAAATGCACATTACACAAGGAATAGAAATAGTAAATCTGACAGAATAAGGACTGTGGTCCTAGGATAGCGAACTCGTTCTTAGGAACCCCATGACTCAACCACTCCACATAACAGTCCTTTCTACTCCCTTACCTCTCTAACTTTCCTTTTAAATAGTTTTTACTTCTATCAGATAGTCATAGTTTCCTTTTAGAGAGACTTACCTCTTCCATGGATGACTAATAACAGGAATTAAGTCAGACTTGAAAGGAAATGCTTTCTCCTCAAAAAAAAAAAATAAATAAATAAATAAAATAAAGGTAGGTTTAGCTTTGTAGGCCTACCAGAATAGCCAAATCTTAGTAAAGCATAAAATTAGTTCATTCCTACACTGGGAAATAAGTGATATAGTAGCAAGGACATCATTCTCTAATGTTGGAAATGTTAGGATTATTTTTGTTTTCATTTTAAATCCTTTCTATTCAAACAATGATGTGTTCCATAGGTTCCACTAAAAAAATAACATGGATATAGTGGTAATGAAAATAAAGTACCATGTTTAAGCTTCTTTCTAGAGCTCTGACCTTCACTGTTTCTAAAAGTTTTCTTCTATTGTTTTAGTTCCTGATTATTATCATTATTATTATTATTATTAGAGAGAGAGTGTGCGCATGCATGTGTGTGGTGGGGGATGGACAGAGGAAGAGGAAGAGAGAGAATCACAACAAGCTCCATTCTCTGTGTGGAGCCAGATGTGGGCTCCATCCCATGACCCTGGGATCATGACCTGAGCTGAAATCAAGAGTTGGACGCTCAAGCAACTGAGCTACCCAGGTGCCCCGATTATTTTTTTCTAAAACGTAGGACATAATTGTAAGAGTATTTGATAATTTCTTTACTTGTGGTGTCATAGCTTGCTAATTGCACCCCCCCTACTTCTTCCTCATGTAATTGGTTGATGTGTGGCTATGACAGACTCTTCGTACCAGCTTAAATAATAAAAGGGAAATTCTGCTAATTTCTAAGTTCTCTTAAGCTAGCAGGTGGCTAACTTTTGGATTTCACAGGATATTTTTAAAGTGAAGGTGAAACCCATAAATGCTAATTTTTAAAAGTTTTACCAAGTAGAGATTTTTAAAAGTAAAACATACTAATAGTATTATTTCATAAAAGAAAGGACATTTTAATTCTGAAGGAAGTCCTTTCACTGAACAAACTGAGCAACGAACTCACTGAATTCTCATTTCTCTGAGGAACACTTAAGAAGACCATAGAGATCATTACCAAATAACCTCCTGAGTCAGAGGTTGGCAAAATTTTTAAATTATTAATAAATATTTCCCTGCAAACTTTTCAACTATTTTGAATATTTCTATCAGTTTTATGAACTTTTATGATGACCATGTATGAGATTCAGCAGTATGTACTCTGTGGGTTTTCAAAGCCACCCTAAATTTAAAAACCTCTGAAGTAAGCATTTCATTATGCTTTTTTTTTATTACTAAAAACACGAAACAGAAAGCGCTGTAAAGTGCTATTGTCTTCTCTTGAATTGCTCCTTACACCAAAAATTTCAATTATAAAACAATAGAATACCACATATTACATGATTGAGATATGCCATGGGTATTTTTAACACCAAGGACATAACTTTATAACTGATAGCCTGTTTTGATAAAGTAGGCCTGTAGTCTTGTCACTTGTTATCAATATAAACATCTTCATTCTTAAGAGGCTCTCTTCTATATCTAATTCCTCTTGGAAAACATACTTTAGATACATTCACATAGATAAAAATGTGTTAGGAATTTAAAAACTTCTGATGAAGATATTTGCTTAATAAATGTTGCATTAGCATGGCTGTTTAGAATTTTTTCATTAACTGCATAGAAAACAGAACACTATATAGAATTAATAAACCCTCACCCTTCATTGCATAATAATAAATGTAAGGATGTTATAAGGAAGTATTTATTATATTAAAACAAAGGACATTATTCTGATAGCTGTTGGGTCTAAAATGTAACATTTGACTTTCAAAGCAAGTAAATCAGCAGAGCTCCAAATAGGGAGACTCAACCAACAAAGGATCATAAAGTTAAAAAGTCTCTGTTAATCAATGACAAATTTAGTACTTGTTGCTACAATTACAAAGATAATAGTTCCTTTATGTCAGTGCCTTTGGTTTTGCAGCTGTAAAATAGCTTTGAAATTCAGCATTTCAAGGAATAGAAATTAATAGGAGGTCATTTCTACCAGAGAAATTTTAGGGGCCCATCCTCTCTAATCATCATTAAAAACTAAATCCGTAGGAGAAGAGGCACTTTACTGATTGTCAAGTGGAAGCTATTATTCATTTGATGAAGCTCTTGGCACTGTGCCATTGATTCTGCACTACAGCCTGCTGCTTGTTCGCCTTCATCTCGTGCAATCAGAGTTGTTTCTGCCTGCCAGGAGCTATTTATAGAGCAAAGGGTGGGGGGAGAAAAGCTGATATGTTCTCCTTCTTGAAAAACAACTTTCAAACTTTGTAAGTACAAATCTGTTTTTCTTGTCATCAGACTGTCTGCTTTTTCCTTCAGTGTAGAAGATAAGGAAGCTGACTTCAAGACAACTGCCCTTCCTAATAATGACTGTGAATTTGGTGGAGTCGCAGGCTACAATCACACTGAGTCTGACTCCCTTGGATTAATGTTCCTCAAAACTACATACACCGTCATATGTCTACAGTAATGCTTTCATTTCTATACTTCTATGTCCATTCCAGTTTTCTATCTTAAAAATTTCTAAAAGATACCCCCTGCTTTCTTATACTTATTAAAAGCAAATATATCTTGCAAAAAAAAAAACCACTAAAAAAGAAACCTCAAAATATAAGTATAGGAAAATATTTGGGGGCTCAATTATTTAGGAGTTGATTCAAAGTGAATTAAGTGTTGGTGAAATTGTTTTTCCTATAATTGCAAAAGAAGTTGGATTTTCATACGTTTTACTTAGAAGATTCATTGTCCCACGGCAATATAAATCTCTGTTAAAAGTTATCCACATGATATGAACATGGCATTCTCAAAGTTATTTGCAACTCTCATTGTCTTGGGTTGCAGTTGTGAACATATTTTAAAACCTAAACTATTCAGAATCTTTATTTTTGGAAAAGTTTCAGGCTTTATCTCAGCAGTTGCAAAATCCACTTAAAATGTTTCATCCTCTAAAACAATAGAGAAAATTTAAAAAAATAGTATGCATTTAAAATACTTCAGGATAGCAATAGCAATACTTCTGATTGCTAAAATTTAATATAATGGAAAGGAATTGTATTTGTTGAAATACAAAACAACAAAACCAAAACCTGAACCTTTAAAACATATGGAAATAAAATCATATGGCTATGAATTGCCTGATGTAATTTTTTTTGAGAAATTTAGTGTCAACTGTTTTAACAAAGTGAATTTTTTTCTTTTTTTTTTTTAATGTTATTTATTTTTGAAAGAGAGACAGAGAGAGAGAAAGACAGAGTGTGAGCAGGGGAGGGGCAGAGAGAGAGGGAGACACTGACTCCGAAGAAGGCTCCAGGCTCTGAGCTGTCAGCACAGAGCCTGATGCAGGGCTCGAACTCACAAACTGTGATATCATGACCTGAGCTGAATTTGGATGCTTAACCAACTGAGCCATCCAGGTGCCCCACAAAGTGAAATTTTTTAAAAAGTAGCCACAGAGCCACAGCATTGTCAGTAAATGTTTGATTTTAAATAGAACTCAAAATACAACCTTAATCAATTGAAAATACAATAAAAGATCAGCCAAAGTAGTTAGCAAAACAACTTGAGTTAGCAGGGTGGAAAACAGACCACGGATTTGTTTTGTTTTGCTTTAACTTCATAGAAGACCCATATTTCAGCACGCCTTTTAGATTGTGGTATTTTCAGAGCCCTGGCTTGCAGCAGGAACCAGAAAGGTATATTTACCAGGGATTCTATAGTGTCTTTTCTCTTGAAACTTACATGCCTTACCACTAAGACATTTACCTAGAAGAAGCTAAGATTAGATGAAACGCTCTGTTTCAAACAAACCTATAGGATATCAAGTGGAATTAAGTATCGTGGATCCAGGTATTTTAGAAAGTCAAATGGAATAAGAAAATTAAAAATCCATTTGATTCTGAATTGTCCAGAGTAACTCTGCATAGCCTGAACTTCTGAATAATTTTCAGCTCTTCCTCCCCTTCACTTTTAGTTATCAAAACTTTCTTCTTATAGTCTTTCATTCCAAACAATAAAAAATTGAGGCATTTTTTAGAATAGTATTTTGAAGGGAACCTGGGTGGCTCAGTCATTGAGTGTCCAACTCTTATCTCAGCTTAGGTCACGATATCACAGTTCGTGAGATTGAGTCCCTTGCTAGGCTCTGCACTGACAGCAAGGAGCCTGTTTGAGATTCTCTCTCTTCCCTCTCTCTCTCTGCACTGCCCCCCACCCACCCACTTGCACTCTCTGTCTCTCAAAATAAATAAACAAATTTTAAGAAAAATAAATAGAATAGTATTTTGAAATCTCTGCCATTAATTCAACAGATTACACTGGGCTCAGAAGGTTAGGTTTGTGGAGCTAATCTCCCTCTTACACATTCAATAATTCACTCAACAAATAATTTATTGAGTACCTATTATTTCCCGGCACCATCCTAGTTGTCAAGATATATTTAGGAACATAAAACATGCAAAGTTCCTATCTTTATTTAATTTATATTACAATGGAGCTTCAGCTACGAAAAAAACAGAAATCAACCTCAAAAGACATCTTTCTTTCGTGAACATAGTCCTATATTTCTCAAAATTGCACAACATTCAACTGAAGGGCAACAACTACATAGCAGTTACAAGTTTTTGAGCACTGACCATATATGATGGATACTGTGTTGAACACTTTTTCATGCATTATCCCTCTTAATTAGTGCCTTTTAATCTTCAAAAAAAATTTCCCATATTGATAAAAGAAATGAATGAATGAAGAAATGAATACTTAGAAAAGTTAAATAACTTATTAAGTTTGCACAATTAAAAGGGCAAATTTAACAGAGGTCTCTCCCGTCTATAAAAATAATTTCAGGCAAGTCTTCTACTGAGGACTTAGCAGCACTTATTCATTCATTCATTCATTCATTCATTCATTTGGCATTTATTCAACAAATATTAAGACCGTCTCATATGTGCCAGGCACTGTTTTAAATACATGGGATACATTAATGAGCCAAAGAGGTAAAGATCCCTGTCCTTAGGGAGCTTAAATCTTAGTGAGAGGAGACATACAATAAAAACAAACATAATAAATAAGGAAATACATAATACATTAGAAGGTTAACATCCATTCATTGGGAATTATATAATGTCTAACTTGTTTTTCCTAACAATTTGAGTTCTTAAGTTAGAAATAAAGATAACTTTTAAAATGAAAATAAAAAAGGGGGCGCCTGGGTGGCTCAGTCAGTTAAGCGGCTGACTTTGGCTCAGGTCGTGATCTCACGATTCGTGAGTTCGAGTCCCGCAACAGGCTCTGTGCTGACAGCTCAGATCCTGGAGCCTGGAGCCTGCTTCAGATTCTGTGTCTCCTTCTTTCTCTGACGCTCCCCCACTCACACTCTGTGTGTGTCTCTCTCTCAAAAATAAATAAATATTTAAAATTTTTTAATTTAAAAAAAGAGCTCAGGAGACCAACGACAAGCACCTCAAGAAGGAAATGCTACAGCAGAACATAGTGTTGAAGAAATGACTTCATACTGGGGAAACTGACACATTTTTGTCACCACTGTAGAGTTGAACTTGTTCTAAGTCTTCGTTATTTTGATCATCAGATGCTTGGAAATAAAGGGCAGAGCAGGGCATCAGTAATTGCCCATCTGGAGTACAACAAACACACGTAAATCACTGGAAAATCACGTGCGGTTCGATGACACTTATCCACTTTGGTTTCCACAGACTGGTATGCCAAACCCCAGACACCAAAATGACTAAGGTTGGAGAATAAATACCCATCATTAAATTTCCAGTGGTTTAATAATTATCCCTCTTCCTGGGGACATGATTAAACCTCACACAGCAGCAAAACAAGAAACTAAGTTGCTGGGCATCAGAGGTGAAGAGAAAGTAAATGAGAAAGAGACAGTGAGAGTAACAAGGGAAATGAGAGAAGACAGGGGGAGAGGGAGGAAGAGCATAGAAGGGAAAAACCTCTTTGGTGATTACTCTCAACCATCCTTGCGCTTAAGACAACCACCCACATAATTCCATAATTCCAGGGGCTAGGGCACATTGCTCCACCAATGGGAGCAGAAAGTGCAGTAATACGGGAAACATCATCCCACTCCAGTCAATGCTTTTCTCCTTGGGGTAAGGCTGAGCTTGATCCCTTTAACACAAAAATGGTGAATCTTCTCTCTTACTGGAGTACTGACTTTCAATATTGCTTTCTTAAGAGGGAAAAAATGGAAGCTTTCTTTTAATAGTATGTTAAGTGGTTCCCAGAGTTATAACTGACATAAACCTCAGTCAAAGTTCCTTGTAATGGTTAAAAAACCCAGCATACCTTCCTATCCATGGAGTTTCCCAGCACAGCCTAAGGAAAAATTCCCAATTGCTGACTGGAACTAAGAGAAATCAGTTGGATACGAGATGACGATAAATCCCATTTGAGATAATGGTACCAGGGATTATATATTAACTAAGATCAAAGTCAATGCTCCTTAAGTGGTTTACTTCCAAATTTTTCCTTTTATAAACTGAAAATATTCTAGCAGGCCAACTCCAGAAACCATGTCTATATTACTCACCTCTGTATCTCTAGTACCGTGCACAGAACTTAGCAAATGGTAGCACTCAATAAACGTTTTGACCAAAAACAGTACAAATATATGAATATATTATTATTATTATTTTACCTGGAGTACAGCTGAGAAACAATGTTACATTAGTTTCAGGTGTACAACATAGTGATTTGACAACTCTGTGCATTATGCTATGCTCACCACAAGTGTAGCTACCATCTCTCACCATACCATTGACCATCTTCCCTATGTTGTACCTTTTATCTCCATGAATAATTCATTCTTTAAGTCTATGCCTCCACTCCCCTTTATCCTTTGCTCATCCCCATGCTTTTCCCCTCTGACAACCCTCAGTTGTTCCCCTCAGTTTGTTCTCTGTATTTACAGGTCTGCTTCTGCTTTTTTTGGTTCATTTGTTTTTTAGATTCTACATACAAGTGAAATTATATGGTATTTGTCTTTCTCTGGCTTATTTCACTTAGCTTAATACCTTCTAGGTTTATCCATGTTGTTGCAAATGGCAAGATCTCATTCTTTTTTATAGCTGAGTAATATTCCATTGTGTATATATGTACCACTTCTTTATCCATTCATCTATTGATGGACACTTGGGTTGCTTCCATATCTTGGCTATTGTAAATAGTGGTGCAGTAAACACAGAAGTGCATATATCTTTTCGAATTAATGTGTTGTTTTTTTTTTTAATTTCTTTGGGTAAGTATCCTATAGTGGAATTACTGGATCATATGGCATTTCTATTTTTTAATTTTTTTTTTTTTAGAAACCCTCAAACTGTTTTCCACAGTGGATGCACCAAGTTACATCCCCACCAACAGTGCATAAGAGTTCCTTTTTCTCCACATCTTTGCCAACACTTGTTGTTTCTTGTCTTTTTGATACTACTAGACATTCTGACTGGTGTGAGGTGATATCTCATTGTGGTTTTGATTTGCATTTCCCTAATTATAATGATGTTGAGCATCGTTTTTTTTCCTGTGTCTGCTGGCCATCTATATGTCTTCTTTGGAAAAATTTCTATTTGTTTTTCAGTTTTGAGTTATATAAGTTCTTGGTATATTTTGGATATTAACCCCTTATAGACAAATCACTTACAAATACTTCCTCTCATTCAGTAGGTTGCTTTGTCCTTTTGTTGATTGTTTCCTTTGCTGTGCAGAAGCTTTTTATTTTGGTGTAGTCTCAATAGTTTGTTTTTGCCTTTGTTCTTATTTTTCTATCTTACAAGAAAGTGGTAGCAATTTATATATAATTATTGGGTTCCCTGTGTTAATTAAGCACCCTACAAAGTATAAAATGACTCTTAAATTTTATTATATTTGTATGCCTCATTTTTTACTTTTATATATGTTATTTTATTTTATCTTATTAAGCCAAAATTCCAGATAACTCTCTGGCCAACATATGACAGGAAGGGAAAGTAGCTAATATTTATTAAGAATTCATTAAGACTCACATGTACCACATGTCTTCATTTGCATTTTCTCATTTCTTAATTTTTTTTTTACATTTATTCTTGAGAGAAAGAGAGACAGAGCACAAGTGGGGAGGGGCAGAGAGAGGAGACAGAATCTGAAGCAGGCTCCAGGCTCTAAGCTGTCAGCACATAGCCTGACACACGGTTCGAACTCACAAACCGTGAGATCATGACCTGAGCCAAAGTTGGATGCTCAACCAACTGAGCCACCCAGGCGCCCCTTTCTCATTTATTTCTTGAGTCACTCTGATAAGTTAGACATTATTAATCTCCTTTAACAGGGAAAGAAGTATAGGCTTAGAGAGGTTAATTAATTTGCCCAAAGTTATACAACAGTAAGCAGCAGATGCAGATTCCAATCTAGGCCCTTTTGACTTGAAAGTTCATACTCCTTCTTTCTCTTATATCAAACTGCCAAAGGAAAACATATGCAATAACATATTTAAACTGCAAAATCAAGCACCTGTCTATCAAAAGAGAAGCTTGGGGTGTGCCTGTGCTGGCATGGGTGTGTTTTCATTATGATAAACAATTTCAATAAAGGAGAAAAGTGTCAATTGCCTCCTACCACCAAAATATCTTTTACTTAGAGATTTTATTTTATAGTAGTAGATTAAGAAATTATTCTTCTTTCTCAGGGGTTATTTCATTAAAAATATTTATTTCCCTCTTGTGTTTTAGTTTGACTTACCTTTAGTCAGATCAATAGGGAAAAATGTAATTCAAATAAAGTCACAGATGGAAGCAAAAAACACAGAAGAGAATTGGAGAGACCCTGAGCAGCATGCCTATAAATCCACTAATGTCCACCCGGAAAGACATGAAAAGCAAAACCTTCTTGATGAATACCAGTTTCCTGGAAAAGGGCAATTATGCTCTTCTCTTCCAGAAAGTTACTTAGAAAAGCCAGCATGACCTCTGCTTAAGTCTCCTGTGAATAAGTTCTGGAAGACGTCCATGGAAGTGTAATCCTATATAAAACTGAATAATCTTGAGGCAATTAGACTGATAGTGAATTTGAGTCTTAGTGGAAAGAGTCCTACAATGGTAAGTGAAGTAAACATTATTGGTGTCTTCCCCACTCATATCACCTGCACATGTACATTGCACACAGCACACTGAATTAATAATTACCAGAGTTCAAAAGATGTTTGTGTATGTCTGTGTATCTCTTGAGAAGAGAAAACTAATCCTTAGGAGGGAAAAAGGCTCATTTTTCAGCTGACTTAATATGGAAAACTCCCTGCAATAAACATGTGTTGAGTTAAACAGGAAATCAGCAAAATTTATAAAGAAAAATCAGTTTGATAAACCTCTGGCAGCCTCAGATTCAAAGTGCTCTGATTATCTGATCAAAGTTTCAGCACTGAGTATTGGAAACGTCTGTAAGTGAGACCCTGTCAAAAGCAGATATTAGACCATAACCATTAATAATCAGAATCTTAAACTATCAAATACACTGTACTGTACCTCACTTTCCAGTCGCCCTAAAATAGAGTCTATAACAGGCAATTCCTTTATAAAAGAAGATATAAACAACATCAGTTCTAGGCATAAGAAAATATCTGTGGTTTATTTTGAAGGATAGCAAAAGGTCTACATGTCCTCAAAATGTGCCATCTTTTGCCACACACTACTTGTCTCAAGTAAGAAATTCACCTTTAATGACATTTCTTTGGACTAGAACATAATATATGTTAATTATCCATTCACACACATGCCCTTTCCTTTGAGAGTAGAGTATGAGGGAATAGACAGAAACCAGGTTTATTTCATAGCGGAAAGAGAACAATTTGGAACATCCATGGAAAAAATCAGATCATTAAATACCAGTAAGTAAAGATGCCAGAAGATATGACAATAGAAAGAGTGGAGGTAAATTTTTCTAATATAATAACATAATTCATCTAGCTCACCTTACTCAGGAAGATTAAATCATGTATGCAGAGCTCTCTGAACTCCTTGAAAAAGAAGCACAGACATACAGAATAATTATAGCTGCATTTTCTAGTACCTAAACAAGTCTTGGCTGAATGCCCCATTAGGTCATGCATATCATCAGACTACCATTAAGTAAGCCAAAAGAAAAACTCCTACATGCTAGTCAAGGAGCCAAAGAGTAAAATGCAGACTTCAACAGCTCTTATTCCAACTAGATTTCAACTTGGGCTCCAAGTATAAGAATCTGGTTCACATATTTTTAATGGGCATCTTTCAGATACTTAAGGAAGAAAGAAATTAGTAAGTTCCCTCCAAAACCTATCCCTAACATGTAAGGAATGAAGACTGCCACCTGTCTAGGATTTGAGTTTCACAGGCATGTTCACTACATCAAAGCATCAAGGGACAGGCTTTGAGTGAAGGCAGACAAGATCAAGAGACTTGCATATTTTAAATAAGACACAGAAATTACAACATAAAAAAAGGATCAAAACCCCCCTTTATTCAAATTCAGAAATCTGAGGGTCCTTACTGGGTTAGGCTTAAATTTACTATATGTCCTAGAAAAAGTACCTTGTTTAAAAAGGAAATTTAAGGAGAAACAAATGTATTTCATGGAGTTTTATAAATTAATAAAAGTATTCTACAAGGTGCTCTGAGATTCAGAGATTAAAGAAAACTGTGAAGCCTAATAAAGCATTCACTTTCCCTAATGCTGTGAGACTGAGTGGCTTTTCTCAGCTGTTGTCAAAGAATTTTTCCATATTTATTATTTCCTGATGCTATCTATGCCAATAGCTATACCAAGAGCAACAATGTCTTACTTTTAATTAATTAAGCTTTAAAAATTGAAAAGGAATATTATATATGGTATCTTTTAAGATTCTTAGCTATATTGTGGAGATATTTTTACCTCAATTTTACAGAAAAAGCAACTAAGATTAAAAAAAGAAATTACCAATTTACTCAAGGTTACACAAGAGCTAAGTAGTAGAACTGAGTGTCAAACCCATGTTTTTGGACTCCAAATCTATGACATTTCCTCCCACCAACCTAGATTTTCCTACCAACTAATGATATAGACAATTCTTGTTTTTATTCACTGCTAATTTCACAAGGAAGACCTTCTAATCAGACCTGTTAAAATAGTTGATCTTATTATTAAGGCAAAATTATAGTAATTTTCATCACTGAGAACATAGTGAAGGTGCAAATTACAACTCTTTTACATGACCCACTCTAAGCAAATAGATCGGAGACTTCAGATTATTCTCAGATCAACCTAATGCAAGGGGATTTCTTTATTCTGGACCTTAACTTGTGAAACTGAGTCTCCAAAGTGTTGATGCAATCCACATGTAGTGTTATGAAAATCTGCCTGAGCCCCAGCCCCAGGGGCAGGTGGTTCGTTTGATCTTTATAGTTGTAAAGGAAACATTTGGTAATCAGACTGAAAAAGTACTCTAGAGAAAAACAGGAAGGCATTTGTACAGACATGAAATTCTTCTTTTTCTCCTAAATCTCATTCTGCCAGCAGTAAAAGAATCTGAAGAAGAAACCTAGGAGAATAGAAAGAGTTTTAGAAGCACTTATTAGAGTGGTTCTTGCAATAGCAATAAAAATAGAGGTAAAGAAAAAAATCCAAAATAGTTCTTTTTGTCATAGCTTATTACAGAAAGCCTCCATAATAGTGTATTTCAATTGGACTTTGCTGGGTAACAAACCACCCCTAAGCCAAATGGCTTAAAACTTTTTTTTATTACTTTTCACTCCTCTGAGGTGGTTCCTCTTCTGACCTCACCTGTAACTTAGTCACGTGTTGTATTCACCTAGAGAATCAGCTATAGTGAAGGTGGGGAAATAGACTCCATCTGTTAATGGGAGAAGTCACATTGCAAAAGCTTATGGACACAGGAAGGCATAATTCTTTGGTGTCCATTATGACAACAATCAATTACTCGGCGGTCTTTAATTCCAGCTGTATATAGAATCATCTGGGATAATTTTTTTTTCAATGTTTATTTATTTTTGGGACAGAGAGAGACAGAGCATGAACGGGGGAGGGGCAGAGAGAGAGGGAGACACAGAATCGGAAACAGGCTCCAGGCTGTGAGCCATCAGCCCAGAGCCTGGCGCGGGGCTCGAACTCACGGACCGCGAGATCGTGACCTGGCTGAAGTCGGTCGCTTAACCAACTGCGCCACCCAGGCGCCCCTCATCTGGGATAATTTTAAACAAATACAATTGACTGGGTCTCACTCCTAGAAATTCTGATTTAAGTGGTCAGAGGTAAATCCCGGTCATCAGCAATTTTTAAAGCTCTCCAGGTGATTAACACTAAGCAAGATTTAAGAACAACTGTTTTCTATTCCAATGACTGAATTATAGTAGTTGCAGAATAAATGAGAGTATTTCACAATAAGAATTTCATTCTCAGGTAAATGATCAGGGGTAATAAAAATAGAAGACAGAAAAGTATTGGATCACAGTCAATAACAGAACCAAAACAAAGACACTAACTCAGTCAAAACTAGCTATGGATTTTTATCAATACCCTAATGAAGGGAGATAGATAATTAACACCAGACAAAAACTGATGAGCCATGTAGCTATGTGTTATATCTGTAATTTGTTATATACATATTTATAGATATGCTTAACTATTTAAAACTTAGTGCACAGTTCATTCATTGGTATTGTTTTAGTTTTCACCAATTAACTTTTTTTTTTTTCAACGTTTATTTATTTTTGGGACAGAGAGAGACAGAGCATGAACGGGGGAGGGGCAGAGAGAGAGGGAGACACAGAATCGGAAACAGGCTCCAGGCTCTGAGCCATCAGCCCAGAGCCTGACGCGGGGCTCGAACTCACGGACCGCGAGATCGTGACCTGGCTGAAGTCGGACGCTTAACCGACTGCGCCACCCAGGCGCCCCTTCACCAATTAACTTTTAATTTTCCTTCTAACACACCAGTTCTCAACATAAGTTGAAGCTAGTATAGTTTTAAAGAATAATGATGCAAAAGCCCAAATCCAAGTATTCTGATTTAATTGCCCTGGAACAGGACCAGGCATCAGAACCTGGTGATTCTAATGTAAAACCTAGCTTGAGAACTATTGCCGTAAGATATCATTTTTTTTTAATTTTTTTAATATTTATTTTTGAGAGACAGAGAGAGACAGAGCATGAGTGGGGGAAGAGGCAGAGAGAGAGGGAGACACAGAATCTGAAGCAAGCTCCAGGTCCTGAGCTGCCAGCACAGAGCCTGACATGGGGCCCAAACCCCTAAACCGTGAGATCATGACCTGAGCCGAAGTTGGACGCTCAATTGACTGAGCCACCCAGGCGCCCCAAGATATCATTTTAAACAAAACTTTTCAAGTATTGTTAAGGAAAGTTTGGCATTAACTCTGACAGACCAATCTATATAATATTTTCCCTTAGGGTTGAACATAGTTCTCTGAAGACAGGACCTATATCTTGTTCAACTCTGTATATCAGTAGCCTGGCATATGTGTGGCATAAGACATAGAATGATAACTGTCTTACAGAATGAGTACCTCAACCTACTGTTGTGTAAATTTGGATGAGAGCTAAATATACTACAGTTTCTAGAAACATCAAATACCTTGATTCATTAAAAAAAAAATACTGGGGCGTCTGGGTGGCTCTGTCGGTTAAGTATCTGACTCCAACTCAGGTCATGATCTCACAGTTTGTGGGTTCAAGCCCCACTTTGGGCTCTGTGCCAACAGCTCAAAGCCTAGAGCCTGCTTCAGATTCTGTTTCCCTCTCTCTCTGCCCCTCTCCTGCTCTCCTCTCTCTCTCTCTCTCTCTCTCAAAAATGAATAAAAGTTAAAAAAAAAATTTTAAATACAAATACACAGTGATAAAGCACTGTGGCAGTTACTTAATGTATGTATTCATTGTATTAATGCCAGGCCATTGAAAATATCTTTTAATGCAATTGGCAGTTACATCTAAGGTAAGCTAGTGATTAGAAAACCTCCTATTATTTGAATACCCAAAGATTAACTGAAATAGTCCTTTCCATCAGAGACAAAACTTAAAACAGAACCCATTAACAGTCAATATTCCTATACTCCAGAGCCTCTAATACAGTAAACTGGCATCCCCAGAGACAACAGACTTGGCACGCCCACTCCATACTACACAATTATCTTTTAAACTTTTGATACTTCTTATCTTCAATCCTTGCTCTTTACTCCTCACTCTGCTCTTGCATTTATCCAACTCCTAAATCTTTCTGGCTTAACCTTCTTTCCTGACTGAACATTTAGTCTTTGGAGTTTGATTTTTCTAGTTTCAACCCTCCATCCTCTCTAGAATACAACTGAGACTGACTCTGACTTTTCTTACTCTCAGCCGATATCAGAAAATCATGTCAGTGGATCTTCAGTCATGGGGCACCATCCATGATGTTCCATTGGCCTATGCCCTTTGTAGGCTTCACCCTCCTTCCCAACCCACATACTTCCAGGTCAACCACACACTGAGACTGGCCCTCTCAAATCCCTATTTAGGATACGTGGACTTAGGGGACTTTAGAAATCAGAGATCACAAACTAATATTGGTCATTATCTTAGAGGAAAAAAAATATATCTATCTATCTATCTATCTATCTATATATATATATGAGAAATTCTGGATTTAGGAAAATCAAGTAGATTTCTTTAGTGGAAGTCTTCATAGAGCTTTTATATACATTGCATTTCCAGCACTGGTAACTTGAAAAATTCTGATAATTCTCACTATCTCAAATTTGGAGATAACTAAATTGAGATGAGATGATACTCCTTCTCAACCTCTCTCTCTCGCACACACATACACACACAATTAGCTTGGAAGAAAGGGTAGGAGGTTGGTATGGAGAGGGATGGATTAGAGACTGGTGAAATTAGAGAAATTTTTAGGGCTATTTATTGGAAACAAAGGCTCTGGACCTCCATACTGAATTAAAAGAGTTACTTCAAGCCCTAAGGTATCTCCTCACTATGGGAATGGGATATGTTCATGATAAAATAGAGTGAATTTTGATATACTATAGTTTGCAATGCCTCAGAAGATCAAATCTCAGAGTATTACAGTACTTCATATAATTTTATCTTAGCTCTAACCAATTCCAGAAATACTCCCATACTCTCAAGCTACAGTAAAGTGGATGGAATACAAATTGTCCAGCCTAAAAATTTAGGTTTAGAGAGAATAATGAACCAAATCAAGAGAAATCATCTATGTTATATCAAAACAAACAGAATGTCTGAAAAAGTAATACCTACATTAAACATAAACAACATTTTGGAGAGGAAAATGGCATAGCAACTATAGCATATTGCACTATAGAAAAAAACCAGTGGACAATAAAGGTGTGCAAAATGGAATTTAATAGCCTATTCTGAAACAAAAACCTAAATAATGGAAAAAAATCCATTATGAATGCATTGAATATAAGAGCATAATAAAAAAGATTAAATTTAATAAAAGTAAGCTTTTCATCAACCTAAAAATGATATAAAAAAGCAGTAAGATGAGAAGAAATAGGAGATTGAAGCATTAAAAAAATAGCACTTTAAAAGACCTACTAAAAAAAATAAGGGCACCTGGATGACTCGGTTGGTTAAGCGTTCGACTTCATGATCTTATGGTTGTGAGCTTGAGCCCCACATTTCTGCTGTCAGTGCAGAGCCTGCTTTGGATCTTCTCTCGCCCTTTCTCTCTGCCCCTCCCCTGCTGGTTTTCTCTCTCTCAGAATAAAATAAATAAACTTTAAAAAAATAAAATAAAGACCTACTAAAAAAATTAATAATAAAAAAATAAAATAATAATAAAAATAAATATAAAAATAATAATAAAAAATTAAAAAATTAAAAAAAGACCTACTAAATAACTTAGAAGAAGCAAGAAACAAAATAGAATTACTAATACAGAGGAAATGCTTGAGATAATTATGCAAACATGGAGGAAAAAGCCAAAACAATTAAAGCAATTAGAGAAAAGGTAATGGATATGAAGGCCAACCTGAGACAATAAAGATATAATGAATTATTTTGAGTTCTATAACCCCAGAACTATATGCAAATACATATCCAAAGATACAATACAACTATGCACAAAGGACAACCTAAGTTTGCATATCAAAAAGACATTCTGTTTGAAATAAAACAATGATCAGCAAAAAGGTACACCTGGTAGTTACTGAATTTCAAAAATAAGAAAAAAATTTTTAGAAATTCCCTGCAAGGGGGAGAAAAAAAGTCATATTGGTTTCAGACTTCCCCAAAACAATGATTTTCAAAAAACCTTGGAGCAATATCTCTAAAGTTCTGAGAGAAACAGAGTATGGTCCAAAAGTATTATATCCAGCTAAGACATCTTACCAAAATTAAAAAAGATAACTATTTTAAAATGAAAAACTCAGAGAATACAGTAGCCACAAACTACTTTTTAAAAAACACAAAAATATCTAGATCATTAGTAGGATAGAAATGTTATAATAAATATATAAATAAATGCATAGATTAAACAAACAAATAAATGGAAATACTTATTTGAAGTTGAGGGAGCAGCAACATACACTTGTGAAGAATTTTCATTGCCCAAATTCAAGGAGCACCATTCATGTTCTAAACTAAAACACTGAATGTGGTGGCTATAAAGTTCCAATTTAGATTTACTTTTATTAAAATCAAAGACAAAATTAAATTATCTTATTTATAAGAACATGAAATTTATGACCAGTATATTTACCAAATTATTTCTACCTGTCTGCCTATCTATGCCTTTACCAATAGGTATGCATAAGGATAGATCGTTGTTTACTTGTTCTTAACGATTATTATGGAAGAACATTTGGATTTAACTATTCAGTAATGATTAATTTAATTACATATAGATATGGAGCAATTTATAAGTAATATTTGGTATTACAGGGAAACTATGTAATTGTCCTAGTCCTGGATTTTATCACATATCCTTTTCTCTGGTCAACCTGATTATTTGTCATCCTTTTTACTCCTTTTTTTTTAAAAAAAGTTTATTTATTTGGGGGGGGGGGGCAGCGGGCAGAGAGAGGAGATAGAGAGAATCCCAAGCATGTTCTGCACTGTCACCATAGAGCCTGATGGGAAGCTCAAACCCAAGAACTGTGAGATCATGACCTGAGCTGAAACCAAGAGTCAAACACTTAGTCAACTGAGCCACCCGGGCACCCCCATTTTACCCTTTTAACATTCCATTCTGTCCACATATGTCTTAATCCTAAAGAATAACCCAGCCTAGGTAGGTGTTAGGAAGATATCAAGTCCCACATATCTAATTCATTTTTCTGGATTTAATTTCCCTCTTAGAGAGCCTGAAAGGGGCATTCCTATATGCCATATGTCCATAGCACCATGACTACCACACCTTGTTACAGAAGCATGGACACCAGTTCCAAGACCAATGCTTTGCTTAGCCACAAATAAATGAAAAATAAATACACACTGTAGTAATTAGTGATAGGACTTGAATTACATAATCAGGGCCAGGACAGTCATGTTGGACCATGTAAAAGATTAATAAGACAAAAAGCTGGTTGCTGCAGAGAGGAAATAATTAATTAGACATGTTTACAGAAGCAAAAAGAAGTATATGCCACTGCTCTAGAAAGAAAGATTCCACCTTCAGTTTGGGGGAAAGGAAAAAGAAGGAATAGATAAGGATTTAGGAAATAAGTTAGCAAAGAATTTAAGAAAAGGTAGCAAGGAGTCTTATTTTGGCCTTAGCCTCAACCATGTGCCCCAGCTTAGTTCAACCCATATTTAGAGATATATGGTACTTAAAGATAAATCAATATTTTCATACTTTATTCCTTGATGAGCTGCTATTAACTCTGTATAATTCCTTTAGAGAAAAGAATAATAAGTGATAGCCTTCAGGTAACTGAATCTTTAAATAAGTAATAGTCATGGCCCCTGACCTTGAAGGGGTTGAAAAGTTGGTATGCACAAAATTAAAGCCCTCCTAAATTAAAAAGTCTATGTTATAAGAAAGAGGAAAAGTATAGAACTGAATTGTCCACCTTATGTAAAATGAGCAAACACCAAAAAGGGAAAAAAGAGAGAGAGAGAGAGAGAGAATGTGTGTGCACAGAGATAAAAAGAACATCTTTCAGGGCCACCTGGGTGTCTCAGTCGGTTAAGCATGTGACTTCAGCTCAGGTCATGATCTCACCACTCGTGGGTTTGAGCCCCACATCAGGCTCTTTGCTGACAGCTCAGAGCCTGGAACCTGCTTCATATTCTGTATCTCCCCATCTCTCTGCCCCTCCCCTGCTCATGCTGTCTTTCTCTCTCTCTCTCTCTCCGAAATAAACAAACATTTAAAAAAATGTTTTTTAAATACCTTTTAGTGCTAAGACATATGGAAGCAGGCTGTTTTTCATTTCTTGTTTTTAAATGTTCCTAAAATCACCTTCTATATCCTCACAACAACTCTCCTTTATTTGCGCTAGCTTGAGTCGGTTTGTTTCTTCACAAACCAAAGAGCTTTGTTTGGACAAGTAAAGGGTAATTCATGATGGCCTATTATGTTGTTTGGGTTCCAGAAACACCTGTGTGGCCTGTGATTACCAGTAAAGGTAGTGAGGAATAGGTATAACAGACACATGAATCCAAGTCAAAGATTTTAGAAAATGCGAAGATTAAACCAGGAAAACTGAGATGAGTAGACAAGATTAAAGCGCAAGAACAGGGACACATGGGTAGCTCAGTCAGCTGGGCATCCAATTCTTGATCTCAGCTCAGGTCTTGATATTGGGGTCATGAGTTGGGGCCCTCCTGAGCATGAAGCCTACTTAAAAAAATAAAGTGGAAGGGAGTAAAGAGCAGGACTGAGCCTAGGAAGAACTGAGTTACACTAATGGCATTAGCTGACAAGGCTTCTTAGGTCAACCTTAATGCCAAGAACAACTAGAAAAAAGGGAAACAATTTTTAATATCAATTAGAGAAGAGACTTCCAGTTTTTAGGTCCAGATACAAGGAGTGTGGGACTTGTCATTCTGCCCTAACAACAAGTAAAAGTCTGAATGAACTGAAGAATCAACAACTCTTCTTGAATTCACAGAGAGGGGAAAACACAGAACAAACTGCTGTCCCCAAAACTGAAGAAACAGGCAAATACAGACAGTCACAGTTACCAGAGTAGAATTTACAAGCAGAAACTGCCTCAGGCACCAGTGCCAGGGTAGGAAACCTGAATTGTAATTGATGAATTACTGAAAGCTAACTATCGACAACTCTGAGAGTCAAAAACTCAGGGGAACCCAGTCAGAGTAGGGCCCCCACAGTATTGTGAGATTTACCTCCAAGAGCTCAACCAGATTTCCACAGTGAACATCAGAGAAAAATCCCCTTGGGCAGGGGAAGGGGAAAAGGAACCATTTTGGAATACACCAGCTCCCTCTGTTCTCAGTAAGGCCTGCCCTCTGGGAAATCTAGTTTACCAGAGCATGAGTTGCTGGGGTATTATGAGAGCCTAACTGACCTGGGAGAAAGAAAATACCCAAATCCAGTCATCTGTAGCCCTCCACATGGAAGAAAGGAAATACCCAACTCCAGCCTACTGTAACCTTCCCTTCCTACCTAAGGGGGAAGAAAAAAATCCAGAAGCATGTGTGATGTTCATAGTCCAGAAGCACAGAATCACTGAAAGACTGAGACTTAATCATAAGACTATAAAATGCTTCTCTCCCCCTCACCACTAAATTACTGAAGGCCTATTTATAGAGATTCCTTTTTTAAATTATTTTAGAGAAATAGAGAACATGGGAGGGGAGAGGGGCAGAGGGAGAAAGAGAGAGGGAGAGAGATAGAGAGAGAGAGAAAGAGAAAGAGAGAAAGAGAGAACCTTAAGCAGGCTCCATGCTTAGCATAGAGCCTGATGTGGAGCTGGATCCCACGACCGTGGGATCATGACCTGAGCAGAAATCAAGAGTTGGACATCCAACTGACAGAGCCACCCAGAAACTCCTATAGAGGTTCCTTTTACCTGATACATCACGTCTGGCTATCCAGAAGAAATTACAGGGAATATCAAAGGGGAAAGGCATAGTTGCAAGACACATAGCAAACATCAGAACCAGACAGGAAGTTGGCATTATCAAGCTGAGAATTTAAACAGCAATGATTAATATGCTGTAGGCTCTAATGTATAAAGTGGATAACATGCAAAAACTGATGAATAGAAAAATATAAACAGAGAGATAGAAATTCTAAGAAAGAACCAAAAAGAAATGCTAGAGACCAAAAACACTAGAACAGAATTGAAGAACACATCTGATGGGCTTATTATAAGCTGGACATGGCTGAGGAAAGAATCTCTGAGCTTGAGAATGTATCAAGAAAACTCCAAAACCAAAAACCAAACAGAACAAAGACTGAAAAAACAAAAACAAAAACAACAGATTATCCAGGGACTGTGAGACAACTACAAAATATACACATAATGGAAATACCAGAAGAAATATAGAAAGGAACAGAAGAAATATTTCAAATAATAATTACAGAATTTCTCCAAATTAATGTCAGAAACCAACATATCCAAGAAGCCAAAAGAATATCAAGCAAGATAAATGTAAAAAACAAAAACACAGAAAAAAAAGAAAACAAAAACAATAAAACAAACAAACAAAAAAAAAACTATAACTAGGAGTATAAGTTTCAAACTATACAAAACCAATGGTAAAGAAAAAATCCTTAGAGTAGCCAGAGGAAATAAACACCTTACCTATAGTAGAACAAAGATAAAAATAATATCCAACTTCTCAGAAACCAAACAAAGAAGAAGAGAGTGGAGTGAAATAATCAGTATTGAGAGGGGAAAACCCCACCAACCTAGAATTCTTTACTCTGCGAAATTATTTTTCAAAATGAAAGAGAAAGAAAGGCTTTCTCAGACAGGAACTGACAAAATATGCTGCCAGTAGACCTGGTTTTTAAGAAATGTTACAAGAGTTCTTTAAAGAGAAGGAAAATAATATAGATAAGACACTCATATCTACATAAAGAAAGGAAGAGCACTGGAAAAGGGTTGGTAAGTGAAGGTAAAAGGAAAAAAAAACATCATTCTCATTCTTAATAGATCTGTTTGTTCAAAATAATAGCAGCTACACTACATTTGATTATGTATATAATATATATATATACATATTGCATATATACATATATACATACTAATGTATGCAAGTGAAATACCTATATCCTACAGATAGATATATAGATACATGCAGTGATACAAATGACAGGAGGGAGGAATTAGGATTATTTTATTAATAAGGTATCCACACTACCTACTAAGTGGTTTAGTGTTATTCAGAAATGTCATTGGATTAGTTATAAATGTATATTGCAAACTCTAGGGAAACCACTAAAACAGGTTAAAAAAGTAAGTGATATGCTAACAAATATGATAACCGATAGCTAAGAAAGAAAATAGAATCACATTAAATTGTCAATGAAATATCAGTTAGACAGTATTAGAGACCAAGGCAGTGAGGATTTGTGGAACAGTAAGAAGAAGAGAGAAGCCAAGAAAAGGGAGCATAGATATTAGAGTCACTTTTTGCCACAAGTGAATATTAACATCAAACAATAGCACAGTGGCTAAGAGGCTGAGCAGCTGAGCAAAGCTTTCAGCACTTTCATGATTCAGAGAACCAGCTAATGGTTCCAGGACTTCTAAAAAAGTGTGGCCCTGTTAAAACACCTCTAGCATTTGGTTAGGAATCTGAAGGGCTACATGGTAAAGAGTAAGAAGTAGATCAGTCCTCAAAAAAAGTGAAGCCCAGCTTTGAATCATTTCAGCTTTTACTGGATTATGGTGATCTTCCCTGAACTTGATTTTCTGCCAGAAGTAAAATTAAATTGTCTCTGGAAGAAGATACCATCTAGAGCTTGAATTAGTTTGTCATTTTTCATGCACAAATAACAAACAGAAAATAGAAACATACTTACAGGATACCTCGATACTGATATTTTAAATACGTGCTATAAAATCACTATGATTAATACGTTCAAGTAATTTACTAAGATGGTGGAGAATTCCATGAGATAAATGGAAATTATGGGAAAAAAAATCATATAAATTCTAGAACAAAAATTAAGTTTTTGAAACACTTGGTGATGGGCATCAACATAGCTGTAAAGAGTATTAGTGAATGACATGACATGGCATAAAAAGAAATCCAGTCTGAAACATAGAAAAAAAGAGAGATGGAATACAGTGTACAAGTTTAATATATCTGTGACGGGAATCTCAGAAGACAAAGGGAGAGAATGAGAGCTAGTTAGAGAGAAGAGAGGGAAGAGATAAAAGCAACATTTATAGATACAATGTTCAAGAATTTTTTTTTGAAATTGATTAAAGATCTCAAGTTACAGATTCAAGAAGCAATCCAAACTCTATCCAAAATAAATAAAGAAAACCAAATCCAAGCCTATCTTATTCAAACTGCTAAAAACCAAACATTAGGAGAAAATCTTAAAGGCAGATAGGAAAAAAAAAATGTTAATACTTTAAACAGCAACAGTAAGACTTACAATAGACCTTTTCAATGGAAATAGTGTTCAGTTTTTATGTTTTCTTATTATTCACTGGATTTTTTTTAAGAGGAATATTCTGAATTCTGAATTCTCTGTCAGACTGTTCATGTTATCTCCATTTCTTTAGGGTCTGTCATTGAAACTTTATTAGTTTCCTTTGTTGGTGACACCTTTCTTTGATTATTCATGACCCTTGTAGCCTGAGGCCAAGGAGCCAGCCTCGAGTCTAACTCCGTGGGGCCTGACACTGGGGCTTGCCAGAAGCCTGGGGCCACAACAACTGGCCCAGTGATAGGGAGGGGTCAGGAGCCCACAAAAGGTGGTCTGGAGTCTAGGTCAAGGGGGCCAGCCTGGAGGTGGAGTAGGCTGGAAGCCTGTGGTCATGATAGCTGCCTAGGCTTGCAGGAAGTGGTCAAGCATGGCTGTAGACTAATGCTGTCAGTCACTTACTTTACATTTCAACCCCTCTCTTTGCTGGGCTGCCCAGGCTTCTGGGAGGGGTGATGGGGTAAAATGAAACTGCCTTTCCTACTCTCTTCAATGCATCTTGTCTTATTTCTGTGTAGGTTCTGTTAACCCTCACCTGGAATCATTAGCTCTTATGAAGGTATTTTTATGCCTGGATAGTTGTTCAAACTGATGTTTCTGGGAAGGGAAGAGCTCTAGAAACTCCTATACAGTCATCTTGCCAATGTGACTCTTAATAAATAAATAATTTAAGGAGAACTAGAATTCAGTTCTGCAGAAAGTGGCTCATTAAAACCCAATAAGAAATTTAGAATCTCCAGCCTCCTGGCCAGGATTTAAAGTTAGACTTCATGGGGCGCCTGGGTGGCGCAGTCGGTTAAGCATCCGACTTCAGCCAGGTCACGATCTCGTGGTCTGTGAGTTCGAGCCCCGCATCGGGCTCTGGGCTGATGGCTCGGAGCCTGGAGCCTGTTTCCGATTCTGTGTCTCCCTCTCTCTCTGCCCCTCGCCCGTTCATGCTCTGTCTCTCTCTGTCCCAAAAATAAATAAACGTTGAAAAAAAAATTTTTAAAGTTAGACTTCATATTCCATGAAAGAAGAAGCAAAGGGAAAGTTGGTAGAATATCCAAATTTCAGATCATGAGCCAGGGTTGATAAAGCAGACTAGTCATATGTAATGGAGGTTATGGAAGTTACTGAAGCACAAGACAGTGAATTCTAATGCATTAATTACTCTCCAGGTCCTTATATAACTGTGAAAAATGCTGGAATAGTCTCTTTTCAGGTCCTATTTGTAAGTGGGGAGAGAGAGAATCAGAGAGAGAGAGAGAATCAGAGAGAGAGAGAGAGAGAGAGAGAGAGAGACTGAATCTCACTGGGCCGTGAACAGCCTGCAAATGATATACAGAATTATAAACCATGGGTGGAAGTAGGGCAGGCAGGTCCTGACCAAAGTAGTATTTCTTCTGAGCTAAGTGCTACCTGGAAGACTTTCTCCTCATAACTTGAAATTCTTTTTTTCTAAGGTGGTTTCTTGTCTCTTAATTTTCAAGTTTTTCTCAACCATCTCATCCCCACCTGAGGTCTCTTCTCCTTAACCACTTAATTCCCACAACTTATAGGCTACAGAATTTGTGTTAAGGCTAAGAAAGAAGGGAAAAAGAGAGCTGAGCAGGCTCTAAGCATAAGAATACAGAGCCCAGAGAGAAACACAGATTAACTAGCCATTAGAATCCGATAGAAAGAAAAATAGAAACTGACCACAAGGGGATCAGGTGGTAGAAATCCTGACTATGGAAACCTGGACTATGAAAGATACTGGATATATAAGTGCATATCATAAGCTCTAAGAATTTAGCAAATGCTGGCTTATTTTGGAAGAATGACCAAGAAAAGGAAAAAATGTGAAAGTTGGCTGGACTTATACCAGTAAGCCTAATAAGAATCAAGAACTTTCACATACTATTTAGAAATCCATGGTTATGTGGTTAGAGAAATCTTAAAATGCTACATGTCAGTCATGTGAAATTTTGGATAAATTTTTCCTGTGGGTAGGGAATTTAAGTTCAAGCTGAACTTTTATGAGGAGAAATTGGCTGGAATTCTTTACCCTGCAGCCAAGAGAGGAACTTCAGATATGCTAGGCAGTGATGTATTTATGAAAAATTTGAATCTAAGGAATTTTAGCCGGTCTTCATAAGCTAAAGTCACAGATAGAGCTTAGTTTGAGCAAAAAGGTAAGTTTGTGTTTTATAACCCCTCACTTCTTGTATGTCTGCACCCTATCTCCCATTACCTTTCTTCTCTATCCTGAAGATCCAGGCCCTTCATACTTCAGTTCAAAGCTGAATTCTGTAAAGGCCTGGATTCTTTCCAAGTGTCCTACATACTTAACTTCTAATCTCTGGTTTCCAGGTGAAAAAAAATACTCAGAGTGGTTAAGTGACTAGCTCAAGAAAATACAGATTATGGGGCACCTGATTGGCTCAGTCGGTTAAGTGTCTGACTTTGAGTCCCCTGTCAGGCTCTGTGGCTAACAACTCAGAGCCTGGAGCCTGCTTTGGATTCTGTGTCTCCCTCTCTCTCCGCCCCTCCCCTGTTCTCTCTCTCTCTCTCTCTCTCTCAAAAATAAACATTAAAAAAATTTTTTTAAGAAAAAAAAGGAAAATACAGATTAAAAGTTGTAGTGTTAACGTCCAGGTATTTTGACTTCTTTCCATCGTTGGTGAATCCATTAATTCATTTATTCATTTCTTTAACAAATATTTACAGAGATCATTCTATGCACAAAACACCCAACTTTTACACAAAATGTCGTAACTTTTTTATATACTTTTCATTTAATCTCCATAGTAACTCTCTAAGACAGATAAGTTGTTATCTGCATTTTACACAACATGGTCAAGGTTCAAAGAGGCCAAGTAATATATGTAATTAGCTCAACAGACTTATTTAGTTCCAGTGCAATGATCTGAATTGGGGTCCTCTGATACAAAGTTCAGTGAACTTCCCCTTAAACAGTGCCAATGACACAAAGATGATAAAAACATATTTTTCCTACCTTCACAAATTGTGTCTAGTTGAAAAACAAAGACAGATTAAATAACAACATAAAGCAATATAGTCACACAAAAACAGTGTTTTAAGTGCCAACTAAATTATGTAGGCACTAAGTGCCAAAGATTCAGAAAATAGTCGCTGATAACTGAGGGATCCTGGAAAGCTTCACGAAAGGGGCAGACACTGAGATGGCCTTGAGAGTTTAAGATTTTTGGCCTCCACAGATACCTTCTTAGGTGGCTGCAGGTCCCCTCACACAAGAAACCAGCAAGGACCTTGCTGGCACCACAAACCCTGCCCCTGCCCTTCTTGTGGATTCACCCCTTTAATATGTCCTTAGCTGAACCCCATCCAAAGTGGTGTCACAAGTCTGGCAGTGTTCAACCAGCCATGACAGTGGCCAGCACCACTCCAAAGTGACTCCTGCCCTGAGGAAAGGGGAAGATAACCACAAGCACAAGTTTGACTGCAGCCCCTACAGTGTGCTGGAGGCAGACATAGGCTCTGACTACAGGCCACCAACAAAAGCTTCACAGGGAACAACACCCGGAAAGTACCCTGCAGCTCCATGGTTCTGCATTTCTGGCAAATGCTTGGTCTGATTCAACTCAAGCCCAAATTGGTGCCAGACTGGCCTACTAACCAAACCCTGTCCACAACAAGCAAGAGAGCCATTGCAGACAACTGGACAGAGATCAAACATGGCTTAGCCACAATAGTAGGTACCTAACACATATAGGACATGCCCCTGAAGCACCAGGTTCTGGTAAACAGAGGACACTGCAGTGTGGGGCACTACAGGACCTCTTCTTCATAAGGCCATTACTTTCAAGAGCAAGAGATGTAGCTGACTTTCCTAACACATAGAAACAGACACAGAGATCTACACAAAATGAGGGCAGAGGAATTTGTCCCAAACAAAAGAATGGGACAGAATCACAGCAAGAGAGCTAAATGTAATGGAGATAAGAAATATATATGCCTGACAGAGAATTTAAAGTAATGATCATAAGAAGCACCTGGATGGCTCTGTCAGTTAAGCATCTGACTTTGGCTCAGGTCATGATCTCAGGGTTTGTGAGTTCAAGCCCCGTGTCTGGCTCTGTGCTGACAGCTCAGAGCCTGGAGCCTGCTTCAGATTCTGTGTCTCCCTCTCTCTCTGCCCCTCCCCTGCTTGCACTCTGTCTCTCTCTCTCAAAAATAAATAAACATTAAAAAAAATTTTTAAGTAATGATCATAAAAATACTCACTGGACTTGAGAAAAGAGTGGAGGACTTCAGTGAGATGCTCAACAAAGAGAGGGAAAACATAAAAAAAGAACCAATCAGAGATGAAAAACACAATAGACAAAATTAAAAATACACTAGAGGGAATAAATAGTAGACTAGAGGAAGCAAAAGAATGATGGATCAGTGACCTGGAGCACAGAGTAATGGAAAGCAATCAAAGTGAATAGGAGAGAGAAAAAATAATAATGAAAATAGATTAAGGAAACTCAGTGACACCATCAAGCATAATAATATTTGCATTATAAGAATCCCTTAGAAAAAAGAAAAGAGAGGAAAGGGGGCAGAAAATTTATTTGAAGTAATAATAGCTGAAATTTTCCTAAATCTGGGGAAGAAACCAGAAATCTAGATCCAGGAGAGACAGAGTCCTCAACAAAATCAACCCAAGGAGGTCCACACCAAGACACATAGTAATTAAAGTGAAAGAAAGTAGTGATAAAGAAAGAATTTTAAAGGTTGCAAGATGGGGCCACTGGGTGGCTCAGTCAGTTGAGTATCCAACTTTGGCTCAGGTCATGATCTCGTGATTTATGGATTCGACCCCATGTCTGCTTTGCACTGGCAGTGGGGGACCTGCTTTGGATTCTCTGTCTTCCTAGCTCTCTGCCCCTCCCCCACTTCTACTCCCTCTCTCAAAAATAAATAAACACTAGAAAAAAAATTTTTTAAAAACCATAAAGGTTGCAAGAGAAAAAAAAAGACAGTTATATACAAGGGAAACTTCATAAGTTTATCAGCTGATATTCCAGGAGAGCCTTTGCAGGCCACAAAGGAGTGGCATGATATATTCAAAATGCTGAAAGAGGGGTGCCTGGGTGGCTCAGTTGGTTGAGTGTCCAATTCTTGATTTCAGCTCAGGTCATTATCCCAGGATCATGGGATTCAGCCCTGTACCGAGCTTACTTAAGACTGTCTCTCTCCCTCTTCCCCTTTCCCTGCTCCTCCTCTCTCTCTTAAAAAAAAAAAAAAAAAAATCCTGAAAGAAAAAGAAAAACCTGCAACCAAAAATACCTATCCAGCAAGGGTATTATTCAGAATAGAAGGAGAGAGAAAGAATTTCTCAGGCAAACAAAAGTTAAAGGGCCACTAAACTAGCTCTAGAAGAAATGTTAAAGGGGACTCTTCGAGGGGAAAAGAAAGAACATAAGTAGTAGTAAGAAAAGGAGGAAGAAAGCAGTAAAATGAAGCATATCTATAAAAAATCAGTTAAGGGATCCACTAAATAAAAGGATGTAAATTAAAAAAAAAAACATAGGGGCGCCTGGGTGGCGCAGTCGGTTGGGTGTCCGACTTCAGCCAGGTCATGATCTCGCGGTCCGTGAGTTCGAGCCCCGCGTCAGGCTCTGGGCTGATGGCTCAGAGCCTGGAGCCTGTTTCCGATTCTGTGTCTCCCTCTCTCTCTGCCCCTCCCCCGTTCATGCTCTGTCTCTCTCTGTCCCAAAAATAAAAAAAAAAATAAACGTTGAAAAAAAAAAAAAAAAACATATACCTAAAACATGGGGGGGAGACAAGTAAAGCATGGGTTCAAACTTAAGTTCCCATCAACTTAATATAGAGCACTATATGCACAAAATAGTATATACATAGTGGTATGTACCTAATTGTAACCACAAATCAAAAACAAGTTAAAAATGTGCAAAAAATACAGAAAAAGGAATCCAAGTATATCTCAAAAGAAAGCCAGCAAATCATAAAAGAAGAGAGCAAAAGAAGGAACAGAGAACAACTACTTAAACAACCATAAAATAAGTAACAAAATGGCAATAAATTACTATCAATAATTACTTTGAATGTAAATGGACTAAATGCTCCAATAAAAAGATACAGAGCAATGAAATGCATAAAAAAGCAAGACCCAGGGTGCCTGGATGGCTCAGTCATTTGAGCATCCAACTCTTGATTTTGGTTCATGTCATGATCCCAGGGTCATGAGGGAGCCTGCTTAAGATTCTCCCTCTCTCTCTCTCTCCTTCTTCTAGGCCTCTCCCCTGACCACATTCTCTCTTTCTATAAAATAAAATAAAATAAAATAAAATAAAATAAAATAAAATAAAGTCAAACCCATATATATGCTGACTACAAGAGACTCATTTCAGACCTAAAAACACATGCAGATTGAAAGGGAAGGGATAGAAAAGTAGTCATCATGCAAATGTAAGTGAAAAGAAAGCCAGGGTAGGTATACTTATACTGGACAAAATAGACTTTAAAACAAAGACTAATGAGAGACAAAGAAGGACACTATATAATCATAAAGGGAACAATCCAGCAAGAAGGTATAATAATTGTAAATATTTATACACCCAACATGGAAATGCCCAAATACATAAGGCGGTTAATAACATAAAGGAAGTAATCAATAGTAATACAATAATAGAAGGGGAATTAACACCCCCTTACATCAATGGATAAACCATCAAAACAGAAAATTAGCAAGAAAGCTTTGAATGACACATTGGACTAACTGGATCTAACAAATTTTTCAGAATATTCTATCCTAAAACAGCAGAATACATCTTCTTCTCAAGTACACATGGAACAGTCTCCAGAAGATATCACATATTAGGCCACAAAACAAATCTCAACAAATTCAAAACGACTGAAATCATACCATGCATCTTTTCCAAACACAACTCTATGAAACTAGAAATAAACCACAAGAAAAAATCTGGAAAGAACACAAATACATAGAAGTTAAATAATATGGTACTAAACAATGAATGGGTCAACTAAGAAATCAGAGAGGAAATTTAAAAAAAAATCAAAAAAGAAAAAAGGAGCACCTGGGTGGTTTATTTGGTTAAGTGTCCAACTTTGGCTCAAGTCATGATCTTGTGGTTCGTGAGTTCAAGCCCCACACTGAGCTCTGTGCTGACAGTTCAGAGCCTGGAGCCTGCTTCAGATTCTGTGTCTCCCTCTCTCTCTTCCCATCCCCTACTCTCTCTCTCTCTTAAAAATAAATAAACATTAAACATTTAAAAAAACAAAGAAAATAAAAAAAAAATATGGAGACAAATAAAAATGAAAACACAATGGTCCAAAATCTTTGGGCTGCAGCAAAAGCTGTTCTAAGAAGCAAATTTATAACAATGAGAAGTGAGAAAAATCTCAAATAAATGACCTAACCTTACATCTAAAGGAGCTAGGAAAAGAAAAACAAAACCCAAAGCCAGAAGGAAATAAAAATTAGATCATAAATAAAAACAGAAACTAAAGCAAAACAAAACAAAACAAAACAAAACAAAACAAAACAAAACAAAAGAACAGATCAATGATACCAGGAGCTGGTTCTTTGAAAAGATCAACAAAATGCATAAACTTTATCAAACTCGTCCAAAAAAAATGAGAGGACTCAAATAAACAAAATCACAAATGAAAGAGGAGAAATAACAACTACTCCACAGAAATACAAACAATTATAAGAGAATAGTATGAAAAATTAAATGTTAACAAATTGGACAATCAAAAAGAAATAGATAAATTCCTAGAAACATATAACCTCCCAAAACCAAAACAGAAATAAATAAAAATTTGAACAGATTGATTACCAGCAATGAAATTGAATCAGAAATCAAAAAACTCCCAATAAACAAAAGTCCAGGATCAGACAGCTTCATAGAATTCTAGCAAACATTTAAAGAAAATATATTCTTCTCAAAGTATTCCAAAAAAATAGAAAAGGAAGGAAAGCTTCCAAATTCATTCCATAAGGCTAGGATTAACTGATACTAAGACCAGATAAAGACACTACAAAAAAAAGAGAGTACTGGCCAATATCTTTGAGGAACATATATGCAAAAACCTTCAACAAAATATTAGCAAACCAAATACAACAATACATTAAAAAACTCATTCACCATGATCAAGTGGGATTTATTCCTGAGATTCAAGGGTGGTTCAATATTTGTAAATCAATCAACATGATACACTATATGAAGAGAAAGGATCAAAAACACATCATCATTTCCTGCTTCAGATTCTGGTGTCTCTCTGCCCCTTCCCTACTCATGCTCTGTCTCTTTCTGTCTCTCAAAAATGAATAAATGTTAAAAAAATTTCAAAAACATATCATCATTTCAATAGATACAGAAAAAGTATTTGACAAAGTACAACATCCATTCATGATAAAAATCTTCCATAATGTAGGTTTAAAGGGAACATACTATACCATAATAAATTTCTAGAATATGAAATTCATATAAACATATGAATAATCCACAGCTTTCATCATAGTCAACAAAACTGAGAGCTTTTCCCTAACATCAGGAACAAGACAAAGATGTCACTCTCAGTACTTTTATTCAACATAGTATTAGAAGTCTTAGCCACAGCAATCAGATAAGAAAAAGAAATAAAAGGCATCCAAATTGGTAAACTTCCACAATTTGCAGATGACATGATACTCCAGATAGAAAACACTAATGACTCCATCAAAAAAACTAGTAGAACTAATAAGTGAATTCGGTAAGGTCACAGGATACACAATGAATAAACAGAAATCTACTGTATTTCTATACACTAATAATGAAGTAGCAGAAAGAGAAGAAAACAATCCCATTTTAAATTACATCCAAAAAACTAAAATACATAGGAATAAACTTAACCAAGGAAATTAAAGACCTGCAGAAAAAGAAAGAAAGAAAGAAAGAAAGAAAGAAAGAAAGAAAGAAAGAAAGAAAGAAAGAAAGAAAAAAGAAAAAGAAAGAGAGAAAGAAAGAAAAGATCAAGACGATTTGTATAGAAAAGTGGAAAACACTTTCCTGGCATAGTGGAATGAAATGAATATTAGCAAGGAGGCAGAGATAAGCATTACGTGTTTAAGATATAGTAAGTAGAGTATTAATATAATAGTCACCATTTATCGAAAGGTAACATGGCTTAGTGATTAAAAGCATGGCCTCTGAAGACAGACTTCCTGGGTTTGAAATATACTACTACTTATTAGCCATTAAAATGGTAAGTTAATTCCCTATACCCCAGTTTTCTGTTCTCTAAAATTAAGATAATGATACTACCTATTTTAGAGGGTTGTTACAAGATCAAATGAATTTACAAAGTATTTAGAACAGTACCCAAGCACTTTGTAAGTAGAGTTAGCTAAATGAAGTACTGAACGTATTGTAAATATATGGTACTCCAGGCACTGCATTAAGCACATAATGTTATTTCATTTAATCTTTATCATCTTATAAGATATGTATTATTATGTCTGTGTTATTGGTGAGAAAACTAGAAGAGAGAGTTAAATTTCTTAAGATCACACAGTTGGTAGTTTTCAAAGCTATGATTCAAACAAATGCAAAGCTTGTGCTCTAAACCACTAACCTATACTTTCTGAATTTAGGTAGCAGTGGAAAAATAAAGCAAAACAGGTGAGGCCAAATTATGTAGGCCTTGGAAACATCAGGCTAAAATAATTATATCATCTACTATAGGCAGTGAGAAGCCACTGAAGGTTTCTGGACAGTGATGTGTTTTAGAAAGATTTATCTGGCCACAGAATTCTGGATGGATTATAAATCCCTGGGTCATAAAAGTATCAAGCAAACACAAACATATCTGAAGTGAACTTGCAGAAAGTAGGCCATTTTTTTTTCCTTCAAACTCACCCTTAGATATTCATCCATCTACCTAATCCCATTTGGTCTCTAAACCATAATCAATACTAGCATCAGCACCAAATAACCAAAGAAAAGTTGAGACTGCTATTGGCTGATTCCTAAATCCACCTACACCCAACAACAGTGTTCCATTCTACTGCCTAAATGCAGGTGCAGACATTCATGTATATCCATAGTCTCTTTGTAATCTACAACTGAAAGGTATTTAACAACTAGAAAATGAATCACATGTGTAATGCCTCTTGATTTAATAGCCCAACTCATCTCCCCAGATGCTATCCCCAACTATAAAGCATTGCTGGGGAAAATCACACAGCCAGGGTTGCTGCTACTACAAATTCATGATCTTCAACCTCAGCTGGGCCTGAAATACTGCCAGGCAGCTCTAATCAGACACTTCTCCTATTCCCTTCAGTGGCTGCTTCAAACTTTCACCACTTTTAAGCATTTTACACCTCTCCCCCCCTCCTACCATCACTGACGCCTCCTATTCCACACACACATGCTCAACAGATGATTTTTTCTGTATTTTGCCGAGGAAATAAATTTAAGTGCAATAATGTAAGAATTCCTCAGCTCCTCACTTGCCACCACCAGGATATTTGTTTGTAAACCCACTTATTTCTATGTCTTTACCTCCTAGATCAGTAAAAAGGTGTCCTTCCCTGCATCTAGAGCTGATCATTTCATCTGTACTCTAGACTCCCTGCCAACTCTATGATATCACTCCACCAACCCATTTCTCTCATTTCTAAAGTTTCAGTCTTCCTTCTCTTCTGGTTCTTCCTTTTCTACTGCCTTTTCCCTTTATCACATTCCTGTAGGCAGCTCTATTATTTAAAATTCTCTTTTAACCCATATTCCCCCCTCCCCCAACCCCCTACCTACTCTTTTTCCATTCAAAGTCAGACTACTTGAAAGAAGAACTTTATATTCCTTGAATTCCTTCCTCTCTTCATCCATTCTTTTGATTTTTCCTTGGACCACATGTTCATAGAATGGGATTAGTCATAACCCTTGGTTCATGACACACTCATCACTGGTTCATGCATGGTCCACTTTTAATAATTAAGTTGGTAAAACTACTTGCTCTCTCCCCTTCTCCATCCTGCCTTCCACTTTCCCTTACAGGTCTTATCCTCAAGAAGAGCATTCCCTTAATGAATCTCATGACCTGAATCTTCATAAAAGACACTGATTCTTGGAAACCTGACCAAAGACACTAAGGATGATAGAACAGAAAGATAAAAAGAGCCCGAAACACTGGTGAAATCATGGAACTACCACACTAATTCTGGACTACTTAACTCTGGGCTATTTTTACTTAAGAAAAATAACTATTTGGTTAAGCTCCTGTAGCTGAGTTTGTTAGACTTGCACTTGAGCATAGTCCCTAAATAATCCACTCCTAAACCTCACTTCTCCAGTTCAGACCACTCTTAGAAGAAATTCCAGACACACGCATCTAAGTACTTTCCTAACACCTTCATTTAGTACCTCATTCCCAATTTGCCAAAAACTGGACTTCTAAATTTCTCCCAAAATAGGCATTTCTTTCTGTATCTCAAACAGTGGATGTCACCTCTAACTGTTCACTATCCCAAACAAAATTCTAAATGACAAACAGAGCCCTTCATCCCCTATCAATCTTTTCACACCTCTGCTCTATCATGTTCCCCTATACCATTGGCCCAGATTGATTTAGTCACTGAATCCACTCCTGAGGATTCCCTCTTTGAAATATATCTCAAATATATTCTTCCCTCACCATTTCTCCTGCTAATGCCACTGCCTTACTTCAGGTCTTCAGCATTTTGCTCTTTGATAATAGCTTCATACCTGGTGTACTTGCCTCTTATCTTGATGTTCTTCAATTTATTACTTACCCACACTTCCATCAGATGGACTTTGTTTTGCAGGAGGCAAAAAGTATTTTCCTCTCTTCCCACAAGTAGTCTTCATGGTAGAATAGGATAAATTTGAAGTGGTTGTTTCCTGAAAGAGAACAGAAACAAAAAGGAAAAAAGGAACTAAGTTCTACATCTGTTTTTACACAATAAAGATTAAGAAAATGTGCAGGATAAGGAGAGAATCCATACAATAAACTAATTCAGCAGATGCAGATGCTTTGAACCAGAAGGGTCTATGAAATCCAACAACCCCCTTCTCTTCCCTGTTCTTCAACCAAATCTGTAGAGATTGGGAGGAACACGTGTGTTTCAAACTTCAAGCAAACTTCATCTTACTACCAAATGTCCTTATACTTTGCTGACTGGTGAGTTACTGCCCAAATCTGCTATCATTCCTCTTAGAATTTTTTAATGATTTTCTTCAGAAAAAAAATGTGAACATCTAAGTCAAACCCTATGATCTGGCTATAGTAAACTACCCAGAGTTTACTATACCAAACTAACCAAGTAACACTATTTCATGCTTCCATGCTTTTTTGCATCCTGTTTCCCCTACATGTCACACCATTTTATTCTACCCTTTGCTCTTAATTAATAAGTTCTATTTATCCTACATGATGCAGTTCAAACCTTTCATAACCTACTAAGTCTAAACACCCTGCAGATACTGGACTTCACTATCACTCTAAGTGAACTGTTGAAGCATTTCTTTTTTTCTTTTTTCTTTTTTTTTAATTTTTTTTCAACGTTTATTTATTTTTGGGACAGAGAGAGACAGAGCATGAACGGGGTAGGGGCAGAGAGAGAGGGAGACACAGAATCGGAAACAGGCTCCAGGCTCTGAGCCATCAGCCCAGAGCCTGACGCGGGGCTCAAACTCACGGACCGCGAGATCGTGACCTGGCTGAAGTCAGACGCTTAACCGAATGCGCCACCCAGGCGCCCCAGTTTTCTTTTTTTTTTTTTTAACATTTATTTATTTTTGAGAGACAGAGACAGAGTGCAAGTGGGGGAGGGGAAGACAGAGAGAGGGAGACCCAGGATCCGAAGCAGGCTCCAGGCTCTGAGCTATTAACACAGAGCCCTATGCAGGGTTTGAACTTACAAACTGCAAGATCATGACCTGAGCTGAAGTCAGAGGCTTAACTGACTGAGCCATCCAGGCGCCCCTGTTGAAGCATTTCTAAAACTATGTAGTAATAGTTAGCAATGAACTCCTTAGGGGAAGAGACTACAATGTTGTAACTCAAGAATGAAGCTGTCCCTCATACATAGTAAGTTCTTCCTCCCCAAAATTTGTTTAATGTGATACTTCAGAGAAGTATGTAATCTTCTGGTGGGCACAGAGCTGGGAACACAACAGGTCTTCTGACTAAATTTCATGTTTCTTCTTCTACATCACAACTGTGTCTCTTGAAAGATCAGTAAATACAAAACTCACAAGCACTCATATAAGCACACAAAATTATATAGCAGCTACTACTCTCATCAACCATTAACATGTAGGTCTCTTCCCTCTAAACACTTTCCACCAGTTTTCCTAAATTCATTTCCCTCACAGGTCAGAGAATGGAATTTCCTAATTTCAAAAGTATTGGTCTTGGGGTGCCTGGGTGGCACAGTTGGTTAGGCATCCGACTTCGGCTCAGGTCATGATCTCACGGTCCGTGAGTTCGAGCCCCGCGTCAGGCTCTGTGCTGACAGCTCAGAGCCTGGAGCCTGTTTCAGATTCTGTGTCTCCCTCTCTCTCTGACCCTCCCCTGTTCATGCTGTCTCTCCCTGTCTCAAAAATAAATAAACATTAAAAAATTAAAAAAAAAAGTATTGGTCTTTACAAATACTATCACTTATTTAATGAAATATTTTCTTGCATTCTTCCTGAATTATGACCAACAGCAAGGCAGCAAACTGAATCATGTGAAAATAATTTAGAAACAAAGTGTCTTTACCATGTCCACTAGAAGATAGCACCATAAGTTCACTTAATACTTACTCTCTTATGTTTACAACCTGCACTACTGAAATTTAAATAAAGTGTGTTAATTTAGGGCAATGTAATCCATTTTAGAGATTAACTTCCTAACAACTGTTATGATCCTCAATAAAGAGGCAAACAGACCTTTTGAACCAAACTGAAATATGGTTTAGATACTATTTTTCTGTGAAAGTGGGAATAAAAATGAAAATTTACAAGAGCTAGGAATGCAACCAAAAAAATTTTTTTTTGTTTAATGTGGTGTCTTGTTTTGCTGTTGTTGCCATCATTAACTGATTAACATTCTTTTTCTTTCTTTCTCTCTTCCTTTCTTTCTCTTCCTTCCTTTTCTCCTTTCTTTTCCATCTTTCTCTTCTTTCTTTCTCTTCTTTCTTTCTTTCTTTCTTTCTTTCTTTCTTTCTTTCTTTCTTTCTCTTTCCTTCTCTTCTTTCTCTTCTTTCTTTCTCTCCTTCCTTCCTTCCTTCCTTCCTTCCTTCCTTCCTTCCTCTCTTCTTTGCAGGTTCTGTTGCCTAATTTCCTTTGGACTACCATGATTTTACTCAGTGTTTGGGCATACATGTGAAAGCTTATGCACATATCTCAATTGAAATTCTGCATAGTTTTGTTGGAAATCAGATACTTTCATATTTTAAAAAAATACAAGATACTTAGTGAAGTAAAAGGAAGAAAAAGAGAAAAACACAAAAAGAGTTCATCACACATGAAATACTTGGGGAAAATAAGTAGCCATGTTAGTTTACTAACCAAGAGAGCTAGAATAAATCAAAACTGAAAATAATTGTACCAAAATAAAAAACCAGGTAAATTTGAAGCCTCAGAACCCTAAATCCACTACTCAAAATAGCCCAACACCAACTGAAATGGATGTCCAGTCCAAATATACAGCAAGAAGTAGATGTATTCAAATAACATTTAGTCTAAAGCTGAGTGTTCATTTGCCAGGCAGACAGCCCATTAAAAAACTGTGGTTTGGGGGTGTTTTCAACTGAACCTGAGTTTTCAGATGTATGAATTAGTTTACCTCCTTGGAAAGACATGATTTCCTGTTTTCAGGAGAAATGCAAGCCTCTAAAAGCTTATTTAAAAGGTTCAAAAGGCTACTTAGGCATCAAATAACTATTAAAAACAATATTTTGACTATTTAAGTGTAAACGAATCAGAAACATATGGATTAAATTTCCCTTAAATTGCACATGCTCCAAACTGAAGAGTATAAGCAATGGGTGAAACCTGTTTTGGATTTCAGTGAGCCCAAAACATTTGAAAAATCATATGAGATGTTCAGTGAACTCAAGAGTACAGCTGGATTCACCCATCCCTAATTCATTCCTATCCTATGCTTCTGGTCTTAATATAAGGAAGGGTGTTAGGTACACAAGTAGCTTACAGGTAAAACGTATAGATCTAAATATAGATGTGATTTAAAAACAGAGATAGAGAGAAGAACTTTTTAAAAAGTGTTTTAAAAACCTGTGTGTTAAAAGAAAGTCTTCCAGTTTTAAACAAAATCTAAAATAGCCTTTAGACTCTTCATACAATTTTATTTTGAGTCTTTTCCTAATTAAAGACAATTTATATAACTCTAAGATGGAGAATAAAATAAACTAAAATTTTGTTTAGCTTCCACTATGTTCCAGACACTGTGCTTGATATTTTTACACACATTATTTCTTCACCCAATCCCACAAACCAGTTTCATGTGCCTATGCACAGAGATAAGGCATTTGTATTTCACTCGATTATTTTTCTCTTCACCTTGAGCAAGCAGTCTGTTTACAATAAACAGCCAGAGTCTAATAAGCCAGCTGAAAAACATTATATTTCCTCATCAAATTAAACTGATAATATTAAGAATTAAAGTCCTTAGCTACCAGTTGAACTACATAAAACTGAATAAGAGCACATGTTTTGGGGTAAAAAATTACTTTATATTTTTGTACCTTCTTTGTATAACTGGGAAAATAATACCTACCTTATAGGATCATTATGAGTATAGACTGGGGAGTTGTATGTAATATGCTTGAGAGTAATGTGTTCAATAAGTGATAACTATAACATAAGAAATATGTGTATATTGATGTATGTGCTCAAAACTTCTTTTCTCCAACAACCAGTCAGATCCAGACTGTGTAACTGCCTATAACCCTTATCAAAATGAATCCCTCTGATCTCTCTCCAGACTCTCTGTGATAAACAATTCACCATTCACTCAGTAGATTATTAATGGTCCCCACATATCCTGAAGAGGTTGCTTGAAACCACCTCCATCACAAGTTACAACTCTCCACAACATGTGTGGACCTAGAGGGTACTGTGCTAAGTGAAATAAGTCAGACAGAAAAATATAAATACCATATGATTTTACTTATATGTGGAATCTAAAAAACAAAACAAATGAATAAACAAGCAAACAGAAGTAGACTCACAAATACAGAGAACAAACTGGTGGTTGCCAGAAGGGAGGGAGTTGGAAGGATGGATGAAATAGGAGGAGAAACAGGTATTAACTTCCAGTTATAAAATAAATAAGTCATGGGGGTGAAAAGTACAGTATAGGGAATATAGTCCATAATACTGTAACAACTCTGTACGGTGACAGAACTAAACTTACCATGGTGAGCATTTTATAATGTACATAATTGTTGAATCACTGTTTTACACCTGAAATAAATACAACGTTATATGCAAACTGTACTTCAATAAAAAGTAAAAATTAAAAGAAAAAAGTTACAGCTTTCCACCCCATGGTGCCCTGTAAAATGCCATGCTGGTATCTTGAAGATGGAGGCTATCCCCACACCTATCAGAAGTAACCTGTGTCAAACAGCAGGGCCTGCCATGACCCAGCTCCTACTAACTGAGGTATAGCACTACTTTTGCACGAGTCTTCCTTTCCCCATCAAAATCCAGCTGACTCCTCTACCACCAGTTCAAGGAGTTTACTTGGGCTCCAAGAAGTCATAGCTCTTTCTTTGGTATACTTCAGCTCCAGCACTCTGCTCATCCACTCTGCCACCACTGGAGTAACTGGCACAACCCAATGTGCAGGCATATTCAGTGTAGCCCCAATGCTCAAATACACTATCTTTTAGAAAGAGAAGATATACTGACAGCCCTCTCCCTACATACCACTCATGCTGTCTTATCTGAGGGTCATGCCTCTGCCCCCTCATGACTTTTGCTCAGAGAAACAGAAATGGGGTGGCTAGGAAGAGTTTCCAGAACCATATCACAATTCCACACAGAAAAATGACCATCAGACAGTTTTCATTGACTGCTCCCCCATCTTTAACACCAGCTTGCATGCCTTTTTTTTTCCCTTGGAAAAATATCTGATTCCATAGCATGGCAGCCTATGAGGTTTCCAAAAGTCCCTGTGCAGGTTTTAAACTTCTAAGTTATATTAAACCTTGTCACATTTGCTGGTTAGTCAACATTCCATTGCCTGTCAGCAGTGAAAACCTTACCAGAAGAGGTGTTCTTGCCAGCAGGGATCTTTGAGTCACTTATCTCCATGAGGTTTAATGAGCTGCATTAAGTCAAGCACTCTGACAAATCTGTACATAAGGTAATTGGTTTTAAATGCCTAGTGAGAGGTTGCACACGGAGCAAAGGTGTTGAATATTGTGTACTCACCACAGGTAATAATTTTAAGAGCGAACCTAATGGCTTAAGAGCCTTCTAATTTTTATTAGGTCTCTCTTTGGTTGGGTTGCTCTTTGTTTTAGGTTAACAAGACCAAAAACTAGTTTCAGATCATACCTAAGAAGATGAAAGTGACTGGCACTTAATAGAGGGCCCACCCTTCAGCTATGTGCTCTCTGGGAGAGGGAGAAAGGGAAATAATGGGAAAGTATAGTAGTCCTCCCTTATCTGTGGTTTTGCTTTCCCTGGTTTCAGTTACTCACAGTCAACTACAGTCCAGAAGCAGATGACTCTCCTTCTGCTATATCATCAGAAGGTTAATAGTAGCCTAAAGCTACATCACAATGCCTATGTCATTCACCTTATTTCATCTCATCACATAGGCATGTTATCACTTTATATCATCATCATCATCATCATCATCATCATCATCAGAAGGGTGAGTACCATACAATAAGACATTTTGAGAGAGATCACATTCACATAACTTTTATTATAATATATTACAATTGATCCATTTTATTATAAATTATCATTAATCTTTTAATGTGCCTAATTCATAAGTAAACTTTATCTTAGTCATGTATACATAAGACAAAACATAGTATATATAGGGTATAGTACTATCCATGGTTTCAGCACCCACTGGGGGTCTTGGAATATATCCCTTGGAGATAAGGGGGGACTACTGTGTACCCTTCCTTCCTGCAGCTTCAGTGATATTAAATAGTAGTTCATCTGTCAAAGACAGGGTTAGAGGTGGCAAAGTAGAATTCTGTGTGCTACTTAAGCTTCCAGGCCCCTTTTATCCATAGTGTCATCACTCAGGCCAGTTTGGGACAGGGCTATAGGGTTGTCAGCAGTATTGGGTTACCAAGGAAGGAGAAAATTCATTATTGGAGCTGCTGGCCTGGTAATAGAAGGTGAGTGAAGTGAAGCGAAGTGAAGCGAAGTGAAGTGAAGTGAAGACATAGGTCAATGTCATGCACCATCAGGCACAAGGCTCTCAGTACCAAGAGTACATTTGTCAGGCTTAGCATGGTAGAGAGGGATCTCAGCAGGAATTTACACTGATGTCCTGGTGTATTGTAACTGTGGTTCAAGGAATTCTGTCCATATCAGAGAGATCTCCAGGCCATGGAGGTGGTGACTGTGGGCTTGTGTCTAGGGGTACAGTTGTAGCCCTCAAGGAGACAAATGAGATTGTCAGGCCCCTGCAACAGTCTGAGTTCAGGGGGTGAGGGGAAGCTAGATCTCTAGGAAACTTGACTAGAATACTAAGAAGGGTAACCCTCAGACTCTTCTCTTTCCCATATTTCCCCCTCTTGTTACTTGCCTTAATATTTCAAATGCCCAATCAGAAACCTAGGCACCATACATGATACTTTCTTCTCCCACTCCTTCATATCCAAACCAAATAACAATCCTTTGTTCCACATCCTTAATGTCTTTTAATTGTCACTTCTTTCCATCTCTACTGGCATTACCTTAATTCAGGACATGATCATTTTTTTTTCAACATTTATTTATTTTGGGGACAGAGAGAGACAGAGCATGAACGGGGGAGGGGCAGAGAGAGAGGGAGACAGAGAATCGGAAACAGGCTCCAGGCTCTGAGCCATCAGCCCAGAGCCCGACGCGGGGCTCGAACTCACGGACCGCGAGATCGTGACCTGGCTGAAGTCGGACGCTTAACCGACTGCGCCACCCAGGCGCCCCAAGGACATGATCATTTTTGACCTAGATTACTAGAGTAGTCTCCTAACTATTTGTCTTGTCTTCCCACCAATCCCCATTTCCTACCACTACCTCCCTTACAGTCATGCTCTAGCCCTCCCTAGTTACTTGTAGCTCCTTGCATGTGCCACGTTCCCTCTTATTTCTAGGGTTTGCACATCTTCATTTGGTTAATTCTTACACTTTTACTTTCTCAAAGAGGGTTCCCAATTCCTCAGGAATGGCCTCAGTGCTCCACCCCCATGATACCACAGAACCCTGTAATAAGGGCTATTAATACCATACTGCAGTGTCTCTTTTCTTGCTTTTGTCTTTTTGATCAACTCTGTACCGCCAGCTATTAGTGCATTGCCTAAAACACAATATGCAATCAGTGAATATTTAATTAGTAGACTGGATTCTGTGACTGGTGGCTATCTGACCTATCTGATTGTGAATCTAAATGATATTATAAATATATATATAAAGATATTACAAAAACAAATTAGACAAAAAGTTAAAAATAGAACTATCATATGGTCCAGCAACTCTATATATAGGAAATTAATCATTATCCTGGATATATCTGCACTCCCCTGCTCATTGTAGCATTATTTACCATAGCTAAGACATGAAAACAACCTGTATCTATTGACGTATTAATAGATAAGAAGAATTTGGTGTATATACAATGGAATATTATTCATTCATAAAAAAAGGAATCCTTCCATTTGCAACAATATGATGGCCTTTGAAGTCATTATGCTAAGTAAATCAGATAGAAAAAGATAAATATTTCATGATATTACTTACATATGAAATTTTAAAAAGCCATACTCCTCCTGTTAGTCATTCTAACACTGAGTTTAGACCAATATTTGCTCCAAGCTGATCATAAATTCTTTTTGCCTTTCCACCCCCATGTATAAATCCTACCTATCCAAATTGAGGTTATCCCAGGTACAAGAAAAACAGGACCCAACCTTGATAACAAGAATTAAGATGTTAGTTTGCTGAAATGAAATCAAACCTTTCTTCACATATAGAAAGCTGATCTTTTTTATATAGAAAGCTGATCAATTGAAATAAAACAGCAGTTTTACATAATAAAAAGCAAGGATCTTCAGGTCACAGTAATGTTGCATCTAAGGTTGGTCAGAAAGTAAGGCTTCCTAACTCTGTTTTCATTAATTAGCTAGTCAAAACACCTTCTGTTGATGTACTTGATACTCTCACACATTGAGACTTGCCAGAATCTGCTAATCCTGATCCTTCATGTATTTTCTGTAAAGACTGGGAAGCTGGATCCTGTATGAATGTGAAGGTTGCCTACCAGATAAAAATACCCACCTAAAACAATGACTAGGGTCTGAAATCAAGCCTAAACTCTGCTCATCAAGCTTTGTGTCCTGGCTTTGGGGCTTGCATCACCCAGGGGACACGATACCTTTTTCTAATCCACGCAAAAGTACTTTGTGGGTGGTAGGGATCCTGCTTGAAAGCGTTTAGATTCAGCACTGTCACAGCTCTCAAGTAACCCTAGAAGACCAAAATTCTGAATTATATGTTCCAGAGATCCCAACGGCATTCATCAGTCTCAGGATATACCATTCTGCCCTCTAATCATCATGACTTTGAGCCTGAACCATCAAATGAATCCACTCAACCTCTGCCCATCAAGACCTTGGCTTATAGTGGAAACTGCCAGACCTTTAAACCATGCAGAACAAACAACAAAGGCTATAAAAGTCAGCTTGAGGCTAGGAAGTAAGCAAAATCTAGTCTTCTGCTTATATTTCAGACCTGCTTGATTCTAAGTGCTTTGAGCACACTTGCATCTTTGGCTGGTAGTGCAATATCTCAACTTTCTGGGAACACCATCTTTGTTGGGACTTAGCCTCCTAGATATCAGCCTTCTGACTAACTTCCTGGATATGATTTTGGGCTCCTGACTCAGACTTTCTAATGCTACTCTCCCCTGAGGCTGACCACCCTTTCCACTAGTGATGAACGTGATCCCAGGCCCAGCATTCAGCCCAATATAGATAATGATAGGGCCCAAGTGATGATGCTAACAATATGGTATATTCCATGGGCTCCAAAATACCAAACTTCACAAAAGCGGGGGTTTTCTACATATTATTTCATTATCTTCCTTCACTACTCATCATAAGAATCTCATCCAGTAAGACCAAAAGGGCTCATCATATTCTTATCTTTATCAACCATAATAAAAACAATAACACATATCCACTCTGGTGAAGACCATAGAGCTAAGTTATAGAGAACAAAGATTTATGAAACCCAGATCATATTCTTGAATGTTGCCCATCAGTTCTGTATTGTGTCTCAGAACAGCTCTCATTGATGCAAAGTTCTGGCCATAACCAGGATGCCAGAGGAACTGCAGAAGGGCAGCAAGAAAGCAGGTGTAGGCTTCCTGGCAGAAGCTTCCTTCCAGGCTAGCAGACTAAATCTTTAACCCCTAGTGTTTCTGAAGGCTGGCTCTACTGCTGAGCCCTCTTTCTCCCTTAGTAGATCCCATCGAAAATCAACCTGATCTCCTCCTTACTGTCTGCAGTCTTTCCTCACCCACATCTCTGCCTATTCTCCTCTAAATCACACATTTGGTTTCCATGCCTGCCTTTAAACTCTGTCTCTGGAAATAAAAATCCACGCTGACATCACTTAATTTTCTTGACATCACTATTTTTGGCTGCATCGTTCCTGTGACCTGCATGTTACTATCATTCATCTTGCCCTACTATGGTTTTATTGGTCTCATAACTCAGTTACAGTTTTTGTTGTCTGAGGGAGGAGGATGATGGAGGTAGACGTAGCTTTAGGATAAAGCAGATGCTGTGGACAGCAAGGAGAAAAGAAGGAAAAAACCTGGGTCTCTGATGACTTTTTAAAATTGTGGTAAAGTACATATAACACAAAATTGGCCATTTTAACCATTTTTAAGTGCACAGTTCAGTGGCATTATATTCACAATGTTGTGCCACCATCACCACTGTCTATTTCCAAAACTTTTTCATCACCCCAGAGACTTTGCAACTGGCCATTCAGCAACAGCTCCCATTCCCCAGTCTCCCATGCCCCTGGTGACCTCTAATCCACTTTCTGTCTCCATGAATTTGCCTATTCCAGATATTTCGAGTAAGTGGAATCACACAATATTTGTCCTTTCGGTTCTGGATTATTTCACTTGGCATAAAGTTTTCAATGTTGAAGGTTTGTGAAGTATGGTACCCATTATCAACAGTGTATTCCTGATTCAATTCATATTTTGTATATGGTTATAAATCTTATATAGCTTTTAACTTGACACTTAATATAAACCCATTCGATTTGAATATACAGGCATAACTCATTTTATTGCACTTGTCTTTATTGCACTTCACAGATCCTGTGTTTTTTACAAATTGAAAGTTGGTGGCAAACCTGTGTCAAGCAAGTTGATTGGCACTATTTTTCTAACAGCATTTTCTCACTTTGTATCTCTGTGTTTCATTTTGACAATTCTCACAACACTTCAAAATTTTTCATTATTATATTTGAATTGCTGCAATCTTGTGATAAAATTTTAATGAATGAGGAGTTGCTTTTTATGGATGAGCAAAGAAAGTGGTTTCTTGAGATGGAATCGACTCTTGGTGAAGATGCTGTGAAGATTGTTGAAATGACAACAAAAGATTTAGAATATTACATAAACTTAGTTGATAAAATAGCATCAAGGTTTGGGAAGACTGACTCCAATTTTAAAAGAAGTTCTACTGTGAGTAAAATGCTGTCAAACAATATCTCATGCCAAAGAGCCTTTATGAAAGAGAGAGTCAATCAATGTGGTAAATTTCATTGTTGTCTTATTTTAAAACATTGCTGTAGCCACCCCAACCTTCAGCAACCACACCCTGGTCAGTCAGCAGCTGTCAACATTGAGGCAAGACCCTCCACCAGCAAAAAGATTATGACCCACTGAAAGCTTAGATGGTAGTTAGCATTTGTTAGCAATAAATTATTTTCTATATCAGGTACATACATAGTTTTTTTTCAGACATAATTCTATTGCACACTTAATGAATTATAATATGGTAAAAACATAATTTTTATATGCACTTGGAAACCAAAAAAAATAATTTGACTCACTCTATTGCAATACTTGCTTTATTGTGGTTGTCTAGAACTGAACCTGCATTATCTCCAAGGTACATCTGTAATGTATGTAGTATGTGTATGTGATTTGTGCACACTTTAGTTCCATGAACCTTGGGAAAATGATTCTACAAATATCATATATAGATATAAATGTATAGGGTTTTTTTTGCAAAGTGATACATTCTTCTTATTTATTAAATCACTAGTTTCAGCGTTGTATAGAGATATTTGTAGAACAATTTCAGAAAAGAATTAAAATATTGTGAAAATTTCAGCTTAATAAATATTTATATAAAAACTTCAGAATTTCATTCTTTTTTTACCGCTGAATAGTATTCCATGGTACATATATACATTTGTTTATCCATTCATCTGTTGATGAACACTTGAGTTATTTGCACCTTTTGGATATTATGAATAATGTCGCAGTGAACACTGACATACAAGTATCTGAGTCCCTGCTTTTTATTCTTCTGGTTATATATTTAGAAGTGGAATTGCTAGCTTAAGGTCATTCCATGTCAAGCTCTTGGAAGAACTGCCAAACTGTTTTCCATAGGGGTTACATTTTACATTCCCACCAACAACATAAGAAGATTCCAATTTCTCCATATCCTTGCCAATATTAGCTATTTTCTTTAAAAAACATATTATTATAGCCCTCCCAATAGGTGTGAAGTGGTATTTTATTGTATTTTTGGTGTGCATTTCCCTAATTCCCAATGATGTTGAGCACTTTTTCATACACTTATTGGTCACTTGTATCTTCTTTGGAGGAATGTCCATTCAAATCCTTGCTCATATTTTAATTAGGTTATTTGTCTTTGTGTTGTTGAGTTATAGTAGCTCTTTATATGTTCTAGATATAAACTTTTATCTGTGATAAAAAAGATTTACAAATATTTTTTAGATTTCTTTTCACTTTCTTGACAATGTTCTTTGATGCACAAAAGTTTTTAATTTTGGTGTCCAATTTATCTATTTTTTCCTTCAGTTATTCTTGTTTTTGGTGTCATATCTAAAAATCTATTGCCAAATATAAGGTAATGAAGAGTGCCCCTATGTTTTCTTCTAAAAATTTTATGGCTTTAGCTCTTATATTTGGGTTGTTGACCCACTTGAAGTTAATTTTTATATATGATGTGAGGTACAGATCCAACTCTTTCCTTTGCATGGGGAAATCCAGTTGTTCCAGCACATCTGTTAAATAGAAAATTCCTTCCCCATTGAATGGACTTGGTACTCATGTCAGAAATCAATTGGCCATAAATATATGGATTTACTTCTGTAATCCCAGTTCCATCCTATTTGTCTATAGGTCTATCTTTATGCCTTTCATGATTTTTTGAGTTGCTGAGTTAACAAACACTGAAGGTTACTATATTCATTGTATATTGCTGCTATAACAAATTTCTAAATTTGTCTTAAACAAAAACAAATTTATTATCTTATAGTTCTAGAGGACAGGGTTCCAAAATGGGTTTCACTGACATAAAACCAACATGTCAGCAGGGCTGCATTTCTTTCTGGCAACTGTAGGAAAGAATACATTTCCTTATCTTTTCCAGATTCTAGAAGCCACCCACGCTCCTTAGCTCATGGCCTTCTTCCATCTTCAAAGCCAGCAATGATAAGTCAAGTCCTTCTTACACTGAATCACTCTGACTTTTGCTTCATCATCATGTTTCTGTCTCTGACTCTCACCCTTCTTTTGCCTCCCTCTTCTACTCTGTGATTATATCGGACCCACCCAATAAGTCATGATAATCTCCCTATTGTAAATTCATCTGATTAGCAATTTCCATGTCCCTTTACCATGTCATATAATATATTCACTGGTTTTGGGAATTAGGACACGGACACCTTTGCGGAACTATTGTACTGCCTTTCATAGCCATTCTGGGTCTGGACTTGTAGTCATTTGATACAAGAAAGTTTCCTATAGTTAAAGCCTATATAATTTGAAGCTGGGCCTGATTTATTCACCAGTCTCCCTATCACCACTCAACACAGTGCCTGGAATATAGTATATACTGATAAATACTATTGAGAAATGTATTTACTGATGCTTCTAGTGCCCAGATAGTTTTTTTTTAATTTTTTTATGTTTATTCATTTTTGAAAAACAGAGAGAGACAGAGCACAAGCAGGGGTGGGTGGAGAAAGAAGGGGACACAGAATCTGTAGCAGGCTCTAGGCTCTGAGCTGTCAGCACAGAGCCTGACACGGGGCTTGAACTCAAGAACTGCGAGTTCATGACCTGAGCCAAAGTTGGATGCTCAATGGACTGAGCCACCCAGGCGCCCCAGTGCCCAGATAGTCTTTGTCAATGATTTTCAAACTAAGTCCCATAGAATTCTAAAGTTTCATTCCTGTGCCTTGGAAACCACTTGAGGTAGGAAGTAAAAACTGCCGAGGAAGAAGCTGAGCCTTTCTTCAATCCAAGCAGTTTGCCTTTATCTATTTCATTTTTTGAGATTCTATGTAAAATTATAAGAAGTCTACTGATATAGGAAGTTAAAAAAAGAAAAAACTGGGATTAGCTCATTGACAATATAGCACAACTCCAAAATGTTTGCTTCATGAGGATGTTGATTTTATAAGATAAACTGAACCAGCTGTCTAGGTGAGTAACCCCTGTAGCAAGAAGGACGTGCTTCACGTGGTGCCCAGCTGAAATTGGGTTGAATAGAACTAGAGCATGAGATAGTCTCTTTACAACTCAGCATTCTAAATGTAGTTTCCTGTTCAATCCCCCAAATATTTCCTTCCAATTAAGCAATTCCCTTGGCCCTGTAATTTCAGAAAGCTCCTTGGAGTTCAGTTGGTAACGAAGAACTGCCTTTTCCAAACTACTCAGAGAAGAAAAGCAATTGTGAGCATTATTAAGTGCTTACTCTGTGCCAAGCACTGTGTTGAACAATTTACACACATTATTCCTCATGTGTATGTACTCTTTGCCATAATCCTGCAAAGTATACCGTATCTCCATTTTACTGATAAGAAAACTGGGACAAATAAATATTAATCTACCTAATGCCACAAAACTTGGCAGGAGATCTTTTAATATTTCCCCCACATGCTATTCTCAAAGACACCCATAAGAATAGGTGACCTTTTTCCTTGCTGTCCTAAGATGGCCCTTTCATCTACATAATGCCCATGGAATTCAGAGATTCAATCATGTTTAAGTGAAAAGTAAGCTATAAGCAGTGGGAAATCTGGGTAAATTCCACATCTTCACTAAGATATAAAATTTCTAGTTGACTTAGGAATAACTAGGAAGTTATTTGTTGAAATCGCCACAAAAAGTCTAATATGCTTCCTGAGTGAAGCACAGTAAGCAGCTGACTAGAGGCAGTTTAGTTACCGCCTACTCTGAAGGCAGCCAAACTTGGGCTTGGGTTTGAACCCTGGCTTCAACTGACTGTGAGACTGTGGACAATTTTTAACTCTTCTAAGCTTATGCATTCTCATACACTAAAAGGGGGTGACAATAAAGGCATGGAGAGAATTAAGCAAGATAATGACAACTGGAAGCGTTTGAAATAGTCCCAGTCATACAGTAAACAGTAAATATTGGCTATTGGTATAACTGTAGGATTTATAAAGCTTTTAGATGTGAATTTTAGATGTCAGTTCTCATATAACAGTAATAATTAGCAGCAAGGATAATGAATCAGTAAAATAACAATAATAACTGTTCCTTCCCTTCCCTGATGGTTGATATTTTCCATCTACAGGAATGATCCCATCAACATCAAATCTGTTATAACATATATCATCTTAAAAACAACTCTCCTGTGTACCACATTTCCCTGTAGCTATCATCCAATTTTTATGCACCCATTACAATAAAAGTCTTCAAAATCGCGTTGACACTCAACTGTCTGTACTTCCTTTCCTTCTGTTCTTCTTTGAAATGACACTAACAAGGTTTTGAACACCTTTTTGAAACCTCTTTGAAACACCTCTTTGAAAACCACTTTTGTCAAGATCACCAATGACCTCCTCATTCCCAAATTCAATCCTCATTTTGTCCTTTGACACAGCATTTGACACAGCATTTGACACAGCATTTGACACAGATGACCACTTTTTCCTTTTTGAATCATTTTCCTCACTTGGCAACATACCAGCACTGTGTTCCTTCTATATTCTCATTTCTTCTTTCCAGTCTTTTCTACTGGTTCTTACTTATCTTTCAGAATTCTTTAACTAGAATGCCCTTGGCCTCAGATTTCTCTGTGCATTACCTAACACTCTCTAGTAATCTTATCCTGTTCTATGCTTTAAATACCATATATAGACCAACAGCTCTTAAATGTATATCTCTAACTGCAGCCTTTCCTTTGAATTCCAGATTTGCATATTCAATTGCCTACTGGACATTTCCATTTGGATGCCTAGTATCTCATATATAACATTTCTCAATCTGAATTCCTATTTTCCTATTTTACCCTCCACTTTGACCCTTCCTTAACTGTATAAATGGCAACTCCGTTTTGTTTTGTTTTGCTTTTCAGTTGATCAGGTCAAAAACTTTTTTTTTTAATATGAAATTTATTGTCAAATTGGTTTCCATACAACACCCAGTGCTCATCCCAACAAGTTGGACAAGTTACTTTGCTTCCTTACACCTGTTTCTTCATGTGTATAATAGGAAATAATATCTATTTCAAGGTACATTGTGAAGATTTAAAGGAATAACATGTGAAGAGCTTTGTACAATGCCTAAAAGTTATCTAACATTAATATAAATAAGAAAAGTAAGAATCAGAAAGTTTAAAATCCAAAGTCAAACAGCTAGGCTATAAAAATAGGAGAGGGCTGGATAAGGAATCCAGAGCTGTAATGCTGGAAAATTGGCTTATTTGTGTTTGTCTTAATATTCCTGAAACTAAATCTAGACAAGCAGCTTTTTCTCCTCCATTTGGTGCTAACTCTAAAGAGCAGAGTGAAGCCTTTGTTTTCAAGTTTTAGGAGATCCTGTTGATGTGTCCTCTTTTCTGTAATAAGTACTATCACTTTTCTATTGTTTACTCACACAACAAACATGAATAGGAATTTATAACCTACTTGGGAACATAAGCCACATGTTTTGATAACAAGGAAGTTAGGAGAACTGAAAAAGTGCTAAGGAAATTCAGAGGTGAGAAGCATACCTTTATTTCTTCGTAGGTGAAAACACTCTCCTATTCCTTTCCTCACTCCCAATCCATAGGGCAGTTTCTTTGTAAACTCCTTGCTATGAAAACAAATATATAAGAATGATTGACATGCATACATACTTTTCTCCTAAGTGTTAAGGATTCCTGTTTAAGTTCCTAACATCAATTTCTCAAAACAAAAATGCATAGACAATCTTTGGATGAGTTAATCAGAGTACTTTTTATTCATCTCATTTGGTTTGCACACCTAAGTGGTGCCTCTGGGTATACCATAAAAAGAGCTTTAATTGAGAGCAAACAAACTTGGGTTTTACTTACCTTGGATCCACTAATTAGACTCAAGATAAAGAGTTCTTTTCAGGGAAGGGAGTGTGGAGCAGATACTTGTTTTTCCCAAAACTTTTGTCTACTTCTGCAGTTATATATTTTTTAAAGCACATATATTGTGTAGGATTATTTACAACCTCTGGAGAGAACGAACATGAAGTATTAGTGTGCATGGATACTGTCATGTGTTAAAAGAAACGCACTAGCAGTGGGCCTGTAACTACAGAATTCTGAGGTTGAATTTCAGGGTTTATTGGGGTAAGGGAGTGATTCATAAGGATGTTGATATTTTAGCATTTTCTATTCAACATGGGAATTTAAAGATTATCCTAGGAGAAATGAAGGAGAAAGCTATATGTCTCAACTCTTATTTTTAATGAGGGTGAATTTTCAGGGATGTCAAAAATTGGATAGTCCATCTGCCAAATCTCTGTTTTACATATGCACTTTTTTTTTCGCCACCTTATTCTTCTCAAAAGGTGTTGCCAAGAATCATTCCTGTCAAGGTGTTTAGTGCCAGCACTGTCCAAATAAGAAGCAATGTGAGAAAGAACTGACTTTAGGGGCACAGATGCTATATTAGTGTTGGAACTATTCCTGTGTGGAAGCTTCTCTGCTTCACACTGAATAAAACTATGATATTTATTACCATTTAATCCAGAGACCCCTTTTCTCTTCCCCTTATAGTAACAGCACTGTGTGGTTGTTTTTTTAACTACATCTGGACTGCAAATATAAAAAATGCATCAGCTGTAAGTAGAGTTGTGACAATAAGACAAAATTCTTGCCATTACTGCTTTCACTCAAAGCTCTGAAACTCTTGCTTATGATTCTGTCTCCCAAAGTAAAACCCCTAAGTAAACCTCTCTAAGCCTCAGCATCCACACTAGAAAATTAGGAATTATAATACCTACCACACACACACACACACACACACACACACACACACACAAAGTTGCCAAGGTTTAAAATTATAGCCTTCACATACCATTTAGCACATACAGCACAGGAGACATAAACAATAAATGCTATTGGAAGGGAATTAGAGTGCGGAGGTTTGTCAACAAACACACCTAATTTTGATCCTGCTCTACTACTTATAAACTGTGTAACCTTAACTTTAAAATGGCCAACTTAATTTTCCTGAACCTCAATTTCTCAGAATGAATCAGAATGATATATTACCTATTTCATAAATGTGGGATAATGAAGTGTGATAATACATCTAAAGTGCTCACCACAGTGCCTGACACATTCTAAATACTCTACATTAGCCATTATTATTAATTAATTACTTTTTGAATGCTTGTAAAAATAACATATTTTAGCATACATGCAGGAAAATCCCTGCCAAATAAGTTCATTTATTTTCCTCTAAGAATGAACCCTCTGACAGAGAAGCCTCTATATAAGTAGAGAATTATAGAGTCCTAAAAATAGTAAATGAAAAAGTATTATTAAATTGATTAGATCATCTTAAAATCTCTCAATCTGGAAATATCCATCCTGGCATAGAGTTATACATACATTCCTGGTCCACGTCTTATTGAGAAGCTCTTTGAGCTTCCAACTGTGTCTTCCCCTGGAACAGGGTAGATATCTAAAGGAGAAATAGGTCTTATCTTGCCCTTTGGAATCTTGGCCCAGCTAGACTTATCTCCTAAACCAGTTCTTTTGGCTACTTGCTCAACAGCTCTCTGGATCCCAAATTTCATGAACTCACATCTCCTTCTGCTGGAGTTAGGCTTTTATCTCTAGTTCTTCTGGAATCTGGAGTCATTTTATCTTGTATACATGCTTGTTTTCCTATTTCTAGTTAATTCTGAATAAATGATTACAGACCCACAAAAACTATCCATCATTCAATACAAGTACACAAAGAGACTCCCACCAAAGTGATCCAATGCATGCAGTCAAAACAATGGGAAGGAAGTCACTGAAAATGCAGTTGGAATCACAAACATTTCAGCACCAAAGAGATTTTATGGTTGTTCCTGTGTTCGGTGAAGGATGTGACATTCTGAAATGGATATGTGTGTGTGTGTGTGTGTGTGTGTGTGCGCGCGCGCGCGCGCGTGCGCGCACGCGCGTGCATGCATTTGTGTGCGAATACACTTTCTGAATAGATCACCACATGAAAATCAATTCAGGAATATTTAAGTTCTAAATATTTTTTTCAAAAGACATTTGTTTCGTCAATTCACTTCAACAAATATGTGGAAAAGTAAGAACAATGGCTAACATTTATGGAGCATTTTCTGTGTCAGATACTGTTCTAAGCACTGAAAAATGACAATCATAATAGGAAGTTACTAATCATAAGAGCTCCACCTTACTAAGTAAACTGAGGCACAAAGGGGTAAAATAATTTGCTCAAAGTTACAATGGATACTAAGTGATGAAACCAGGTACTTACCATATGCAAGGCACTTTGCCAGAGGTAGAGCATACAAAAGGAATAATATCTAGTCTCTGCTTTCATGAAGTTTAAGTTAAAGTGAAAAAGTCAAACAAAACAAAAGTCAGAGTAAACAAAATAATTTCAAATAAGCACTATAAAGGGAGTAGAAAATGGGATTGTGCTATGTTATAAACTAAATTGTGTCTCTCCAAAACTCCTATGTTGGAATTCCCCAGTACTTCCAAATGTGACTGCATTTGGAGATGGGGCCTTTAAAGAGGTCTCTAAGGCTAAATGAAGTTATATCAGTGGGGTCCTAATCCAACTTGACTGGTGTCATTTTGACAAGAGAGGTTAGGACACAATCAGACACAGAGAAAAGAGTGTGTGAGGACATCTGAAGAAGACAGCCATCTACAAGCCAGGAGAGAAGACTTAAAAGAATACAACCTTGTGGACACTGTGATCTCAGACTTCCAGCCTCCAGAACTGTGGAAAATAAATTTCTGTTTAAGTCATCCAGTCTGCGGTACTTTGCTACAGCAGCCCTAGAGAACTAATATAGTAATCAAAGAAGGTCTCTCTCTGAACTGATTAAGACTCACAGAATGAAAAGAGTAGAAGGAAGTCCCAGACAGGCAAAAAGAGCAGAGAGCGAGACCTTGAAGGAAGAATTAAACACTTAAAATATTCTACTAATCTCAGAAGTCATCATAGCCACTTCATTGAGTGATTACTCACAAAACACTTCATAATTGGGGAAGTGTTTTACAACATTGTTCTCAATTAATCATCATAATAGTCACAGGCGGTAGATATTAATAGATTAATTTTACATATGGAAACTAAGGCACCAGAGATGCCAAGTGACTAGAACTTGCACCTAGTTCTTCTGATGTCAAAACCAATGTTCTTTTCATTATACCAAAGTTTCTTCCTAACCAAGATCACTCCTATTTTGTATAAAAGTCTCTAGTCATCACAAGGCCATATTGCACAGGGAAGGCAGATTAAGAGTTAAGAAATTATAAACAGGGTAGAGTTCTTCATCTCTTCATGTTTCACATCCCAACCCCCACACCTTCCTCTAATTGTCTTCAATAATGATTGTGCTATATAAAGGATTTTACTGTTTTTTTTAAGGTTACTTATTTTGAGAGAGAGACCAAGGTGGGAGGTTCAAGGAGAGAGGGTGTCTGGGGGAAAGAGAGAGTGAGAGAGAGAGAGAGAGAGAGAGAGAAAGAGAGAGAGAGAGAGAGAGAAAGGATCCAAGCAGGCTCCACAGCCAGCGTGAAGTCAGATGCGGGGCTCAATCTCATGACCACCAGAACATGACCTGAGCCAAAATCAAAAGTCGGACCCTTAACTGACTGAGCCACCCAGGTGCCCCTTATTGGTTTTCAAAATCTGTTTTCATGAATAAAATATTTTAATTGCTTTAATTCCCCTCTTCACTTAGACCGGGTATACGCATGAATTCTCTTCAAAATGCCTTTGAGTTTAACTGTAGCCTTTGCAAAATGGAACCTCAACAAGTACCTACAGTGCTTGCCAGCAGCACATGGGGAAGTAGTGCAAGCAAGGGAGATTTCCATATAACACATGTGTTCTAAGTACAAAATTACAATAATTAGAGATGGCAAAGACTGAGAAGTCTATCTCCAGGAAGGTCAATGAAAGATTATGAAAATGTTTAGTCTAGGCTGGTCCCATTCTCCTAATAGTACATACAGTGAACAAACCATATATGCATTCTCTAGCAGACTATTACATGATCTAATCAAATGTAGTTTTACATTTTTGTGCAATGTCATGACCCATAACTCTATCATATTTCACAATCAGTTTTTCCCACTGAAGCATTTGGGAATCTGAAAGTATAAACAAAACAGACTGATGGTCTATTAAAAGTTATTCAATAAATGTTTTTGAGAATCTGTTTTAGAGATGGCCTTCCACTAGAACTGTGAAGGTTATAAAAATAGTTAAGAATAAGACTAGTCCACAAAACGAATATAAAACTCTAACAGAGAGATGTCATCCTTACTTATACCTATAATTCAAAGGCAGGATTTGTAAATTGTGGAGAAAGGGTTGACAAGGGGAAAGGGGAATTTACATCCAATTGTGAACATTTCCCTTCATGGAAGAGAAAGTACTTAAACTGGGCCTTGAAAGCTGGTTAGGATTGCAACTGGTATAGACGAAAAAGGGTTGACTTTCAGATTAAGGGGCGGGTGGGTTGGATGAACAAAAATAAGAAAAAGTGAAGCCATTTCAGGGGACAATTTGATGAGAGTTTGCATATCAGGCTGAGAAGCACTGGATCTATTTTGTAAACAATAGAGAGCCAGCACAGGCATTTAAATAAGAGGAAGTCCAACAGTGAATGCCTACCGTGTACCAGGCACCAAGTCTGGCCTATTACATATGAATTTATACTTTAGTCTCCACAATCCAAATACAACACAGTAGGGTGGAGAAACTGAGGCTTAGGAGGTTAAACACAGAATCAGCAATGGGAATGACACGAACAGAACTATGCTCCAGGAGATGAGTCTTGCAACCATTTAAGAACACCCACTTATTATCAGAAACAAGGAAGTGAGGAAAAGATGATTTAAGATCAGGATAATGACATGCTGACTTTGAAGTGAGTAAAAGACAGTGAAGTGGAGATTTCCAAATAGCAATTTTAAACAAAAGGATGGAACTGATTTGAGAGGTCAGAGCTAGATGTAAATTTGAAAATAATACTACAGAAATGATAGCTTAAGTCATGGAAAGCACAAGACAGCAAAAGAAAATATTAAAATATTAAAAGACGATGATAGAAGACACAACCTTGGGAAACACCACCATTTGGGGGTCAAGAGGAAGAAGGCATGCCAGTGAAGCAGAGAAAAACAGAAAAGTGAAAGAAATATTAAGGTGAAGAATAGCAAAGCTCAAATTCTTATCATATAATAATCACAAATCTAGTCACAAAGTTGGAGATGAAGATGAAGGGGATGAAACAAAATAAAAGTGGAGTAAAGGAGCTTGAGAAAAGCACAGAAGATTTTTAGAAGGTGTGGGAAATGCAACAGGGAGTCAGTCTGACAGGAATCTGACAGGAACTGCTGGCAAAAGCAGCAATGAGGTCCAGCTAATGTTAAAGCAAAGAGGGAGAGGGATACTGGGACTTTATCTAGGAACACTGATAGTCTATGAACATAACCAAAACAAGGAGTGAAATAACAAGAAGTCAAGGGGAAAGGAGAATGGATGGTTATAGAACCCATCACGGAGCCCAGACTGAGAAGAAAGACAAGTGAATTCTGCTTTTTCCTTTGTCTCTGCCATTCCAAATGTCACTGAAATGATTTTTTTTAATGCAATGATCAATGGCACTCATACTTTAAATATTCAAAATAAGCATCTAAACCAACGTTAAAATCTCTCTTGTTCCAATTCCATAAACCCAGAATCAAGTGCCCCCAAAATCCTTTTAGAAATATCTTTGACACAGAATGATAATTAACTTTGGAGTAGTGATAGCATCGCTCCACTCCCTCCTAAGTGTTGGCCAGGACTTTCTTTTATTAAAATCTTGTTATTGTCCACTCACAATGACATCTCATCTACTCTGAACTCCTTCCTTCCTCTGCCACTTATCCCTTGGTTTCCTGAGATATTAGGTTAAATAATACCAATAGGAAACGATACATTATCAATCTTTGTTAATGCTTATGATAGCTACTGTCTTCAGAGTACTTTACCTTTTCTTTTCTTTATAAATCCTAAACATGTTTCAGGCAGTACAGCAAATGGCACACATAATACCATGACCTGTAATGGCATGATACCATGAGCAATGGAAGGATTTTCCATGCAATGTTCATATATTTTTAAAGCACAGGGAAGTGTTGAAGCCATTTGGATTTTGAAGCCTGACACATGAGGAAAAGAGACTGTTTTTGTCAATCACTTGATCTCTGAGATACCTATCTCATTAAAATCCAGCCTTCTTTGATGGTCATATTGATTGAGTGAAAACATACCCATGGTCCTCTTAGGGAATTATTATGAACGAAGAATGTTTTTTATTTTGTCTTTAAACTTCCCTTTCTGGATATGCAAAATATTTTTCTTAAAATCTTACTTTTGTCATCTTCTTTAAGCACAGTCTTTAATGAAAATAGAAAAAGGCTTATTCTGATTCTGCAAAGAGAACTAAGACAATCAGGTAAAAGAACTCTAGAATTTTAATTAAAGTTAAACCAAGTGTGTGCTTTTTGGCTTATTTGAATGACTGAATGTTTTTGGTTTTGTTATTAATCTTGGCCAACACTGGTTTTGTTTGTCTGCAAAGCCCAAATTTTCTAGACATTTGCTGACTCTACAATTCACTTTATGTAATAAATAGTTAAAACCACACAGATAAGGCTTCTGAATTTTCATAATAAATGTATTTTTAAACAGTGTAGGTTCATGATTGGAAAAAAAAAAAGAAAGAAACCACTTGTGCTCTTATTGGTCAACAGCTCTCTTTCCATCTTTCTGTAAGAAAGGCCTGAAGGGATGCTTGGGTGGCTCAGTTTTTAAGTGTCCAACTCTGGGTTTGGGATCAGGTCATGGTCTCATGGTTTTGTGGACTGGAGCTCTGCATGGATTTGAGCTCTGTCAGTGCCGAGCCTGCTTGGGATTCTCTGTCTGTCTGTCTGTCTCTCTCTCTCTGTCCCTCCCCCAGACAGGCTTGTGCTGTCTCTGTCTCTCTCAAAATAAACAAATAAACTTAAAAAAAGAAAAGACTTAAAAAAAAGGCCTAAAAACTTGACCATCTACTTTTTACTTACCTTGAGTTATTTTGGAAGAACTATTTACAAGGAATATACAAAAAACTAGTACAAGGAATATACAAATTTGTATATTTCCAAAAGGGATGCAAAGGATCAGAAAATAGTTTTGCTATCCTCTTGTGTCTTTGTAAATGTTCTTTCATAACTACATATGTCAAACAGTATTCAACACACTATAATACAGTGTTCCTTTGTCTATTTTATAGGGAATGATAGCTGCTTACCATATGCCAATTGTGTCCAAACATCCCATCAGTTTGCCACCCAGTAATTCACTAAAAGAATTAATGGAGAAGAAAAAATCTGATACTCAGTTACTTAAAACACAAGCTGCATTTCAAGAATGATGAAAGATGGCTAAGAGAACGTAAGGCATGCAAATGTCTTCCATTAGTACAAAGGAAATGCAACACATATATCCTCAAAAAGGAGATAGTCAGCTACACCCAGTACTGTCTAATTCAGGACTATCTGAACTTTTTGGTTCTTTTTCCCACTCTCATCCCACTTGTGGAAAAGAATCTATTCATAGTGGAGGATAAAGGTTACTAAATAAGACTATCATAGAAGGTATATAATTTAGAGTCATTATATCCTACATCTATATAATTTCTATAACTGTTTAGTATAAATAATAGAAAACACTTCAGTATGTTGGCTCTGTGTGTTTCCCCATTATACCATTTGTAAGTTACAATCATTCATTTTTAGCCTAAACTTTTCTTTGTACATGGTATTAAAAACCACAGTCAAGTTAAATTGTTGGGATATACTTTATGCAAGGGTCATCTAGAAGATTAAGCACACAAACACAACCAACCCTCAGAAGCTAACTCATGTAATTATTACTTTTCTAGCTTCCATAACTTGTTACTAGCATGCTATTTCTTATCTCAAAATTCTTGTTAAAATCACTTATTTAGGGACAAGAAAATCTAACAGATGTTTTATGTTCTTCCAGTGTACTGTTCACATTCCCATTCCTCAAAGAGGGCTCTACAGCCAATGAAGTTTAAATATACTGTAAAAAGCCTAGGAATATGGAATGTGATTTGCCGCCATTACATTCCACATGACAGGCAAGCCGACTCCATGGTGAATTTTGCATCAGCCAAGCAAGAGACTAATTGAGAGAATACTTCAGGTTTTAAAAGTCTACTACAAATGCATATGTTTATCAGTCATATTCTAAATGGAGCTGAACTCAGAGAGAATGACATGGCTATTAAACTTTATTGGGCTGTGTTATATAATGCAAAGACATCTGGATCAGTAGCCAAAATAATTAAGTTTGAGTCCGTCTCCACTGATATACTCTGTAGCCTAAAGTAAGTCTTAACTCTTAAACTCTCTGTATCTTAATTTCTCATCTGTTCTTTTTTTTCATTATCAAATGAAACTCACTTACAAATAAGATAGGTGGACAGCATTTGGAAAATTTGGAAGCTCCATACACGTACAGATAACTCCTATTGTTATTATCTAGGCATTTCAAGCAAAGGATTCTTGGCTTGTGTTGCAGCTATTGGCTACATATATATTTACAGACAATTCAATAATTTGCTCAATTTGGTGTTTGGAGTTTGAATTATCTGAACAATGGCAGGACTTGCCTCTTCTAAGACCAGTCTGTACAACACAAAACAGAGTAGAACATTTGTATATACAAATCTCTAGGTGGCCAAACTCAAACCAGGCTAGAAAACCTCACTGTGAAGTTCCTTGATCATTGCTTCAAATATCCCACTAGTTTAAGAAACCTGGCCATCGTTGTCCTGATAATTCTCATTCTGATTCATTTATTACTGAAAAACTTGGCGATTGTCTTAGTCCATTCAGGCTGCTATAAAAAATTACCAAAGACTAAATGGCTTATAAACAATACAAATTTATTTCTTCTAGCGCCTGGGTGGTTCAGTTGTTTTAGCATCCAACTCTTGATCTCAGCTCAGGTCATGATCCAAGGGTTGTGGAATTGAGCCCCATGTCAGGCTCTGCACTGACAGCCCAGAGCCTGCTTAGTATTCTTTCTCTCCCTCTCTCTCTCTCTGCCCCTCCCCTGTTCACATGCTCTCGCTCCCTCTTTCAAAATAAATAAATAAACTTTAAAAAATTTATTTCTCACAGTTCTGGTGACTGGAAGTCTGAGATCAGGGTGCCAGCATAGTCAGGTTCTTGTGAAAGGACTCTTCTGGGCCTTGCAGACTCCCAAGTTCTCTCTGTATCCTCACATGGTGGAAGAGGCTAGAGAGCTCTGTGGGGTCTCTTCTATGAGAACACTAATCTCATTCATGAAGGCTCCACCCTCAAGACCCAATCACTTCCCAAACACTCAACCTCCTAATAACATCACAGTGGGCATCAGAATTTCAATGTATGAATTTTGGGAGATACAAACATTTACACCATAGCACCTTTCAAATAAACTGTAGTCATAACAAAAAGAAAAAACTGAAAGTCAGAATTTATAAAAGTTGAATAGTTTCTCAGAACAAGAGACCTATCTAAAGATTCTGTCCCCTCTTCTTCCTATTCCTAATATCTCCATTGGCCAATTTTTTCAAAACTCAGTGTCTGGTCATATTTCATCATCAACCTACCCAGCAGAGAAAACACCTGCTATGGCTTTAGAAATACAATATGAAGAAAAGTTAAGAGATTGTAACTAGCCAGAATACTTATTAGAGAGAGAAAACATTTTAATATCCCAGGAGTTACTTTAGTGCTCTTCACTACAGAATAAACCACAGTGATAGCCCCATATTATTAGGTATGTACATAGAATCACTGGTAGATTTTGAGTATAAGCTCTATATGTGATTAAAACTCTAAGAGAAGAATGATGTCTCAGGCCCAGTGTAATATCAAAGTACTGCTCCAAATTCTAAGACCAAAAAAAAATGCTAGAAATAAGCTAAGTGGCTTCTCACACAAAGCTAAAAAAAAAAAAAAATGGTTACAAACTCCTCTAGAATAGCAACAGCACTCTGCTTCTTCTGACTGCCTCCTTACACCTAGTCTGGAGATGTATTACAAAATTTTTAAATGGCTATTGCTGGCTATGGTACTAAATGGCTACTAAATGACTATGGTCTGAATGTTTGTGTCCCCCAAAGCTCACATGGTGGAATCCTAATGCCCAATGTGATGATGTTAGGGGGTGGGGCCTTTGGGAGGTAATAAGGTAATGAGGGTATAGTCTTTATAAATGGGATTAGTGATAGGGCACTTGGGTGGCTCAGTTGTTTAAGAGTCTGACTTCAGTTCAGGTCATGATCTCATGGTTTGTGAGTTCCAGCCCCACGTCAGGGTCTGTGCTGACAGCTCAGAGCCTGGAGCCTGTTTCGGCTTCTGTGTGTCCCTCTCTCTCTGCCCCTCCCCTGCTCATGCTCTCCTCCCCCATCCCCGCCCCCACCCTGACTCTCAAAACATGAATAAAAACTTTAAAAAAAATTTTTTTTAAGTAAATGTGATTAGTGCTCTTATAAAAGAGACCCCACAGAGCTCTCTAGCCCCTTCCATCATGTGAAAATACAAGAAGTCTGCAACCAGAGAGGAGCCCCATTTGACCATGCTGGCACCCAGATCTCAGATTTACAGCCTCCAGAACTGTAAGAATAAATTTCTGTTTTTTAAAAGCTATCTAGTCTGTGGTATTTTGTTACAACAGCCCAAATGGACTAAGACAATTACTGTCTTAGGAATGAAAGATACCATAAGCAAGATTTCAGAAACTGGAATTTGCATATATTAGAATTAATGTCATCTGAAATGGATATTCTGATTAATCAACAGCTTGGATAAAAAGTGATATGTATCCTATACAGTTTATTAACATTTGTCAAATCATTAGAATATGTTAGAACTGTCCAGAACAAGTTGGATTTTTATTTGCCAGATAATATGTATTTATGTATGTATTTATATGCATTAACTAGCTTAAATCTTTTTACAACCTGTGAAGAAGATATTACTATCCCAGTTTACAGTTGAGAAAACTAGTCACAGGGCTTGGCCTAATTCCACAGCTGATACTTAGAACTATTACACTATAATCTCCTGCCTTTATGAACCAATGTCTCTGAATACCAATTACTATTTCAATGTCTTGAAATGCAGTTATAAAAACACTTGCTATTGACAGAATGCTGATGAAGTAAGTTTTACTGTTCCAAAGTCTGTGTCCCTGGAGTTCACAGGCTGGTGGAACACCCAAAGGAAAAATCTCTGGTTAAATCTGGCTAAATGAGGCACCTGACAGGGCTGCAATCCAGAAAATGTTGATCCAATAACCTGCCTAACTGTCTATAGCAGCTAATATTCCAGAAGTATTAGCTGACTGCAATTCTGATGTGAAGCAGCTGTGTAAGGTTGCTTCTGGGTAGCCAAATATCTATTATCTCCCTTTTATAGAGGGAGGCAGTAAACTGCCCCATACTCTAAGGTCAGCAGCAGTTCTCAAAGACCTTTCTAGCTACTTCCAGGCCAACTGGCAAAGGACACATGACTAACAGTGCAAACTAAGCAACTTGAACATAGACATAAGAGCTAGAGTGTGTTGCTTAAAGGAATGCACATCCACCAAACTTCCAAAACAGATGTGCGAGCACACAACCATAATACAAGAATTGTTTTCCCCTGTTCTGCATGTTCTAGCCAGGCAGAAGAGCATTGTTGCCAACAAAAAACCAGCTACCATGGGTGGAATGTCCAGTTACTCTAATCTGAAGAAATACTTCAGAACACTTGTTTCACTGTTGGTCTGTTTCCATTAGTTATTTAGAAGCTTCCTAGCTAAACCTTCATGGATGCCTTAAAGAAAATGTTATTGATATCTTCACATTGTGAGCTTAAACGTGACCTTAAAATCTCTTTTAAATGAATGTGATTTTTCCCTCAAGTGGAAGGAAAAATAAGGACATCAATAGGATAAAAAATTCAATTCAAAATACCACTCTTTAAAATATTAAATACAACTACATGGCATCAATGCTGTCATTAATGAAGAAAATGTAAATTTGTTTGTATGTGTCAATACTATCAGCGTATGCATATTGAATAATAAGAAATAAAATTTGCATTTCTTTTTACTTTCTTGACCTTGGCAAATATGTTTCAATTCATGGTGTCTCCAAGCTGTATAAATTAACCTCATTTCCTTAAAATAATTTAAAAGAATATCATATGTACATAAATATTTTATATGAATTCCAGAGCACAGCATTTTTACCTCAAAAATTTAAAGATGATTGTATTTAATGCTATAATCCCAAGTTGATAAATTTGCAATTATAAACATCACCAAGAAAATCATAATTTTCTTAGAGAAAATAAACCACTTTGTTATAACCATTACAACACAAAATCAAGAAAAATATACTTACCTTGATTTTTTAAAATTAATTGTTTAAAAACACCCCTTATAAAACAATTCCCATTTATTCATCCAGTATACTATTATGTAAAAGGCAAATTCTTAGCATTTTAATTTTTTTTATCCCAAAATCACTATAATTATTCTATCTGACAGAAATACTCTAAGTCTACAAATCCCTCTTACTTTCATCTTTACATTTAAATCTCAAAAATAATTTAATATGATGTTCGAGCCCCGTGTTCCCAAGATGTCTGATTTCCCTCTAACTGGACAGCTTAATAAACCAGCTCCAAAGATTTCTCATAGTGATACTGATAAAAGATCCACAAAGATGAAGAAGAATATACACTCATAGTGCCAAAAAAATTTCTCCACCAAGAGAGTCCTTCAAGATTAATTTAGTCTGTCTCCCTACTCCAAACTCTCCTAATTCCTCATATTTGAGGTAGTGATCAGAAGAATGTGGTCACTTCACATGTCTCTACAGTGAGAATTCCTGGGTTTGAGCACCAGGTTTGCTGCTTACTAGCTGGGTGACCTTGGACAAGTTGCTTGACCTTTCCAACTTTAGTTTCCCCTGCTGTAAAATGAGGGCTAACAAAAGTACCAACTACATAAGGTTTTTGTGAATATAAAATAAAATAATGCAAGTAAAGCACTTCATAAAATTGCTAAAAAATACTAAGTTGTGACTGCATGTAGATTTTATTGTCTCTATAAGATGACCCAGGAGGGTTAAGTAAGGCATACTTACATTATGTGAAGTAGAACAGATGGGAAGAATAGGATTCAGTCACAAGTTTCAACGTTGTTTCTTTTTTTTTTTTTTTTTTTTTACGTTTTATTTATTTTTGGGACAGAGAGAGACAGAGCATGAATGGGGGAGGGGCAGAGAGAGAGAGGGAGACACAGAATCGGAAACAGGCTCCATCAACGTTGTTTCTAATGACATACAGTAAGTACCTTTGAATAATGTCATACAAAAATGAATTCAAAATAAAATTCTCTGCTCACAGATCCACAGAATTTAACAGCATTTCTGGAAAAGATGATGTGAGACAAATGGGGCTAGGAATCCTCAGAGGGGTGCATTTTTCATTAGTTTTGGTATAACTCAATAGGAAATATAAAAGGAAACACTTCTGGAATAGTGATGAAAAGACCTCAGAAAAGCCACTCCCGTGTAAAAACAATGCAAATACTGGAATAATCAAACTTTTTCAGAACTCTGGATGTTAACTAAAGTCTTGCAACAATTCAAGGAGAGTTAATTTTCAAAAAGACAAAAATTCATTGACGGTTAACACAACCAAACAGAGACAGGAGTAGCCTCATATCATAAATAAAACAAATTTTAGGTAATTAAGCCCAAAAGTCACTTAGCCAACAGAGATAATGAAAACCAACAGCAACAAAAAGACCTGTGGAGGAAAGAATCTGATCTCAAGAGTTGTCACATTATGTCATTTTAAGTATCTAGTTTTGAAAAAAAAATGATGAAACATACAAAAAAAAACAAAAAACAAAACAGGAAAGTGTGGACCATGCACAAGGGGAAAAAGCAAACACAGAAACTTGGCCTGAGGAAGTACAGATGTTGGACTTACTGAACAAAGACTTTAAAAAACTACCATAAGTATGTTTGAAGGTCTAAAGGAACAGACTAAAAGGAATAGACTAAAGAATTAAAGAAAACCATGAGAACAATCACTTACAAATAAAGAATGTAAGCAAAGAAATAGAAACAATTAAAAAGAAGCAAACCAAAGTTCTGGAGTTGAAAGTATAACATCCATTAGAGGGTCTCAATAGAAGACTAAGCAAACCAGTAACAGAATGAGCAAACTTGAAGACAGATCAGTTGAGATTATCCATTCTAAAGAATAGAAAAAGAATGAGGAAAAAGTGAATAGAACCTCAGAGACACACAAGAAATCATCAAGCATACCAAGATATGTATAATGGGAAGAAAGACAGAAAGCAACAGAAAGAATATTTGAGAGGAGAGAGATTAGATGGCAGAGCAGCATAGAGATCCTTAGCTTTTTGTGTTCCTGAAACACAGCTAGATCAGTACCAAACCATTTTGGACACCTAGGAAATTGATCTGAAGATTAACACAAAAATATGCATAACTTGAGCCACAGAACCAGCAGGTATGTGGTGCAGAGAGGTGAACTGGGAAAGAGAAAAGCCACGAAGGGCAGGGAGTTGATTTTGTGGAGAGAAGACAGAGAAAGAGAAAGGGGGAGAGTGTGGCACATCAGGAGTGCAGGAAAAGCACTCCCCTGAAAGTAACTGGAGAGAAAGAGAGAAAAAGAGTGAAAACATTCACAGGGGACTGAACAAGAAATCTGTTCCACAAAACCATTGATAGGAAGAAGAGAGAGGGTTTCAATACCACCAGGATTATATAAACAGTGGAACACCGACTGTGAAGTTCTGGAGCTCAGTGCCTGGCAGTTCTCTGATGAGGAAGCAGGGAGAATCCCCAGGAGCAGGCACTAGGGTCTGAGGGGTCCATATGCTACATGGGGAGAAGCAGTTCCCCTGCTTGGACTGCATTTGGTAGAGACAATATGGCCTTCCCATGGGCAAAGGTCCCAGCAGACCCCAGAGAGCAGCCACGTTTGCTTGTGTTGGAACAAAGACACCAGAGGGTTGTGAAACCTGGCTCTGGCTGTGTGTTGTGATTTGCCATAATCACTGAACCTCTGTCACTGCAATCACACGAACATTTTCTGGGGCAAGCCAACATCTGGCCATTGCTCAGCGAGACCCTCCCCCAGAGAGTTGTTGCAGGTCCAAGCCATAGGAGTCTCTGAAGTATGGGGTTTTGAAACACAACCCTATCTGAGATAAAACTCTGGAAGGAGGGGCCGCATGATAGATGGGCAGCTTGGACACTGACAGGGTGAAGGTGGGGAGTGGACAGAGGCCTGAGACAAAGGAGGGGTGCTTGATTATGGGTCAGTGAGAGTGAAGTTCCTGTGCCAGAGACTAGGGACCTGAGTGAGGCTATTTCCACCTCTCCCGCGCAAGCACACACTTGCAGACACATGGGGCCACACTGATCCACCCCAGTAAGCTAAGCAGCACCACCTACTGGAGAATGGAGCCATTACACCAAACCCCACCCAACAGCTCCCTCCAAGCACATCTCCTAGAATACCAGTACAAGTCACTACACCTGCTTAGAGTATGGACTTTAGAGGGCTTCATGGTTTCCGTTCTAGGGGAAACTGGATGTAACTTAATTCAGGTTTCATTCTGTTTGCTGGTTCATTTATTTGTATGTTTTCTTTGCTTCTGCTTTTGAGTAAATTGTTTTCTTTTTTCTCTTTTTTTCTTTCTTTTCTTCCTCATTTTTGGATACAGAAAGAGAAAAATTAATTTTTATTTTTATATATTTTTTCTTTATTTTTATTTTTTAATTTGTTCTATTTAATTTTATTTCATTTTATTCTATTTTATTAAATATATTTTTTAATGTTTAAATTTCTTTCTTACCTTTTTTTCCTCTTCTTTCCTTTTTCCCAATTCTATCAAGCTTCTTTAAACAAGCAGATCAAAACACACCTATGACCTCGCTTCCTTTATTTGATTTTTTCTTTTGTTTCTAATTGTTTAATTTATTACTTTTTTTCTTCCTCCAAAATGACAAAATGAGGGAATTCACCCCAAAAGAAAAAAAAAACAGGAAGGAATGACAGCCAGGGGCTTAAGCAACACAGATATAAACAAGATGTCTGAACTAGGATTTAGAACCACAATAACAAGAATACTAGCTGGGGTTGAAAAAAAAGGATATAATCCCTTTCTGTTGAGATAAAAGAAATAAAATCTAGTCAGAACAAATTAAAAATGCTATAACTGAGATGAAATCTCAAATGGATGCCACAATGGCAAGGATGGACAAAGCAGAAGAGTGAATCAACAATTTAGAAGCTAGAATTACGGAGAATAATGAAACAAAAATAAAGAGGGAAACAAAGGCAAAAAAAAAAAACCACAATACAAGGCTTAGAGGAAAGCTGGCTCAGTTAGTTAAGCATCTGACTTCAGCTCATGTCATGATCTCACAGCTTGTGAATTTGGGCCCCACATCAGACTCTGTGCTGACAGCTTAGAGCCTGATCCCTGCTTCAGGCTCTGTGACTCCCTCTCTATCTGCACCCCCCTTCTCATGCTCTGTCTCTCTCAAAAATAAATAAACATTTAAAAAAAGACTTAGAGACCTCAGTGACTTATTAAAAAGGGATAACATCTGAATCATGGGAGACCCATAAGATGAGGAGAGAGAAAAAACGGCAGAAGGTTTATGTGAGCAAATTACAGCAGAAAACTTTCCTAACCTGGGGAAAGACACAGACATCAAAATCCAAGAAGCACAGAGAACACCAATTAGATTCAACAAGAACTGACAATAAACAATGCATATCATGGTCAAATGCAGAAAATACACAGACGTGGAAAGAATTCTGAAAGCAGCAAGGGGAAAAAAAAAACTCAACCTGTAAGGGAAGATAGATCAGGTTTATAGCAGACCTATATATAGAAAGTTGGCAGGCCAAAAAAGAGTGGCAATATATATTCAACATGCTGAATCAGAAAAATATGCAGCCAAGAATTCTTTATCCAACAAGGCTGTCATTCAAAATAGAAGGAGAGATAAAGAGTTTTCCAGACATACCAAAACTAAAAGAGTTCCTAACCACTAAACAAGCACTATAAGAAATTTTATGGGGGACTCTGAGTCGAGAAAAGACAAAATAAATAAAACAAACAAACAAACAAAAAACCCAAAAGCAACAAAGACTAGAAAGAACCAGAAAACATCACCAGAAACACCAACTCAACAGGCAACACAATGGTGCTAAATTCATATCTTTCAGTGCTCACTCTAAATATCAATGGACTAAACGTTCCAATCAAAAGACATAGGGTATGAGAATAGATAAGAAAATAAGACCCATTTATATGCTGCTTACAAGAGACTCATTTTAGACCAACAGACATCTGCAGATTGAAAGTAAGCAGATGGAGAACTATATATCATGCTAATGGTCCTCAAAAGAAAACTGGACTAGCCATATTTATATAAGACAAAGTAGATTTTAAAATAAAGACTGTAACAAGAGATGAAGAAGGGCATTACGTTGTAATTAAGGGGTTTGTCTACCAAGAAGATCTAACAATTGTAAATCTTTACACCTTCAACGTGAAAGCACCCAAATATATAAATCAATTAACCACAAACACAGACTCATTGATAATAATACCATAATAGTAGTGGACTTCACCACCCCACGTACAACAATGGACAACTCATGTAAGCAGAAAATCAACATAGAAACAATGAACTTGAATCACACAATGAACTAGGTGGACTTAACAAATATATTCAGAACATTTCATCCTAAAGCAGCAGAATACACATTCTTCTCAAGTTCACATGGAACATTCTTGGAATAGATCACATACTGGGTCACAAATCAGCCCTTAAAAGTACATAAAGATCAAGATCATACTTTGTATATTTTCAGGTCACAACACTATGAAACTTGAAATCAACCATAAGAAAAAATTTGGAAAGAACATGAATACTTGGAGATTAAAGAACATCCTACCAAAGAAGGAACGGGTTAACCAAGAAAATAAGAAGAAATTCCAAAGTACATGGAAGCAAATGAAAATGTAAACACGACAGCCCAAAACCTTTGGGATGCACCAAAGGCTATCATAAGAGGGAAGTATATAGCAATCCAGCCCTTCCCAAAGAAGGAAGAAAGGTCTCAACTACACAACCTAACCTTACACCTAGAAGAACTGGAAAAAGAACAGCAAAAAAAGCCCAAAACCAGCAGAAAAAGGGAAATAATAAAGATTAGAGCAGAAATAAATGATATCAAAATCAAAAAATAGTAGAACAGATCAATGAAATCAGGGGCTGGTTCTTTGAAAGAATTAACACAATTGATAAACCCCTAGCCAGAATAATCAAAAAGAAAAAGAAAAGGACCCAAATTTTAAAATCACAAATGAAAGAGGAAAGATCACAACCAACACTGCAGAAATAGAAACAATAATAAGAGAATATTATGAGAAATTATATGCCAACAAACTTTGCAATCTGGAAGAAATGGACAAATTCTAGAAACATATAAAGTATCAAAACTGAAACAGGAAGAAATAGAAAGTTTGAATAGACCCATAACCAGTAAAGATATTGAATCCATAATCAAAAACCTTTCAACAAAAAATAGCCCAGGGCTGGATGGCTTTCTGGGGGAATTCTACCAAATATTTTAAGAAATGATAACACCTATTCTTTTGAAGCTGTTCCAAAAATAGAAATGTAAGGAAAACTTCCAAATTCATTTTATAAGGTCAGCATTACCTTGATTCCAAAACCAGAGAAAGATCCCACAAGAAAGGAGAACTACAGACCATTTTCCTGATGAACATGGATGCAAAAATCCTCAACAAGACACTGGCAAACTGGATCCAACAATACATTTAAAATATTATTCACCAAGATCAAGGGGACCTATTCCTGTGACTCAGGGCTAGTTCACTATCTGCAAATCCATCAATGTGATATATCACATTAATAAAAGAAAGGATAAAAACCACATGATCTTCTCGATAAATGCAGGAAAAGCATTTGACAAAATATAATATCCTTTCTTGATAAAAACCCTCAAGAAAGTAGGGATAGAAGGATCATACCTAAAGATCATAAAGGTGGGTATGAAAAACCCACAACTAATATCATCCTCAATGGGGAAAAACTGAGAGCTTTTCCCCCTAAGGTCCGGAACACAAGGATGTCCACTCTCACCACCAGTATTCAACATATTGTTGGAAGTCCTAGCCTCAGCAATCAGACAATACAAAGAAATAAAAGGCATCCAAATTGGCAAGTAGGAAGCTAATCTTTCACTCTTTGCAGATGACATGATATTCTATGTGGAAAACCCAAAAGACTCCACCAAAAAACTGCTAGAACTGATACATAAATTCAGCAAAGTCGCAGGATATAAAATCAATGTACAAAAATGGTTTGCACTTCTACACACCATATAGTGTGTATATATGTTAAGCAATGGTTTCTTAACAAGAAAAAATTAATCATAGACAAATTAACACTTTTCTTCAAAGGACACTACCAAAAACATATAAAAACATATATATATATATATACACACACACACACACACACACACACACATATATACACACACATATATATGATATTCAGCCATAAAAAAGAAAAAAATCTAGGGGCACCTAGGTGGCTCAGTCACTTAAGTGTCCGACTTCAGCTCAGGTCATGATCTCACAGTTTATGAGTTTGAGTCCTGCGTTGGGCTCTGTGCTGACAGCTCGGAGCCTGAAGCCTGCTTCAGATTCTGTGTCTCATTCTCTCTCTGCCCCTCCCCAATTTGTGCTCTGTCTCTCAAATAAATATAAAAAATAAAATAAAATAAAAAGAACAAAATCTTGTCATTTGCAACAACACAGATGGACCTAGAGGGCATCATACTAAGTGAAATAAATCAGAGAAAGACCAATACTGTATGATCCTACTTATATGTAGGATCTAAAAATATACCAAGCTCATAGATACAGAGAAGAGATTGGGAGTTGCCAGAGATGGGAGGTAGGGGTGGGAAAAATGGGTGAAACAGGTCAAAAAATATAAACTTACAGTTATAAAATAAGTCATGGGGATATAATGTATGGTATGGTGGCTATAGTTAATAATTATATTGCTTATGTGAAAGTTGCTAAGAGACTAGATCTTAAAAGTTCTTATCACAAGAAAAAAATTATAATTATAGATGGTGATATGTTAACTAGACTTATTGTAGTGATCACTTTACCATGTATACAAATATGGAGTTATTATGTTGTACACTTAAAATTATTATAATGTTATATATCAATTATACCCCAATTTAAAAAAAAAGTAAACGGAGGGTGGTTGATCTTTGAAAGTGTGAATAGATGTCACAGTTTGTTCTCATTCTTAGCCCTTTTTGACAAAAAGTCAGACCGATGTAAGTCAGGCCCTAACTCGACAAAGACAAGCAGAGAGAAGGAAAGCAGGAGGGTTGCACTTGAGTGACCTGCCGAAATCATCTCCAGCCAAAACCTCAATCACTGGTCTCACTTGACAGATTCAGAAAACAATTTCTGGATCTATCCAAAAACCTGGAACTGTCATGACAACAATTTATCCCCTTTACCTTTTCCTAAGAGAAATTCTGAACACAAGAAAACCAGATTGTTCCATACCAGAATAGGCAAACAAACTTTCCTAAAAAACAAGATTGAAGGTAGCTCTAGAAACAGATCCAAGTCCTCCTAAAAGGTTTTAGTGCTGCTGCTAGCTACAAAAATCACCTTAGCATCCATTTTCCAATTTGTACTTATCAGACTCTCTTGTCTCAGCTCTATTAGTGGAAAAGGGTAGAAAAGCCGGTGGGCTTAAAACCCTAGATATACCACACATCACTGTGTGACCAGGAGAAATCTTTCAACCTCTCTGGAATTCAATTTTCTTCATTCCTAAAATAAGGATACACAAGGTCTGGTCTGCCTATGAAACCAAGATCAAGGGGACCTATTCCTGTGACTCAGGACTAGTTCACTATCTGCAAATCCATCAATGTGATATATCACATTAATAAAAGAAAGGATAATCTTAAAGGAGTGCATCTTAAAGGAGATACTACATATAAAATCACCTATGAAACCAGGTGGTTTGATAATCAAAAGACAATGTATGGGAAAGAACTCTGTAAATTGTAAAATTCCACATAAAACAAAGCAGTGGAATTAGGTTGTAGTTAAGGTATCTTGTGAAACTCTGCACTTTGCTTTATTAAACAAAGGGAATAAGATGAAGGAGTTCCTAGAAGAGGAAGTTTTACTAATTCTGAGAGAAACAATAATAGAAGAGAAAGAAAAAGGCAGCAGGTAGGCTCCTTATGGAATTCTTTGTTACCACTGAACCCTGGCATAAAAATTTTCCCCCCAAAATTCAAAAGTTATAGTCTTCCTTTCTAAGAGTCAGGATGTTTAATTGTATATCTCTGAACTCCTTTACATTAGTAGGGAGGATACAGATCTAAAATATTAATAATTCTTTATTTCTAAATCTATGTTTTCATAGATTATCTGGCCAGCCAAAATGGACTCCAGTCCTTTAAACTCCTACATATATCAAGCACCTGTGATTGTCTTATGTTTCATTTTACAGTGAGATGTTTCAAGAAGCAGAAGGCCATGGTTGAAGGAACTTGGACTAGATGACGGGAAGAGACATGGAACTCTGATCATAAGTTACTCTCCAACCTTGGGTAAATCACGTAATCCCTTTGTTTGAGTAGCATTACTTATAAACAGTACTAATTCTATCTGCTTTATCTGTCTCACAAAGTAAAGGTAAAGCTATGTGAGATTTTATGTGAAAACAGGTCCTTTACAAGAGAAAAATAATTAGGAAAATGCAATGGACTAGTATTATAGGGTTTATAAGTGAATGAATGAATGAATGAATGAACAAATGAATGAATGAATGAAAGAAAGGGCAAATATCAAACATCACTCTGTATAAGTTCTACTCATGCATCCCTTCCAGGGCAATACAAAATAAGTTATCTTCCACATGGCAGCTTTGTATTTATTTACTGTTCAGACATTTATTAAGCAGTACAAGCCAGATATGTTCCTTCAGAGAAAATGGAAACAATGAGCTTCAAGGAAGAAGTACCCCAGTGAGTTGGAATTCATTGTGTGACTTTGAACAAATAACAGAATATCTCTCACTGTTAACCTCTATTGAAAAGTGAAAGAATACTACCCATTTTGCAAGATTGTTGTTGCATCTTAAAGGAGATACTACATATAAAATCACCTAGTAGAGCCCTGGCCCATAGAACTGTTCACTGAAAGTGGCTCTTATCATTATTTAAGGTATATTTTCCCATATCCTCCAACTTGAGAATTCTTAATCTAGATTCCATGAACCATGAAACCTCTGTAATTTCATATAAAATTTTACATATATATGCAATGTGCACCGTTCCAGGAGAAAGTTCATAACTTCCATCAAATTCTAACAATAAAAACAGGGGCTCCTGGGTGGCTCAATCAGTTAATCGTCCAACTTCAGCTCAGGTCATGATCTCATGATTTGTGAGTTCAAGCCCAGCATTGGGCTCTCTGCTGTCAGCACAGAGCCTGCTTTGGATCCTCTGTCCTCCTCTCTCTGCCCCTCCCCTCCTCATGTGCTCTCTCTCTCTCTCTCTCTCTCTCTCTCTCTCTCTCTCAATTTCACTCTCAAAAATAAACATTAAAAAAATTTTTTAAATAAAAATAGTAAAAAGTTTCTTCAGTGTAACCCTTAAACGGTGATATCCAGCATAGAACACAGTATCACAAAAGGTGACCTACCAATGGGCAAGGTTGATGTCATTATCTTCCTTGGTACTGCTCCCTCCCACATTCATATAATGGTAATCAATTACTAAACAATTTTCCACTGAGCCCCAAAGCAAATTCACAATTCTCAAAAAATAGCTCCAGGAAGATACTACCATTTTACCAGAAGAATCTCTAAAGGTGAAATTAACCTGACATCTGGATCTGGAATCCACCTAGGATTTGCCACCTAGGAAATTCCCCTAGGATCCACCTAGGATCCATCCTAGGTTCCACCTAGGAATTTCCCCTCTTTTCTTTCATTTGTCTCATTTTGAGCTTTTGGTCATCTAAAACCCTTGTGTCTTTTTTAAAGGAAGTGTGGTGCCTTATAGACCCCCTTAAGACTCGTCCTTCATCCTATTACTTGGAATTAACTTTTAAAATAGTATTAAAATGTCAAATTTGGATTGAGTCTTTTAAGATCCTGTTAAATTGATAATATAGTTATCCATTCACTTAAGTATTCATCCATCAGATATTTACAGGAATACCCACTGGGCACCATTAGTCACTGTGTCACTGTTAGCCAGCTCTTCCAGCTTTAAGTCCTACATAAATTTGATTTATATGCCTCCAAGTCATTGGTAAAAATAATATTAAAATGAAAATATTTACTGTAACCAGTATGTAAGTGTGAAGCAAGACACCCACAAAATTTCTAATTCAGGTTACTTCCTCGATGTAAAATTAATAGAAATAAATATGTAATATTTGGTGTTTCAGTTACCAATTTATTCCTTCTCAGCTCCAAATCCACCTTTCACTGTCTACTCTGCAACCCGTGGATATTTCTCCTTTGCCAGCTGGCACAGTGTTAAACTTTGTTATCAGAAGATACTAAAGGAGTTTCTGTATATAGTTCCAGTGTACTCCTCTTGGAAGGCTCCTGCAGTGTGCAGTGTGGAGCAGCCACTGTGGCACCCAGAGACCAGTACCATGTGACACATCCCTGTGAATGGCCTCATTCAGTGCCCTCTAAGGTGACTTCCACAGTGCTCAGCTCCTGAAGGACATGAGGCTCAGCAGTACCTGGAGCCAACAGCACCTGGCACCACCCAAAACGGCTGACGCCCAGGGTGTGTAATGATTTCCAAAGTAGGACACATCTCTTTCAAAGGCTTTCTTTGGCATCTTTTGCAAAGCTCAGCAATGGGTTTTGAGACGTGCCAGCTCTCCACAGGTACTTTTCTCCAGCACTCAAAAAGCATATCAGGATGTACTGCTGGCCTGCAGCAAAGCCCTCCACTATCCAGTGAACTGCATCATTTCTTGTAAGTTCTGGATCATGGTCATGTTTGGCTTGTTAAGTTTCATAACTAATGTTGTTTCAGGAAATATAAATAAATTTGTTAATAACAAATAAATAAAAAGTCTAACCCCTAAATTCTGGGATTGGTTCCCTTCAACTCTTGGTACTCTAGGCTCTTGGTTTTGTCCTCTACTTCATTTCCTGTATTTTATAAGTAAGGAGCTTTCTCAGCCTGCTTCCTGCCCATTGTAAGTTGAGGGCCCAGAGTCCTCTTTACATTTTTAACAGTGTGTCTCTTTAGTCCAAGTGGACATTATTTCTTTAAAAACTCTGTGGGCTTCCTGTTTATCAAATTATAGTCTACACTATGACAGAAACAACAAACCTACATGTCTTTTTGACAGTCTTCTCTTTAATTTGGATTGGGAGTCAGGGTGCTTATGGAAGACCATTGAAGATTCTTACAGCTCTTTTTTCTGGCTGTGAAGGTCTATGGGGCATTGCTTTTAATTTTTCTAAGGTATCAACAAAGGATTCTATAGCTACACCCTTGATCTTATTTCTACCTTGAGGTCATGTTTAATGATGACTCCTTGAATTTAATCTTTTCCCTGAAGCAAAGTTTGGGCCAAGAGAAGCTAAGAGAGAAATAGTTGTGTCTGCATAATCAGCAACTCTCACTTTTATATTTCCTTTAAACAGTGCTTGAAAACAACTAAAATAGTCAGGAATGAGAAATGGATGTTTATCATCACACCTTTTTAACAGATTGTAGCTAATGGAGTAAGACAAAGAAAAGAGACAACACATGAAAGAATTAGTGTCTAATAAACAAAAATATCGTTATTGCAGATGATATGACTGTATACCCAAAGAACACAAGAGATATTATTAAAAGTAGTAAGAGTGTTCAGGAGGATTGCTGGACATAAACATACAAATACCAATAGCATCAAAATGTTAAAAAAATAAAAGCTGGAAATAAAAAAAATGTGTGAAACCTTAATGTAAAATCAAAACATTATTCATGAACAATAAAAGATCCTTACAAATGAATACATGCTGTCCCAGTATATCAGAATCAAGGCAAGGATGTCCACTTTCACCACTCCTATTCAACACCATTCTGGAAGTCCTAGGTAATGTAACAAGACAAGAAAAGGAAATAAAAGGTATACATATTGGGAAAGAAGAAATAAAATTGTCTTTGTTCACAGATGACATGATTGTCCATATAGAAAATTTTTAAAAATTAACAACAAAAAACCCTCCTAGAACTAATATGCTAGTATAGAAAGATTATAGGGTACAAAATTAATATAAAAATGTTTAAAAAGTCAATTACTTTCTTAAATATCAGCAATAAACAATTGGATTTTGATGTTAAAAACACAATACTAGGGGCGCCTGGGTGGCGCAGTCGGTTAAGCGTCCGACTTCAGCCAGGTCACGATCTCGCGGTCCGTGAGTTCGAGCCCCGCGTCGGGCTCTGGGCTGATGGCTCGGAGCCTGGAGCCTGTTTCCGATTCTGTGTCTCCCTCTCTCTCTGCCCCTCCCCCGTTCATGCTCTGTCTCTCTCTGTCCCAAAAATAAATAAATGTTGAAAAAAAAAAAAATTTAAAAAAAAAAAAATTAAAAAAAAAAAAAAACCACAATACTATTTACTTTAGATTCAGATTCAGAATCAGAATCAGAATCAGAAGAAGAAGAAGAGAAAGAAGAAGGGGGAGGAGAAATACCTAGGTATAAATCTAACAAAAAATATATAAGAAAATGTTGAAGTAATTCTCCCTAATTTCATCTATGTGGTAAGCATTGCTATAGACAAAATTATATTTTTTTCATGGAACTTAAATCTACACTAAAATTCCTATGTAAGTATAGAGACCCCAAAATAACTGTTGATTTTGAAAAAAAAAATAAAAAATAAAATGAGGACTTGTCTACCCAGTTTCAAAGCTACCTATAAGACAACAGTAATTCTGACAATGTGCTATGTACAGGTAAGTTAACAAAAGAAACAGAATGAATTAAAAGGTCCATGTGCACCTAAGAGTAAGACCTGAAACTATGAAAATCCGAAAAGAGAGCACAGGCAGTAATTTTTCTAACATTGGCCATAGCAACTTTTTTCTAGACATATCTCCTAGGCAAGGGAAACAAAAGCAAAAATAAACTATTGGGGCTACACCAAAATAAAAAGCTTCTGCACAGCAAAGGAAACAGTCGACAAAATTAAAAGACAATCTACTGAATGGGAGAAGATATTTGTAAATGACATATTTGATAAAGGGCTAGCTTCCAAAATGTATAAAGAACTTATAAAACTCAACACCCAAGAAACAAGTAATCCCATTAAAAAATGGGCAGAAGACATGGACAGACATTTCTCCAAAGAAGATATACAGATGGCTAACAGGCACATGAAAAGATGTTCAATATCACTAATCATCAGGGAAATGCAAATCAAAACCACAATGAGATATCACCTCACACCTGTCAGAATAGCTAAAAAAAAAAAAAAAAAAGAAAAAAGAAAGAAAAGAAAAGAAAAGAAAAGAAAAGAAAAAAGAAACAAACAAACAAGTGTCTACAAGTATGTGGAGAAATAGAAACCCTCATGTACGGTTGGTAGGAATGCAAACTGGTACAGCTGCTGCGAAAGACAGTATAGAGGTGCCTCAAAAATTTAAATATAGAACTACTGTATGATCCAGTAATTCCACTACTGGGTATTTACCTTAAAAAAACATGAAAACACTAATTTGAAAAAAATATATGCACCCCTATGTTTATTGCAGCATTATTTCCAATAGCCAAATAATGGAAACAGTCCGAGTATCTACAGATAGATAAATGGATAAAGAAAAAAAAAATATATATATATATATATACATACATAGATACACACACACACACAAAAATACATACAGTGGAATATTACACATCCATAAAAAAGAAGGAAATCTTGCCATTTGCAACAACATGAATGGATGTAGAAGGTATACAGCTAGGTAAAATAGATCAGTCAGAGAAAGACAAGTACCATATGATTTGACTCATATGTGGAATTTAAGAAACAAATGAACAAGGAAAAAACAAACAAACAAAAAAGACAAGCTGAAAGACAGACTGTTAACTATAAAGAACAAACTGATAGTTACCATAGGGGAGGTGAGTAGGGTAGGGGGATGGGTGAAATAGATGAAGGGAATTAAGAGCACACTTATCAATGGTGAACACTGAGTAACGTACAGAATTGTGCAATCACTATATTGTACACCTGAAACTAATATAACACTGTATGTTAATTATATTGTAATTAAAATTTTTAAAAAGGCCCATGTGCATACATATAGGTAATTAATTTATGACAAAGGTGACATTACGAATCAGTGGGAAAAGGATAGTCAATTAGCTATCCATATGAACAAAGATAAACTTTTGTTTATGTAACTTGCCATACAAAAAGGTAAATTTTGAATGGACTAATATCTAAATGTGAAAAACAAAACTATTATAAAAACCTACAGAAGACTTTCTTCATGGCAGAAGAGACTGTATCAGTCAGGGTTTCAGTCAGAGAAGTGTTAGAAGGTACACACACAAATACTTGTTACAGAATTTTGACCTTAGGTGATTGTGGAAGCTGATTAACCAGTTTGTGCTAGCTTCCCATGTGATGTTGGAGCTTTAAACCAGAAGAGCAGAAGGTAACATGAATGTGAACTGGGAAACAGCAAGAACAACTTGGAACTCAAATGCATGAGCTGGAACGAATGAGGACTGGCTAAAATATCTTTCAGTTCTTGTTGCCTCTGATCTTGATGAAAAGTGTGTCGTATAGGAACTGTGGGGCTCTTCTTCACAGAGCTGAAACACATGTAACTGGCCAACGTGTTAGAGGAACTAAAGAAGGATCCAGGAAAAAGTAAAGCAATTACAGCCTGACAGCCGCTTCCTGCCAATGAAATGATCTATCAGATGAATGATAAAAATATATGAGCTACAAAATGCCTGATGCTTAACTTCAACCCTCTAAATCTCACACAAGAATCTCTTTCTTGGCCTACCTTGCCAGAAACACACAGAAGAAAATTTTGGGAAATATGGTTTAGCCTAGCAGAACTGACACATTAGAAAGCCATATAATTAGGAAAGCATTTCCTATGACCACCAAAGAAGGGCATAAATCATTTGAGAGAAGATAGGTCACCATGAAAATTATAAGCTCCATATGTCAAAAAGTACAATAAAATTAAAAGACAATCCTCATACTGGTAAAAGAAATTTTAAATCTTTTTAATCACAAAATATTCATAATCAGAGTATTTTAAAAGTTCCTTCAACTCAATAAGAAAAAATCAAGCAATCTAACAGATAAGTGGACAATTCAGGAAAGGCCAATCTATAATGGACAATAAAAAGATGACCAACCTTACTAATGAATTACAAAATAAAAATGAATTAACAATACTCTCCAGATGGGCAAAATGTAGTAAATCTGAAAACACCAAGTATTAGTGATGATTCAGGAAAAGTATAGTTCTTATAGGTTGCTGTTAAAGTATATATGGGTAAAACCAATTTGAAGAGGTTGTAATTTAACAATATGTAGTATATGTGAAGGTATATACACTACAGATCACAGCAATTTCACTTCTAAGTTTCTAAAAAAGAAACTTGCACATATATACAAGAAGACATGAAAAAGGATGTTTAATGGGATATTGTTAGCAACAAAAAAGTAACATCAATCTAATTAGCCCTCATCTGGGGACAGAAAATAAATTGTGTTTATTCATATAATTTAATACTATTGCCAAATTAATTAAATAAGGAGGTCATTTGGCTGAAGCAGCTTTAATGCCTTAGCAGCCTACTGAGCAAACCAAAACCTAAGCCTGGAATGCCTCAAGGTTAAGAAATAAAAAATGGACAACCAATCACAAACAACCAAGTAGACTTTTGCAAATAAGGTAACCACTTAAGCTATAGCCAACCAAATCATTTCCTTGCTTTACTTGTGCCTTTTGTCCATAAAAGTCTTTCCCCAGCACCTGTTGGTAGAGCACTTCTAACCGCTTCTGGCTTGGTGCTACCTGATTCAAATCAATTTGTGCTTTAATGAACACTTAACAATTTTAATATGCCTGTTTATCTTTTAACTCTATATAGCAATCAAAATAAATTAGCTGTATCTAGTGTATCATTATGGATACATTTTTAAAAATAATGTTAATAACTAAAGTTTCAAAAGGATACATAGAGCAGAATAATATAAAATTCTGAGTATATATCAATAGCATATATATATGCATAATATCTGCATGTATGCATATATATTCTGGATACATACATATGTATAACATACATATATATTTAGCAAAAATACACATAGAAATGGTAAATGCCAGCTTCAGAATAGTACTGTAGTTCCCTTTGGTGCAAGACAGAAAAGAAAGTGTTAGGAGAGTGGAATTTCCTGTCTACTTCCCTTAATGAATGAGTTAAATTTTCAATACATGTTCATTTTTATATCTGGAAGGATCATAATTTCATTTTTGTTAATTATCTTTTAACACATTGTAGGGTAACAGAATGAAAGGGGTACATTAAAAGAACAGAAGAGACAATTCCTTTATGGCAAACTTCACTTACTGTAATATTTTACTTATAGGAAGATTTCCTGCCCTGCTATTCCAAGGAAAATTCTAGTAGTGTAGAAAGCTCAAGTGTCCAGCTCTTTTTTTTTTCTTAAACTATATCAATATAAATGAAGGGGAGATATCTGAGCAGCAATCTGGAGAATAATCAAAATTCAGAATCTTTTCTCTTGGCCACAGGGGCACTGCCCAGTTTATCCAAATACTAGTTATATAATATTCATAGGCACAACCTAGAGGCATATTTTCTTTTCAAATTCTGAAATCTTAATAGCATTTGTTTTCTTTTAAGATTCTTTGAAACCTTGGCTCATTTCTAGGAGGTTCCTTCCAGATCAGCTTTGGCTGTACAGCTTAACATCCATTCACAGGATTTGGGGGGCAGGTTGTAAATACCAGACTTTCCAATTGGGAAAGTTTATGTATACCATCAAATACCTTCATTCTACACTCCCCACCACCACCCCCCCAGCCCCCACCAAATTCAGGAGTCTTGTTTCTATACCAAGGGACTCACAAAGGCATGTGGTATTTCTTTGGTTTCATACTAGTATGGCAGTATGACAAAGAAGAACCTATTTCTATAAACAATGCTAACTAAGCCACAATTTTATATTTAACACTCACCTAGCTGCTTAAGATAAGATAGCAAGAAATATATAAACAATGCTAGTTTTCACAAAGTAAGTATCTAATTAAAGATTTTTGAGACTCTGCTCTACACTCCCACCCCAAATCTGCTTTCTAGAGTTACTTTTAACTGCAGAGTTTTACAGTGAACAGAAAAGAGAAACGAAGAGAGGATTTGTAAATACACAGCCACAAAACTCTGAGTTCATCCCCAATGACTCCTGGGCACACTCTTGGAGAGGGGCTGGTCCAATTAAGGTGATTGTGGAGGTCATAATCACTATGAGCTTGTTGAGAAGTTCATGTGAATATTTGAATATCAATGCATGTAATATATGCAGAATGAATTCTCAGAAGCCAGACTACATTGTTTACATCGCACTAGAAATCTCTTCACTGCCTAGCTTGTGTGCACGCAGTTCTGAATACAGAAACAAAAGGAACAGTAAAGATCATATTTAATGGGGTCTTAAAAGAAAAATGTTCAATGGAAGCAGACATGATAAAAAGAAAAAGTAGCAATTTTGCTTTTGGTAAAAATATTTTTTTTCTTCTAGATTCTCTTTATCTCCCCTTTCAGCTACCCATTCTCAAAGATCATTTGGTTTTTGAAGTTATTTATCGTTCTTTTTAAAATTAAACTAAACTTTACTGTTTTTTTTCACATTTTATTCACTTCATGTTTTAGATGAGAAAATTGATCCACAGAAGGTAAATCACTGGTTGGTCAAAGGTCACAAATGACAGGGTTCAGGTTTGGATTCACATATTCTGGCTTGGTTTTGTCTGTCAGATACTTCCCTAGTGTAATTTTGTTGAAATATCTTTAGTATTCTCCTTTTAGAGGTATTTGTATTTGGAGAATCTTATCCATTGCAGTGTGGCACCTTTCCATGCCCACACGCAAACAGCTATCTATTGCCCCAAAGTACATTTCAAATTACCCTAGTTCAAGATATTATCATCTCTCACCTGAACTACTACAGTGGATTTCTAACTAGTCTCCCTGTTTCACTCTTCCCTTCCCTTCATTGTTTATTCTTTACCATAAATCAGATTTTATAATGCTACTGGTTAATTCCTTCAATGATTTCCCATAGCACTGAAAATAAAACTCAGGTTTGTGACCATGATGACCATGACTTATTTAACTTGACTCTTGGCCCATTTGTCCAGTATTACATCCCAGTTTGTACTACTCCCACCAGCTATTTAGACTGCAGTCATGCTGGCCTTCTTTTTACTCAATAAATACATTAAATCAATTCTGTCTAGGGCCTTTGCACTAGGTGTTTTAATTTCTTGCCAATTCAAGTTTTAGGTCAAATACCATCTCAAGGAAGACTTCCTCTCTATCAGAGTTCCTTATTTTAGTGTCTTTACAGTGCTTATTACTATGAAGTCTCATTCATTATTTATTTTCTGTCCTCCCCTTTTAGAAGTCTGTCTTCACTGTATCCCTTGCTTATGAAAAATTCAATAAATATTTGTTAAATATATGAATATGAATGGACAAAATTAAATTGCCAAGGTCCTATTGGTTAACATTTCACAAATAGCTATGTCTGTTGGTGGGGAGGTGGACATCAAGGAAGAGATTTTTATTCTTAACTAGGAGATTGGCTTGCCAGAATCCTTGAGAATCCATTTATGAACAAAATTTTCACAAGCAATTCCCTGAATTCCCTCTTTCATGACTCCCTACGAGGCCATGGAACCCAAGTTTAGAACCCCTGTTTCAGTGTTCGGTCCAAATACATTATCTTGGCTTATGTGATGCTAAGGAATTTGACTTTTGTTTAATTCTCCTCCTTCCCCCTCTTCCTGGATTATTTTTAGTTCTAGCCTCTTACTAGGATTTTACTTGCTTCTGGACTTTGCTCTCTATCTGGAATCATCTCCAAATCCCCAACCTTCACTTTCATCTAACTTTCACTCATTTTTTAGGTCACTAGGTAAATGTCATTTCCTCTGGGAAGTCCTCCCTGATCATTAAGTTTGAATTTGGAGCCTTAAAGGAGCTCTCACAGTTTATTCTGTACTTCCCCTATTGAAACACTTCCACAAACTACTGGGATTGTCGGTTTATGTTATTCACACCTGCAAGTTCAGGGTATATGTCTATTTTATTCACCACGGTATCAATAGTGCCCAGTATAATACCTCACATGATGAAGAGCCCAATTAATATCAGGGTTAAAATAAACTCATTTTTCTTGGACCCTTATTTATTTCTTATAAGTGGTGGTTATTCATATCAGAAAACAGATGTTATTATCATCAATCATACTTCCTAGGTCCTTCAAATTAAAGGTTCCAAATTCACTCACAAATTTTGTTTCTGACTTCAAGAAAAGTCTTTTCAGAGACTAATATAGGTTGTGTCAAGGTTTAAATTGTGCCTTTAAAATGTTTTGAAATAGGAAAATGAAAGGTAGTAAAATAAGTAATATGTGTAGTCACAGTAGAATGTAAGTTTCTCCACTATCACATTCATATTAATATCAAATTTGCCTGCCTGTGGAATACTTATTGCCATTTAACAAAAACCTGAGAGGCTGTATAAATTACTCAGTCTGCTTCTAAACTCAGCTAGGTTAAAGATTTTTGTAGGAAAGGTGGAATAAAGCAATAATATAGAATGAATGTATGCTGGGGGAGACCAATGAACCTAATGAATTAACAGTGTGATCAAGAGGCAGAACTAGCAAGGAACTTAGGGTAATAATAAATGTTGGTACTAATCTCCTCTAATGGCTTCCTCTGTAGTCTTATAGTAGTAAAAGGACTTTTAAAGGCAAAGGATCTTAGTACTCTACTAAGAAAAACTCCTAATAATACTATACTCTTCTAGCCCCATTCATCTCCAGAAGAGCTTAAATATACTCCCCTGTTCTCATTTCATATGTACATGGGAACTTCAACCAAAGACTGACTCTTTACTCACAATTCCCCATGCAACAGTTCTAGTATTATGAAGGAGACCATCATTTTGGAAAAACATGTGTGATTCCTAAAACAATTCATTTTTTAGTTTATATGAGAACCAGAGATGAAATATGAATATGAGCAAAATAAGCAGAATCACAATTCAGAGATATGGCTTGGAAAAACAAAATAAAAGGATGTGTTTACATAAATTATAAGCACTCCAGGGCTGGAATATTATTCTTTCTCCAGCACTGTCAACCATTTATAGAGCATTGTGTACACTTGTGGCAATATAGAATGAATAATAATAATTAATACAGTATGTTTATCCCGAATCCCACAGACTTTTCCTTATCAGATTCTTGCAGCCTCCTTTTTTTTTTTTTTAAGTCAATTCATAATTGACCATATGTATGTCCCAATCCTTGCCTGTTAGGCTTCTTTCTCTCTTATAAACCCACTAGTGATTATTTTGGACAAATATCTGCTATATCATTACTAGCGAGGCATGGACTTCAAAGAGTTCAACTTGGATAGTGTTGAAATGATTGGAATGTTGGCCAAGAGCTTTAACCTCAAAGGGGTGTGATTTCAGTGATTTCTGGTTTCAGATGGCTCAGAAACAGAGAAAATAAAATGGAGAATGGGGTAGGAGAGTAAGGAGAAAGAGGGGTTAGAGAAATTAATCATGAAGCCATACCACTATTCTTTAAAATACCAAAAGATCAAAATTCAAAGGTATCTTTTTTTACCTTAGGCATTTATTTGTTGAAGGAATCAACAAATGAACGTGGAGAGTCCTTGATGAAACAAACGGCTTTTTAACTGGTTTCCGGACCCAAATCTTTTTTCCCTCTTCAACCTATCCCACATGCTTCTGTCAGAATAATCTTCCAAAAGTATAGTTCTAGCAATAATCTTTCTTTAATTTTAAAAGAAAATCAAGTTAATCACTGTCTGTATAGTAACTCCCTAGCATGGCCCTCGGAGTCCTAGGACTACCTTTCCAGCCTAATCTCCTTCTACTGCCCTCCACACATCCTGTATCCGCACAATATATATCCTCCCTGAGTTCCCTCAAACATTCCAGCTCTTCAATATCCAGTGCCTTTGTTTTTATTACTTTATAACACTAGTCCTCACTTTGTGAACCTGGAGAACTGAGCACTTAAGATACAGAACAAATGTCACTACCTCCATGTTATCTTTTCTGCCTGTCCTCTTAATAATATAGATGCTTCCTCCTCATCAACTCTTAGCCCATGTTACAAGCCACTAAGCACATTTGTGTGTTATTTGCTTTATATGGTAGTCTCCTTCAACAGACCAAGTTTATGGGCAGAGATAATCTTTTGGAGCCCTGAGTAGAGATGATCTTATTCAGCCCTGGGTCAAGGATAGCGACTGACTACATGGTAGGTACTCAGTACATGTTTGTTTAATAATAACACTGAAATAAAATATGAAAATCATATTTTCTTAGCAGGTAATACAATGAAATTTCTGGCAATGCTAATCACCTACCGTCCTTAGCATTTGCCTTTAATTAGAATAATAATAAAAAAATGTCTGGTAGAAACAATTAGTCTATAAAGCAGGTGCTGGCTCAATCCCTCCCTATGTTATATATAGAGGTTCCATTCTGGGTTTCATTTAGTTTGTAAAGCCCAGAAACGGACTGCCACCCCCACTCCAGCAGTAGGCATAAACAATACCAAGAGCTAAATCCAGCAGCCTGTAAGTGCACTTAAGTCCCATTCAAAGTCAAGGGAAATTATGCATACATGAGAAGTAGAAGGGGAGGGGAGATAAGAAAGATGGCTTGCTGCTTCTTGGAAAACAGTCAAGGAAAAGACCACAAAGGTTCAGTTCCTGAGAAAATTGTCACCTATTTGCTGTTGCTTTTTCATCTTCATAGGAATTTATTGGATTAGGAAAGACCTTTGCTACTCCACATTATCCCAAGCTCCCAGTTGCCTTTGCATTAGTTAATGTCTGAGCTTCCTGGTTAATTGTGGCAGGCGAGCAGCAGGCTGCACAGATGTCAGATGTCATACTCTATCAGATGAAGAGGTTCCTGCCTCAGGCTGTTTATATATGACCTACCAGGATTTCCTGCTGCATGATGAAATAATTAGGGGGCCGCCATGCAGGGAATAATGTTGCAGCTAAGTTGTAACAGCATTACATTAAAAAATGAAAATGAAACATTTGTCCTTATCTGCATCAGAATCTTCCTAAGGTTTGTTATGAACATGTTGTTCCTTATTTTTATAATATTCACATGGGTGCTAATTTTAATGTTCACTGGAGAACACAATGAGTGTAGTAAGGCTTTCTTTGTTGCCTGTGCTGCAATTTGACTCAAGAATAAACAGGTTGGGAGATGTCTTTTGTGTGTGTGTGTGCTTTTCTAAATAAAGTTTGTCTTTTGCCTCTTATAACGAACCAATTTTACAGACTCAACAAAGTCTAAATGATTTTTAACAGAAGTCAGTAATGTTTTCTAAATTGATTAATTCCTAAATCTTATTGAATTATAACTTCTGACTTTCTGACCTAGAAGTATACATCCTGTTTATAATGTAATATTTTAAAATATTTTTTCCATAAGAGCACATTATAAGACTATAAACTCTTACTCACATCCGGTTTCCATGATTCAGGAAATTATCCCATATACAAAGATGATTCATGATTAAGAACAAAAATTCTAAGCGACTTTGACTGTTAAAAGGTTAGCAATCTCCTGAATTCTAGCAACACAGCTGGATAAATGGGACCAATCAGACCAAGCTATAATAGCATGCTTTTCACTATCATCCTATACATCCTTCTGCTTTAGTTCTTAACACCTTCCCTAATAAGACTGTAAATTCCTTGAGGGCTGTTTGTCTCATGCATTTTTGTATCTCCTATTCCTACTACATTACTTAACACAAGTAAGTACGTGGTAAATTTTTGTTAAACTGAATTATATTGTATATAGTGAGAAACAGAGAAGGGATTAAGAAAAAGATAATGATCATGATGATTCCTCACTTCTCCATATTTTTTTTTTCCTGTGTAGCTAAAATATCATCATTCTTCCTCCTCAACATCGCCTCTGCTGCAATTTTTCTAAAGACATTAATGTTGTTCCCTCATCTCACCAGTGGAATTCATACTATCTATTTATATACAGGCGTATAATTCATATAATTTACTAAATAAAATAAAAATCCATCTGAATGTCATTGCTTAAAGATCATATACACCTGAAAATGGCCCAGGTCAATTCCTGGGGAACCCAGAGAACACAGTTTTAGAGCTGAAGGAGGGTTTCCTATTATATTTCTAGAAACAGTTTAAGAAAAACAAGAAATCTCTATGAGATATATAAGAAGAACAAATAGTTTTTGTCCCAAGTGTTAACTGTGATCCATTAATAATAGCTACCACGTAAAGAGGTAGCATCCAGGTTGTGCAAAAAAGTGCCTGTCGTTGATTACCTGTATCTGCCTTGGTCTTGGAACAAACGACAATATGAGTACTAATTATCTGCCATACCAGCACCTTTTCTTAATGACCCAGCAGGCTGTAGTTTTTTTTCCGGAAGGACTAGGGAACAAAGAGACATTCAAACAAGTATCTTTGAAGCAAAGCAAAAGTTCATTTAGGTACCATTATACCCAAGTGTTGCCCTCTTTATCTTGTTTAATAAACATTTATTGAGCACTTATCTGTCAAGTAATGTTCTCTAGCCTCAAGGAATTAATGGCCACCTGTAGGAGGCAGACAAATAAATAGGAAATTTGAATACTATGTGATTAATAACATAGACGTCTACAAAAAAAACGTTAAAGGAGTTCAAACTGAAGTGGCTAACCCAAGCTGAGGTGAGGGTGAGGAGGGGATGTCAGGAAATGTTTCCCAGAGAAAGGAGTCATCTGAACAAGCCCTTAAGGATAACTAAAAATTAACCAGGCTAAAAAAGAAGGAAGAAAGAAGAAGAGGAGGAGTGGTGGGGGTCGGGGGAGGAGAAGAAGGTGGTTCTGGGTAAAGGAAAGGCATTTTGGGCAGCATATACAATGACATTCAAATAAATGTCCTTAGTTCAGTTGCATGGCATAGTTTGAGTGCATGTAGAAGATTAGAGATAAAGCTAGAGAGGTAAAGAACAGTTAGAATTCAAAAGATTTTGTATGTCAAGGCAGAGAGACTGGAGAATTTTGGGCAGAAATCAATGGCTTGCATCTCTTTGTTGGCCTGTATCTACTATCCCTTGTCTACTATCTCTGTTCCTTCAATATATAAACATATCAGTGTCTTTCCTCCTTGAAGAAGAAAATCTTTCTTGATCTGACATTTCTGTATCTTTTCCTCTATCTTTCCTTCTCTTTCCAACCAAGTAGCCAAGCTTGTGAAAATAAGAATCAATACTTTAGGTCTCCATGTCACATTTACTGATAAATCTACTGCAGTATTTCCCCTGTCTACCTGCTTTTATGAGAAGTCTTCAATTAACTCTGTTGTCTTTTCTAACAGACATGAGCTTTAAGTGAGCCCTTAGTGACATCTGACATGACTGATGAGCACTCCACTGATGCTGTCCTTCTTGGCCTCCAGGACTCTGGACTCTCTTGCTTTTCTCCTTGTCTCTCAGATCTCCCTGAGCCTCCACTGTGAGCTCTGCTTCCTCTACACAGATCTGATGCTGATAACTCCAAGAGCTCCAACCTCTCCCCTCTCAATACAGACTGTTCTTTACTGAATTCCTTTCCCATTTTTTAAGATCCAAAATGTCATCTCTTCTGTAAAGCCTGCTCCTCAAGTTCTTTGCCTACAACATTTACCACAACATTTTGCACATATTCTATATTAGCCCCTCCCAGTAAACAGTAAGACTTTTGAGGGCAAAGCCCATGCATTATCCAGTTTGTATCTATAGTGCCTGACACTTGGTATATCCATAATCTTTCCTTGTTGCATGAAGGAAAGAAGGGTTAGTCAGTGGTGACTTTTGCAGAGAATTTTCATCCAGTCGTAGACTTCTAAAGGGTAGTAACCCCTCATGTTACAAATGGGGAAACAGATTCAGGATGGCAAAGTAGCTGACCTAAAATTGCAGAGCTCCTCAAGGACAGAATTTCAAAATTCTAGTTTCCAGTTCTTTCATTGTTTGCTCCATTTTAAGTAAAACACTCAAATGAACAGTATGAATATTAGGAGAGTATGGAATCAACAGTTCTGAATTTATGAGTAACTGAATCACAGAGGCAATGAAAACAATTACTTTGTACAAATTCAGGTGCTATATGTTTCTCAGGAGTGTGAAAGCTGAGCAATATCCCACCCTGCTAAAAGATGACATACATTTCTAGAAGTAACATTCCCATGAGTTACCGAAGCTTCTGTGAAATATGCTTAATCCAGTCAGGAGATACTCAGAAATGCAAATTGCCCACTTGGAATAAGAAGGCACCTATTGTTTAGCCTTGATTGCCTCTGCAGGCCTACAGGCAAGGGGGAAAAAATCCTTGAAGGAGGAGGCAGTCTAAGTAAACTGCACACATAGAGGAAAAATAAAAATGAAGCCAAACTCCAACAGGGCTTCCATTTAACATCTGCTAAGCAAGCAAGGACTACAGAGCAAAAACCATTTATGATTCTGAATCCTTTATAACTTCACTATCTGTGTTCCTTTTTGTTTTCCCCTATTCTCCCATAGACATTGATAAATCTGAAATCTTTAATTTGTCTTGTGGGGTCCTACCTCACCATCAATGAGTACATAGAATGAGAACAATTAGAGATGTCCTTTAGTAATATAAAATACTTTATACCAAGAGCATATACTTATAGCAATAGGAGAAATAATAGCTCTCACTTTTGTCCTTCATTTAGACATGTCCTTTGTTTAAATTTTTTGTTCCTAACTTGTTTCTATAAGTTCTGTTCTTTTGCTTTGGAGGGAAATATGCTCATTTTTAAATTTTATTGCTAACTAGATTTCTTTTTGTAAGAAAAGACTTAGTCACAAAAAAAAAGCATTAAAACTTCTAAAGTCTGATTTTAAAACATAATGAATCTTTCAGGAGAAAATAAACAAGGTGCCATTTTTTTAAAAATAATCTTCATCTAACCTGTTTACCAGCTGAGAAATAAAAGACCTCAGTATTTAAATTTGAAACTTTCTTCCTCTCTTTATCCCATCTCCTTTTCATCTTTATAAACAGAAGAAAGTCTATAATTACTATACTAACAAAGAATACAGCTGAACTACACACAGGTTAAACCATTCTAAATAAAGTAGAGAATAATAAATAATAGAATAGTCAAAGGAGCTAGCATAATAAACACATGGAGAGTAACACCACATCCTACAATGTAAGATGTCTCCATTTCTAAGTATTTAAAACTTATGGAGGGGAAAGAGACCTTAGAAAGTATAAGCTAACTATCTATTTTCATAGAAATTAGAGAGATCATCCAGTCCAGTCTCTTAGCTAAGCTTAAAATTCCCAGTAATAATAATAATGATAGCAGAAGTGATGGAGGCGATGGTGGCTGTGGTAGTATCGATTACCGTTCCTCAAATATTTGCACTGTGTCAGGTACTAGGGTAACCGCCATACCCATATTATCTCACTTAATCCTTACAACAGTCCAGTCAAATGACTATTATCTTCACTTTACATGGAATATATAGGTACATTTCTGATTAGTGGTGGGCTAGCTTCTGCTGGAATATCTAGTGTTAGGAAGTTTATTACCTGATAAGACAACCCTTTCTATTTTAAAAGCTGTGGTTGAATATTTCTTCCTCACATGGAACCCAAATTGCCTTCATGAAGCCTCCATCCATCCATCTTAGTTCTGTCTTACAGAAATAAGTAAGTTCAACATTTCTTCCAATCGATGACTCTTCAGATCTTTTAAAACTGTCATCATGATGTCATTTGGGCCAACGAACCTGTCTGTTTGGTGTCACTGCAGCTACACCTATCCCCAGAGTTAGTCTAACCAACTTAATTCTCACTTCAAAGCTCAGTTTTAAGCCAAATTCTGGGACAAAACTAGCTAACTAGGAGAAGCGTAGAGAATGCCACAGCCCTTACTCTTTATGACAGCCAGTTAGCCCTTTTTCCAGTTTATGGCTCTGGGCCTTATGACAGATCCCCTGGCTTAATTTCATTCTACTCTGAATCCCTGGATAATTTCTAATAAGAAACGTAAGGGATTAGCAAACTCTACGGGGCAAGTAATTTGAGGTATCACTCTTGAACTCTTTAAATAGTTTCTTGCTGGCAATACTCATTGCATGTTAAAAGAACTGGAGTGCCTACTATTATTCTAAGCACTTTACTTCTATTAACTCACTTAATCCTGGCAACAATCCTATGAGATGGGTACTGTTATTATCCCCATCTTAATAATGAAGAAACTGAGGCACAGACAGAAGTTGGCTAACTTGTCCAAAGCCCTATAGTCCTGAGGGAGTCAGAAAGCAAATCCAGAAAATCTGACTTTAAGAACTTTTAATTGCTACATCATGCTGCCTTGCAGTAGATGCTAAACTCTTCCCAGGCTGGGATCTGGGAATTGTTTCCTGTAGTTTCCCATGTTTCTATGTGTTAGTAATTTTCCAGGGAAAAGAGAAAGAGCAGCAAAGCCATTTTCCTGGACCTTGCCACTTCCTCTTTTGTAACTAAGGCATCTTTCTACTTAGAAGGGTGGCATTGAGTGGGCTGGGAGCAAGGAGACTGACTCTAAATTCAGGGATCAGGAATGCGGGCTGACGAACAAAAGACTCTGTAGGAACCAGGCTTTCCTGAGAAATAGAGGGGGAGGGATAGCACAGCTTCTTGTGGTATTGAAGATGCAGCTTCTAATACATAGAAGATGCAACTTCTAATACACTGCCACAGGCAGCTAGGCTGCAAAATGAAAACCCACTGGTCAACTATGTCTGTATTTGGTTCAGTCTGTATCTTTTCAGCTCTGTCTCCTGTCAGTTATAGCCAGGAGATTAGGTCTGCTTTGCAAACTCATTCTCCTGGATCTGAAAATACAAAAAGCCAGTTTGGCTTGGAATGTTGCCCACTTGAGTTCTATAGTCTTGTTCCAAGCCCAAAACTAGATCTAGTATAGTTGTATAAACTAGAGATATTTAACCTTATGGCCTTTCTTATCTCAACTGTGAGGATACAATATAAGAAGATAAACCCAGCCTTTCATATTCAACACAGTTATGGAAATTGAAGAAAAGAAAAACAGCTCTTTATAGAGATCTGTCTGTTCACTGAAGGAAAAACAAAAAACAAAACAAAAAACAAAACAAAAACAAAACAAAAAAACAGTAAATGAAAATTAAGACTATTTTTAAGATATCTCACCTTCGTATCACACTCAAATGTCAACAAAACTGTAGTAAAACAATGTAATAACTATCTGTATAGTTAGAACTCAAAGGAAGAATTTATCTACTTTGATCATCCTAATTATAATTGAATGAGTGGCTCAGCTATCTTAAGAGAAAGTTTATAGTGAACTATTCCACACACAGGCAATTTTAACATAAACCTTCTCTCAACCTAACTAAGCAGTGGAGATACTTATTTTAGAATGGAATGAATCTTCCAGATCTTGGCTCTGTCTTTGCTTCTTGGCTCCCTTCTAACTATTTGCAGCCTGTTGTTGGTTACTTTTTTTCCCCTTCACATCCTTTCCTCCACTCCCACTCAACTCTAACCCCTGAAATACAAATCTTTCTTGTACATCAGTCTCCATTTGGCAAGCTAGATTACTGATTCGGTCTTTTTTTCTCTGACTTAAAAAAATCACTTATCAGTTATTTTTCTGTCCCTAGATCCCAATGCTATGATAGGGAATAATGAGGATACTTTATTCTCCCATTATCTTTTTTTAAAGAAAACCATGCCTAATTATCCTACATGTGTACACACACACACACACACACACACACACACAAATAGCACACCCTAAATCCCACAATCTGCTGGAGTTTTAATGGACAATAATTTATTTCTTGAAACAATACAAATATATCTTCACTTTAGGAAGAGATATGGACAGTTTATCCACATGTATCTTTGCTGCTAGTGAAAGAAGACAAAGTATATTGAGAATTGAAGAACTTTCTCCATCTTTGTCATGTGATAATTGTGAGTAGTCCCAAAAGAGCAGCTTTTTCTCTATACACATCTGTGTTGTAGCTCTGGCTACATGTGTTCTTGTAATATTTTTTTCATTCAATATATCATCCTCCCAAATAGTTTCTCACAGCCTATTAGCACCTCTCCACAAATTTTAGCAACCCACACCCCACAAAATATTCCTAACCATCACAGTAGTTGGTTTTTTACCCAATGTATACAAGGTTTCTTCATCAGCATTTCACCTTCTGGAAAACAGCAAATAAAACAATTTCTCTGACCTACGGGATACAATTAGGTTCATGAAAATCTGTCAATATAAATCCACCAGCTTCAATGGGAAAAGGCACTCAGTAGTGGAAAGTATTGATGTTCACCATTCCCTGGTATATGCAACCTTATTTGGAAATGGAGCCTGCTCTATTCAATAATCCAGAAATTTTTTGGTCCCTTTTTCTAAGTAGAGAGAAGTGCTGGAGGTACTGAGAAAACCATCTGTTATGGCTACAATTATCTTGAGACAAAGCAGGGCTTCTGCCTATGGAGGTGTAGGTTGTGCACAAAAGTACTCAGCTAAAGGAGAAGTAGGGCGAAAATCCATCTTTATTCAGCTGGACAGACCCTGTATCCTCAGACTGTGACCGCTGAAAGGAGGTACTTTTTTTACTGTTTCTTCAAAGGTACTAATGTGGGCTAGTCGTGACTCTAGCAACAAAGACTGTATGTATCTGCCTCATCTACTGCTATATCTTCAGCATTTCAAATAATGTATGCACCATAAAAGCAACTTAATAAGTATCTGAGGAATGAAGGGAAAGAAAAGAAAGAATTGTGTATGTGAAGTACCAGAAAGTGTAAAACTCAAGCAAAGAGTCTGAAATAAGTGCTCCTTTCTTTGGCTCTAGAAGGTGCATTGTTGGACCTGGAAAGTCAGAGAAAAAAGAAAAATGAACATCACACATTGCCATTATGTTTTTATGCACATATCCAAAAAATTATGACAAACATAAGTTGTATTGATGTGAATTAAATTACAGCCTAATTTTTATCATCCTGATACCCTGCTACTCTAGCCAAATGTTTTTCTTATGCCAAGAGTATATAAGACTCTTCATTATTAAAAAATGAAGAATGTTTTAATGTAACAAAATATCATATAACCTTACAAGATAATAATGGATTTCATCAAAGGTACAAATGTAAACTTTCCACCTGTAACCCAATACTGAAAGAAGTATTGTGGCTTTTAAGTTGGGGAGGAAAATAAAACTTCCGCAAACCTACACCTCCTGTAGTAGTTTCCTGTGACCACTGCAACAAATTACCACACACTTAGAGGCCAAAACAACAGAAATTTATTCTCTCATAGTTCTGAAGGTCAGAAGTCCAAAATCAAGGTGTCAGAAGGCTGCATTGTCTCTAGAGGCTCTAGGGAGAATCCACCCCCTGCCTATTCCAGCTTCGGAATAGGTTTGTGGCCACGTCCCTCTCTCCACTCTGTCTTCACATTGCCTGTCCTCAGTGTGTGTCTTTTCCCTGTCTGTTTAATCTCCCTCTGCCTCTTATAAGGACACGTGATTGTATTCAGGGTCCACCGGATAATTCAGATAAGCTCATCCTGTCAACAAAATTGATTTAATCATATCTTTTGACAAATAAGACAGTATTCAAGAGTTTGAGGATTATGAAATAACTGTATCTTTGGGGTGCCAGTTTTTTCTGCCTACCACACCAAAATATTATCTTTTACTGCCATTATATTATCTGAGTAAATGTTTACATTCTTCTTAGTTTTCATGATACTGTAAACACATTACAGTAGTTTCAGGGACTCTCTTGAAATAGCAAGGATTCCTTATTTAAGATACTAGAGTTTTTCATTCAAAATCTTAGAGTCCCAGGGCTCCTGGGTGGTTCAGTCAGTTAAGCATCTGACTCTTGATTTTAGCTCAGGTCATGATCTCACAGTTGTGAGATCAAGCCCTGAGTTAGGCTCCGTGCACGGAGCCTCCTTAAGATTCTCTCTCCCACTGCCTCTCTCCTCTGTTCAGGCTCTCTCTCTCTCTCTCTCTCTCTCTCTGTCTCTCTCTCTCTCTCTCTCAAAAAAAAAAATCTGAGAGTTCTAATTCAGTTATAATACTTAAAGAATATGTTTTACTTATATACAGTGAATTTCCTCTATATATTCTGAACTAGATAACTGTACAATTTTGAAACATTTTCTTCATAGGCACAATCATAAGTTGCATTGTTATATAGTTATTGTTGAGCTGATGATGCCAAAATACTAGGTAAATACACAATATGACAAGCCAGCCCTTTCTTTGTCAAATTCACCTCACATCTCAGAAAAATTTAATGAACTGAATCAATTAGTACTTGGCCAAAACTGTGTGTTCAAAATAAAATTTTATCAAATAATGGTGATGGTAGAATCTACTCACTATAATGACAACTACAGTATAATGCTTTCAATTGTTTAGAATGAACTTAAATGAGAAATTAGAGATAAAAGGAGAGGTGTTAGCTGTTCATACATATTTTAAAAATGGCTGATCACACCTATATCTTTACCCTTGAACAGGTTATTGGTTAGTGTTGTTTTCAGCACACTAAGAGTTGAACAGTCTCTAGAATACTAGTTTAGGCTAGCTAAACTCACCAGAGGCTGATTCAGGAAGCGACCTCTTCATTTACAATGAGAAACACAGTAAAACCTTGTACTGCAAGTAATTTGTTCTGTGAGTGTTCTGTAAGACATGCAAAAATTTCTAATACATTTTACATTGATAAATGAACAATGTTTTGAAATGCAAGTAGTATGTGAGGTTGAACATTACATGATCACAACTGAGACAATGGCTCTTCTCTCTCTCTCTCTCTGTCTGAGGGATTGTGGGTGATCTTCTCCCACGCTCGGATGCTCAGTCTCAGGCCACAGTGTTTGGCAGAAATCAGTGATTTTTCAGAATGTTGGAAGGTGCCCACAACTGGCACTTGTGTATTTTTTGTCACTTCAAAGCATCTATGGACAGTCCTTGGCTTTTCCATACAAGAGTAAGCTTAGAAATGCTTTGTTTCATTCTAGGTCAGGCTGCCTGCAGATAAAGACCCTTTCCCTTGCTGCTTTATTGCCAGTTACAGTAAATACAGTACATGACAAGACTTTCTTAATACTGTACTGTAGTCAACATCTGTGCAAGTGTATGCAATGACCTTCCTGCAGAAGAAGGTTGAAAATAAAGGTGGTAAGAAGAAGGAGATGATTATGGCGGAAGTTAAGAAGGAAATCATGGAGAAGTATGAACGAGGTATGCAAGTGGCCAAAATTGCAAGATTTTATAAGAAGTCTACGTCTGCATCTCGTGTGTAAAGGAGAAGAAAAAGGCAGAGGAATTCCTCACTCCAAATGAGATTGGGGAGATGTGAAAAATGTGGGAAAAAATGCAAAATTTTGTAGAAAAGCACCATAAGGCTGTAGCAGTGCAAGTGATGGATCTGTTTAGTGACAATGCAATGTCACATTTCCACGAAATCCTCAAAAGGAGGCAAAAGCAAGTGTCATTGGATAGGTTCTTTGTTAAAGTTGCATGAAAAGAAAAAGATTCCATTGAGCCAATACACAGCAGTGATTCCATTAGTGATAGTGAAAGTCATCCTACACAATAACCCTCCTCTCTCTTGTCTCCCTTGCACCAGCCATAAAGGTTTTCAAAGGTAAGTGCAAGTTAATTTCCTTATTTTTCTTTATATGTTGTATTTTATTTATTATTTTGTATTATATTACAGTTTGCAATCATTTTATATGAATATTTTTTGGGTTGTGGAACAAATCATCACAGTTTCCATTATTCCTTATGGGGAAATTTGCTTTGATATACAAGTGCTTTCGATTACAAGCATGTTTCTGGAACGAATTATGCTTGCAAACCAAGGTTTTACTGTATGTTTTTTCCAGTGACCATGGACACAGGTCTGTCTCTTATTTAGGGAAATAGATCTTGCACATCAAAATACCTGGAAGACTGACTTATTAATCAGAAACTAGCTTTGTAAACAAGGAATCTGAGCAACTTGAGTTTGGAAGGGTATTTTACCTAAACCATGGACAACTTCAAACACATAGTAATCATTTCTACAGACAGCTACCCTTTTGATGACTCTTACTTTACTTTCAAGTTTTAGGGGCTCCTCACTTGCTCCAGTCCACTGAATTAGTTGGGTTGCAATCAAATAATGGAGTTGGGGTTTTCTTATGCAAGTATTTGGCAGCATTAACAATACTTCTTGAATGATCAAAATAAGTAAGTAGATTCCACTGAAGGTTAACATGAAAGCTAAAATCACCTCAGCTAATCCCAATAAATAGCTTCAAAGTACTTCTTTTGTCTTTGACATTGAGTTTGTTAGTTACTACAAGCTTAATAAAATGAGGCCAAATCTACACTTACAACAGTTTTAGTAAATTCCAGAAAGTGTGCAGATGATATAGTGAGGAGTCATAATTCTGAACCAGACCTAAATTTAATGATTCCCAGATGGAAGAAAGAGGTGTTGTTTTGTTTTGTTTTGTTTTGTTTTGTTTTGTTTTGTTTTGTTTTGTTTTCAAAAGGAATTATAAAATTCTATGGTTGACTTTATAAGAATAAAGAGGCTATCCTTGTCATGCGGTCTTATTTCGGTTCACAGAATTGTTCTTGCTCCTTGTTGTTGTTTCCTTTCCCACTGGACATAACATACTTTTTCTTTCCATTATTAAAAAAAAAAATGCCTAAGGGCATTAGGGTAGTGCTAGTTCAATGAAAGACAGGCATTGTTGAACCATATAGGGATGGTTGGGATGGTTCACTAATTTGTTCACAAAATATTTTGAAGTGTTGGGATGAACTTTAAAAAATAAAAAGTGTTATTTTCCACTGGTAACGTAAACTTGCACTTTTAAGAAAGGAACAAATCCAGGATCTAGCAAAAATACATGTATGCTGACCTGAGCCATATTCATTCATTCATTCATTCATTCATTCATTCATTCAACAAATATTTATTATGTGCTATGCAATTTGCTAGCTGCTAGGGACATAATGTGAGTAAAAATATATAGCCCCTGTCTTCATGAAGTTTAAAGTCTACCAAAGCATTAAATTCAAATTCTATCAGATCACCATATATCTGTATTTCTAAGTCACATTTTGAGACTGCTTTCACAATAGCACAGTAAGGCAAAATGAAGTCCTAAAGAAGTAGACTGTGGCAATAAATACCACCTGTGAATAGCCTGGATCTCAGTATATATGTGGACATTTAAGGACTGCCATGTAGAAGCAAAAGTAGATTAACTATTTGCCACTGTAAAGACAGAAATAGATGGATTACAAAATGCTACATTTTGACTCAACACACACACACACACACACACACACAGAAGAAAATTAAAAAACTAGAATTGCCCAACAACAGAAATATTCAAGTAAAAGATAAACAGCTATCAAAAAACTACAGAAAGAATTACTTTATAGAAGACAGTATCACTGCCAAAATATCTTCCAGTTTTAATATGGTAGGGTTCCATGGATCAGTTTTGGTTTTATGGATAAATCAACAAAGGTAATAGTTACTTAAAAATAATAACATTTTTTGTAATACTTGCATATTCCAGACTGACTCCTTATAAACCTATTTCATCCATCAGAAAATATTTTACCTCTACCACATTTTTGTGTAGATTCAAACTAGGTACATTAATTCACTGTTCAAGCTTTTTAAAAATGGAATCAAGTTCCTTTTCATGCTCAGTTTTGTGCCTGAATTCATCTTCAACAGAGAAATTTTTTTAACTGAAAGATGAAGAATTTTTCTTAACATACCCTTTCACTAAAATACTAAAATCCAACTTAATTTCTTTACATATTATTAAGCTGTTCTTCACCACTCATATTTTTTTAGTAAAAAGTAGATAATTTTCTTCCAAAAAGGACATAAACCTTCTTTTCCACAGCTACACAACTGTTATGTCTCAAGTCCTAAGGTCATATTTCAGTGAAACTATTTTCATTTTATGGCAGTTTGGGTTCAATATTCTGTCAGATTCCATTATTGTCAACATATTTCTAATGGTCATTTCTATGGTTATATTAGAATTTCAGCAAAAGTAATTTATATCACTAACTAGGGTTGACCTGAGTGACTAACATGATATTGCAGAAATAATAGTATGTAACTGCTGATGCTACGTCATAAAAGCATTACAGCTTCCACTTCGGTTCTTGGATCATTTGTTGTGGGGAAAGCTGGTCATCATGCCCTGAGAATACTCCACCAGCCCTATGGGGAGGACCAGGAGGGGAGGCACTGAGGCCTCCCACCAATAACCAGGACTAACTTGTTCAGCCTTTTGAGTAAGTCACCTGGGAAGTGAATACACCCTTGTAAAGGCTTCAGGTGACTTATACAGGCCAACAGACATTTGACTACAATCTCATGACAGGGCCTGGGCCAGAACCACCAAGCTAAGCTGCACTTAAATTCTTGTCTGGGAGAAACCATGAGGGATAATAAATGTTTACTGTTATTTTAAGTCACTGAGTTTTAGGATGATTTGTTTCATAGGAATAGATAGCTAATACACAGCATAGCCCATATTTATGCAATCATTAATACAGAAAGGAACATATATTACTCACCTTTTAAAGTTGATTTTACAGTGTTTTTGTTTTAGTTTTTTTTAATTTTTTGATATTTTTTAATGTTTTGGGTTTTTTTTTTTTTTTTTTTGAGAGAGAGAGAGAGAGAGAGAGAGAGAATATGTGCAAGGCAGTGGAAGGGAACAGAGAGGGAGACAAGAGGACCCAAAATGGGCTCTATGCTGACAGTAAACAGCCACATGCAGGACTCAAACTCACAAACTGCCAGATCATGACCTGAGCTAAAGTCAGAGGCTTAACTGACTGAGCCACCCAGACACCCCTCTTTTAGTTTTATTTTTAATTCTCTTTTGGTTCTTATAAAATTCAAATATTTTGAAGATTAATTACACAAGGAGATATTCAAAGTACAATGTTAAGTGAAAAAAAGCAAGTTACACTCTATACAATATGAATTACTTCAAAGTATTAATTTATGCCAAAGTGGTTGGATTACACATAATTTTCTCATATATGAGCTAATTTTTGCTGCATAACAAACCATCCCCCAATTTAGGGCTTAAAACAACCATTTATTTGCTAACAATTCTGCACTATAGACTGAGTTCAGTTAGGCAGCTGATATCTGTTCCATGATATTAACTGGGCTGACTCATGCATCTGCAGTCACCTTGCAGTTTGACAGGAGCTGAAGCATCCAACATGGTTTCATCCACTTATCAAGGTCCTATGCTGTTATGGCTGGAAGGGCTAGGGTGTCACTGAATCTCTCTTTGTAGTCTTTCTGCAAAGACAGACTCTCTTTCCATAAGACCTTTCATCCTCAAATAAACGAATTCAGTCTTCTTTATGTGGTGTCTCAGGACAGCAAGAAAACGTCGCAAGACTTCTTAGGACCTAGACCCACAACTTGCACATTCCCACTTTCACCACATTCTATTGGGCCAACAAATCATAAGGCCAGCCCAGACTGAATGCAGGAGAAGACTACACAGGGCTTGAATTCATGTAGGTGGGGTTCCATTTTGTAACAAATTACCACATATAACATCTTTATTTTACAAGTATTCTAAAAAAAAGTACATTTTATTTCAATAAAACAATAATTTTGGGGCACCTAGGTGGCTCAGTCAGTTAAGTGTCCAATTCTTGGTTTCAGCTCAGGTCATGATCTCACAGTTTGTGGGTTTGAGCCTGCATCAGGCTCCCCACTGATGATGCAGAGCCTGCCTTGGGTTCTCTCTCTCTGTCTCTCTCTGTCTCTCTCTGTCTCTCTCTCTGCCCCTCCCCTGGTCTCTCTCTCTCTCTCTCTCAAAAATAAATATATTTTTTAAAAAAACAATAATTTTTAAAAATTTGGTGGCCATAAAGCTAATGTCTTGGAATAGGGTAACTGCTGAACCTGGTTTTGAGAGAAATAAGTCTTTAATCTGCAATGCCTCACCCAGGAACAGAGTTCCTTTGGTCGATGAAGACTTGGGGTTTTTGCATGCTAGTTTGATGTGAACATATTTAAATAGTGTTCTTATACCAATTTCATGTTTAATAGGTATATGTAATGCCTGATTTAAGAACTTGTAGGGATAAAAGACTTCAATTACTAGTCTATATGCTTTGTTTTGTCCGTAATATTTGTGGATGGGTATAAGCACAATGGTTAGGGGTAGGAAAGCTTTGGAGTAACCCATATTTTTATAATTCTCAAAAAAAAAAACGCTCATAAAAAGGTCAAGTCTTCAGGGGAAATAGAGATTTTTAAATCAATTAACTTTTATGTTAAAACTCATACATGCAAGACTCTAACTTAGGCACCATGGGGAATTCAAAGCAATAAAAGGCAAATCCTTGCTTAAGTGAACATTTAAAAAATAATAATCAGAGAACTCTGATGAGTCTTAAAAGATTGCCACATAATAACTTTATAAAGCATTTTGTTGATATAAAAATTATAAATATAACAATCAAATTTAACAACTTCTTTTCCTTCTTAAATAATAGAACTAATGGACCCATGACAGATGGTCTTTGCAACAAAAAGCATGCTGGCCCCATAGGTTGTGGTGGCTATAATAATGGTACCAACTCTTGGAACAGCAGAGGGATTACTGAGTTACCCTTTTTTCTTTTCCTTTCTTCACAGGGGGCCATTAACACTTTTGTCTTTCCTGTAGCTCAGAAGCAGCAATCCTGAGCTATAGATTTGGCTTCAGTAGGATAGTGGCCCAGAAATCCAGCATGGTAAACTTAAGCACACCAACTTCCAGCTTCAAGTCTCCTCATTTACCCCAAACCATGTACCAACTTATCATAAGATGACTAAAGTCAACATAATATGATCAAAAAACAATACTAGAAAAAATTGACATCAGAAATAAAGCATAAGAAGTTTATACTTTTTTAAATTATGAAATGTCAGGAATTAAAAAGCTTAGAATAAAGTAATATAACCATTGTGGCCACCATTTATTGAACTCCTGCGTGTATCAGTTATTATTATTACAACCCTTGTCCCCTTTATATTATGAGGAATCTGTTTAAATGACTTGCCCAAAGTCACCCAGGTTTTAGTGGTACAGTTGGGATTCTAGCCCAGGTCGGCCTGATGCTAAGTCAGGGTTCTTTGCACGTATGCTATATAATACCTTCTTAATTTAAATAAAGAATTCTCTCAAAAAGCAACCCACTGGATGCAAAAACTACTGTTTTAGACATATGAATCAATCTGACATTCTAAATTATTCTAGTTGTTTCTTGGGCATATAAATTGGGCATATAAACATCCTGAGAAGCTCTCTACATTTCAGATAGATAACAAGTGTTTTTTATCTATTATTTCTTGGTCATCATCAATATTGTCTGTTTTGTAACTGCTCCCACAAGACAAAAGGGATCAACTGAAATCTATTGATTGTATTCATAAATTCTATCTTTAGCTTTTTAGCAAATAGTATGAACTTAGAGTATCCATTATATATTAGTGATTATTCTAATTACTTCAATTAACGAATATCAGAAACTAATGAGGTTTGGTGAGCTCCTAAAGGATTTTTTTCAAGTCTAAAGGTTTTTGAACTTTAAACTCAAGTCCGTTACAAATATTTTTGAGTTGCATATTGCTGAGATTTACCTGTATGTTATCTTTTTATCTTTATTCAGAATCTTTTTACTAAAGCTATAGGACTCGAATATATTTGTCCTCCAAGTACACTTGAAATTCTGAGTCCATCATGTTTTCTTATTAAACTATATATTTTTATTAAACTTTTTTACATGATAGCTTTACATATTTTATTGGCTGAATCTGAGGAATAGTGAGTTCAAGAAATAAACTTGCTAGAAACTACATTTAAAACTAGCACAACTGTGGTGAAGGAGTAACTTCAAGAGCAAATTTCCAGGTCATAGAATTGATTTGACCGAAATGTTAGAGGAAATCTATTCCTAGTTGTCCAGTTAATAAAATCTATTTAAAGACTAGTACTTGGTATGTCAAGGGCAGGCAGAGGGGGCAGGGAGAAGAAAACTAGCCTAAAGGGGCTGAGTCCTCTTCTTTTTCTAGCCTCCTTTAAGTCATTTCTGAGAGTCCACTGCATCCTAGATTTTGAGTTTGTCTCAGTTTGCTTCATTCAGTATACTTCGAAGCCTTTTCTTGATAATAATTTTATTCCCCTGTCTGCTTGCTTTTGGCAACAGCTGACCTGGCTACAAGCCCAAAACATGGTAAATGACAAATCACTACCAGATGAATCTGCAAGTTTTACATAGAGTGTTTCCTCCAGGCTCAGAACACTTTGAGGCCCAATAAAATTACTGGAATGATTCGGAATCACAGTGAGATCCATTTTTTTTGTGGAAATCCTCTAGTTCTGCTAGACAATAAAGCACTAATGAAGAGTCCCATTAATTTTCCAAATCAGAATATAGAAAATAAATTATGACAGGCAAAGAAAAATTGTAATGGTGACTAGAAAGAAAGTTACTAAACAAAAGATATCATGATAAATTCTCAGCTTTTAAATTATTTTCCTAGTTTTTTTAATAAAAAAATACTATCAAAATTATGCATGATAATTCTGTATTGAAACAGTAAAAATCAATTCCTCAAAAATAAAAAAAAATTACACAATCTGACCATTAAAATGTTTGACTATATATATTACATATATAATATACATTTTAAATATTTGTGATGATACAGTATTGGTGTATATTACTTTTATTTTGTTATTTTTTTATGATAAGACTTTTTAAAGTTTTACTTTTTAAGGCTGCATTATTGGGTTTATGGATAAGTTTTTAAGGATAATTTTTCTAGGATCTAATGAACTAAAAATAAACTAAAATAGAAAATTCAGGTCTACGACAAATCCACACAAAAAAATAAACCTACCCATCTGAATTAAAAGTAATTCTTCTGGATATTTATAATATGTAACTTTTCATCTCTTAGGAGTCTTAAGAATCTACCTTACTCAGTCCCTAACCATAAATATCAGATTTAAAAATCTTACTTTATCAAAACTTGTTCTGAAAAATGGTTGGAAACCACGTCCTAAATATATGTGGTATAGTTTGGGGGAAATGTTTATGACATATTGATGGTCATGTATACAAGTAAAAATGTCCAAGGTCTATCAAAACGGAACATCTGTAAAATGCTTTGTAAAAGAATGTAAAAGAAAAAGTTATAAATCAATTTGTGGGAGTTTAAAACAATGCATATTTGCCCTGTGCTTTGCAGATTTGATTTATTCTCAGACTGAATGATGCTTACAACATTTAGCCTTTGGCAAATCTCAAGAAACCAAATTTCTCTATAATTCCCTTCTCACTGAGGTATCCTCATTAAATTTTGGTTTCCTGGCAAGCTCTTGCAATCAGAAGGCCCAGGTTTTAATCCTTTGCCCTTCACTAACTACACACATTTAAGAGTATCATTAAGCAGGGGCACCTGGGTGGCTCAGTCAGTTAAGTGGCCAACTTCAGCTCAGGTCATGATGTCACAGTTTCTGGGTTCGAGCCCCACATAGGGCTCTGTGCTGACAGCTCACCGCCTGGACCGTGCTTCGGGGATTCTGTATCTCCCTCTCTCTCTCTGCCCCTCCCCCACATGTGCTCTCTTTCAGAAATAAAAAATAAACATTAAAATTTTTTTTTAAAAAAGAATGTCATCAAGCAGGAGCCTCAGCTTCTACACCTTGAAAAATTGAAACTTGGTAATGGCTACTTATTATAGCCTATTTAAGAAGGATTACTTTTAGGATCAAATTTGAAGTGAGATTATACATTGGCAAAATGCTGTTTGAAAGTATGCAGTACTCCATATGATATAAGATCCTATTCCTAGGGCTGTTTTCTATGGCCTAGCAATATTCATGCTGCACCCTCTCTTCCATTTTCACTCCCCTTTCATAGGAGTTGATTCAAAATATCACCCTTCCAAATCCTAGCACTCAGTTCAATTATGTGATCATAAGAGACCTAGAACACTACCTAAGAAAAAATAAGCGCAGTTCTCGGGGCTTTCTAAAAGCCCTGTTCTCGCCATGTTGTCTAACTGATTAGAAAGGTTACCCCTTGGAATTAAGGCCTTGGCAGAAGAACTGTAAAGACCTACTTACAAAAGGCTTTTGCAAACTGCCCACTTCTATCTTTTCCCTGAAACTAGAACCCAGACAAGGCAGATGTGAATTTGAAGTGAATAGACCTCATTCCTACAGTAGGAGGAAGACATACACGGAGTTACCGACATTAAAAAAAACAAAATGGGTATATAAAATGAAACACGAAAGTTTATCCTATTGTCAGTAAAAGAACAAATCTAGAATTACTATGCCACTCCCACTCTACCCGCTCTACCCCCCATCCCTCTCAAAAGGTACAGTTTGGCTATGAGACTAACTTCTGAAAGTTGTCATTTTTTTTCTAGGTGAAAGTCTAAAGGAGTTTCAGGGTTTAGTCAAGTTACCATTTTTTTTTTAACATTGTACTCACAATGAAGAAACCAAAGACTATGCTAAACACAGAAATAGCAACCCCTTATCCACAATCTACTGTAACCATTGGGAGAAGTGGGGTACATTATAGGGGATGGGCATTTTCCCTAAAATTATCATCTTTTTTGAAACTTTGCCCAATGTACTAATATCAAGAGAATTTAACTGTATTGTCTTATGGGGGTATTGTAAAAAAAAAATAAAACCAAAACAATGCAAGCTTTTCAGATTAGTTAAGAAACTGGCTGGAGCATCATCCTTTTCTGTCATTGATTATTACCAGTTTTAAACTGCAAATTTGCAATGAATGTTCTATTCCTCAGGAAAAAAAAATTACTATTGCATGAGCAAGATAAACTCCCTTGGACCTTCCCAGTTTGCAAAGTTCTCTTCCCAGCTTCTCCCTGTCTTCCTCCCTGGCTTGAAGCCATTGCCTGGGGGGGGGGGGGGGGGGGCACCCAAGACCGACACCGAATGAATTTCAGGCAAATTCCATAGGCCAGCCTAACTTCTCTAGTACAGAGTACTAAAGTAAATGGTTATAATAACTAAAGCAGCATTGTCCACAGGCTCTGAGTGTTTAAGGTTGATGCCCTCCAAAATGAAATTTCAGTGAGCTGAAGATAGAAGTAAAAGAAACTTCAAAGGGTCACGTCTAGACGACACCTTCCTGTCTCAGGGAATTGCCTGCAACCTCCACTCAGATGCAGATGAGAGAGAAGGAAAGCCTGTCAAACCTCATTGACCATAGGTAATGGTACAGGGTAATTTCTTCTGATAATGTCACCCAAAAAGGAAATCCCACAGACTAAACCGATTAAGACCTCAAGGGAAATATCATATGAACAAAATTGTTTTTTGTTTTTTACTTTTGGGAGATTGTGGGGAGGCGAAAGCGTTGTGGATGGGATTTTTTTAAGCTGATTCACATCTTTTTGTGCAAAGAAAATGGAACTAAATTTGAGGAAAAAAATGTGATATGTAACAACAAATATGCCTTTTACAACCCCCCCCCACATTAGATATTTATGAACTCTCAAATCTTTGGTTCCCCACAATCAGAAACCATGTGCCTTTTCTAAGACAGTTATTACTTTAAAAGGAAATAAAGCTGATTTTGGTAAGTTGGGTAAATTAAATCTTCCCATGTGTTTCTGAGATGAGATAGAAAGATAGGACTTGTGATTGAACTGATTATATGCAAATATATATTTAACATGAACATATTTATAGAACACATGTATTCATCTATAGTGACTAAAGAAATAACTAGGAACGTTTAATTCTAGTATTTTCAAGTTAAGATATCTTACGTGAGTAGATGTTTATTATGATACTACATATTTTTACTTGAAATTGATTTTTTAAAATAAGACATGGGGCACCTGGGTGGCTCAGTCGGTTAAGCGCCTGATTTTGGCTCAGGTCAGGATCTCACCGTTCGTGAGTTTGAGTCCTGCATCGGGCTCTGTGCTGACAGCTCGGAGCCTGGAGCCTGCTTCAGATTCTGTGTCTCCCTCTCTCTTTCCCCCTCCTCTGCTCATGCTCTCTCTCTTTCTCTCTCAAAAATGAAGAAACATTAAAAAAAAATTTTAATAAGACAAAATCTTTGTTTTAAATTATTTTATTTTCTCCTTTTGTCCAAATATCCCCTTTAAATCACCTTTTGAAAAGAACAAGTGTTTTAGTTCTTTATTATGACCACTGATGTATTTTGAAATGTATGTGTAAACGGAATGTGCTTGACAGTCCAAGATACTATTTGTGATGATTCTATAGTTATATGAATGTGAACAGACTGTGAAAAGCTGATCTTGCCAGCCATCCCTGGCCTGTTATATGGGTGGAAATAACTTTTTTGTTAAGAAATCTACATCTTTCAGACACTGTAGCTAGTTAAACCTATACTAGCTAGTCAAGTGGATCTACCTTCTTATTTTACAGGGTGGGCCCTACAGTATTCTGCATTGTTTGAAAATAGGCTTTGGTGTACCTTTCTTCTCACTCAGTTTGACATTGTACATAGTAGGTCCCATCCATGTGTCATCCTAAGACAGAGAAACAGTCACCTCTACACCTTCCCCCATGAGACTGCATTTTTCTGCAAAATAAGACTTAGACATGATTGTCACACCTCTTTTTAAAAGTTACCCATGATACTCTAGAACTTCGATTTGGTGAGAAGCATGAAGCCATACTGTCAGGCACATTTGCTAGCCTTTTCTATTTGGTTTTCTGCTTTTCTTTGAGCATGTTTTTAAACAGTGTGACTCAGGGGTGCCTGGGTGGCTCAGTCGGTTAAGCGTCCAACTTCAGCTCAGGTCATAATCTCACAGCCTGTGGGTTCAAGCCCCACATTGGGCTTTGTGCTGACAGCTTTAGAGCTTGGAGCCTGCTTCAGATTCAGTGTCTCCCTCTCTCTCTGTCCCTCCCCCACGCATGCTCTGTCTCTGTCTCTGCCTCTCTCTCAAAAATAAAAAAAAATTTTTTTTAAATGATAAAAAATAAACAGTGTGACTCAGGTATCAACATTCTAATAGACCATCGGTTATTTGTTACTAATGAAATTATATGCTTAACCTGAAGAGAAAAGAATTCTCTCCACTGGTAAAAGTCAGATTGGAAACTTCAAAGCTTTTATTATTTTTAAGTTACTACTTTTCAAGTTATTAGTTTATAAGTAGTATATGTTATTAGGTAATTAAGGTTGACAATTTTTACCCAGGAGAAATCTTTTAAAAACTTGCTTATTAAAAATTCCTATTGGTGCACCTGGGTGGCTCAGTTGGTTAAACACTGAACTCTGGATTCTGGCTGAGGTCACGATCTCATGGTTTGTGAGTCAAGCCCCACATTGGGCTCTGTGCTGACAGATCAGAGCCTGCAGCCTGCTTTAGACTCTGTGTCTCCCTCTCTCTCTCTGCTCCTTCCTGCTCATGTGTTTTCTCTCTTTCTCTCAAAATAAATAAGCTTTAAAAAAAATAAAATCTTTAAAAAAAATTCCTATGTTTTCCTGATTGTAAAAGTAATTAGAGAAACATTTTGAAAATATTTGAAAAATGGAAAAACATTTAATGAAGAAAATAAAAATCACCAACATTTGATACATTATATTCTATTCTTAATTTCCCCCATATATTATTTCACATATGGTTGAGATCATATATATGATATTTTTAAATTATTTTTTTAATATTTATTTATTTTTGAGTAACAGAGAGACAAAGTATGAGCAAGGGAGGGGCAGAGAGAGAGGGAGACACAGAATTCAAAGCAGGCTCCAGGCTCTGAGCTGTCAGCACAGAGCCCAATGCTGGGCTCGAACTCATGCACCACGAGATCATGACCTGAGCCGAAGTTGGACACCCAACCAAGTGAGCCACCCAGGCACCTCTATGTAAAATTTTGTCATTTGAAAATCTCTTCAGAAAAATAACTTTAATAACCATATAATATTCTATTATAGAAATATACTATATCTTAAAGATTCACCTATATTGGATATCTTGCTTGCTCCAAATAGCATGCTATTAAACACAACAAAAAAAGTTGTACTCCCTTTGTACAAATCTGAGTAAATATTTAGGATTCTTTGCTCAGGATACATTTCTAGACAGCTGAGGCAAAGGGTATGGGTTTTTTTTTTTTTTTTAAGGTCTCTCCTCCCTAATTTAAAAATAAAATAATACTCTTTGCTCAGTAATTGTAAATAAAAAAGCAGTAGGGAAAAAATACCCATAATGTTCCTCCTCATGTAACTGCATTTTGTCATATTTCCTTCCAGTCTTTTTTCTTTCATTTTATCACACCTGTATATATACTTTTGTATCTAACCTTTCTCATCTAATGTATCAGAAGCATTTTTCATATGGCATTCAAATAATTTAGTTATTATAAATTATTGCATTATGTTCCATCATTTGAGTGAAGCATGATTTACCTAACCATATCCCTAAGAATGTAGATTATTTGCAATTTTTCCTTGTTACAAGAAAGGTTGTGTCAAACACCTTTGAGTATAAACCTCAGTGAGAATTTATATTATCTCCTTGCATAGATTATTTAAAAAGGAAATGCTGCCTTATAAACATTTTATAAAGTTTTTTGCTACATAATGCTAAAAGCTGAACCAGTTTTTCTCCCAGAAAGGGTATAGATGAGCCTCACCCTCACCAGCATTAGTATCAAGATCTGCTAATCTGATTATTTGTATTTTTTCAGTAACTATAGTGGTTGAAAAATTGTTTCATATATTTCATAACCATTTGTAATTCCCCTTTTATAAAAATAGTCATGATTTATGCCCATTTATTTATGAGATTTCATACTTATCATACAGAGTTGTATGAGCTCTTTATCAAAGTTTTCAATTCTTTTCCATATTTATTGCAAATTTATTTCATCTTGTTAGAAGATTTATTGTTTAGGGGAGCCCAGGAGGCTCAGTTGGTTAAGCATCTGACTTTGGCTCAGGTCGTGATCTCACAGTTTGTGAGTTCAAGCCCACATCGGGCTCTGTGCTGACAGCACAGAGCCTGCTTTGGATCCTCTGCCTCCTGCCTCTCTCTGCTCCTCCTGTGCTGGTTTTCTCTCTCTCTCAAAATAAATAAATAAATAAATAAGAAAATTTATTGTTTAAATAATACAAAAGACAAATTGCATTTAACATGTCATAGTTTATATATAAATAGCACATAAAAAATTCCCTGAAGTATTTTAAATATTACTAAAATAATATTGTGTAAATTATTCATGAGTACTCTCTCTTAAGAAAGGCTAACTTCCATTTATATGAATATCAACTCTAAATTAGCAGTGTTTAAATTAATAAGGCTTTTCTGAAAGTAGGTTAAGTGTACTACCTATCTTTTGTCACTTTAAAGACTAGGGATGACTTGGGGCGCCTGGGTGGCGCAGTCGGTTAAGCGTCCGACTTCAGCCAGGTCACGATCTCGCGGTCCGGGAGTTCGAGCCCCGCGTCGGGCTCTGGGCTGATGGCTCGGAGCCTGGAGCCTGTTTCCGATTCTGTGTCTCCCTCTCTCTCTGCTCCTCCCCCATTCATGCTCTGTCTCTCTCTGTCCCAAAAATAAATAAACGTTGAAAAAAAAAAAAAAAAAAAAAAAAAAAAGACTAGGGATGACTATAAAATAATGATGATTTTATTTTGTTTTCAAAGTTTATTTATTTTTGAAAGTGAGAGAGTATAAGCAAGCAGAAGATGGGCAGAGAGACAGGGGGAGAGAGAATCCCAAGCAGGTTCCACACTGTCAGCATGGAGCCTGATGCATGGCTCAAACTCAGGAACCACGAGATCATGACCTGAGCTGAAATCAAGGGTTGGGTGCTTAACTGACTGAACTATCCAGGTGCCAACATGGTATTTGTTTTTGTTTTTGTTTTTAAGTTTATTTTACTAATTTAGAGAGAGAGAGAGAGAGAGCATGGGAGGGACAGAGAGAGGGAGAGAGAGAATCCCAAGCAGGCTCTACACCATCAGCAGGGAGCCCAATGTGAGGCTTGAACTCACAAAGGCAAAGTCCTGACCTGAGCTGAAGTCAAGAGTCAGTTGCTCAACCAACTGAGCCACCCAGGAGCACCCCTCTTTTTTTTTTTAACATAGAAAAGCCTGAGAATGTACAGAGATACCACTAGATCCAAACACTCCTATAGGGATTTCTTTTACAGATATTCCTTTACCTTTTTTTTGTTTCTTTCTTTCTTTTCTTTTTTCTCTCTCTCTTTTTTTTTTTTTTTTAGAAACTTTAGACTTGGATACATCAAATAAAACCAATATCTGAGGGGAAAAAAATAAAAATCCACAATAAAGGAAAAAAAAATTAACTGATATGGGCCATAACAGAACCCAGAGACTATGTTCTTTTAACTGAAAAATTTGAGGTGTTTCATAATTGACCTTTTGACATAAAATGACCTGTTAAATTTGCAATTTGTGGTTTTTGGGGTTAAGGTCTATAGAACAAGCTAGGAAGGAGTATAAAAGTATTTCCAGAAGGTAAGAAACATATAGCATCAGCTTCAGGTCCTCTACAGCATCTTTAATTATGAAAGAGTGAAATAAGCACATAATGATATTTTTAAGTGCAGAAAAATCTAAACAAATTTGGCAAAATACTTCCTTTCATTACATTAATAGTAGGAAATAAATTTCACAAAAATACTACTCAATCCACTCGAGATTATAAAGAAAGTATTTTAATCACAAGTGTAGATATTAGGTCAATATAGGCATTTATCATGATTCAACAAAACTGTCAAGTGACAGATTATTTTTCTAGCTTCACAAAGTCTTTTCAAATAATTTTATTTAGTTATATTATAGATTTTGAAAATTATTTTATAAATTCTAGAGAGCTAATCAAATTATTACTCATGCTTCTTATTTTGATGTTTTGGGGGTTAGCAAATTTTGAGTAAAAAATTACATTTTTAATATCTACTTGGGTAAGGAGTTGAGTCATTCATTTTATAAGTAGAATATATTTATTTTAATTTATTAGGAACCAAGCGGCCAATGAATAATAATAGCTTCTACATAAGCATCACATTACCCATAAATGATTCACTCTTGTAGAAGCTTAACCAAGCATATATATTAGAATGTATTAGGTAAAACCTTGCCAAAATAACAGATTATTTTCAGAAATAAAGCAATTCCAACTTGATTTACATCCTTTTCTTGATTGAAAAAAAATATGATGCAAATTAAAGCTAATTCATATATTCTCTATCGGTAATAAATTGGAGGAAGGGGAATAGTAAAAGGTCATCACACACATAATCTAATTTCAACATATGGGTCTCCTTAATTTCTTTATAAAAGATTGGAAAACTTCCATGTTTTTCCCTCACAAATATGCTCATATATTAACATTTCACTGACTGAAAGCACAGCCATTTTTCTCATTAACAATGAAATCAACAATAGGCATTTTGAGAATTGGTACTTTTTCCATAGGATCCAAAAAGGAAACAATCAAAAAAACAAAAAACAAAAAACAAAAAAAAGGAAACAATCTTTTATCATTTAAAATGTAACCCAGTCTGCATATGAGATATTATGTGGTTTTTTATTGTAATTTTATAGTAAGTATATATACATAATACTTGTAGTTAGAAAAATAATAATAATATTTAATGAGTCTCAAAACATTTTTCTCTGATTTACTTTCATGGAAAAAAAAAGGTTTCTTAACACAGCAATACATGTTTACATGTATTAGGGGAGAAAATGTTAATAGTCCTAAAAAATGAAACCATGAAGTCATCATATCTACTGTTATAATTAATCAAATCAAATCAAATAGTTCACAAATAATCTGGCTCAAAATTATACTTTCTTTAAACAATTGCTATAACTAGGGATCCATGAATGGCTTTCTCTTTGAGAATGTCTGAATCATCTAAATACCTCACGATCATTGCTGTTCTTTCTTCCAAAGTAAGTCAAACATAAAACAAATCTATCCTGATTCACATACATATAAGAGCTTTGTGTCCAATGATTTGGATATCATGAAACTGCTGGAGCCATGCCTTTGACAAAACAGATGGAATGCAGCTAAGAAAATAAAAAGTAGTTTCCAACTCTAAATGCACTGTTACTTTGTCTAAACATAACTCATTATTTCAAGTTATAAAATATAAAAATATATCTAGTGCTGGCATACTTTGTGAAATGCAAAAGAAAACAAAATAACCTAACCTCTTCATTGGAGTGTCTTTAGTTTGATTGAACACAACAATTATTTCAAAATGCCTTTGTCAAGGTTTTTGGTTTTTTGGTTTTTTTTCCTTGACAGTGGCTTTGAACATTTGGGAGCAGATTAATTTCTTATTTGTGGTCACACAGAGAAATTCATATAAAAGTAATGCCTAAATTGTGACCCAAAATTTTAATACTAAGATGTTTGTAATGACCTATAATCTTCATTAATGAATATGTATTATATTATTGTTAACCATACATAACTATAATTAACAAAAGATTACAGATGTTAACTATCTTTATAATTCCACCTACATTAAATATTATGTAATCTTATACAATTTAATTATAATTATTTAAGTATACTGATTAAAAGAATGAAGCTGCATATTCTAATAGCATTTCATATATAAAGTAGTGTTTTAATTTAATAGCTTTTTATATATAAAGTAGTATTTTAATTTTTATTGTTACTTAAGAAAAGCTTAAAGTTAGGAGCATTATTTCCTTAGCTGTTTAATATGTTGTTTATCAGGAGGCAAATAAACTATTATAATTTCTACAAAGTCTTTATTTCTTTTTATTGTTTTGAAATTTCATTTTAGTAATGACTTCAACAGTCTATACACAAAATATCCAAAGAAATGTATAACTATTTTTAAATGGTTGTTTTAATATCATTTTTCCCAGAAAATATTTTACTTCACCAGCTCAGTAACAAGTTAATCCTTCAGGCCTTAATATTGTTATTTCCCTTCACAGTAATAACAACTTAACAGAGAATAAAGATGTCAGGGGCAAAAAAAAATACTGAAGGCCCTTGCTATTTTACCTTGAATAAAGGCTCATTTTCCAAATTCTTTATCAAAAACAAATAATAAAGGGCAGCTGGGTGGCTCAGTTTGTTGAGCAACCAACTCTTGATTTTGGCTCAGGTCATGATCCCAGGGTCATGGGATCCAGCCCCATGTTGGGTTCTGCACTGAGTGTGGAGCCTGCTTGGGATTCTCTCTCTCTCTTTCTTTCTTTCTCTATCCCTCTACCTTTCCCCTGTGCGTAGGTGTTTGTGTGCACATGTGCACACTCTCTAAAATGAAAGGAAGGAAGGAAGGAAGGAAGGAAGGAAGGAAGGAAGGAGAGAGAAAGGAAGGAAGAAATGAAGGAAGGAAGGAAGGAAGGAAGGAAGGAAGGAAGGAAGGAGAAAGGAAGGAAGAAATGAAGGAAGGAAGGATGAACAAATGAACTTGGAGCAAAGAGTCTATTAAAATACACCTTATTTACACTCTAATTTTGATTAATTGCCTTTATACACTCATAGATAATAAATTCAAGGTATTACTAACCAAAATTTTAAAAACATTATAATAACCTATTTTCTATAATGTGGTTATTTTGTAAACTTTTTCCAAATAGAATTACAACTCTTCATTGGGTAATTTAAATGAAATTTTGGTTATTTCTTATGTCATTTTAGTCATTTCATAAATCTATACTTAGCATTTTTCTATGATAATTTAGGATGTTTTCTGAACGTATTATTTAAAACATTTTTTGTTTGTTTCCAAGGAAAAGAGTTTTTAAAAATGGCCTAAAATTAGAAATGTTCTACTCATAATTTAAATTTTTCTGAGACTCTCAGCCTAGTGTTCTTTTAAAAACAAAACAAAACAAAAACATAAAACAAACCAGTCACATTTACCAATAGATAACAATAGCTAGGCAACCAAAATAAGTTATACTTGAGTACTAAGAGTGTTTTTTTTTATTTCCTCTTTTTCCCAGATACCTAAAATCCTTTCTAAAGACAAAATGCTGATTAAACTATAATATTCTAGGTAGATCTAACAGTAGTATTGGCTGAAAGACAAGTAATGGCATTTATCTATTATATTTTTATTGAACATAAAATATATAAACTAATTAATTCCTTGTGAACACTATAAACACATCAAATACAATATTTACTTATAAACTGCTAGATTTGTAATGAAGCATTTTCTTATACTTACAGATTAGGAGGAAAATGAAAAGATACTAGAGCCCTAACCTAAAAAGATCAGCAGTAAACATGTTTAAAACTGCATGTACTATACATTAGTAGCTTACCTTAAAACTACCAATATCCTGGAAAGTCTCTATTACTAATGCATAGGCCTTCAGTCAATAAGCTATTGCCACCACGACAGCAGTCTCTAAGATCTTAGTCTTAGAGACTAAGAGGTTGTTAATTGGTAAGCCTTAGATAAGCAAAATGTGAAAAGAACCTAAGCCAAAAAAAAAAAAGAAAAAAGCGCCATGTAAGTCCTCGGCCCAACTGTGTTCTCTAATACTCAGTCCTCATGCCGGAGAACTATAGACGTTCCCACTTGACCTCACCATTAAAGTTTCTTCAAAACCAGAGTTCAAGCCAAAGAGAGGAAAACACCTGGAGATAGTGATATTTATTGTAAAGTTTTTAAAATTCATTTTCCCCAACAATTAAAATAGTGAGATAGTGAGAAAAGTCTGGATGAATGGTATATATAAAATAGGTAGAAACCTTCAACTATCAGAGCTGAAGCATAACTCTCTAAATTTTTGGCTGGCAATATCAATAATATGTATTTACCCCCTGGATTTCATTATTTCCAGAAGTGTTCAAGTGGAGGTTTTAATTTCCTCTTCATTCTATTTAGGACAGATGTACACGTTAAGAGACATTTACAAAAATATGAAATTACTATGCTTTAAAACACATAACTTTTCTCTGTTTATAACCTCAAAATTCATGAACATATTAAAATTTATTTTAATATATCCTTTATTTCTTGAAAATCAGGAAAAAGTAATCAATGAGGAGTATTTGCCCCATGTAATTCCACAAATTGGAAATTATAAGCAAAACAAGTGAACAGTAATTCAATAAAGAGAGAAGAGGCAATACCCCAAAGCAAACTCTCAAAAGCATTCCGGAGACAGTTTAAAGTTTTTAGCAAAAAAGAAAGTCTAAATTCTTTATCAGACGCTGAATTAATGACTGAGTTATATACCCCACAGCTTAAAACTATTTTGTAAAGTAAAAAAATGGTGAAATTGACTTGATGGTTACTTAGACATGTAAAATACTTTCTTAAATATGGAAGCTTCAGCTGCATCATGATAAACAAGCCAGCTGGACTATTATTTTTCTCTGATCTAAACTACTAGATCAGCTAGCAGCTAGAAATAATTGAGAGATGTGGAAAACCTCTTTGCAAAACAGGTTTGTAAATAGCATGTTGGTGCTGAAAGTGAGATAAGTAGTAAATACTTAAGATTATCTCAAGCCAGCAACTTTTGAATAGTGTTTGCCTTTGAGGTTTTTTTGGTTTTTTGTTTTTTAAATTCCTCTTGTCCTGTAGACAATGAGGTTTTGGTACTGTTGGCTGTCTTTTTTAAATTGTTTTTAATGTTTATTTATTTTTGAGAAACAGAACAAGAGTGGGGGAGGGGCAGAGAGAGAGAGAGAGAGAGAGAGAGAGAGAGAGAGAATCTGAAGCAGTCTCCAGGCTCTGAGCTCTCAGCACAGAGCCTAAAGAGGGGCTCAAACCCACAAGCACTGAGGTCATGACCTGAGCCAAAGTCAGACACTTAACCAACTGAGCCACCCAGGCACCCCTGATATTGTTGCCAGTTTTTTAAACTATATTCATCAGCTCCATAGGGTCATGGCCTGTAGGAGGGAAGTAAAATTTCATTTTTTCCCACTGTGTTCCACATCCTTCAGTATCTGGCCATGAATTTATTCATTTATACAATAAATATTCATTGAGTACCTACTACCAATGAGATAAATAAGAAATAAGTAATAAGAAATATGTTTTAATGGACTTTTTACCTTTAAAAAAATTCACTAAGATTTATTCAAATTAAAAAGTTTGCAAGAGTGTTTACAGTTAAACTATTTATCATAACTTAGCTTTGCTCTTAATTCTTTTGTTTTTTAATTATTTGTTTTATTTACTTTGAGATTTTAAAGAATTTGCCTATGTCTACTTTCAGGGTTGAATTAAGTTGTAAATCTTTAAACAATCAGACTTAGCAGTAACCTTGAAGAAGAGAAACAAAGAAGGACTTTTAAGTTTATTTTGAAGGATGTAAGAAAATTCGTTTGGAGACAAAAGATGGAAAGAACTGTAATACCCTACATTGGAAAATAGACTCACAAATATTTTTGTATTATCATCTATTCCCATGTATAGGAAAAATTATTTCAAGAGTAAATTGTTTAATGTCTATGTCAGCCATTAAGCATCAAAGGACCAGGAAGGACTATGTCTGTTTTGTCACCAGTATGTCCCCAGCGTCTGTCAGTGCTTGGCAAATAGCAAGTACTCAATAAATATTTCGAGAGAATATCTTCAGGACATTTTTTCCATTCTCTTGCTGAGAGAAGACAAGGTCTACTGATGTTCTCCTCATCACTTAGGTTATCTATATATGTTTTTAAAAAAAAAGTTCTAGTGGCTCAGTCAGTTAAGGGTCCGACTTTGGCTCAGGTCATGATCTCATGGCTCATGGGTTCAAGCCCAGCATCAAGAACTGTGCTGACAGCTCAGAGCCTGGAGCCTGTTTCAGATTCTGTGTCTCCCTCTCTCTCTGTCCCTCCACCACTTTCACACTCTCTCAAAATAAATAAACAAACAAATAAATAAACATTAAACAATTAAAAAAAAAAAAGTTCTATCTACTCTCCTCCTTGGGGGAAGAAGAATCTTAGTGCCACAGCTTTTTCCTTCTCCATGGAAGGGTTTAGACTTCACCTTCCTAAGGGGCTGGCTGTGAAGGGAAGACCAACAATCATCACAAATTGGAGGAAGAAATGTAGTTAACCCTTAGGTATGTAACTTTGTAATTCAAATAGTGTCTGAATCTATTCGCTATTCCATGAGGACTTCCCAATGAGTTTTCTCTTAACCGGAAGTCTTTTTGGACCTCATCATATAAACTCTTTAGAAAATCCCAAGCAGTTCCAAATTCCTAAGTTGCACACTATCTACCAAAATCAAGTTATTTGAATTTATATATGGATTACAATAAAAACCATTGTCAAAATTCTTTGTTATGTTCCGTAAGTGCTAATGAGCCTTTATCTCTGTGGCTCTTTTTGTTTGCACTTAGAAAGCCCCCCATAATTTATGCTCCTACAAATTTATAACGTTACCTAAGAATTATTTATTGCTATACATTTTAAAAAAATCTCTGATACATTATCTCATTTGATCATCACAATGATCCTACAAGATAGTCAAACAAGTTATTATCTTCATTTTATAAATGAAAAACAGGCATAGAAAAGTCACAAGGCTAGTAAGCAGCATAGATAAGTCTTTTAACTCCAGGTTCAGATTTTTTTAAAGAAGACCTAATGCAGGGATCCCAAACTACCAATCTTCATAAGCATCTTGACATTCAAGTTTTTTTTAATCAATATTAATTTTGAATGTACATAAGCAAGGTATGTCACAGGCCTACAACTCCCTATTATATTTTATTGGGCCCCTTCCCACATTCGTGTTACTACCTGGTCACTGAAGTTATCTGCATTGAGATCCCATCAAGAAGAACAGCCATTCATTTATTCAATGATCCATCCAATTGTTCATCACAGTACAGCCACTCTTTGAAACACTAAGAATCTCTAATTTCATAAGATATGGTCACTGCCTTCAAAAAGTTTTCAAGCTAGTAAGGGACTCAGATAAACCCACCTGGACAACTGGGTAGCAGGTGCCAGCCAAACAGAAAGATCAGGTATTTAAATCAGAATGTGGGGATCAGATAGAAGACAATCATTGTATGCCTAATTTAAGTCTCCATTACCTCTCTCATTTTGGCTTTCAAATGGCATTCCAGAGTGCAGCTTTCAAAATTTAAATTCTGAGTCTTTATTACCTATTCTGTCATATAGAATGAAAACAGAGACACCCTCAGATTAAGCTCAAATCATTACAGATTTGTGTTAAATTTTGGTAACTGTTTTGGAGGAGAGTCTAAGGCTACAATTCTAAAACATATTTAAATAGATCTTCACTGTATAATGGAAAGGCAGAGAAAAGACATGCCTTATTTCTGATCAGTAAAGGAAATTATAGTTATTGTAGCTAGATTAAAGCCATCTCAAATGTTTTATTTCACACTATGTATATACCACTGTGCTCTAAGTACACATGATCTTATACCAAATTCAGGGAAGGTAAAAAGCCACATAAGCAAAATTTACCTAAAAGGAACTTACCCAGTTTTCTATGTATTACCTAAAACTCACTAAGCTTCTAGATGTAGAAAAAATTATATTTTTAAAACTATTTGTTGATTTGTTAAACAGGCTCTGGCTCAACCACAACATGAAAACTTCTTAGGTTTCACATCTCGGAATTTTTACCAAAAACCCTAATTCAGTCACAGATTGTCATGTGACAGTTTTGTATTCAAGTCTTTAAACTCTTAGCCTCAAGGATTAGTATGTATAGAAGTGCTATGAATGTACTCTTCTTTGTTTTACACCTTGAACCATTCTCAATAAATCATTTTGGATGCTGCTCTTGGTTGAACCAAAAATATACAATTCAAGATAAACTATAGGAGTAATGTAATCAGGGAAATACAAAATCAAAACCACAATGAGATACTACCTCACACCTGTCAGAATGGCTAACATTAACAACTCAGACAAAAACAGATGTTAGCGAGGATGTGGAGAAAGAGGATCTCTTTTGCACTACTAGTGGGAATGCAAACTGGTGCGGCCACTCTGGAAAACAGTATAGAGGTTCCTCAAAAATTAAAAATAGAACCACCCTACCATCCAGCAATTGCACTACTAAGTATTTATCCAAAGGATACAGGAGTGCTGTTTTGAAGGGGCACATGCACCCCAACGTTTATAGTAGTGCTATCAACAGTAGCCAAAGTACGGAAAGAGCCCAATGTCTATCAACTGACGAATGGATAAAGAAGATGTGGTACACACACACACACACACACACACACACACACACACAATGGAATATTACTCAGCAATCAAAAAGAATGAAATCTTGCCATTTGCAACAACATGGATGAAACTAGAGTGTATTATGCTAAGTGAAATTGGAGGAAGACAAATACCATATGACTTCACTCATATGTGGAATTTAAGATACAAAACAGATGAAGGTAAGGGAAAGGAGGCAAAAATAATATAAAACCAGGGAGGGGAACAAACCATAAGAGACTCTTAAATACAGAGAACAAACAGGGTTGCTGGAAGGGTTTTGGGTGGGGAGATGGACTAACTGGGCAAGGGGCATTAAGGAGGACACTTGTTGGGATGAGCACTGGGTGTTATATGTAGGTGATGAATCACTGGGTTCTACTCCTGAAATCATTATTGCACTACATGTTAACTAACTTGGATGTAAGTTTTTTAAAAATAATTAAGGGGCGCCTGGGTGGCGCAGTCGGTTAAGCGTCCGACTTCAGCCAGGTCACGATCTCACGGTCCGTGAGTTCGAGCCCCGCGTCAGGCTCTGGGCTGATGGCTTGGAGCCTGGGGCCTGTTTCCGATTCTGTGTCTCCCTCTCTCTCTGCCCCTGCCCCGTTCATGCTCTGTCTCTCTCTGTCCCAAAAATAAATAAACGTTGAAAAAAATAAATACATAAAAAATAAAAAAATAATTAAATAAATAAACTGAAGGAGTAATGTAGAAGTACATGTTGACACAGAGGCTCTGTTTCTCATCCATTTCTTCTCCCTGTGTTAGTTTCACCCTTAGGCATTTCTTTCATGGCCTCATAGTGAATATATTTGCAACATGCTTCCTTGTTTATTTTTATGGAAAATATGGACAATCCAATATTCTGGGGATCAAACAAAATTCCCAAGCATCATTTTGATCAGACAATCTTGTTTCTTTCAACAATATTTATTGATCACTTACAGCACATCAAGTACTATTTTTGCTACTGAGGATATAGCAATGAACAAAACATATTCCTTATTTTTGTGTAGCTTAAGTTTCTATAACCATTCCAGAATCAATCACAGTGAGGACTAGTTTACCCCCCATTAGTTTGGAACTGGTGGACTTAGGGTTAGGATAAATCCTCATCAAACCACATGGCTACTACACGATGCTGTAAGGAATAGATATTGGTAAGACAAATGCAATCTTTATCACTCTGACCTGGTAACATTTTGGCAATGGATATTGATAATTACTTGATCAATTAATATGGAATTCTATATAAATTGAAAAATATATACAGAATTATTTTATATGGAAATAACCTATACCTTGAGGATAATGGAAGTAATCTCCTACAGATGTGAAATGAGCTGCAAATCCCAGCCAAACAGGATGAGAAGACTTCTGTTCTACTCAGCTACTACTGAGATGTCAGCCACACAAAACAAAAACAAAAACAAAAACAAAGACAAAAACAAAACTTTGGCCATGCCAGTGTTTTTACCACCATAATTAAAGTCAGGATTATATTGTATAACATTTTTTAATGTATATTTTTAGAATATAAAAAATATATAAAATGTGTATTTTTAGAATGTAAAATATTGGGGTGCCTGGGTGGCTCAGTTAATTAAGTGTCTGACTCTTGATCTCAGGGTCACGAGTTCAAGCCCTGCTTTGGGCTCTGCACTGGGTGTGAAGCCTACTTAAAAAAGAAAGAAAGAAAGAAAGAAAGAAAGAAAGAAAGAAAGAAAGAAAGAAAGAAAGAAAGAGAGAGAGAGAGAGAGAGAGAGAAAGAAAGAAAGAAAGAAAGAAAGAAAGAAAGAAAGAAAGAAAGAAAGAAAGAAAAGTAGAACATTACCATGCTCCAGACCAAGCATATAGTGTTCTAGTTTCCCCTTCAGTTTCTTCCATGGCCAGTCTTCATCCTTGACTTTAGTCCACTTCCCTACAAATATCCACTAAGGAGACCTGTATAGAAGATGGCCAAATTCATTATAATTATCAGAAAACAAAAAATGCATGTCATACTCATGATGGGTAGGAAGTCTTCTTGGAAGAAAGGACAGAAAGAGTATGTTGAGCTTATTAACAAATGACCTATCAGATCATGTTACCAATTTCTAGCTTGGCCTCATCTGCATCATTAGTAGGGTTTATTTACACCAAACTCTAACGCTGAATTACCAAAAATAAGATGTCAGAGCTACAGCCTTAGGAGAATTACACTCAGCTGTGCCTGCAGCAGACATTAATTAAACAACCTACCAACTGCCCAATTCGATGAATATAGCTGTTCAAAGAAAAATCACCTCCAGCTTGAATGGAAATGCTCAAGAAGGCAGCATTTAAGCTAGGCTTTAAAGATTGAGGGAGAGGCACTGAAAAAAAGAAGCCTGTTTAGGCATTTCTCATTTTGTTAGACTTGGATTCATACTCTGGGCTGGAGTCACTTAACTTTTAAGGTAATTCTGTCTAGCTTTGGAGAAGGAACTGCTGTTGGTTAGATGTGAAAATTCAGTCTCAACTTGGATTCAGTAAATAAACTATGACATGATGGTACTCTTTTTATTTTTTTAATGTTTATGTTTGTTTGTTTGTTTGTTTGTTTGTTTAGAGGGGGAGAGTGCAAGCAGTGGAGGAGCAGAGAGAGACAGAAGGGGACAGAGGATCCAAAGCAGGCCCCATGCTGACAGCAAAGAGCTTGATATGGGTCTCGAAACTGCAAACCATGAGATCATGACCTGAGCCAAAGTCAGGGCTTAACTGAGCACCCCCCCTCCCATTTTTTTAAATACTTGTTTATTTTGAGAGACAGAGTGCGAGCAGGGGACAGGCAGAAAGAGAGGGAAAGAGAATCAGGTGACCTCCACGCTTATAGGCTAAACCAACTGAGCCACCCCAGAACCCCAACATGATGGTACTCTTAAACAGAGGTATAACCTAAAGAAAAATTTCTCTCTGAGGGACAGTCATAACTAAGATTTCAAAGGTGGTTTGAGAAAAGCTCTTGAAAATCTGTGAACAGTGATTCATCTTTAAAAACTATCAAGATTTTCAATGATAACTTACTCTGATGCCCCTTATCTGACCCCCCCCCCCAAAAAAAATTGGAGGAACTGGATCTCAGAAAGTTAAGTGATTTGCCCAAGGTCATCACATCTAAATATCAAAGGGGCTGAAACCGAACTACACAGGTCAGCAGAGTACAAAGTCAAGAGCTTTCATTTCAGCTGGAGTGGAAGCAAGGAGTTGAGGAAAATGGAGAGGATCAGAAATGAAATGTGTGACAACACCCAGTATGAATTAACTGATCACATAAAGAGATCTGTGATTATGGTGAGACAAAATGAGATGCAATGTCCTCTAAAAGGAAAGCATAATACAGACTTACTCCAAAAACCAAGATTAAAACAGAAGACAATTAAAATACAACATCTCCTCAAGGGTAAACGGCATTCAATTAATTCAGTCAAATGTTTGCTCCTTTCTCTCCTGGTATTTTTCATCATTGTATATAAAAGATGGAAATTATACTCTAAAACTACATTCTAAAAACTAATCTCTAAAAGTATTAGAAAGAATAAATTTAATTTGGCTTTAATTCTTGTGTTAAAGAAACTTAACATCTATAATTTTACTCTAAATTCCCAACAAAACTTTATATAAATAAAACTTTTTTAAAAGTCTGCTAAACAATCACCAATTTGTTTGTATGAAAAATAAACTCAGCCTTGTAGCTTTGAGATAATTAATTCTGCAAGTTAGCAAATATATGCTGGAAAAAATAGCAAATTGACTTAAATGATAGTCTTTGTAGAAGCCTCCTCTCCTTTCCTAATCACCTATAAAAATTTACAGTGATGAAAATATAAAATTATTTTGCAGTAGAGAGGAAAGTGGTAAGAGGAAAATAACTATTTTAGCTTTTAGAATTAAACCTAAAATTTTTTTTCTAGCTCAATTCAGTGTCCCACCACTATTCTTTCAGCAGATTCTACAACAGACCCAAGAATTAATTGTGATGCAAGGCTCAAAATAAGTGAGCAGATGTGTCAGGAACAGGAAGCTAATACTGTCCCCTTTCTACACATGAAAAAGTACAGAAAATATAAGTTATCTCAGAAGCCATACAGCTTTCTGGAGATAGTTCACTTTTGTTCACTTTGTCCCAAACAAATGAATGTCTTTAAAAATTTTAAAACATACAGAAAGTATTGTTGTGAGATCATCTGATACCTTACCAATTCAAAGCCCAAGGAGTAGATAGAAATCATTACAGACTGCAGGGATGAACTAATTGTATTATTGTCAGTCTCCTTAATGGACTGGAAATTTTCTGAGAGCAAGGACCACCCATGTCTTAATCTTCTTTATATTCCCAGCACTGGTATTTGTAGGTGTTTGATAAATTGAACTCATAAAAGATGTATATAGTGTTCTTTCAATGATTATTGACATTCATTTTGAGATCATCTCCCTTTTATACTGATGTAACTGCAAAAAAATTTAAGAAAATACATCTAGTTACTTATTCTTCTAATCCCAGGTTTTAGTTGAGTATAACCATGAACTAAATATGTGTAGGAAAAGGCATTAGACCTTAAAGGGGCACACAGAAAATTGGTGCAAAACTCCAGATTGACTAAATCAGGTTTGTTATTTTATCCATTAAATAGTCTAAGCAGATTAATTGGAACCAGACATGTGAAGATTCGTAAGGTTTGCTTTTTTTTGGTAACATCAGTTATCAAAAACAAAATTTATAGGTTATATTTCAGCACATCTAAATTAACAGTTTAAGGAAAATATGGATCTTGATAAATAATTTTTTAGAAGTGTGTGTAGGCAAAATGTTATGAGACTGGTTCCCTTTTCCATAACCAGATTTATCTCACAAAGTACTAAATTCCAACAGTCTTGCATAAATAATGCCAATTACCTACATCACCACAGATATATTTTATATAGAAATGAAATACACCAAAACAAAGATTTGTCTTCCTAAAGAAACAAATAGAAAGAAACTATACACCTCTGAGCAATTATCTAATGGTCACACCTTTAATCATAGCATCTGCAATAAAAGCAGTCTGTCCAGGTAACAACTGCAACAATGAGACAACCTATTTTGGGCAGATTTCAATCAAAGGGAATTTCTTTGTCAATTAAAGAATACTGATTTCCCAGAATGAATGTCAGTGGCATATTAACTCAAATGTCAAGGCATATATTTCTGGGCTTATAACTAAACTGTCATGTGAAATCATTCTTAAGGCTTTATACTGGGATATACACATGGGCTACAAACAAAATAGGTAATGTATCAACAGGAGTGTTGCATTTTAGAAAAGATTTTAAAAACATGCACCATGTTTTCACTTTTTCACAATTCACTTTTTCAACCCAATTCCAGTCTTGTAATTGTACCACTATTAGCTATATATGCTTAGCCACTAAATATAAATACTTGAATATTTTTTGAATTGTCACAAAGAGCTCTACTTTTAAAGAGTTCAGAAGTGGGTATCATTGCTTGTTAGCTTTTGATAATAGTATCTAAAACCTTTATGAGTGGCCACAGGATAAAAAGAATAAAAAAAACCTCTTTAGTTAAGCTCAATGATTAAGTTTATCTGAATGTGTTACACTTAATATATATTTGATACAGTCACCTTACAATGTTATTCCACTTTATTGTTTAAACTACATTATTTTACACCTTTGGGCATAGCGTCAAGAATGCAAATTCCTAAATTTAGTATATGTAATGAAGAAATACATAAATCATCAGACCTATACATTAACTCCCATAGCCACTGCATCCAAATTTGTGCGTGCATGTGTGTGTGTGTGTGTGTGTGTGTGTGTGTGGGTGTGTGTAGCAGTTGTTTATGTGGGTGATTAGTTGATTTTAATTTAATAGTTTTGTTTCCAAATATTTTTATTTTTAACATCTTTACTATTTTAATATTGTTCTTCCTACCCAACATTTAGTTAAACTTCTGTTGACCTGCACAAATGTGTTTCTGATGTCTGTCAGCAAGTATAAAAGCATAATTTCATTAAAGTGTATTATATATGCTTGGGACTGAGAGAACATTATAAAATGAAGAAGTTTGGCTAAAGTTCAACTGGGCATCAAATAGCACTGGCAACAACTTTCTTCAACAGATGGTGTAAAATCTTGCTAACACAATAGTGTGTGCTTAACACAGGAACAATATCAAAAACAGATGTGCCACAAATGACCAAAGTACCAAACAGAAACAATAAACATGGATATATATTAAAAACGATGCCCCTGCCAACTGAAAAAAAACAAAAGAAAAGAAAAGCAAAAGCAAAAGCAAAACACCGAACAAATGCATTTCCTTGTCAAATAAGAAATGCTACTGATATTTTTCCACATCAAGCTTGGCACACACATTTTTCCCTTTGGCTTCCTCATATGCATTGATATTATACCTCTGTCAGGGTGGCTAAGATTAAGAACATAATTTTGTTAGACATGTTAAAAAAATTAATCATAGTAAAAGAAAATAAGAGAAATTTAGCAGATCTGTGGGCTCCTAGCCATCATTTGAAACTGAAAATACTCTCATCAGCCCAGAAAAATCTCTCTCTCTCTCTCCTCTCTCTCTTCTCTCCCTCTCTCCCTCTCTCCCTCTCTCTCTCTCTCTCTCTCACACACACACACACACACACACACACACACACACACACACACCTTTTAGAAGAGTGTATACAGGTGCCTGGTCAGTTAAAAGGATTTGCCCAAACATTACACAGCAGTATTAAAGTACCAAGGGACTATGACTGGCACTGAAACTAAAGCCAAGTAGAAGAAACTCGAATCCCTTATACAGGCCCTCTGAGGCTGTAATCTTCTCCCCTCCCTGGATTCAGGTCAGGCCTACGACACCTAGGGCCTGGCCTGCCTATGTGGACACGGGTGCCTGGAGGAAGACTCTTCCACAGGCAACTTGGAATCCGCAGCGGGTCTCGCATCTGTATGTCCCGCGCTCAGGCCTTCTTCATTCCTCGCTCGGGCATCCCGAGCCTGTCCACTTTACTGAACAGCTCAGACATACGTTGTTCTGGCCTGGTCAGGCTTTGCCCCATTAGCTTGCTTGTGGTTGGCTTGGGTTTGGGGTTTTACCTCTTCATTTAACAGCTTTCTCTGGGGTACTAGGATGTGCACTCTGGGGCTTTTGAAGACTTGAGCAAGTTACCTACCTACTTACGGGCAGATACGGCTGAGGGGAAGAAGGGCTTGCTTGGGTCTTGGGCTTCCTCAGCAAAGAAAAGTCTCAACGTCCTCTGGAAGCCAGATCTGATTCCTGGAGACAAACGTTTCGCATTTGAAACTCAACCCTCCTCCCTAGGGTCGCCCACGGAAAAGGGCGCGAGGAGGGCAGTGGTCAAACCCACCAACACGCTGAGCTTGACTCAGCCTGGCGGGGAGTAGGCATGGGAGCTCAGAGCCGCGGCCGTCCTCCTCCCCGGGTTTGGATTAGTGATGTGGGGGTTCACGCAGGGTCCCCGGCCTGCCTTGCGGCCCAGAGCACGTTTCTGGGCTTTCTCCCTTTGCTGCGCGCCGCGCGCCCACAGGCTTGCGCCTCCCGGATGCGCCGCGCGCGGCGGGGTGTTCCCGGCTAGTCCGGGGCTGTAGCCTGGCTGGGACCAAGACCCACGGGCTAGAAACGCCGCGAGGAGCTGCGTGGGGAGTTGCCGCCAAAGACCGCCGCCGGCGGGGAAGGGCCTCAGCCCCCACAGGAGGCGGCCTCCAGGCCTCCGCCTCGGGCTAGGGGGGTTACCAAGGAAATACAACAATATTTATGACCAGCAGGCGATGAGAAAGTGTTCTCCCAGCACGCGATCTACCCCCATCCTCCGTCAACTTCTCATCCCTCTAGTCCGTTTCCTCCGCGGGTTCCACACGTGCATCTGAGCCTTATATAACTGACCACGGACCAAGGGCGGAGGTCAGGTCCCTGCAGCCTCGTCCCCCGCTCACCCCCGCTCCTGAGAGAATTCCGTCTTCCAGGACTCCAGGAGAAAGGGAGGAGCCACACGACCAACCAGCCAGGAGTGAAGACTTGGCTTTACACTCTGCAAGGCTCACACAATATTCTTTACACAAAGCAAGGTTGAGACCTTGGAATAGGTTTGCATCCATACTCGGCTGCTAATTTGCCATGACAACTTGGCCCTTCTTTCTGAGCTTTAGGTTCCCCATCTGTGAATTGGGTATCCTGATATATACCTCGTAAATTATAACGCATTTGAAATCTGGGCGATGTGAATGATATATAATAAATGATATTTCTTATCATAAAAGGATAGCTACATACATGTACACATTCATCTCTAAAAATTCAAAGGCTTTTTGGGAAAAGAAAACATCTCAGCGGGGGGGGGGCAGTGTAAATAATTAGATATTATGGTTTCATTTACTAACTGCTTTTTCCCCACACCCTGATATTTGAAAGACAGATTTACATGGATTGATGCTCATATTTCTTTGATACCAGAAGTTTTCCCCACAATATCCCTAAAATTAATTATTGCAGGACGGCAGAAGTTTTCTGAAAGGAAGAGGAGGAGGAAACCTTGAAAAGACACCTGTGTACTAAAAGCCTCCAAGAAACTGTTGCCTATTGTTTCCGATGACTTTGAAATTCAATAGTAAATGCAAACTATAAAGCGCTGAGGCAGGTCAAGGCATTATTCCTGAAAGATAATGAACTTGAAGGCACCCTTTTTTAAAATGCCCTTCTGAATCCTCCAGAGGAAGGGGTGACTACTCAAAGGAAATTGGGATTACATTCTTCTAAAACAATTTTTGCCACGTTGGTATGTTTGCAGCAGCTTTGACTCTGTTGTGCAAACTTTCTTGGTTTGTCTGGCAAGATACTCCGGTCTTCAAGATAAAGCGTGAGTGTTTTCCTCCCTTAGAGTCAGCATAAATTCAACAATAAGGGGGCTGGTGCAACCATCCCAGATATAGAGACCTCTTCCAGCCCTTTTCCAGAACTCGGGGCTAATTTCTGAGTCCTGCAAGCTACTGTTCCTGCTCAGGACCTGTTTCTGTTGGAGACCAGCTGGGTCTGGGGAGACATTAGGCCAAGCCACCCAGGCACTCAGGACAGGCAGTTATGACCTGGCACTGAGACGGGATTCATCCTGTTTAAGACTCCATCTATTGCCATGAATCTCCTCCATGTTCTCCTGCTGTTTTGCAGACTGAAAACAGGGGTGCATATTCTTTCCAGGCCAGGGAAGACTGAGAGCACCAGTATTTGGCTCCACATGACCTTGGCTTCCATCCTGACTGTCCACCCCAGGTCCCCTTCTTGCTCTGGGGCAAGCCAAAACTTATGCTGACTTATGTCTGGCCAACACCACACAGCATTTCCATGTATGCAATCAGAAAGGGGCCATGGAAGCTTACCCGGCCACTTTCACAATATTCAGAAGTTTGCACAAATTCAGAGGACTCGGGGTGTTATGGAGATTTCTGACGTCCAACATGTTCCTACTTCAACTCCTAACAGCCTCCTCCTCTGCAACTGAGACTCAGACCCTGATGGTTTCTTAGACACCCAGAGTAGGTTTCCAATTTAACTGCGAATATTGAAGTTCGAAGGACCCTCAAGAAGGCTGGAAATGAACCATGATGCCAGAAGACCCAATGGAGTTGCAAGTCTCTCACCCTAAAAGAAAAGGAAGCCCAGGAATTCCCTTAATTTAAATTGTCAGAATCTCCATGCCCTTCCTGTCTCATTCTTCTAAGGGATTAAAAGATTTGAGTTCTGGACCAGAAAGTCCCAATGTAAAGAAGTAGCAAGATAGAACTAAAAACACACAGGCTGTTCCTGCCAGCACATACTTTCTTTCATTCAAAAAGCCATCCTTTATTGCCTGGTGCCAGGCACTAAACTAGGTTTCAGAGAGTCAGGAACAACACAAGGTTCCTGCCTTCAGGGTGCTTGCAGCCTACAGGAAGATCTGGTGGGGTCAACATTATTCACCCGTTTTGTCCGGAAAACTGTTTGCCACTGAAGTGGCAAAAGAAGGTACCACGAGATGACCTGTGCACAGCTAGAGCAGGGCACCATGGGCTCTGCTGCATTCCACGCAGTGACCGGAACTTTGGTCCAAGCCAAAGGAAAGTTCCAGAAGTGAGTGCGGTCTTTGCGACACAGGAGGTAGGGAGAGCTGAGTTCACTTGTTCAATCCAGGTTTTGATCCACTTCCTGACGATTAGCCATTGGGTTCTGTAATTTGCAAAGAAGAGAGAGATTTTTACCACCCAATTAAAGGCTCGATTCTTTTCCCCCCTTTGTGGCTGGTTTGACACTCCAAATCTTTCCATGGAATTTAACCTGGGCACAGTGAAAATGGAGGTAGGAAGAGGGCGCTCTTTGCCACTGGATACCAGGTGCCCTGTATCTGGGGGCAGCCTGAAGCCACAGCTGGTAGCTGGACCAACTGTGCTGGAGCTGCAACCCAGGCCAGTTGGACTATGTAAAGAATCATCTCGGGCATCCATGATGGGCGAATGAATCCATTAATTGAAGGTGTCTGTTTTTGAACTCCCCACAAGGAGGGCAACCCTGGGGAATGGTTAAAAGGCAGGACTTGAACTTGGCCTGTGGGTTCGAATTTCAGCCCAGCCTGGTAAAATGGCCTTAGGGGAAGTTACTGAAGTAGGGTTATACACCTCAGCACCAGTGGGGCATTTGACAAGTAATAAGCAATGACTATGATTACCGCCACTTTCACAATAATCAGAAGTTTGCACAGACTGACAGGAGTCAGGGTTCCAAGCATATCAATGTGCCAGATTAACCCCCAAATAAACAAGTGACAGAGGAGGAGGAAAAGTTTTTCATTGTGCCTTCTTGGGCCAAAATGCCATGGTAGAGTGGTTCCCAGCTGCGAGCTCTTCTCCAGCATCTATGTAGCTCTGAGGGCCCTGTTTGGTATTAGCGACCGGATCTGTTGAACTCCTAGAAATAGACAACTGGAAGCCAGGTGGATGCTGAGGAGCACTGGCCTCCCTGTCCTCTTCAACTGGAGAATGAGACCTTTGGCGACGCCTCTGCATACAGACCTCTCTTAGGGCTGCAAAGGAGGACGCAGGGGGGAGCGTAAGAAGATTAAGAAGAATCTACTGCACGTTTGGTGAACACATTTCAACGTCATTAGTGCTGTCATCTCCATTTTACGGATGAGAAAGCTGAGGTGTTAAGTTATTAAATTGCTCTGGAATCCATTATAGGTTTGACTAACTTCAAATCCCATACTCTAAGAGCACGTTGCCTAGTTTCTTAAACCTTGAGCTCCCACGAATGGACGCAGGCAGTCAGAAGTAGGGAAGAAGGAAGGGAGGAAGAGAGAGGAAGAGAAGAGGAAGGAAAGGAAGAAAACACTGCCGCATTTACAAGAACTAGTCTCCTGAAGCAGAAATCCATGTAAAAATTTATTTAACTTTAAAAAAAATTGTGTTTCAAGATTATTCCGCAGGCCTTTTTTTTAAAAAGCATCATTTTACCGGAAACATCGGAAAAGCAACGACGGGGTGTGGCAGTGTTGTGGGAAGATGTTGTCGCCGAGATTGTGGGCAGGACCGCCCGGGTTTGCGTGGGGCGCACCCACACTGGCTAGCAACAGGAGCTGTGTGTTCTATTATCCAAACCGGATCGAACTCCACGAATAGGAGACTCACACAGCCCCACTCAACCCGAGAAACACTCTCAGGCGCCCATGTTTTTGCCCTTAAACTCTGGCTTCCTTGCTCCCTGGCCGGGGTTTAGTACGACTCTCAGGGATCCCTGGGGAGGAGGAGGGTGAAGGGAAGCCTGCGGGCTAGGCTTTCCGTCCTCCATTTAGATTAGTGGGCTCCTGGCTAGATCCGCCCTGTGAGCCTAGTAGGATGTACATTAAAACACAGGGCGGGGAAAATACGGGGAGGAGGTTTAGAGAGCTGTTGGGTTTTGGGTTATTGCGGGGTTTTTTTTTTCCCCCCTCTCTCCACCTTCTAGTTCGGTTCTTACAGAGTTGTGTGGACAGAGGTCTGTAGAAACAGGTTAGAATCAGGTTTCCCCTGGTCCTGCCGCGTTGCTTATTCTGAACGGTAAAAATGCATGTAAAATTAGCTGCTCCAAACCACAAGTGTGCGTAAGGCGAGACTGTGGACTTGGAAATATCACAATTGGGTAAATAGTGAGAAGTGGACTTCCGCGCTTTGCGCAGTAGCATTTAGTCCGGAGCGTCCCAGACTGCGTCTTGACAAATTTCGGGCTCCACAGGGCTCCTAACTCTTATCACTGGTATCACTGGTCCCATCAGGCGAGAAACGCTTCCCCGCTCTCCTTCCGCAGAGGACTGGGCGAGTTTACTCGCGCTCTTCAGGGACGAGCGCACCAGATGAAAAGAAACACCGAATCCACGCGTACTACCCTCTCGGACGCAGAACTTGGCTTTCAGTTGAGTCTCTAGAACCGCAGGAGACCACTGGCCCCGGCAGGCGACTGCAGTTAGCGAAACGGACGCCTGGCTGGGCGGCAAAGCCCAGGAGGTGTCTGCGCTCCAGTGCGTTCCCGGTTGTCCCGCGCATAGCACGCTAGCCTCGCTCGGAAGCCCCGTGAGCCTCGGCCGGGCCCGCAGTGGGGCAGAGACCAGGGGGTCCCAGACCGAGGCCCTCGCCACGTTTGGGCGTCCTCCACTGGCGTGAATAAACACGCTCCTCACTTCCCCTCAGAAACTGGGTGACAAGGTCTGAGAAGAAGCCTGGGACCGGTAAGTCCCAAGGTGAGCGCGTTGCCCGCTGCTCGATCTCCGAGGGGTGACGCGGTTCTGAGCTGCGCCAGTCTGGGAGAAAGCCTCTGGAAGCTATCTCCTTCGGTCTCTTTCCAAATTAGTATATTAATAATGGTTAGACGGGGTGGGAAAAATCAAAGGAAACACTCCAATCCCTGGACCAACTGTGACCTTCGCAGTTTCGGAGCTCTCTAGGCTGACTTTTTTTTTACCATCAAGGGTAAAGAGGTATCCACAAGAATCAGCCAGAAGCTGTGCCTTCTCATGGGCGCGGAGGTCTTCCCTCCCTCACCCTCTCACAGTGCTCTGGCCAGCCCCAGGCGCGGGACCCCGGGGGCCGCCAGTGAGGGTCGCCGGCGGGGGAAAGCGTAGGGGTGCGGCTACTGGCTCTGGTTCTGCGCCCTCGGGCCCAGGAGTCCCGGACGCGTCTGGTTTGACCGCGCTTCCGCCCAGGCCCCAGCTGTGCCTCGCCCAGGTCTCCGCAGGTCTGGCCCGAGCGGGTTCTCGAAAGCCGGTGGAAGGCTAGAAGCCGGGGTGCGCGCGGATTCAGGAAGCCAAGATGCCGAAGGTTGCTTGAGGAAACTCCAGGTTAAGTTCCCTCAAACATGTGGTTACTCACCGCGAGGAGCTCAGAGGCAAAGGGTTCAATAGTCAAGTTGGTGGGGACTTTCCCTACTTAAAGTAATAATTTGCTAATTCGGATGTATTGCTTTTAAATATCGAGTTCCAGAGACCTTTGTCAATGCAGGCTTAATTTCATCCTACTGATGAAGGATGTTTATAAACGGCTCCTGTGGAGGAAGCCGAGTGTGAAAATATCAGTTTTATGCCTTTTGATAAGAATAACCGAGGTGGAAGGCTTATTAGGCGATTACAAATTTCGCAGCTGCTCGCCGCCCAATTAGGCAGCTCTTCGCGGTGAGTGGAAACTGTAGGGGTCAGAACGGGCTGGTGTTCCGGCTCTCCATTCCCGGACCTCCAATCAAGGCCTGGCTCCCCGAGACCCAGACCCCTTCCCTGACGCCCTCCGGGTTTAGGGAGACACACTGAGCGCCTCCCAGCTCGCCAGGGCCTCCACCCAAGCCTCTCTGGGGTTTTTTTTGTTTGTTTGTTTTTTGTTTTTTTCCCCCCTGAGCCTTGCAAAAAGCCCTGCAGTCCAGGGGTGTTGGTTAGTCCCTTGGGTGGGCTTGCGGTCTCTGATTTTCATTTAAGGATTTTCACTTAAAGCCATCTAGAAATTTCTAGTAGGTCGGAATCGCCCCCAACGCGGGCGATTTCTCTCCCACCTGCAGAAACACAAGTTGATGTTATTTGGTGCGTCTTCCTTCGACCAAAATTGGCTTCAATTGGAGTTTGGGCTAAAAACCCTTCTTACAAAGACAAACAGAGCACTGGTTTTTAGCGCAAGAACCTAACTTTGCAAAGCAGCGGGCGAACTTTTCCTTTGCTCCCGCGGAGGAGGAGCGTGGGTAAGAAGTATGACGCGAGCTCCAAGAAGCCGCGCCACGTTCAGGAGCAACCCCTCGGTGTCTTCACCCCTGACAAAGGGTCAGGAGGTCCTTGGGCCCAGCACCAATGGAACGCTCAGCACCGATATTCAGGGCAAGTACCTACACACACACCCCTCCTCCCACCTCCGCACGCGACCCCAGCCAAGGCTTACATTGCCGAGCACATTGAAATAGACTCACCGCCGGGAGGCCTACCGTGCGAGGCTGTGGGCGGACAATCACATCGCGGGAAAAGGTCTGCGTCCGGCAGTGCGTCAGCAGTTAAGTGAACGCCAGACCACTGTTTTAGGTCTTCTTATGTCTGACGACCATTCCTCTTCTCCATGCCCAGAAGCCTCTAAAAGTGAATCATTTCCAACACTGATGCAGAGATAGGGGCTCTTAGATCAAGATTAGTATTTTGAAAACTTGATTGAGAGCCGAGCCGACTGATTAGGCGAGGGTGGGTGGAAAGACCGCATAAACGCCCGCGCCCCCGCCCTACTTCCCCAAACAGCTCAAAAGCGCTCTCGGGATCTCCGAATGACCCGCGCGATGAATTCTCCCGGATAGTAGCCAAACAGTACCCCAGATTCACTTTGCAGACCCTAATAAATAGAAACTGTAACTAAATCTCTGAACTGGATCTTTATTTCTAATTTTTCAATCCTCTCTATACACGGCCTGATAGAGCCAATGTTCTGACGACTCTCTTTCCATTCGGAAGAGCCATCTCGAGATTGATGTTATTTCATGGAAAATGCATTATGCGGATTTTCCCCCCAATACTAATTTTTGCACTTGATGAAAAACACAAGACTTTCTGTTCTCCACGCACAGGTTACCGTTTTGAGAAGAAGTTGGTCCACCCTAAGTCTTCAATTCTGTAAGAGGGCACAGATCACAGCGTCCTCTATCCCCCCTCTTCTTCATAAATTTAAGTGAGATCTCCCAGAAAGGACCGGAAGGGGGATGGCTAATATTAACGTGTGCGCAGCTGCACAAAAAGGAAAACAATGGCAATAGGAAAATGCTCTAGGGACCCTCGTGTTTATGGGAGAAAAATGTACATAAGGGAAAACTAAATTTTCAGTGGTTGTTTTGTCCCAGACTGTTATACAGGCTCACTGCAGTACAGGAAAGGCTACCTATCTCTGCTTATGCCCCTCCTGTAGGCTGCTGTTGACCTGTTTAGGCAAGAGTCCTTCCATCTTACTCTTCAGACAAATGAGGCAAGGAGATAAGAATCTGTAAGATTATGTATATATATATATATATATATATATATATATAGCCATCTAATTGAAGCAACACCACATGATTTTACTAAAGGCCTTTAGGAAACAGAGACTCCCAGGTATTCTTATGTTTTGCTTTGTTTTGTTTCTTAAAAGGGAAACTTGGATATAAAAATTGTTGTTAAATAGTCCCTTTACATACTACATAATGAAGTAAAATTTGTACCATAAAGAAGCTATTTAAGGAAACACACCCTCCAATCCTAATCAAAATTAGGGTATTCTGAGAACACCGCCCCCTTCGCAAACCCGCAGCCAAAATTTGAGGCAGGAGCTGGTCCCTTCTAGGGCTTAAATTTTGTCTAGGAGGAGATGAAAGAGCAATACTATTAGCAACATACTTTTGTCTTTCTTGTAGCCTTGATTTCAAATCTAGTCGCAAATCATAAGCTTTTGTGCTGCTCAGATGTTCCTTCTTTATCTTAATGAGAAAACTTTTCGCAAAGGGAGCGCCAACCTCTGATAAGTCAGCCCCCAGGCTGCCAGGGAGCGGTCGAGTTCCCCGGCTACACCGGAGAGCTGCGTGTTTCAGAAGAATGACTAAAAAGTTTAAGTCACTCAGACCTCCGCTTCCCCTTCTGCTTGCTGCAGAAAGAGATGTAACCTGAATCTTTGTTTAGGTTTTGGTTGGGGAGCGAGAATTAAAAAGCCACGGCAAATGCAGAGAGCAGATTTTTTTTTTTAAGTCAAAAGTTAACAGTCCATTCCCAATGTTTTTTTTTTTTCTTCTTTAATAGTAAATCTGGAGTAAGTTGGCTTGCCCTGATAAAGATCTTAACATGTACAGAAGGCGGGTTTTCCTTAAGGAGGTGAGGCTATTCCTCCAGGAAAAGACTCTCCCCCACCCCCCCCCACACACACCCCCTTCCCTCCCTTTATGCAAGGTTCCACCCTCTGGAAAACAAAATTTTTTTTTTTGTTTTTTTCCCTTTTCCTGGAGGGACAGAGTTCAGTGAAGTTGGGATAGGAATCTTAGGAACAGCCCGTCAGTGGTAACGGCCACAGCGGCCTCTTTGGACGAAGACTTGTTTGTAGCTTTCTTACTCTTCTCGGGGTCGGCTTTTATTAGTGTGTTGGGGCGGGGGAGGGGGGCAGACCGGCAGGCACGGACAGCCGCTGACCCTCTGGAGTTTGTATGTGATAAGCAGCCCTAGCAGTGCCATGTATTGGAAAAGCGATCAGATGTTTGTGTGTAAACTAGAAGAAAAGGACGTGCCGGAGCTGGCAGTTCCCCCTAAGAAGGTGAGCGAGCCGACGTCTGGCCAGACCAGCTGAATTGCAGTTTCCATACAACGCGAGCTGTTTGGGCTCCTAAACGAGGTTCAGAAATTACCTGTAACGGCCTCAACTTCAGACCTGGCAATTTTTTTTTTTTTATTACGTAGTAGCGTTAGTCAGTAATCATTGCCTCCCCTCCCCACAAGCTCACTTAACCTGAGGCATGGAGACTGTAATTTGGGAGACGAAGCCTCGAGCCTAAGGCGTTCTCGGGTACATGTGAGTCTTGCTTTTGTTCTATTTGCCGTGGTGATTGATCTTGGCGGTGGGGAAGAGCGTGTCGGGAGGTCCGGGCGGCTGTCGGGTGGGACTAGAGGCTTGGCTCGGTGCGTGCAGCTGCCCGCGGGCACTGGCCCGCGCAAAGGCGCGGAACCCGCCGCAGCGCGACCCGCGCTGACGCGGGCGCACGCACAAACACAAGAAGTCGTGGCTCCTGGAAGGCCCTGGGGCATCCCAGGGAGGGCCCAGAGGGCCATTTTACTTAAAATACCAAACAACAACAACAACAACCCCCAGGGCACGCGAATCACACCTTTCGTCTAGTCTAGTAAGTGGGGGAAAACTGGCAAGCTCTCACGTCACTCTGGAGGCAGGACCCGTGGGTGTCTCGCGTTTTAACTTTGAAAATCATCTGCAGCCTGTTCGAGCGCGGCAGAGGGTCCCGCACCGGATACCGCTGACTTGATCTTTGCTGGGACGGTGGCGGGGAACACCCGGCGAACGCGGGGCTTTACCGCTTAAACTCTCCTCATGTCTGCGAGGATGCGGCCTCCGTGTGGCGGCGCTGGGTCCAGCCCAGGGAGCGCACCGGAGGGTCCCCGCTGAGGGCCGGGGGACTCCCAGGTTCGGACAGTATCTCGTCTGGTGCAGCCAGAAGGAGGACGAGGGAGGCGAAGAGTCAGAAACGCAGGTGTGGGCCGCCGGAGTTCGGCACCCCCTCCGCGCAAACAGGAGTTTTCGTAAACGAAGGCAGAAAAAGCCTAGGAGAGGCTGCGTTTTCGTTTAGGAACAAAACTCCAGTAAAGGCTTGGGAACACTTGAGTAATGCGCGCTGTTGCTTTAAAACAGTTTGACCGAGGTTGGGTGAGTTTTAATGGCACAAATTAAATTCAGCTGGATATTTTCCATTATTCGACCCGCTTTTTGCGCTGGTTAAAAATAATTCTCTAGTAGCTCAAATGTTGACTTACTGAGCAGTAAGTGGCAATTTACACCTTAAAGAAACGAGTGTAAATCACTCGCAGCTCTAATTGCTGTAAGTTTACGAAAGAGCTGCTGGCTCGGTTTAATCTGAAGCATTTTCATTCAAATTGTCATCGGAACAAACACCAGGCTTCTTAAATCCCGCTGTAATTAGCTTTCAAGTATCCTATTAAACCTCTTCACCTTTCGGGCTATCCAATTCAAAACGCTCCTTTTTAAAAATATATATGTGTCTTGCTCTTTTAATTGAGGTTATTAAAGAAATCAAGTTTCTTCCCCCACCCCCTCCTCAATCCTCTTTTCTTCTCTCCCACTCCACCCCCCCTCCCTTCCCGCCCCTTGCACCCGCTTTAGTCTGGTGATCCCCGCTCCGCCGTGATTGACATCTAGAAAGAAAATGCTTTGTGCTGGGATGATTGTTATTAACTTGTTACCCCCGGTAGGGGGGCGGGGAACCGACTTGCTTCGGCGAGCGCTAGGGACCCGCAGCCGCGAGAGCGCCGCGGCGCGCCGGGCAAGCCTTTAGCGCCCGGGTGGCCGCCTCGCCGCGCGCTGGGGCTGCGCAGCCGCCGCCCGCGGCGGACAACGGAGAGGCTGCGCTTCCGCGCGTTTGCCCGCGGCCCCGGGGCCCAGGAGCCCTGACGGCTGCACGCGCGGCCGGGCGCGCTGGGGGCCTTCATTAGCCCGCTCCGCGTGCCAAGAAGCCGAGGCTCTGGGCTGCGCTTGCCGGCTCTGAAGTTTTCCTCACCGTTTCTCCCCACTTTCCCCTTCCGCTCACCCCGCAGTGCCCGGGGCTCATGTCGGAGGAGTGCGGGCGGATTGCAGCCCTGGCGGCCGGGAGGACTCGGAAAGGCGCCGGGGAAGAGGGACTGGTGAGTGGGGAGGGACACGGCTGTTGGAGGCTGGAGGTGTGGAGACGGCCCAGGACGAGAGGCCGCTGTCCGCGCGCTCCTCCGTGGGCCCAGCTGGCCCTCCGAGGACCGGGTGCAAGGAAGGCCTGGGGCAGGGCGGGGTGGAAAGCTGGGCCGGCTGGACGGTGGTGCAGGGCTGTAAGGCGCCCTTGGGTCCTTGAGGTCAGGGTCAACAGCCCCAGCGGGTGGGTGGCAGGAGCTTGGACTTGGCGGGGGGGAGGAGGAGTGAGAACAGGAAGGGAGAACTCATGAACTGGGGGTGGCCTGAGGAAAAGGGGAAGGGGGGGATCCCGGTGGGTCGGTGGGATGAGGAGAGGAGGAGGGGTCTAGAACCGCCTGCGACTGCGCCTCGCGGCTTCCTTCAGGTGAGCCCCCAGGGAGCGGGGGACGAGGACTCGTGCTCCTCCTCGGCCCCGCTGTCCCCGTCGTCCTCGCCCCGGTCCATGGCCTCGGGCTCCGTCTGCCCCCCTGGCAAGTGTGTGTGCAACAGCTGCGGCCTGGAGATCGTGGACAAGTACCTTCTCAAGGTAGGGTGGAGCCGCGAGGCCCAAGGGGAGCGGGGTTACTCTAGGAAAAGAGAAAAGTTTTTCCTTCTTTTCCTTTCAAGTTGTCTCTGCAGGTTGTAGGCTTTCTCAGCTGAACAGCCCGGTCCAGGGAGAAGAAATCTTAGAATCTCCCATGTTGTAATACAGCTTGTTGATGACACGTCGTGGTCTACAAGTGCCGACACCCCGGGTGGACGTACTGGAGTCAGCCACCTACTTATAGAAAAGCAAAAGTGGGCTAATCTTTTTACTCATTTGGAAACAGAGTCCAGGTTATGGTCCCTCCACCCCCGATAACACCCACACACCTGCCTGCTTCTAAGAGCTCCTGGTCAGTATATGTTGGCTGATTCCCCTTTGCAGTGTCTCCTTTGGTGAGGACCACTGCAAAGCGCTTTAAAGGGCCTTTTCTGGACAGATTTTTTACATAGTCTTATTTTTAGTAAGTTACTTCAACCTTTTTCAAAGAAAAAATTTGTAGGAACATTTAAATAAAAACCGTTTTCAGGCTCTTATTAAGAGCCTCTTGTTAAGGCTTAATACTTGGAGGCCACCCAATGCTTTTTTTCATGTCACCTCCAGTGCTTGTGGGGGAAAAAAAATAGAAATTGATATAAAGGTAGACCAAAAGAGAGAGAAGGAGGGAGGGAGGGAGGGAAGGCAGGAATGAAAGAAAACAGAAACGAAAGCAAAAAGAAAGAAGAGAAGGATCTATGGATGCCTGGGATGAAGTGCTTCATGTGGTAGTTGGAGAGGTGACTGTCTTAATTGGTTTCACTTCTTAAAATATTGTGCGGGAGTTTTGGAGTCAAAATTCTGGTAGGCCACAGTTACCCATGCCATTGAATGAAGGATCATGGTCCCATGTGTCTTACTCCTAATACCATGGGTTTTCAACTTCAATAGCTTTTTAAGACTACTATTTAAAATAATGGTCTCTCCTACACTAAATTAGTAGCAAGCCAATTCACTTTCTATTCCCTCCTCACCAATCTGTCCACACCCAACATCCCCATTTTTTCAAAAGGATTAATTATAGAGAGTACGAGTTCAAAAAGCTAGTTATTGGGCTCCTTTAAATTTCTACCTCAGTGTATAAAGCTGCTTAATCTGTAAAGTGGGAATAAAACCCTATAGATACAACCTAGATAGAGCATCAAAAGAAGTTTTGGTGAAAAAATTAAAAGTAACTAAATCTTAATTGGTGATTGCTTCTTAAAGTTGACAAATTAGCATGGCTTTCTCTTTAAATCTGCATTCCTAGGATACCCTTTTCACTGTTTCTAGACCTGAGCCTTTCACTGTTTCTAGACCTAATATCTCAAAGTCATTTTTTGGATCAAAATTAGTTTATTGTCAATGAAACCTCTTCATAATTAGCATAATCTTTAAGAATGTTTCTGAACATTCTTAAAGGCTATAAAGGCTTTTCTAGCTCCTCCAGAGAGAATCTAGAAAAAAAGTGTATTATAAAGTGACTCTTAACATACCTCTGAAATACATAAGTTATTTCTAGTGTTCACTTTTATATGTTAAAAATTTATTTGTACCTCATATTATTTACTTGTATGATGTAAAATATCTAAGTTACCTAAATGAGTTACATAAAGCTTTTCTTTGTAGGAATGTAATCCAGTGAGGTCTTCTATGCACACCCTTATTCTGTCCCTTTTGTACATACTAGTATCTTAGCTCTAACTAAAGTTTGACACTGTATGATTATATAAAAATGTTGAGGTTTTTTTTTTTTTAATTTGTATACTTATTCTAAAAGAGAAGTTTAAATTCAATTTGAGTCACTGGTAAAAATTGTTGGATCTAGACCTAGTAGAGTATTTGAGGGTACAACGATCTATAATAAAAACCATTTAATATAGAAAAACATCACCTCGTGAGGCAAGTAAAATGGAGTTAAGACAAAAATGTAGGAGAGGAATTAGATGGGTCTTTGGCTTCATCTAATATTTCAGTGCCCTGTCGTTTGGGTAGACTTTCTGGCTTGGTCTTATATACATTTATATATTGGATCAATACCAGCCATCAGGAAAGGTCTATGTTCTTCAGAATTTTCTCTTTACCTTACTTTCCTTTCTGGAAAGTAATGGAAGATGAGGAGTTTTTTTGTTTTTTGGTTTTTTTTTTTAAGTAAACTTTAAGGAAAGGTAGCAAACCAAGCATTAGGTTTGGCTTTAGGAAGTTAGAGGGTGGCCATGACTCTGCCCTGAAGCCTGAATCTACACTTGCTTGAGGAGAAGGAAAAAAAAAAAGATCCTGGATAAGATAAAAGTCCCTAAACATTGAATACTAAAGGAAGCATATATTTTTAAACTTTAATTGGACTATGTTATGAAAAAATAGAAGGAAAATACACACTTATTTCTAGGACAATATTAACCATTGTTAGTACTTTTTTATTCTGACTTCCTCAAATTCATTTTCTTTCTTTCTCTCTTTCTTTCTTTCTTTCTTTCTTTTCTTTCTTCTATTTTCCAAGTTTTCTTGTGTAGTAAACATTGTAGCTCAAGACCCAAACTTAAAATTTAAAAAATTTTACCAAAATGATATTCTCATTAATGCTTTGGAAGGAGGCCCATAACTGTAATTAGAAGTAAGTGAAATTTTTTCCTTCAGCTTTAAAGTACCTTTTATGTTTTGTATCACAGGAAAACATTTTGAAGAGTAGTACTAATCTTGGACAAATCATTGGACAAATAGGGCTTTTGCTACAGTATTTCATGATAAAGACCATTTCACAATTTCCCATTTTCACAATTTCCTAAACATTTGAAACATTAGATCCACTTGCAGGGTGTAACTGTGTTTTTGCATCATTGCAGTTCTTTCATATGAAATGAAATTATGCTTAATTAGTGAAGCATAAACTCGGTTCTTGTGTCCATTTAACAAGAGCAAACTTTGGGAGCGTGTGTTACATACAGGCAGGTTCAATCCTGTACACATCTTCATTCTTGAAAGCTCAAGTTGTAGTGCTTATAGTATGATAGCAACAGTTTAAGGTGAGGGTTATGATTTGTTCTCTGAATTGATGATATTTCATGTGCCTATTTAAAAAATATAAGGTGGTGTGATTTATTAAACCCTATTTTATGCCTTACTACTTGAAATACAAATGGCAAACAGTGCCTGGGTGCCTTCTTAGAACCACTTATAATCAGATTAATTTCTTCTCCAGTAATCAAATCATTAGGTAGGGTTACCAATACTTTACTCCTTGATTCTATTATTTAATGTTAGAAAGTAGCTGGGACTTCTGCCATATCAACATTTAAATCTACCTTAGCCATTTCTGTTTGGTAAGGGAAATGGATTGCCTGCCTTCTTTATAAGGGTAAGTATCTTACAAGGCTTCTTTTTCACCGTCTTTCTCTCTCACTTTAGTACACCATTTATAATTGGCCAGAAAGTAGATTGAGAAGGTGTGTGGCTTGACTTCTTCAGCCACCAGGTTTCATGGCGGGAAGACCTTGGTAAAAGAAAAAAATAAAATAAGCCTGTATGTAGGATTTCAGAATGACAAAAATTTTCCGTGTTCATAGAAGTTTGATTTCAAAAAGAAAAAAAAAAAAAGCACACACTCTGATTTCTTCAGACAAATAAAAAAATAAACACAAAATAGAAAATATACAGTTGTGATCTTTTGTGGTGTCTAAAAGAGAATACATCTAGACCGATATTTGTGTAAATGACACCATTTAGATAGAAACATTCAGAGCATATGTTAAAATATTAAGGACCTGGGTTTTAAAATTTCTCAGTGTGCAAAACCGGTGGAATGATACTCTGTAAATATGATATTAAAATGGTTTCTTATTTCCCTTTACAGGTGAATGACCTGTGCTGGCATGTTCGGTGTCTCTCCTGCAGTGTCTGCAGGACCTCCTTAGGAAGGCATACCAGCTGTTATATTAAAGACAAAGACATTTTCTGCAAACTTGATTATTTCAGGTACACTATGGAATATTTTTAGTAGACACTCCAAGAAATTATTTTGCAAAGAAAATTTTGTAAATAAGCTTTCTGGTCTGGTTTTACATATTAAAAACCCATTTTCTTGTATAATGGATTTCAGAATGAGAATGCTTGACATTTTTAAGGTATAGCTTCCACTAAAACAAATAAAATAAGCATGTTTATGTGTTTTAAGAATTCAATATACAAACACTAATTTAAAATAATTATTCCCACTTGGAGGAATGAAAGTTTGAGATATTAAAAAAAAAAAAAGGGGGGGGGAACTTCTTCTTGCTGTGCATAGGTAAAATGTAAAATATAAGATGATTTATTGTGACAGAGACCCTTGTTTGCAGGGCATGATAAGATAAAATGAAATAATTATGGGGTGGGGGGAATCAAGATTTTGTTAAGTGTTTATCAATTTACTATAGAATAATCCCTAGCTATACCCTACAAAATGTCAGCAGTTTGGAGACTATGATAAATCATATAATTTAGAGGAACCAACCATTCCAATATCAAATACACCAAGTTTGATTATTCTGTGTGAATATCTGATTTCTTTTTGTCTCTTCTTTGATTTTTGTTTTGTGAGATTGTATTGGTCTAAGATATTAACATTTTCTCTATGAACTCTCTAAACATTTCTTAAATGTACAGTTTCTTCTAGGATATAATTCAGTTTTTAATGGATAGCTATCTAGAAATTGAAATTATCCCTAAGCATGATTTTTTAAAATTGCTATATTTTTTCTTTATTTGCATTTCCAAATGAAGCATAATGTTTATTGTGAAATTGATACTATGTAATGAAGTTTGTAATACCAATTATGTTGTTTATTCTCAGCTTCAGAAACTGGTTTCAGAGAGTTTAGTGATTGATTTGAATAAAATTGCTAATTTAAAGCAATTCATAAAACTAGAGTCCTTTATTTTAAAAAGTCACAGAATTTTATGGGGCGCCTGGGTGTCGCAGTCGGTTAAGCGTCCGACTTCAGCCAGGTCACGATCTCGCGGTCCAGGAGTTCGAGCCCCACGTCGGGCTCTGGGCTGATGGCTCAGAGCCTGGAGCCTGTTTCCGATTCTGTGTCTCCCTCTCTCTCTGCCCCTCCCCCGTTCATGCTCTGTCTCTCTCTGTCCCAAAAATAAATAAACGTTGAAAAAAAAATTAAAAAAAAAAGTCACAGAATTTTATAATTACTAGAAACATATTTCTCATCAGGTTTACTCTCCATTTCCTCAAAAATAGTAGCAATTTGTCTCCTCTTTGACTTAAAATATGAAACTCTTTAATTTTTTAAACATAATTTAAAGCTTTTTGAAAGGTTTGGTTTCAGAGACCTATTGAAAATCTAGTTCTTCATATTTTATCATATTTTGAAATTTAGTTTTAGGATTCAGTTCTTCAGATTGACTTAAAGAAACGGGCAGTCCCTCTAACAATATATTAATGAATAGAAACAGACATCCATCTAGTTTGATGTGGATATGTATTTCTCCCCCTCCTGTGGCTAATGATATGATAGCTTATTCATCATTGGAAACATACCTGAGTTTTCCTTCCTCACCCTCAGGATGAAAGTCTTCTGTTCTACCCATTTTTTGATACTATCAGTTTTTAAATGTTTAAATATTTTAATTTAAAAAATGATATCGAAAGCATTTTTAAATTATCTCAATTTGGTTTTAAGAAGTCATTTATCTTCAGTGGTATGCTTTTACACTTTTAGGTTTCAGTCTGCAATGTATGTATGTTTGTATCTTGAGTTTCTAGGTAATTTATAAAATATAAACTTATTTATATTTGTTACAAAAGGGATATTGAAACTCATACTGCATTTATTTTAAATGGAAAAATCCAGTCTTCCTTTAACGTAACAATGAGGAGTTTTTGTTTTATAAACAGGTTTGAATTATGACCGTTATGTCAAGTCTTGATTGCTTACCATATTGACTTTTAGAAAAGTAATTGATTCCTGTTTCACTTTCAAAAGATTTAAACACTTAGGTTAATCTAGTGAGTATTATAATGTGTTAGTTTACTCTTAGGCTTATAAGTATCTCATCAAACATTAAAATCTTTACCTCCTGCTCTTCTATTTATGTAGAAGGTATGGAACTCGCTGCTCTCGTTGTGGGAGGCACATCCATTCTACTGACTGGGTCCGGAGGGCCAAGGGGAATGTCTATCACTTGGCATGCTTTGCCTGCTTTTCTTGCAAGAGGCAGCTTTCCACAGGAGAGGAGTTTGCTTTGGTGGAAGAGAAAGTCCTCTGCAGAGTGCATTATGACTGTATGCTGGATAATTTGAAAAGAGAAGTGGAAAATGGTAAATATATACTTAAAATACTTTAGAGTCTTTCGGGACGGTGAATACAGGGAATAAAAAAGATTTTTCCTAAGGTCATTTTAATGCATTATTTTGTGCAGTGTAATTGTGGTAAAAGTCATTAAGCATATACTGTTAGTGATGATCTCCATCTGTTTATTTACAGGGAATGCCATGGCATGCGTATTAGCCTTGTACCATATTTTCAGGCAGCAGCCTTGAATTTAGGGTCTGTTTGGCTTTTCGTAACCAGTTTTCCTGTGTTTGTCTCCTAAGGATGAATCTTAGATATGTGCTCTTCTAGTTTTTTGCACTTTTTTGACTAAAATATACAAGCCTATAAGTGGAGTGTTGTTTCCACAGAATATTTGTAGTGTGTTTTAAAACTTAACTCCCAGATTTGGACAATTTCCAATTTTGCACTGAGCCAAGAGATGCAAGAAATATATTACTGCTTGATCAGTAGAGCCATTTGAGTTACCAGTATATATGCTATTGTTTTTAAATGCAGGTAATGGGATTAGTGTTGAAGGTGCCCTCCTCACAGAGCAAGATGTTAATCATCCAAAACCAGCAAAAAGAGCTCGGACCAGCTTTACAGCAGATCAGCTCCAGGTAGACATGACAATGAATTCATGATTTTTGAATTCACTCCTGATGAAAATAAAAAAAACACACACAAAGAAAACCCAATCCCTCCTCCCTCCAAACAAACAAACAAACAAACCCAAAAACAATCTCTGTGCTGCCTAAAAACATTTTCATGTTTTCAAAAAAGTTGGCCTGTGCTTTTAAAGAAAGCTAAATTGATGAATGTATGAAAACATACTTATTTCCCTAAAATGTTTATCAATATTCTCAGAGTAATGATCTGGTATTAGTCATTCAAGCTTTATTTTCCTGGGTTCTATTGGTATTAATGTCAAAGTGCAAACAAAATGTTGATCTGTCCTGAAAAAATCAATGTAACTCAGGCATTTATTTACATTACTACCTATAATTGTGATAGAAGACAAAATAGTTTAAGACTATTAACAGAAAGAGACATACAGTGTGTGGGTCTGTGGGACACTAATGTGCTGCCTTTTTAAGAAATTGCGATAAGCCTTTTAATGGCTAAGATTGTACATTTTCTGAATAGGAAAGAATTGAATATGCCTTACCATAAACAACAGGAATCTAGTTATTGACTCCAATCAAGTAGACATATTCTTCTTTTTAAGCGGGATAAAGGGAGGTAATTCTATATGATGCTAATGGTTGATTATGTCTCCTGAAAAAGGAAGGATTATTTTCTGTTTGGTTGTCCTAAATATAATTGTTATAAATTCATGTCACTTGTCAAGAAAATAATTAAATAATTACTTATAATTAAGTCTACACATATAATGATTCTTTCTGGCATTTTTTCAGATAAAGAAATCACATTTTCTAAAAGATTAATGTGGATGAGGTATTTGTTTTATGTTAAGGTAAAGTAACATTTATTGAGCACCTACCTTGTACTGCTGGGTGCTTTACACATAGTATCGGCCTTAGCTCAAACTTTAAAGGTTAGTTATACAACGTTAACAACTGAGTAAAAGTAATATTCTGAAAATCACAAATAGTATTCTAAGACTTGCCAGTATTTAAGATGAATATAGTAAAAGGATTTCAGGAGAAATTTTTTATTTGGAGAAAGATTAAGAAAGAAACCTTGACGTGATACAAATATTCCAAGGGAACTTGGATTACATAAAACCCTAAATTAGGAGATATGAGTACCTGTGAGAGACCTGAAAGCAAAATATCCAGTAGCTACAAAATGTCTGAGTTAAAATAGAATTTCTAGTATAAATATATTCTGTTTTTAAAATGGGCTGTTTCCATGAAGGTCTGGCTATAATTTTAATAATTATAAGTCTGACAGTAAAATTTTATATGAAATTAAAGTTATTAAAATTGTGAAAATTTGAAACAACTTTAGGTAGATATACCATTTCATACAGGAAGATAATCATAGGTACTGATTAAAGAGGGAATATTTGTGAAGGTCTTTGTGTGTCAATTCCTACACTAGGCATTTATTTACCCTGTCTCCTTTAATTCTTAACAATAATTCTTTGATGTAGGTAGCCTCTTCCAAGAGGTGTAGGAACCCCCCTCAAATCAGACTACCAACGGAATGGCAGAGAAGAGATTTGCAAACTTCCCCAATCCTCTGGTCTTTTGCTTGGCCTCCAGACCATGAGTGGACTAAAAGTTCCACTTAATAGCAGCAGCAGCTAAAACAAGAGTTAGAGTCTGAATCTTGTATATTAGCCTCATAGTTTTAAATTGCACACATGCATGAGCTATTTGTATCATCACATGCATTTTTATATGAAAATGTGATCTGACTCATGAGTTTTTAAAGATGTATTTAGGAATCATAGGTTTTAAAAAATGAAAATAGAAATGACATGCTTTCAAAGCATATACTCATTTTTTTTTCAGTATTTATTAGTATCTATTCTATGCCATGAATGGCTGAAACAAATGAGATACAATCTTTGTCCTCAAGTGGTTTTTTATATCTTGGGAATCTGGGATACATAGCTGTAAAGTTTTTTTTTTAAGTGTTTGTTTATTTTGAGAGAGAGTGCATGCCTGTGGGCAGGGGGAGGGGCAGAGAGAGAGGAGAGAAAGAATCCCAAACAGACAGCACTGTCAGTGAGAGCCCAATGCAGTGCACCATCTCAGGAACCATGAGATCATGACCTGAGCTGAAATCAAGAGTCAGGCGCTTAATAGACTGAGCCACCTACGCGCCCCATAGCTGTAAATTTTTAAACACTTAAATCACTATATTTTGCCAGAACTTCTGATACATCAGGCAGTGTACCCTTTATGTCAAATTGTCCTTTCAGAAAGCTGAATATATTCTAGTAGTGCTTGAATTCAGCAAAATAATAAAATACTATAGATGATCAGTAAGTCAAGACTATTAATGAAGCACTGCTTTGGACAGAGGAGAGTTAACATGAGAAGAATAAACAAGATGATTTCCCAAAATTATTTAGAAATTTATGGGAAGAAAAGATCTTAAGATTCACAAAACAGAACAATATTTTGTGTTGGCAAGAATATTTCAAATATTGCCCCATGTGTAGAAATGGTATTTAAGAAGTTCCTGCCAATATTATGGTTTGCTTATTGTAGTTGGAAGCACTTGCTCCGTGATTATTAATATTAAACATTCCAAAGTTAGCAACTACTTTAATCTACTTTCAGATTGAGTTGGTCAGTTGCTACTATGCAGATGCCTGTCATCTCTGAGATTTCCTGGCCTTAAAATGATGAGTGTCTACAAAGGTTCACTCCTTGACCACATTAAAAAGAGCACAGAAAAGGAGTGGGGTGGGTTTCAACATCATTAGTGACTGGAGAACAATGAAATTAAGTAGAAATGAAAACGTTTATTTTGTGAGATTAAACATTGATAAGCATGTATTACTTTCCCTTTAGTATATACCAATTTTAAACCATCAGTATTCATTTAAGTTTTTGCTTTATTCCTTGATGAGAAATTGCTTTATTAAATGTAACTTGGTTCCATTATTAAACTTGTGAATTTGAAATGCATTTGCGAAAAGCATGCTGTCTTTTGTTTTATAAATTATCAATAATGGTCTAACAAGCAAATCCTTAAATATCTGTTTAGCTTTTCTTCTTGAAAAATTAAAATATAAAGACAGTTAACTTGCTCATTCTTTTTTCTCTTTGAGATGTTACATGCTCAACTACATGTAAACACAACTATTTGTACATGACAGTGTTGAAACAACACATTTTGAATAAGAAAGGGAGAATGAGGTGAACTGAATGAGATTATAAACTTTTAGGCCATTTCTGCCCATTTTTTAAAGTAAAAATACATGTGCTGTTTACAGAGAGTGTGTGAACAAATATGGTTGGAGAGGAAGTCAGGAATACCTTACTCTAGAAGAGTCACTCTTCGGAACTTAATTTTAAAAAATTGCAAACCTCATAAGGTTTCCTGGAACAACATTGGTCTTTTTCTCTACACTATCTTCAGATTTTTCTCACATTGTCAGGGTTCATTCTGTTACAAACACTTAAGCATGTACTATGTGATGGGAAGGGGTATTAGCTCCTGGGGAAATGAAGAATAAGACATTTCCTTTGCCCTCAAGATGCTTACTTTCTGCTATTGAGAGCTATACTTGCCACTGAGTTATTTAGCTACCTTGTGACATGTGTAGTGGCAGAAGACTGTATTATATGAGGAGCATCGTGGAGCGTGCAATTAATTTTGCCTATTGGAAATGATGCTGAGGCCACTGGTACTTAAGGTCTTTAGGTAGGTTGGTTACCCCCATCCCATACCTATGGACATGCATAATCATGTTGGATGACAGACTCCCCTCTTCCATATTTTATACTAGTTCCCTAAGTTGATTGGCTCTTAAGTTATAAAATTCAAATATCCCTCTTGATTCCCTCTTCAGAAAGAATACAAAGCCCTTGACTTGTGCTTTACTCTGATATTCCCTCTCCAAGTTTCTCCTTTTACTTTGTATTCTTGGTAGTTATTGACATGTCCATATCTTTGTCTCAAAAAGTTGAGGCCAGGGACAATTTTTTCATATATCACTGTCTCATGACCCTTGGCACCGTGGTTCTAATCCAAAAGTTCATATTGAATCACCTAGGAGCTTTTTCAATCTACAGATGGTTAGATCCCAGGAAGTTCTTATGGGTGTCAGATGGGTGTCAGATCCCAGATATTGTTTTGCATAGAACAAGTGTTCAAAACAATTAATGTTGTACTAATTACAATTAAATGGTATCTATCTTTTGCACTGTATGCTATTTGCTGACTGATGAAAGTTATAGTATGGGCCTGTTTAGCTCAGTAGCAGTTGGAGATAAATGTGATAGTATTTTTGTATTTTTACAAGTTTTCTAATGCAAGAAATTTTTAACAAAATGGAAAAAAATAGTAAACAGGCTTATACCATGTATTCATTTCATTTGTATGTTGTAAGAATGGAAGAAGAGCAAAGGGGAGCTCATTTTTTTTTTTTAATTTTTTTTTTTCAACATTTATTTTATTTTTGGGACAGAGAGAGACAGAGCATGAACGGGGGAGGGGCAGAGAGAGAGAGGGAGACACAGAATCGGAAACAGGCTCCAGGCTCTGAGCCATCAGCCCAGAGCCTGACGCGGGGCTCGAACTCACGGGCCTGCGAGATCATGACCTGGCTGAAGTCGGACGCTTAACCGACTGCGCCACCCAGGCGCCCCTGGGGAGCTCATTTTTAACAGCATAGTTGAGAGAGAAGTTTTATGCTGAAATGGACTATTTTTTAAAAGGTCTCAACATAGCAACTTGTTTGTAAATTTATGAGATATGCTTTCTTTTCATTTATACATATTTCCCCATACTGATTTTCAAGTAATAAAATACAAGTATCCTATCTTCTTGTTCATGTCTTATCTCTCCTGTCATCAAAATGCAGAAGATTGAGCTTCTTATATATAGCTATTTACTACCTATACTTTTTTTTAAAAAAACAGGTAATGCAAGCACAATTTGCTCAGGACAACAACCCAGATGCACAGACTCTCCAGAAACTGGCAGAAAGGACAGGCTTGAGCAGACGTGTGATACAGGTGATTATTTTTAAGGTTAATCAAGAGATACTAAAAGTTCTATTCTAGGCCTTTATAAGTGTGCATTAGTTTTTTTGTGTGTGAAGAAATGGCAAAAAAACATTTGCTTTCTATTTTAGGTCTCTTTACACTCTACTTCAGCTTTTTAACTCTGATAATTGGCTTGCAAGGGCTAGGCTACCGATTGTTAATGACTTTGTACATAAGTTACTTCATTCCATGCTCACAGCAACCCTAAGATCCTCAAGCTGAAAAAGGCAAATATGGTTCCAAGCTAGATCTGGTTCTGAAGCCAGTAATTTTTTTTCCAACTTTTCTGTGATTGTGTAAGTGAGTGCGTGTGTCTAGGGGTGAGGTTGATGGCCTTTGTTAAAGATCCAGGTAGAGATAGTGGTATGAATAAAGTCAGGGAAGGATAAATTAGAGTGAATTCATTGAAACGTAAGATTTATATTTGCAAATTGTGAGAGCTGAAAGTGCTGGAACTGAACTTGGAGGGACCTGCAAGTATAGAGTTCTCTCCTGAGCAGGAGAAAGCCATGGTATGTGAATTCAGGAAGAAAGGGCTAGTGGCAGTACATGGGAAGAATTAGGGTAGAAAGAAGCTAGAGATATATGGTTAGTTGGGATACCCAGCAAAGTAGTCGTTTTTTGAAGATAGGCTTAAATGAGGTAGTGACCTAGAGTTCACTGAGAAACATTTTATTGATTGCACAGATGGGAGAAAGACAAGAAAAGGACCTGGACACTCTAATGGGACACTAGCTGTGCTAGTCATGCAGTGATTGTGGAATTTGGGGATTTAAACAAGTATTTTAAAAGATGAGCAGGACTAAGCAAAAAGATCCAATGCCATGAAATTGGGTAAAATCCTTTAGAACAAGATCATAAACAGTAAAAAGAGAAGAATGGACTTTAGGGAGAGAGCAGGGTAAGAGATACTATTTGAAAGGGATGCAGTGACAGCTGGGATCAAGGAATGAGTCTAGTATGGAGGCATCATGGAAGCCAGAGGAATGTGTTCAAGGCAGAGGTGATCAACCGTGTCAAGATCTTATATAGAAATCAGGGAAGTGGAAAATAATTTTAAGTAACACTCAAGATTCAAAAAGTTTAAGGAAGTAATGCAAGTAACCATAACCAGCAAGATGAAATTCAGTTGCAGGGAGCAGGGGGAGGTAAAGTCCAACATTATACATGTGTTTCATTTCCTCAGTTGAGTGGTTGATAAATAGGTGCTTATTTTTCAGTTTATTCTTGTTAAGGCTGAGCTGTTTCATAATTAATAAATCATCTATATAGAGTATCTGATGGGGAAAGACCTGATGGTACTACAACTTCTCTAAAGACTTAGATTCTCAGTGGATTTGGCTGACAGCACTCTAATGAGGTTCTCTGAGGAAGTGAGCCACACAACCTCAATGCTTTTCAGATATCCAGGGTATTGTGTTTATTTCAGAGTGCCAGATTTTAAAAAGGGGTCTAACAAGGAACCAATCTGAACAGACTGCTTCCTTTAGAGGCAGGCTAACAAGGTCATGACAGAACTAGAAATCATGTGCTAATATTAACAGTAACAAGAATACTTATCTGGAGATGAGATGCTAAGGGAAGGAATAGGATAAAAAGACTAAGTAACTTTAAGTATATGTGGAAGGCTGTCCTGCAGACTAGCAAAATCAGGTCTTTGCAAAGGAATATAGGAAAAAGCTGAGTTTACTCATAATGAAGAACTTTTTCAGCATCAAAGTCTGTGAAAATGAGTGGGCTGCCATTGGAGATAGTGAATTTCCTGTGCCTGAACATGGAGCTTCCTTTGTTGAGGTAGTACAGACTGAACGGGTTGAAGGTTCTTCTAATCTGAGAGTCTATACATTCAATGACCATGATTGCTCCAGCTGAGTCAATTCATGATTATTATGTTTTAGATTATTTTGAATTTGGAAGCAAAGGAAAATGAAAGATTTTCTGAGAAGGTTTCTTATTATTTCAATAAATATGACCCCAGACAATGTCATGTGATTTCTAAGTATTTAGGTCACCAGTATTATGTGCAAGTTACCTTGGATCCAAGTACTAGAACCTGGAGAATATATTGTTCGATGGTGGCTTCTAATATGTGAGGATTGGATTTAAATATTTTTGATAGGATGGCAAAGGAAGGAGCATGCAAATATATATATTATTTGTATATATACATATCGTCCTTCGTGGTAATTTTGAAGAGTCAATTTCTGTTATCTCAGATAGTAGTCATAGTCTCTATGTCCAGTCTACTTCCTGTGATTGTGCACATTTTAGAAAAATTAGAGTTTTGATTACTAGGCCTTGATTTTAATGTGCAAACTAGGTTATCCAACGATTAGGTAAAAACAGTGGTTTGATACACAGAGACAGTCTCACCTTTACCAACTAAAGTCTGCTTAGCGAGATATTAGTAACAGCAGATCTTTGTTGTACTGAAATCACAAAATATAGATGATTTTACTTTTAACACTGCATTCAGATACAATCACCGTTCACATACCCTTTCCAATAGGTGAATTATGAATTGTTCATCTTATGGAAACAGGATAAAGCAATGCTATTTCTTCCAGTTAGCGTCTTGGGAGTACATATCCATATTGAAATTTACATGATTTTATTGTTGCACATCTTAAGCATTAAACAATTTAGTTTCTTTCCAATTTTTCATTATCATAAAAAAATGCTGAAATGAACAACACTCTATATACACCTTGCTCACTGGTTCAATAGTTTCCATAGGATAAATTTCTAGAAGGGAGGTTGTTGAGTCAAAAGCTAAAACATTTTAAGGCCTTTAAATAATTAACTAATAGTACAAAAATCAGCTTCCAGAAAGTTCATACCAGTTTATTCTGCCGGGAGCTACATATGCAAGTTCCCTTTCACTAACTCCTACAAATCCTGAATACTATCATTCTTTTACATTCTTTCTGATTTTGGCAGAAAATCTCATTGTTTTTGTTTATGCTTCTTTTATTATCAATAACTTTAACATGTTTGTTTATTTTGTAATTTTAGAAATTGTATGTTTTTAGTCCACTTTTCTATTACGTGGTTACTTTTCCATCTTACTGATTTTTATTGTTATGTTAGACTTCCATAGTTTCTTTTTCATTTATTTTCTCCACATAGAACTTTTATATTTTTATGTATTAGTATCTCTCAATACTTTTTTCTTATAGCTTTGGCCTTTTTTATACTTCCTCACCTAGAAGTTATCAATATTAACTTTTGTTTTCTCTTAAACATTTATGGTTCCAGTTATTTCCATCTAATTTTTAATTTACCTGGAATTGACTTTTGGTTACTAGTGAGGTGTAGGGAGTTTACCATTTTTTTTCCTCACAAATGATTAGCCAGGTTTCTCTAAATCAGTATTATCCCATTCATTCTCAGTAATTTAAAATTCCATTTTTTTTCATACACATAAGTCTTCTGTTTGGCTCTTTGGGCTTTCTCAGAGATTCATCTTATGGATTAGTCTTTTCTTTCACAGAATATCTACAAAGCCTACTCTTAGCTTATAGAGTTTACAATTTGGAACTCAAAATATTTTAAAGTTTTTTTTAACTCTTTTAGAGGTTTGCAAAACAGAAGGAAGAAATTTTGAGTCAGTGAGGAAGGTCAAAATTACTTGTATTTGAATTCTAAAGCTGGATAGCCCTCGTGTCAGAAGTTATTTTCTAAAGTCTGGAATTGTCAACTATATTTTTCTGTACAAGTTACATGACATTAAAAAAAATTTTTTTTAATGTTTATTATTTTTGAGAGAGAGAGAGAGAGAGAGAGACAGAGAGCAAGCAGGGGAGGGGCAGAGAGAGAGCGAGACACAGAATCCAAAACAGGCTCCAGGTTCTGAGCTGATGTCAGCTCAGAGCCCGATGAGGGGCTCGAACCCACAGACCATGAGATCATGACCTGAGCTAAAGTCAGCAGCTCAAACGACTGAGCCACCCAGGTGCCCCCATGACATTTTGTGTTTACAAACCTCTCTGCTTGATTACCTATTGATGATCTTTCCAAAGAGCTATTTGAATCCGTATTAAGGTAATTTTTCTGCTGTTTATGTCATACCTTTTTCATATTATTTCCAAAATCTGGAATTTTTTTTTTTTTTAAACTACTGAGTAGGTTCCATCCAGTACATAATTTATTGGAAACATAAGATACTTTGAAAGAACTCTGGCAACCATAGTACCATGTGTATTAGGTTGCATGTAGTCCACTGGGGTACATGTCTTCTGGGTACTGTTGGGGAAAAGACTGGTGACAGCTGTTTTCTCTTACAAGTTTGAGAAAACTTGTAACTTCTTGACTGGGTGGGTGACAGTAATGATGCTTACTGTTAAGGAACCTGTGGAGGGAACTGTGAAGACTCTGGGTCTCTATTTTCATATCTAAGAGCCTAATACTCCAGAAAATGGGGGAGAAGGCTGTGACTTCCCACTACTTTTTCTTGATATATGCCTACATCTTTTTCCTGAAACTTTCTCAGGTGGTACCTTTCAGCCACCTGGCCAGGGATGCATACCCCATTGCATTATTTAAAAAAAAAAAATTTTTTTTTAACATTTATTCATTTTTGAGAGAGCACAAGTGGGGGAGGGGCAGAGAGAGAGGGAGACACAGAATCCCAAGCAGGCTCCAGGCTCTGAGCTGTCAGCACAGAGCCCAACGTGGGGCTTGAACCCATGAACTGTGAGATCATGACCTGAGCTGAAGTTGGATGCTTAACTGACTGAGCCACCCAGGTGCCCCTACCCTGCTGCATTATTAACTATTTAGTTTTAACCCCTTGAGTTTATACTTTGAAAGCCCTCTATTTTTGAGTCCCAAGGACAGGATGTGTGTTTGAAATCAGGTCAGCTTTTTTATATAAATCTTTTTGCAGATTCCTTCTGTTTGACATTATTCAGCCCCAATTCCCTTATGCCATCAAACACCTACCAGCCCAGGGAAGAAGCTTATGTCCTTGATCTCTCCCTGGCCCTCTGTCCTGAAACTAAAATGTTCTTTGTCTTAATTTCCTAAAAGTTTTTATTCCTCCACTTCTCTTTCTCCTCATGACAAAGTGTTTGGAGTGACAGCAAATAAGTGCTATAATATTTTCACATTTTAATAGAGTAACACTCTATAGTCTAGTTTCATCTAGTGATAGGGAGTTCGAACACAGGCAGATTAATTACTGGAAGTATTCTGGGCAGCCTAGCCTCCCTCACCCTGACCTGGAAGCAAAACGATGCCTGCCCTGAATTTGATTCCTTTATTTCTATGATAGAGTGGACCACTCTTTCATGATTAGCTTTTTACATTTTGTGAACTGTTTTACTAATGGATATGTTTGTATTTTATTTTGCTTAAATATTACTCATTTTTTCTTATTATAAACCTGACCTTAACATACTTCTTAGGGAATAGTCTATGTATTCACTAAGAAAAATTGAACTCAGCAGGTTAAAATGTGATTGGAATAACTGAATCAAGAGGTTTGTAGAAAGCTTTAAGTTCTCAGTAGGGATTTTAGTCATTTGGGAAAAGATTTGAAATAAGTCCAGCAGGTGTCTAAGAATACATTTAGTTTTTGTTTTTGTTTTTGTTTTTTAAGTTCTGATTAAAATGGCTTTTTTGTTTGTTTTCTTTTTGTCCCAAATGCCAGTGGTTAAAGACGAGGAAACTTTTCTGGAATTCTCACAACTTCCTCCCTTCCTTTTTATTTTCGAAGATGCCAGTGTAGTATAGAATTGGCTTTTAAATAAATCACCAGATAGTTATTATTTGAGCAAAGAAAATGACCATTGATATTTGTGCAAATGTTCTCTTCAGTCTATAGAACTGTTTAAAAACCTTACTTAGTTTTTTTTTTTTTTTAAACTTTTATTTCTTTTGAGAGAGCATATGCTCGTGCACTCAAGTGGGGTAAGGGCAGAGAGAGAGCGAAACAGAATCCTAAGCAGGCTCCGCACTGTCAGTGCAGAGCCAAATTAATGCAGGCTCAGTATCACCATGAGATCATGACCTGAGCTGAAATCAAGAGTCGGCCTCTCAACCAACTGAGTCACCCAGGTGCCTCAAAAGCTTATTTCAATTTGTATTGTGCTTATATGGTAGAGAAATTTAGGATACATTTCTTTTTCTTTTTTAGCCTTAATAGTGAACAGTTTGACAGGGGATGCATTTCTTTTTAAACTGAGTTGATAATGTACTCAGAAGCTGAGATGTGACGTGCCTACATTGCTTTTCTCCTCCCTCAGGTGTGGTTTCAGAATTGTAGAGCACGCCACAAGAAACACGTCAGTCCTAATCACTCCTCCTCGGCCCCAGTCACAGCAGTCCCACCCTCCCGGCTGTCTCCACCCATGTTAGAAGAAATGGCTTATTCTGCCTATGTGCCCCAAGATGGGACGATGCTAACTGCGCTGCATAGTTACATGGATGGTAGGTATCCCAACCTTTAACAGCTGTTTCCCAAGCAACCAATAAGTGATCGTTTCTAATATTAGATTGTTGATAGGACTCATATTTTGAAATATTACCTCAGTAGTAGATGAAAAATATTGTGGGGAAGTGCAGTAGGGGGCAGAACTGTCCAAACATTCTTATTTCTATAACAACATTTTAAGGGACAAGTTTAACACCCACTTTACAGCTAAAATACAAATATTAATAATGACTATAAGTGCTTGATTTTTTACTTAGGACGTTAAAAAAAAATTTTTTTTTGGCTTTTCACCTGGTATTTAAATAATTTATTTTCCTATGGTCAGAGAAAGTATTCACACTCAGAGTTTTAGATTGGAATTTATGGAGTTTTGTCAAAGAAACTTTTATATGGAAGCAAAACATACATATAGAAAAGTGTACACGTAAAAAGTATCCAGCTTGGTGAACTATTACAGTGAACACATCCACGTAAATACTGACTAGATGAAGTAGTAGGACATAATTAACACCCCAGAAACCTGTCTTACGTACCCTTTCAATCATTATCCTCTTCTTCCAGAGCAGCATTGCCTTGACTTCCAAAGTCATGTTTTAGTTTTGCCTGTTCTTGAGCTTTACATAAACTGCACCATATGGAACGTATTCTTGTGTATCTCACTTCTTTCCACTACATTGTTCATGAGATTCATCTGTATTGCTGCAAGGGTCAGTGTTTTGTTTTATTGTTCTATAGAATTCCACTGTAGGAATATACCACAGTTTAACCATTTTATGGTTGATAAACATTTGTGCTTGAGTGTGCTTAGGCTTTTATGAATATGCTGCTGTGGACTTTATTGTGCATGCCTTTTGGTGCACATTAATTCACACTTCTGTTTGGAATGCACCTGGGAATGAAACTTAGGGTCACAGGCTATACATACACTCAACTTCAGCGGATTCTGCCAGTTTCCCATAGTGGTTGTGCCAGTTTACACTCGGACCAGCAGTGGGTGAGACTTCAAGGTGCTCCACATCCTTGCTAACACTTGATATGGTGTGACTTCTTACTTTTAGCCAATTTGATAGTTGTGTAGTGCTTATCTCCTTATTTTAATTTGCTTTTTCCTCATGACTAGTGAGATTGAACATGTTTTCACTGGACATTTGTATATCCTTTTTTTGTGAAGGGCTTATTCATGTCTTTTGTCTGTTGGTCTGTTGGTTTGTCTGTTGTTTTTTTCCTTGATTTATCTTCGTTCTTCCTATATTCTGCATATAAAAAAGTTTTTTGATGATTATATGTATTGCAGATATCGCCTACTTTTCAGTGGCTTGCCTTTTTATACTCCCTTAAGGGTATGTTTTGTTGAGCACAAGTTCCTAATTTTAATATAGCTCATTTCATCAGGTGTGTTTTTTTCCCCCATTCGCGGGCAGTGCTTTTTTTGTGACCTGTTCAAGTAATTGTTTCTCTCAAAGATAATGAACATGTACCTCTTATGCTATCTTCTAGAAACTATCTTCCCTTTGATCTTTAGATTTACAGCCCATCTGGAATTGAATTTTGTATGTGGTATGAAATAGGAAGCAAAGCTCTTGTTATATTGATTAAAATACCAATGTCTCAGCTGTTTTATAGTGCTACATTTCTCATAAATCAACTGTTCATATAATGTAGGTGTCAATTTCTGTACACTCTATTTTGTTGGTCTGTTTATTTTCATAATAATACCTTAGTGTTTTAATTATGCAAAGCCTACAATTCTTTATATCCAGTAGAAAAGTCTTTCTATTTTCCTGTTACTCAAGTTTGTGTTGCTCATTCTTGACCCTTTGCATTTCCATAAATTTTACCAGCTTGTCAATTTCCACCACAAAACCCACAAACAATTGAAATTTTGATATAGTCTATTAGACCAGTTTCTAAGAAACTGCCATCTTAATAATATCACCTTCCGTACTATGAACTTTGTCTATTTATTTAGACCATCTTTAAGTACTTTTTTATATTCCAGAGTTTTTGGTTTAGCACATCTAAGGTTCATTCACAAGTGTTTGTTTTGATGCAGTTGTTAATGGTATTTCCTCTGTATGTGAAAATCTAGGTTGCCAGCTTTTTTTCCCCCCAGGACTTTGAAGGTAACATTGGGTTCTGGCTTGCATTGTTTCTATTGTTTAGAATATAGGTAGTTAATCTGATGCTACTTGTTGAAATCAGCTATTGGTCTAATTCTTGCTCTTTTGAAAGTGAATGTCATTTTACTGCAGCTTTTCTCTTTGTATTTGTTTTTCAGTTTTATTATAATGTGCCTAGATATGCTTCTTGAATATGTAGTTTGGTGTATTTCATTAAGGAAAAGTCTGTTTTTGTGTCTTTAAATATTGTTTCTACCCCCTATGAAAATATCCCATATTTTCCACCCCTTTGAACTTCCATGCATTGAGGTATTTTCTTCTGACTTCTCTCCAGTTCACTAATTCTCTATCTAATATGCTGTAAAACTCACCCACTGAGTTCTTAATTTCAGTTATTGAAATTAACTTAAATTCAGTTTTAGAATTTCTATTTCATTCTTTTATAGTTTCCACTTCTATGCTGGAATCCTCTATTTTTGCCACTTTATTCCTTAACAAAATTATTATATTAATTATAGTTATACTAAATTTATGTCTGATAACTCTAATATCTGGATCTCTTTGTTTTCAGTCAAGTCATGTCTTCTTATTTGCCTTTTCATTTTTTATTGCACTTCAGACATTGTGTATGAAAAATTAGAAATAATTTGAGACTCCGGATGATCTCTTCCACCAGAGAGGATTTGGTTTCACCTCTGGCAGAAAGTTAGGCTAGGATAAGATCAACTTAATCCAATGAGGCATCACTGCTTACAAAGGCTGGTATATTTCTGGGTCACTATTTGTGTTTAGCCTTCTAGGATCCCAGACAGAGCCTGTGTTTTGTTTTTGTTGTTTTAAATTAAGGCTTCTCTTCATTGGTCCCTGATCTTTCATGTTTGTTCCCCACCACCCAGCCAAAGTCTAAATCCTGAAAGTCTGCTCCAATTCTCAGCCTCTCATACATTTCTTTTAAAATTGTCATTAAACTTGGAGGGGGTGGAGGGTAGTAGCCTCGGTTCATTTCCCTTCTCTTCTGGGACTTGCTTTGCAAGTTCTCACTGTCTTGGTATCTTTCAGATGCCTTCCAACAGATTTGTAAAAATTTTTTCCAGCTTTCCTAGTTGTTCTCAGAGGGAGGTTTGGTTTGAAGCATCATAGCCCTTGCTGAGAATGGAAACCTCATTTTAAGTTTGGGTTAAATGAAAAATCAGAGTCTGTACCATGGTTGCTATTACACTAGCATTAAAATTGTATGTGTTCACATGAATGACTATAGTTTTGCCTGAGTCAAATGTGCTTTGATGTATGTTTAGAGAATAGGCAGTTAAGCATTCATAAATGAGAAATTGGGGGTCATCCTACAGACACCTTTATGTGGAAGCTAGCAGTGTCTCTGCAGACAAAGCTTATGTTTTCTAGCTGCAAGGTAAAGTGCAGTGAATGGGGTATGGATGGAGGACATTAAAGTGTCAAAAGCTTGTGTCCCCAAAAGAGGTTTTGGGAGTAAACTATTCCTGGATTCTCATTTAATACTATATTCATTGTGCTGAATAAGTTAATGCTTCTGCTGAGGTTAGTGGAATGAGTGTAGCTTGGTGCCCTCAGCTATAAAGAGTAATGAAAGTGCATTGCCTTGGATTGTTTTGGTTTGTTTTTAAATCAGTTCTATTCACCCTACAAAACTGATCCACGAATTTCTTTCTATTTTATAGCTCATTCACCAACAACTCTTGGACTCCAGCCCTTGTTACCCCATTCAATGACACAACTGCCAATAAGTCATACCTAATTCCTTTTTTCAGGGATAGAAATGATTAAGGATATAATCTTGTCATTTATTATGTATAAAATACCATTGAAAAGATATTAATGTTAATTTTTTATTTAACACTCAAAGCATTTTCGACATCACTTTGCTGCCCAGGTATGTATCTATTGTTGGCCTGCAAGACACTTTTATTGATTCTTCATTTTTTTGTAAAATTTATGTTTACAAGAAGAAAACAAATCAACTTTTTTTTTTTTTGTATTGTCTGGAAATAGTTCACTCTAGTGTGTATCTGTTAATTTATTTGTCATCAAAAGAGCACTTTGCCTAAAAAACAAAAGGACTGACAAGTGTGCAACATGTTTACAATCCTTTGTGAAATCGTAGTTTACCATTAGTTTGTATCTGTAAGTTATTGTTATAAATATTACCTGTATTTTTTGTTATATACAACTTTATACTTTGAAGCTTGTATCTGTGAATTTTGCAACTGCAATTTATTTTGCCAATGTTTTCTGAATGAATTGAATAAAGCTTCTGTTGTAGCATGCCATGCAAACACATTATTGTGTTTGTGGTTGATGAATTATGGCTGTAAATAACACTATAGTTTAATAAGCCCACCCCTCCAAGTTTATTAAACATTTTCCATTCTTGTGAAAGTTTCAACCAATTTGTCCTTTCTTGTGTGTGCTTTCAACATTAAGTCGACGTTAGTCTCTTTCAAATATAACAACTCTTAATTTTAAAAAGTCATTTTGTTCTGAGCTGCGTTTTGAGTACATTTTAATAAGAAACTTATTTGTAGACGATTGCACTTACTCAACAAAAGAACACATGAAAACATCTAATTTCGCAAATTATCCTTTTAAACTAGCTAATAAAATTAATGTGAAAGAAAAGGTAGAGCACTTTTCAAAACGATCTTTTTGGGTAACCCAAGTCAGAAATGAAATATGGGCCATGAGGACATATTTCTTCAGGGGTGAAAAAGGAGAACTAAAAGTATTTGGAGTTTATGAGCAATGTTTCTAGAGCAGACTCTTTACTTTTTCTTCCTAGTGAACACTCTTTAGGGATTGTGATTCTGAGAGCTGAAATCTAAACCCCAGGACTTTATCCTATGTAGCAGTGGACGCTTGTCTTGGAATTACAAAAGTAAGTGGTGCCACCCTCACTAATTTTTGGATTTAAAGAACTTAATCAGTACTCACTTCTTGTTTTTCATATACCAGTAAGGGAAAAAAAAGGTAATGGGATAAAAAACAATTCTTAAGAATCTTAAGTTTAAGTCTTTGTTTAACTTAGCAGATTCACATCTGGCTGAGGACTGGAAGTAATAGTGGAGTATTTGTAATTCTATTCTAGTAATCATAAATGCAACCAGAAAGCAATCACGTGGTTGTAAGTAACTCACTATCTGCCTCAAACCAGAAGTAACAAGCCTAAGTTTCACTATGGGAGAAAGGAGGAAAAAAAGCTTTGTTTTGTTTTGTTTTGTTTTTAACCTGCTACTCCAGTTAGTTTTTTTGTTTGTTTGTTTGTTTGTTTGTTTGTTTGGCCAAAAACAAAGAGTGTAGCCAATAGTCACTCTAACTGATCGTGTGAGATTGATACTAATCTCCACGGGTTTTTGTCTACCTGTCCCAGGCACGAAGTGGTGAGGTCAGCTTTACCTCTACCAGATGTTGAGACAAGCTCTTCTAGTCTAGCCAAGCTCTGCACTGTTAGCAGTTTATAGCATTTCCCAGCTGGATATAACTGGCATCATTTAGCTTGGGAGGTGCTTGATTGTGAGTGTTCTTTCTTTCTTTCTTTCTTTCTTTCTTTCTTTCTTTCTTCCTTCCTTCCTTCCTTCCTTCCTTCCTTCCTTCCTTCCTCCCTCCCTCCCTCCCTCCCTCCCTCCCTCCCTTCCTTCTTTCCTTCCTTCCTTCCTTCCTTCCTTCCTTCCTTCCTTCGTTCCTTCCTTTCTTTCTTTTTCTTTCTTTCTCGTCATTTTCCTGTGCTTACCACCCTCTGACTGTTCAGAGTTTTTACAAACCATATCACTACACTTTTTAGTTCTGAAGATGAATGCCCAAAGTTGAAGTAAAACTTCCATAACAAAGAGGTTCAAAGATGTCAAGGTGAATGAGATTTATATACTGCACATAAAGCCGTTAATAATGAAATGAGATAGATAAGAATGCACTAAAAAATTTACACGTAATACAAACATACGACTGTGTTTTCATTTCTACTAGTGGAAATCAGAGATCCTAATTTTATAACATTAGCAAAGAATTGGAGTATTTCCGTATTAGTAATAGTGTAACCATGTAGGCACAGTGCTTATTTGCTTGAAATTGGGGGTGATCAAACAACTTTTGTGAGGATTGAAGGAAGATTTTTTTATCATTGGATTAGCAAAGACCTGGGTAACATAATAGTTATCTTTTAGGGATTCAGAGATTCATAACCTATGAGAGAGTAAGTAAGAGATTAAGAGAGCATAACTTTTTGCTATGTAAATCAATTGAATCACCAATTCAGACATTGAAACTAAAGTCACATTAAGTGATTCTTACTAGTTGTACAAGGTGGCATTAACATTTAGCAGTACTTTTATATTATGCAAATGTCATTCTTAAAATCCCACATTATTTTAAATTAGAAGTACATTTGTTTTGAGTATCATAATAAACATTATTAGAATTATATGTGTTTTTAAAAATTGTAGGAACTTGAACACTGATAGCTTGTAGTATTTCTTGGTAAATTATGTATATAATTACTCTAGTAGCATTATGACACTGGATAGTATCTTGGGACTTTGTTATGACATTGAGGACTATACCTGTTAGTAAAAGAATTTTTTTTTTAATTTTTTTTTTCAACGTTTATTTATTTTTGGGACAGAGAGAGACAGAGCATGAACGGGGGAGGGGCAGAGAGAGAGGGAGACACAGAATCGGAAACTGGCTCCAGGCTCTGAGCCATCAGCCCAGAGCCTGACGCGGGGCTCGAACTCCCGGACCACGAGATCGTGACCTGGCTGAAGTCGGACGCTTAACCGACTGCGCCACCCAGGCGCCCCAAGAATTTTTTTTTTTTTTTATAATTAGAGGTCATTTGGATTGCAATACAGTAAGTACCAAAAGTATATTAGCCCAGGAAAAATTCTTATTGACCTCCACCGCCCACCCCCCCACAGCCATGGGAAGTAAGGAACTGAAATTAACACTATTTGATTTTTGCTCTTGTGAAATGCAACTAAATTTTTTAGAGAGATAAATGCATTTGAATTCAAAACAAGTTCAAGTACACAAAATAGTGTCTAATAAACATCCGCTTTGATTCAGTCACATAGTAAATGCTATTTTATAGCTTTCTCTTTCCCTTTAATATTATAATCATCTAAGTCAAATATTCACCTACAGCATCATTTTAATATATAGCACTATATTGCTGGGATGAAACAAACTTACTAGATATATAGATTGTCTCTAATTGTTCATTATAATGAACATATCTAACATCATAAGTACCTTTAGTATGTTCTGAGTGCCTTAGATGTATTTTGTTAAATATTCATAGCCACATCATGAAGCAGGTTCTGTTATTATCAGCCTTATTTTACAAGTGTGGGAATTAAAAAGTAGTATGTCCAGTATCTCAGTAAGAAGTAACAAAGCCAGAATTTGAATCTAGCAGTTCAGTGATACTAGATACCACATTTTTTTTCCTTAAGTTTATTTTGAGAGAGAGCCCTTGAGTGCTTAGGAGAGAAGCAGAGAGAGAGGAGAAAGAATCCCAAGCAGACTCCACACCATCAGCACAGAGCTGATGCAGGACTAGAATCCACAAACCATAAGATCATGACCTCAGCTAAAATCAGGACTCAGACCTTTAACCTTCTGAGCCATTCAGGCGTCCTGTAGATACATTCTTAACTTCTGTACTTCAAGCACTATTTTAAATAATACCATGATGCACATGTCATAGCTACCTTTTTATTCACATCTATATTTCCCAAATATAAATTCTTAGAAGTGGAATGGATGTGTATATACAATTTAAAGTCTCTTGAAAGTCATTAATTGTCCCCACAATGCTGCACTAATTTACATCTCCATTAGCAGTGTTTGAGGTATTTTCCAAAGCACATGTCTCTCCAGCCTACCAGCGGAATTAATATCTTAATTATTTTTCCAATTTGGTAGTCAAAAAGATCATTCTTACTGCTTGATATGGGATTTTAATTTACATTTCAGAAAACTAATTTATTTTAAAAGGGGTAAAGTTAAACACAAGCCACCACTTTTGTTACCTTTCTTCCTTTAGTTATTCTACATTCATGGCTAAGTGAACATCCTTTAGGATTTGTTCTGCTGAGGTTTCATTCACTTGCAATCAAATATTTTTCTTTAGTACCTGGCACTTTTTATACCATCATGTTTTATTAGCTTTGTTGATGATTACATTGTCACCTTTATTTACATGGTCCCTCACATCTTTCTAATGCTTTTCTGTATATTATCATGTCCCCATATGGGGGACCTGAAATTTAAGGAACATTGACTAATATAATTAGACTTTTGGTTTTGATATGCAAGAGGTCTCCAGAGCACCATATTATTTCAATAAATCTGTGTAAAGACATCAGGAGAATAAATTCATAAGTTCTTCCCAGTTGCCTGGGTTTCATAAGGCACTCCAAAGAAGATAGACTTCCATAGGCCTAGAGGATGTGAATCCCCCCCCTGCAGGAACTGCTTTTCTCCCTTTCTCAGTTATGTCCGTATTTCCAGTACTTACCAAGGATCTGTAGCTGGTGGGAGCTGACGGCAGAGTTTAGGAGTGGAGTGTGTGTGTGTGTGTGTGTGTGTGTGTGTGTGTGTGTGTGTGTGTTGGGAATATCACAGCAAGAGAAACAGATGTTAAGAAATAAGGGCTAATGAGTCCTGGGAGGGACTCGCTTTCCATTGCATTCCACTGTGTAATACAGTAAACACTAGACAAATAGTTAAGTGAATGAGGTTGAAAGGAGAATAATACTTGAGCATCCTAGGAAAACTTCAAATTCTAAAGGAGTTCTCCTTAATTTCTCTGAATATCCTTCCATCTTTCAGCAAATATATATACCTATGGCATTTTATATATCTACATGCCATCTAGTACATGAGATGTAGGGCACCTGGATTTTAGCACATTCTGTGATGCCAATAAATATATAAAAAGGATCCACTTAACCTCCCTGGAAGCCAGTTTCCTCAACAGTAGAAGGAAGATTTTTATGAGGCAAAAGTGACATGATGAATGAGAAACACATAGTAAAAACATGATCTATTAATTTAGGAAGGTGGGGGTAGTGGCAGAAGATGAGGCAAGCCCAGGCTGGATTGTTGGAGCATGAGAAGTCTGGCAAGCACAGCTCCTACCCTCGTCAACCCCAGGAGGACAGTGCCCTATCCATTTCTTTAAATAAAGTCAGAGGTGGAGTATCTATGCTGGTAATGAGTTCCATCTTCTCATATGAAGTTCTTCTCTTATCCCAACCTCAGCACAAATGGAAAACATCTATTGGTTTTCCGCATAAACTCACTCCTTGATCTTAAAGAGTTTTTCAGACTAGTAGAGGTGTTACCTTCAATAATTTGGGTGTAGAAAATCTATATATGATTTAGCTTACAGAGGTGATGTGAATGTTTGCCAAAATATGGTTTTTTTTTCACCCAAAGGAGTTATGATGCTACATTTGAAAATGGAAACCATTGTTACAAATTCAATTTCAAAATATTTACTTCCCGGAACTAGGGTGAAGTCTCTAGAGAACCACTACTGGTTATTAGCTCACTTCTTTCAGATGCACTGGAATGAGTCTTCTACTTTGCCAGCATGGTTCTGAACCACAAAATTTCATCTTTGGTTGAAACTCCTCCAAGCGTGAGACCATGTGTAATTCTCCTAGTTCATCACTTATCTTTTAGAACATGGCCTGCTGCATTTCATGACAATTGTAAAAAAATATGTCTTAGGAGTCTTGGTGGGCAAAACTAGCTTCACAGGCTCTTTAGCAGAGCCTGACACTTGCAGGAGATCAGTAGTAGAAGGAAGGTGGTAGAGGGATCAAGAAAATTCTAACAAAGACATGACTCCCACCCTCTGACAGGGTTGCCACTCCTGTTAGGATGGCAGAAGGGAGATTGTACTGAAACTAAGTGGAGATAGAGTTGGCAGGGAATTCATGGATTCTGAGAGCACACTGGGCTCACATGCGGCTGGGAACAAAGTGCCACGTACCAAAGAGGGCAGAGTCTGGGTAGTGTTGAGCTGATTCAGGAGCAGGCGGGCCATTTGGCTCTAAGAGCAGATTTCTGGCCTCTGTGAAGCATGCGTTTATTCTGATCTGTCATGGACATGTGTGGAAACTGCATGGTGGTACCAGGGCTACAGAAGATGCATTACAGACAAAGTCAAAACTGAAAAGATTCTCAAGTCATATAGTCTGAAGTCCTGGTTTTGCCACACTCCATTGGTGTGACTCTGGGAAAATTATTGAACTGTGCCTTGGTTTTTTCATAAAAAGAAAAAAACAGTATAATAGTTCCATCCCCAAATGGTTGTTGTGAAGATGCAATACAATGCCTATAAAGTGCTTAGTGAGATGTCAGGGGCATAGCAAAGAGGGAAGATGCCACAAGCCTTCACACTAGCCTTCCTTCTCCTTTCCCCAACTCTCTTTTTCTGGCTAATAACTACTCATCTTCTAGGACTTACCTCAGGCATCATCTCCAGGAAACCTTCCCTGGCTCTTCCCTACCCTCTACCCCATCCCAGCGTGGACCAGTTGTTGCCTTTGTGTTCCCATCATTTCTTCAAAGGATAGCTCTATATTTCACCTTTTTTTTTTTTTTTTTATAATTTTCTTTTTTCACGTTTGTCTTAAGACTAGACTTTGGGAAACATCAGAATGAGGATCGTTCATGTTAGGGTCTCTAGAACCTAGCAAAGGACATTGACCCAGCAGTCTCTTTACCAGGGCTGACAGCTTCATGCCAGCCTGAAGGCAAGCTCCTGGGGGCAGCCTTTCCCCTGCCTGCTTCTCAGCTTGGGCTGCCCCATAGCCCATGGAAGGTCTCCAACTTGGATGGACCTGTTTCTTGTTCTCTTCAGCTAAGCAAAACAGACAGTTGGGCCATTATCGAGTAATTCAGGCAAGAGAAGCAGCCAAAGCATATGTTTTTATCTGAGTTACTCAAATTGGCTGATTCCCCAGCCTGCAGTTACTAGGTAATTGCTCAATCTTCCACTTGGCTTTTGCTGTGTAAATGTGGCCACAGAGTCTTTTCATTTATTGAGTGGCTCCTCCCATCCTCTACCGAATACAGCTTAAAACATAAAATTTACCTTTCACCATGCCTATGGTAGCTGTTCAAGGCCACAGCTGACCTCACTCCAGTAATCTTATAGGCTTAAATGTTTGGATATGAGGTTGGTAATTGTCTTTTTTATCTGTGTTTTGGATAATCTGTCAACTCTCCTCTTTTTGGTATGAAGAGAGAAGAGCCATGGACATACAGGATACATACACATGTGCACACACAAACACAAACAACTCAGTCATGTTACACATTGGAAACTTTCTATATTTTGGCCTCGGGTTCAGGAAATCCCTTTCTCAGTAACTTATGGCCATGGCTCACTCTAGTCAGGGAAAGATCACCGGGTTTGGTTTCAGATAGAGCTTGTTCCAACCCCAGCCTAGTCCAACTTTATTACCTACGTGACCTTGGACATATCATTTACCAATTCATCACAGGCTGTTTGTTTTACCCTTAAAGTGTTTGTAGAATCTACCTACTTCCTTTCATCTTCACCATTAATGGTGTAAACCATCATTTTTCATCAGGGCTATTAAATTAGCTACAGTTATTTTCCTGGCTTCCACCTCTTCTCTAAAATATATTCACACAGATCTATTTAAAACCTAGGTTAGCATGTTTCTGCTCAAAACACTCCAGTGGCTTCCCTTCATATTCAGAAGAAAATCCAACATCCTCCATAGCCTTGAAAGGCACTTGTTACCAGGTGGCTGCCCCCAGCTCCAGCCTGTTATTTTTTACCTTGTCTCTTGCCCTTGTCCCCACTCACTCACTCACTCCTCTGCTCTCTTGCTTTCAGCACACTGGCCTCCTGGGCTTCAGGCAAGTGGGCAGGATAAAATAAAATTGTCAAGATTTAGAAGAAGGCATCCAGTCTGCCACTTTCTGACTCTGTAACCCTGGGAAAGTTGCTTAAACTCATGGACCCTGTTTTCTTTTTTATAAATGAGCATACAGTTATCCACACTGCAGGACTGCCATGAAGATTAAATAAATGGGAAAGGAAAGATAAAGCAGTTAGCCCAGTATCTGGCATATTATCAGCCCTAAATCAGGAACTAGTGGCTACTAAGAGTAAGAGGTGACTGAGGCAGGGGAGAGGGGAGAGGGTTCTCTGAAGCAAGAAAGCAGCACTAGAGCTTTTCCTAAAACACTAAGAACAGAATAACACTCTCCCTTACAACCAGGTCTTCAATTTCAAGCCCAATTTCTGCTGAAGTTCAGCCTAAGCTTCTTCTTTTGATGTTGTTAGTAGAAATATTTACACTCCTAACTATCAGTTACCCATCTAAATGCATTGTTAATCTCCTCTGTGCAGCCACCCTCCCAGCCCACAACTCATTGGTCTAAAGGAAGCCAATCCCTCCAAGAATGTATTCCTCTGAAGCCTGATTGATCTTGATTGCCTTTCATGGCTCCTCTCCAAATTCTCTATATCACTCTTCAGCTCTGGGTCCTATTCAATACTGGCTTCACTAATGCTGAGGAGGAACTCCCAGTCTTTGCCAGAGAAATTGACTCATATTTCAGGCTTCATGGGGCTTCCCTGGTTTCACTGCTACATGAACACTGGTAATCTGACACCTCTGCCAACTTCATTTTTGCTTTTTTCAACAGATACCCTAGGGCCACACTTCTCCGTTGCCAAAGGAGTGGCCAGTGTTTGCCATTCAGACTCTTACCTTTGTGCTAACATGTATCCACCCTAGCCCATCATGAGCCTGCTGAATAATTTTCTCTATTGAACTGTAAATTCAAGACTTCAGTGCTCCTGGGTCAAGAATTTCTTTTGGACTGTGGAGTCTAAGAATAAGTGGATTTGAGACCAAGTATCTTCTACAGCACTTGGAGTTTTATTAAGCTAAATGAGCAAACAATATAAAGCTGTGTTTAATAGCCCAGGGAATTTGGTAAGTGCTGTCCCTTTGGCCTAAATAATAACAGAGAATTACTCAATTGGCCAACGAACCAAGGAAAAATAAAAAACTTTCCTACGAACTACCTTGACTTTTTAAACCTCCCCAAATTGACCATGTTATGTAATCTTTCAAAGGACCTGTGGACATCGGGACTCAGAGAGTGCTTTTAAATCACTGAAACATAAGACCCATCTATGTCTTTACAAACCAATGGCTAAAAAAGAGTAATACATTTTAGATAGTGCTCTAATTCAGTGTTCCTCGAATTTTAAGGTACTCAAGAGTCATCTGGAGACCAGGGAGATGTTAGAAATGGTTATACCCAGAGATTCTGATTTGCCATATCTAGGATGGGGATCAGAAATCTGTCTCTCATATAAAAGCACCATGAGGTACCTGCAGCAAATGGTGAGAGATCCCACTTTTGAGAAACCCTGAGGCAGTAGGAGGAGATTTAAACAGCAGTTTTTTGATAAATGATTGTGTCCTGTGCAGGTGCTAATTCACACTCTTTGCCCTTATCAAGCTGCTGTTAACTTATCAAGGGTTTGCTGTAAGCTGGGGCTTACAGTATCTTATGTTTACTCACAAAAATAACACAGTGTAAATTATTCTTATTCCCACTTTATAGATGATACAACTGGGGTTCAGGGTAGCCAAAATGTTCCTAGTAAGCTGGAATTTGAACCTAGGTCTTAGTTTTGTTTTGTTTTTTTCCACTACATATGTCACCGTGAAGGTTGAGAAAGAGTGAGACAGGTGGCCTGGGAGGGAACCAACCAAGGCACACTCAGAGCTAAATCATCTCTGGGGGTTCAAAAAATTATAATGAACATTGAGTCTGTTTTGTTTACACCAAATATTCCTTTTGCTGGTTTTTTTAAATTCCATGAAATCTTTGACCGAGATGCTATTTGGCATTACACAGTTGCCAAAATGTGAGTCAGTCCTCTGGATGAGTGCTTGTTAGTACCCTACATCTACATATTTTCAAATATTCAGATGTTTTGGATAGTCACAGAGACACTGGCTTCAGACTAGTTTTCTAATTTTCAGGTAGGAAATCTGAATCACTCAGTGACCAAGAGATGGGGTCTTTTTTCTTTCTTTCTTTCTTTCTTTCTTTCTTTCTTTCTTTCTTTCTTTCTTTCTTTCTTTCTCTCTCTCTCTCTTTCTCTCTTTCTCTCTTTCTCTTTCTTTTTCTTCCTGTTTCTTTAATTTCTTTTCTCTTTCTTTCTTTCTTTTCTTTCTTTTCCTTCCTTTATTTCTTTTGGTACATTTTCTCTCCTTGGTATGCATGAATATAGCCATTTCTTCCAAAAACAGTTGGGACTCAATATGCTTGGTGTTGTCGGAGGTCATTCTCATATGAGAATCCTTTTCACAAAGAGGCTGGCAGCTGGAGGTAAAGGGAATCAGTGTTAACAGGTATGTCCTCCGTGCCTCAAGAAAAGTTTGCCCAAGCTGGAACCACAACATTAATGGTTTGCTTTGCTTTTTAGAATTGTGCTGTTTTTAAGATGGTGAAACTTGGTGTGAGCAGGAAGACAGCACGAGGGAAAGACTGCTGTCCCATCTCAGATTTCAGTTGATGCTGTATAACTATTTCCCTTCCCTTCCCTTTCCTTCTTTCCTCCAAAGAAATAATGGTAAGCAAAGGCTGCATTAGAGACTGGCTAAGAGAGAAGGAGCCTGGTGAGTCTGAGACTTTGCTGATGAACTGAATAGAAAGAGTGGTTTTAGCTCCTACACTGAATGTTGAGTCAACATCTTGGCAGAATGATTGGTGTTTGTGTAGGTCAAGAGATCGTGGACTGGAAACTTCAGGGATGCTCTGGTAAAATAATAGCATAGAGATTTGCACAGCAGCTGCATGTCTCATCCCTGGACTTGCCAAAGCTTCCCCCATCTTTCATCTCTTGAAGCACAAGAATTCCTCTCTTGCAACAATACTTTAATTCCATTTTAATATCCTTATCCATCAAATGGGGTTTTACAGTCTAATTACATGACCTTATAGCACACAAACTATACTCCATATCACAACTCTTTGGACTGCTTCGTATAGACATGTGGGACCATTACATTAGTCCTGAGGATCTTCTGACAGTCACACTTGAATATAATTTGCAAATTATTTTACCCTTGTAAGTCTGGGCCTAATAACCATTGCTTAAACAGGAGATCTTAGAATAGGGATAATTTGATTGTAGCTACTGTTGAACTTGTCCATCCAAATCCTTTTAAAGCTTTCTTTGACAAAACATAACTTCTAGCTATCGTGAAATGAGACTGCCTGGAAAAGAGGCTTACCTCTCTGCCAGTGTATGACTTTCCCCCAACCTTTTGTGCTTCATTTTATTTTCCATGACTCGAATGAAACTCACATCATTTCCCTTACCAGGATATTTTGAGGCTCAGCAGGAATTTGGCTGGGACATATTTTCCTGAGCATCTGCCTGAATTCTCCTGCATTGAATATTTTTTAATCCCCCTTCTTTTAGTCATGCTCAGAGACTCAGTGCCCTGCAGGATGCTGGAACAGTCTTTAGAGATCATTTCATCCAGTACCCTCAATTTACTCTCTCTGAATCCACATGCCCCTCCCTTCTAGCTTGTCTTTAGAGATGGAAACAAAAATAATCCATTTCAGGCCACCTGCATGAATCTCTGAGGAGCACCCTGGGCTCTGCTAAATGATTTGCTTGCCAGTGGCATCTCTGTGGGATCACTGAGCTGCTCCCAAGTCTTCATGACAGTACCTGTTTGTACCTTAAAATAACTCTTAGCTGGAAACCCTAACGTCAAACTCTGAATTTTGTCATTCTGACTCTTTTCAGCTCAGTCTCTTTCTTTTGAAGAAAGGCTCCAGCATTAAGAGTTGATCGTGAGCATGTTCAGCCTATTCTGGGAAGCTTTTGGTAGCCTCCATTTCCACAAGGGAAGGGAAGATCTCTAAGGGGGAAAAAAAAAGGCTATATTACTACTTGACATTTAGTAAACATTTATTATGTGCCAGGCACTGTGCCAAATGCCCAATTTTTTTTTTAATTTTTATTTTTTGAGAGGTGGGGGAGGAACAGAGGAAGAGGGAGAGAGAGAATCTCAAGCAGGCTTCATACCCAGCATGGAGCCCAATGCAGGGTTCCATCCCATGGCTACCACGAGGTCACAACCTGAGCCAAAATCAAGAGTTGGAAGCTCTACTGACTGAGCCACCCAGGTGCCCCTGTGTTAACTTTCTTTAATCCTACCTATATTCCATGAGTTAGTTATTAGGGTCCCTATTTCACATTTGAGTAAACTAAAACATAGGTCATAAAGTTTGTAAGTGGCAGAGCCAGGACTTATGCAGGCAGTTTAACTCCAGAATATATGTTCTTAATCATTATGCTACTCTGTCTCCAAAAAACTAAGACATAAACAAGAAACCATCTTAAGTTACCAACTCAGGGAATTAAAAAAAGGACCTGATCTTTCAAATATTTTAATGACATAATTCTAAGACCTTCTAGGATCAACAAGTGTGTCTTTCTTCCTTTCTATTGTAGTAGCTTCTAGACTCCCAACTATATAGTTCCTCAGTCCTAGAAGGTCTCTATATTAGGATGGTCCTAAAGAGGGAACACTTTTTATTCTGTGTTGAAGACTCCCTTCTTCATATGGTGTCACTGAAACATTGGTAGCCTAGTAACTTAGTCATGATCCCCCACTCCTCAGCCTGGCAATCCTGGAGCCTGGTATAGCCCCTGTCCACTGAAGTAGGGAAGTGACATCAAGCTTGTCCTGTCTCTGGTGTAGCTGGGTGTTCTCCAGGTACAGAGAAGAGGATGTCTTTCTTCTGAATCCCCACACTAGGTATACTCACCTATTGAATCTCCCTACCCCCATAAACCCAAGTTCTCAATCATTTTATATGCTTGGTTCTATAGATTCTCTATTTCATACACACACACACACACACACACACACACACGCACACATGCATGCACCCTACACTCTGCAGCCATTTTTCCCAAGATAGGTCTGTAAGAGCTTAGAGCCTAGGACCAGCTCCTTCCTCGAATTATGTGCTCTGGTCCTGAACTCCAGCCTCAAAATCCATCTTATTTCCTGTTTCAAGATAAGTGACATTTCCTTTAGAGAAATCCCCTCAATCCACCCCAACAACATTGTATTCTAGGTAGGACATGATAAAGTGTTACAATTCATGGTAGCAGATGGAATATGTCTTCACCACCTGGTCTTCATGAGAAGGCACTTTCTCTAAACACTCTTGGCTGACTGACGCACCCTTTACACCTTCCTTCAGGAACAGGCATAAGATAAGTGAGGTTAGGAGGAGTGCTAGGAATGCCCTCATTCCTCTCTCCCTTTGGAGCCAGCTGCCCTTGGGGAACAGGCATTCTACTCTGCTGTTATTACAAAATGTGACTTATGTGCACAGCAGCAACAGGCTTGGCCCCAGAATTAGACGGACTGAGCCATTTAGTCAGCCTTGGAATGTTTTAGCCCCTGCTCCATGTGGGGCTACCCCTGTGCACTCTCTGCATGGGCTAGCAACAGCTATAGTTTTCACTCATTAAAATCATCCCCAAGAGCTGTGCATTATGCCATCCAGTCCCTCAAACCATTCCTACTATAGTTTCCATATGTTATGTTGTGGTTTCCATGTTAAACATTAGTAAATTGGAACTTAGATTGTTCAAGTGATTTACCAAGGCCATACAGCTAGTCTTAGCCCAGGTCTTTTGAAAACAAAAATTAGGGGTGCCTAGGTGGTTCAGTCAGTTGTGTGTCTGACTCTTGATTTCAACTCAGGTCATGATCTCATGGTTCGTGAGATCAAGCCCCATGTTGGGCTCTGCACTGACAGTTTGGAGCCTGCCTGGGATTCTTTCTCTCCCTTTCTCTCTGCTCCTCCCCTGTCTGTCTCTCAAAATAAATAGATAAACACTAAAAAAATTAGATAAACCTTATATGTCGACACTTTGGTTTGGGGGGGGTCTGTACAATTCTAAGGGATCATAAATGAAGGAAAAGGAAAAGTGAGGCAGAAGAAGGGATAGCAAATTCAAAAGAGTACTTTACTATGAGCTTTTCTCCATAATGGTTTGCTTGGTCACATGGGCTTTTCTAGAAAGTCTGAACAACCATGTGGAGCCATTGTATCTCAGAACAATACATCTTGGAGAGGAAAGCACACCATTATCTATTGGCTCCTTCCTATCTCCTGTCTTTCTTTTTATCAATATCTATCTGTGTGATGTTAATTTTCCTTGCTGGGGAGACAGAGTCTCCATGGGTTCTGTCAGTTGGGCCTTGGTGCTGAAGTCATTTGACTGCTGCCATGAATGTGGGCAGAGATCACAAGCAGTATCAGAGGGAATGACCTCGGCTGTGTGTGGCTGAGTTGCCAAGAAGGTGCAGGACTAAGCACAAAAGGTGAGTCTGATACAGGTAGTAAGTGGCAGGGCAGAGTCATACCCAGGGCAGTGCTTTTCCATATAGGGTATAGTCTTGTGCCCACTTATGTTCTAATTCATGTTCAAGGAATAAAGAACTTCTCCCAAGAAAAGTCAGTTCAGCACTGTGCTTGGTACTTTGAGAAGTACAAGATGAGCTCTTTATCAGTCAGGGTCCTCCAGAGAAATGACCAATCAGATATATACAGATAGAGAAAGAGAATTTAATTTTAAGGAACTGGCACATATGATTTATTGTTGGGGATGACAAGTCTGAAATATGTACAGGAGGCCAGAAGGCTAGAAATGTAAGAGTTGATGTTGCAGCCTTGAGTTTGAGATCTGCATGGCAGGTCAGACAGGATGAAAACTAAGGCAGGGTTTCTGTGTTGCAGTGTTGGACCAAATTTCTTCCTCTCCAAGAAACTTTAGTTTTTGTTCTTAAGACCTTCAAATCATTGGATGAGGCCCACCTCCATTTATTCAAGTCTACTTGCATGCAACATCTAAGCCAAACAACTAGGCACTATAGCCTACCCATGTTGACATGTAAAATGAACCATTATAGGATTCATCCTTCACCTGGAAATTATGATATTAGGAATTACTTGCTGGGGACACTAAGAGATATTGGAAATTAGCAGACTTGAAGTGACTGCAGTTTCCAAGTAGAATCTATAACAGTTGCTAATTCTTTTATCATCATAAAGTTTCCTTCCAATGCCTTGGGGCTGGTCTGCATTCATCTTGGTGGGGGGACACTTTTGGGCTACCAGCAATGAGGTTTTCTCAGGTTTCTGTTTAGGAACAGCTGCCCAGATGGGTTCTTTGTGCCTGTACCCATGACAAAAGTCTCCAAGGAAACTCTGAGAGGTTTAGATCTCTCATTTGGGGAATAGAAGAAGGAAATGGTTTGAGAGGACATGGTGATCCCTTGGCACAGGTATCACCAGGGCAAAATCCTTCAAACTGATAACATAGTAGAGGATGGTTTCTGGGAACATTGGTCATTTACTTTGAAGGCAGCTCTGAAAGGGCATATAGCTGTGATTTCCTGAGTATCAACGATGATAAAGACATCATGTTAGGCACTCAACACAGAGGATTCAAAACAATAGTACCAGATAGGTATTTAATAGATGAGAAAATTGAGAGAGAAAGAATTTCAATAACTCACCCAAGTTCCGCCAGTAGGTAAATGGCCTACCTAAAAAGAGCTCTTTTCATTATAATTAGAATTGAAAACAGCTGATTAGCTGTGCTAGCCCAAGGTCAGAGTAAACTTGCCTAAACTGCTGTCTTGCTTACAGGAGGCGAATAAGTGAATGAGTCATCACAATGTTTTTAAGTGGGTAAGCAGCCTTTAATTTGTCAGCATAACCCTCTTCCAATGAAGTCTTACATCAAACCTCAACGTATCAGAAACACAATAGTGTACATACTCCAGCTGATGCAAGGATGGAGGAGCCAGAGCATCCTTTGAGACATTCCTCTTTTCTTTACCTACAGCCCCTGAGGCACGGCCATAAAATTACAAAATAAGGCCAAAGTTTGGAAAAGTACCAACTGATTCAAGCCCCCAACTCAGCATGAGAGTGCACTATATACCTGAAAAAGTCCTCTTTTGGGTACTAAGGTGTTAATATGGAACTCTCCTTATTTCAGTTCCTGTTGACAGTAAACCCAAATTCCAAAATGAATTGTGAGATAGACTGCTATGGCTGAGAAACTGCTGGAGGACTTGTCTACAACATATAGGGTATGAAAGGGTCAAGTTCTTAGAAATTGGAAAGGTCTTCATGGAGGAACATTTAGAGAGTCATTCCTTACCATCATCTCAATTCAAGGGAAAGGGGCTTCCCTTTCAGTGGTCCACCTGCCTCCTCCAGCTGGCAGGTGCAGGGACCAAGGGAGGAGAAATAGAGAAAGGCCTGACCAGCTAGAACAGAGGAAAAATGCTTCTGCATTGGGAAGGGCCTGCACGTTGTATCTGTATAAGGGAAGACATTGTGGGGGTTTTGTTTAATGGCCAGCCAAAGAACACTAAAGTCTCAGCAGAAGAGAAGCTGCATAAGATTACTAGGGGCGGAAGGGAAAGAAGCAACTGTCAGACTAGATTGTATTCACCCAGGTCAAGGGCATTGTGGACATGAGACCATGTCGCAGATGTATTGGCTTCTCTTGCCCCCATCATCTCTCCTTCCTTCCTTTGCTTCTGCCTGGAATGGAATGGTCAGAAATCAGTGAGCGGGCTGAGAGAGGAGAAACAAGAGGCAGGGAAACAGAGAAGGGCCATTCCAACATCTCAGTCATTTTGTTGTTGTCAGCAAAACTTAATTCTTTTATTGTCATTTAAAAATTTTTAATTCCGGGGCGCCTGGGTGGCGCAGCCGGTTAAGCGTCCGACTTCAGCCAGGTCACGATCTCACGGTCCGTGAGTTCGAGCCCCGCGTCGGGCTCTGGGCTGATGGCTCAGAGCCTGGAGCCTGTTTCCGATTCTGTGTCTCCCTCTCTCTCTGCCCCTCCCCCGTTCATGCTCTGTCTCTCTCTGTCCCAAATAAATAAAAAAAAAAAACGTTGAAAAAAAAAAATAAATAAAAATTTTTAATTCCAGTATAGTTAATATAGTGTTATGTTAGTTTCAGGTGTATAGTATAGTGACTCAACGATTCTATACATTACTCAATGCTTGTCAAAATAAAGACTTATTTCACTTAGCAGTATGCTTCTTACATCCATCCATGTTGTTGCAAATAGCAAGATTTTATCCTTTTTTATGGCTGAGTAGTATTCTGTTGTATATTCTTTATCCATTCATCTATTGATAGACACCTATGCTGCTTCCATAATTTGGCTATTGTAAATAATACTGCAGTAAACATAGGGGTGCATATGTGTTTTCAAATTAGTGTTTTCATATTCTTTGGGTAAATACCCAGTAATGGAATTATGGGGTCATATGGTAATTCCATTTTTAATTTTTTGAGGGAAATCCATGCTGTTTTCCACAGTGGCTACACCAGTTTGCATTCCCACCAGTTCACAAGGGTTCCTGTTTCTCCACATCCTCACCAACACTTGTTGTTTCTTGAGTTTCTGATTTTAGTCTTTCTGACAGGTGAGAGGTGATATCTCATTGTGGTTTTGATTTGCATTTCCCTAATGATGAGTAACATTGAGCATCTTTTTGTGTGTGTGTTGACCATCTGTATGTCTTTGGAGAAATGTCTGTCCATGTTCTGCCCATTTTTTAACTAGATTGTTTTTTTATTGGTGTAGAATTGTGTAAAGTGTTTACCTATTTTGGACACTAATCCTTTATCAGATACGACATTTGCAAATATCTTCATCCATTTAGTAGGTCGTCTTTTAGTTTTGTTGATTGTTTCCTTTGCTGTGCAGAAGATTTTTATTTTGATGTAGGCCCAATAGTTTATTTTTGCTTTTGTTTCCCTTGCCTCTGGCAACCTATCTAGAAAATCTTTGCTACAGTCAATGTCAGAGAAATTACTGCCTCTGTTCTCTTCTAGGATTTTTATGGTTTCAGGTCTCACATTTATGTCTTTAACCATTTGGGGTTGATATTTGTGTATGGTATAAGCCAGTGGTCCAGTTTCATTCTTTTGCATGTAGTGTCCAGTTTTCCCAACATCATTTGTTGAAGAGACTGTCTTTTCCCATTGCATATTCTTGCCTCCTTTGTCAAAGATTAATTGACCATGTAATCATGGGTTTATTTCTGGGCTCTCTATTCTGTTCCATTGACCATGAGTCTATTTTTGTGCCAAGCCCATACTGTTTTGATTACTACCACTTTGTAGTATATCGTGAAGTCTGGGATTGTTATTTCTTCCATTTTTGTTCTTTTTCAAGATTGCTTTGGTTATTCAGGCTTTTTTGGGGTTCAATATGAATTTTAGAATTATTCTAGTGAAAAATGCTTTGGTACTTTGATAGGGATTGCATTAAGTCTGTAGATTGCTTTGGGCAGTATGGGCATTTTAACAGTATTTGTTCTTCCAATCCTTAAACATGTAATATCTTTCCATTTGTTTGTGACATCTTCAATTTCTTTCATCAGTATAGTTTTGAGTACAGGTATTTCACCTCCTTGCTTAAGGGTTTTCCTAGGTATGTTATTATTATTGGTGCAATCGTAAATGAGATTGTTTTAATTTCTCTTTCTGCTACTTCATTATTAATGTATAGAAATGCAGTGGATTTCTGTATGTTGATTTTTATATCCTGAGACCTTAGTGAATTCATTTCTCAGTTCTAGTAGTTTTTTGGTAGAGTTTTTAGGGTTTTCTACATGTAGTATCATCCCATCTGCAAATAGTGAAAGTTTGGGGGCACCTAGGTGGCTCAGTCGGTTAAGCATCCAACTTCGGCTCCGGTCATGATCTCACAGTCCGTGAGTTCGAGCCCTGTGTTGGGCTCTGTGCTGCCAGCTTGCAGCCTGGAGCCTGCTTCAGATTCTGTGTCTCCCTTTCTCTGACCGTCCCCCATTCATGCTCTTTCTCTGTCTCAAAAATAAATAAATATTTTTTAAAAATTTAAAAAATAGTGACAGTTTTATTTCTTCTTTACCAATTTAGATGCCTCTTATTTCTTTTGTTTCCAATTGCTGTGGATAACACTTCCAGTACAATGTTGAATTAAACTGGTAAGAGTGGACATCTTTGTCTTTCCTGAACTTTGGGAAGAGCTCTCAGTTTTTCAACACTGAATATGATGTTAGCTGTAGGATTTTCATATATGGCCTTTATTATGTTGAGGTATGTTTCCTCTAAACCTTTGTTGAGGGTTTTTATCACAAATTGATGCTGTAATTTGTCAAACACTTTTTCTGCAGCTGTTGAAATAATCATATGGTTTTTACCCTTTCTTGTGTTGATGTTATATATCACATTGATTGATTTGTGAATATTGAACCACCCTCACATCCTAAGAATAAATCCTACTTGATCATGGAGCCTAATTGTATTAATGTATTGTTGGATTTATTTTGCTAATATTTTGTTAAGGAATTTTGCATCTATGTTTATCAGAGATATTGGCTTGTAGTTTTCTTTTTTGTTATGTTTTTAACTGGTTTTGGTATCAGAGTAATGCTGGCCTCATGGACTGAATTTGGAAGCTTTCTTCCTCTTCTATTTTTTGAAATAGTTTGAGAAGAATAGGTATAACTCTTTTTTAAATGTTTGGTAAAATTCACCTGTGAAGTTGACTGGTTCTGGAATTTTTATTTTTATTTTTTTAAGTTTGTTTATTTTTGAGAGAGAGAGAAAGCATGCAAAAGTCGGGGAGGGGCAGAGAGAGAGGGAGACATAGAATCCAAAGCAGGCTTCAGGCTCTGAGCTGTCAGCACAGAGCCCAATGTGGGGCTCAAACTCACAAAATTGTGACATCATGACCTGAGCCAAAACCAAGAGTCAGACGCTTAACTGACTGAGCCACCGAGGCACCACTGGTCCCAGAGTTTTTAAATTACTGATTCAATTTTATTGCTGGTAATTAGTCTGTTCAAATTTTCTATTTCTTCCTGATTTAGCTTTGGTAGGTTATATGTTTCTAGGAATTTATGCATTTCTTTTAGGTTTCCAATTTTTTGGCATTTAATTTTTCATTATATTCTTTTATAATTCTTTGTATTTCTGTGGTGTCAGTTGTTATTTCTCCTCCTTCATTTCTGGTTTTATTTTAGCCCTCTCCTTCTCTCTCCTGCTGTCTGTCTGTCTGTCTGTCTGTCTCTCTCTCTCTCCTGCTATCTCTCTCTCTCTCTCTTCTACTCATGCTCTCTCTCTCTCTTTCTCTCTCATGAGTCTGTCTAAAGGTTTATCCATTTCATTGATCTTTTCAAAGGCTGAGCTCCTGGTTTCATTACCTGTGCTACTGTGTGTTTTTTAGTTTGAATTTCTTTTATTTCTGCTCTAATCTTTATTATTTCCTTCTTTTCCCTGGTTTTGGATTTTCTTTGTTTTTCTTTTCTAGGTCCTTTGGGTATAAGATTAGGTTGTTTAGTTGAGTTTTTTCTTGTTTTTTGAGGTAGGCCTGTGTTACTATAAACTTCCCTCTTAGAATAGCCTTTGCTGCATCCCACAGATTTTGGAATGTTGTGTTTTTCATTTTCATCTGTCTCCACATATTTTTTTTATTTCTTCATTGATTGTTTGGTTGACTCATTCATTGTTTAGTAGCATTTTATTTAACTTCTATGTGTTTATTATGTTCTTTCCAGATTTTTTTCTTGCGTTTGATTTCTAGTTTTATAGCACTGTGGTCAGAAAAGATGCATGGTATGTTTTCCATCTTTTTGAATTTGTTGAGGCTTTTTTTGTGGCCTCATGTGATCTCTACTGGAGACGGTTCGATGTGCACTTGAGAAAAATGTGTATTTTGCTGTTTAGGATCCTATGTTCCAAATAATCTGTTATATCCATCTGGCCTATTGTGTCACTCAAAGCCATTGTTTCCTTGCTGGTTTTCTGTTTGGATAATCTATGCATTTGATGTCAGTGGGTATTAAAGGTCCCCTACTATTATTGTATTAGTATCAATTACTTCCTTTATGTTTGTTATTAGCTGCCTTGTGTATTTGGGTCCTTCCATGTTGGATGCATACATATTTACAATTTTTATGTTGTCTTGTTAGATTGTTCTCTTTATGATTATATATATATTATATATATATGTAATATATATATAATAGTGTGTGTTTTATCTTTGTTACAGTCTTTGTTAGAAAGTCAATTTTTTTATGATATAATTATTGCTACCTCAGCTTTTTTTTTTTACTTCCATTTGCATAATAAATGCTTTTCCATCCCTTCACTTTCAATCTGTGTGTGTTTTTAGGTCTAAAATGAGTCTCTTGTAGGCAGCATATAGATGGGTCTTGCTTTTTTATTTTTTTCCCTTTCCATTACCCATGTCTTTTGATTGGAGCTTTTAGTCCATTTACATTCAAAGTAATTTTTGATAGGTATGTCTTTATTGCCATTTTGTTACTTGCTGTATGGTTGTTTTTGTAGTTCTTCTCTGTTCCTTTCTTCTCTTGCTCTCTTCTTTTGTAGTTTGCTGGCTTTCTTTAGTGATATACTTGGATTCCTTTGTCCTTATTTTTTGCATATCTATTATTGGATTTTGATTTGTGATTACTGTTAGGTTTATATATGACATCTTAGGTATAGCAGTTTATACTAAGTTGATAGTTGCTTAAGTTTGAATCTATTCTTAACATTTCTCCCCCAACATTTTAGGTATATGGTGTCATACTTGACATCCTTTCATTTTATGAATTCCTTAACTGATTTTTATAGGTATATCTAATTTTACTGCTTTTATGTTTCCTAATTTTCCTACTCCTACTTAGGGTCTTTCCTTTCCACTCAAAGAGTCCCCTTTCACATTTCTTGTAGGGTGGTTTATTGGTCATGAATTTGTTAAACTTCTGTTTGTCTGGAATTCTCCTTATCTCTCCTTTTATTCTGAATATGCCTTGCTGCATGGGATATTCTTGGTCGAAGGCTTTTTTTTTTTTTTTTTTCTTTCAGTACTTTGAATATATCTTGGCACTCCCTTCTGGCCTGCTATATTTCTGCTGAAAAATGAGCTGATACATTTAACTGTCGTCTTTTCTCTTACAACCTTTAAAATTATTTCTTTATTGCTTTTTTATTTTTTGGCCATTTTAATTACTATATGTCTTGGTGTCAACCTCCTTGGGTTCATTTTGTTGGGGGCTCTCTGTGCCTGCAAGATCAGGATTTCTGTTTCCTTCCTCAGATTTGGGAAGTTTTCAGTTTTTATTTCCTCAAATAAAATTTTAGCCCTCTATTTTCTCTGTTTTACTTTTGGGATCCCCATACTGCAAGTGTTATTATGCTTGGTAGTGTTGTTGAAGTCCCTAAGTCTATTTTCTTTTATTATTTTTATTTTTTCCTCTCTCCTGTTCAGTTTGATTGCTTGCCATTACTCTGTCCTCTTGGTCACTGATTCATCCTTCTGATTCCTACTTCTGATTCAGTAGACTGATTCCTTAGTCTACTATTTAATCCATGTAGTGTATTTTCTAATTTCAGTTACTGAGTTCTTCATCTCTAGTTCTTTTTTATGTTTTTTATCTTTGTCAAATGTCTTACTGAGGTCCTCCACTCTCAAGTCCAGTGAGTATCTTTATGACCATTACTTTAAATCCTCTATCAAGCATAGCGCTTATCTCCATTTCATTTAGCTCTCTTGCTGTGATTTTGTCCTGTTCTTTCATTTGGGACATATTTCACTGTCTCTTTATTTTGTCTAATTCAGCTATATCTCCTGCTCTTGATAATAGTGGCCTTATGGAGAAGAGGTCCTATAGTGCCCTGTAGTGCACTGACCCTCTTTCTCAGAAACTAGCACCTCTGGGGTGTCTCCTGTGTGTATTATGTGCACCTTGATTTTATGACTGAGCAGTTTTGCCTTCAGTTTAGACATCTGCAATGGACTGTGGGACAGAGTTTGGTCCCTGTGTCGTTAGTGGGCTAACCCAGGGCAGCCTTGGGATTGAGTTGAGACAGATCAGGTATTTGCCAGAGACGCAGTAGTGCTAACCTGCAGCAGACCATAGTGCCATCAGGGTCTGCATTGTCTGGGGGCATCTTGAGCTGTCAGGATGAGATGGGCCTGTTTGGAGGTGGCAGATCTGCAGAAGTGCATAGGTGTGGGATGCACAGTGTTAGCAAGGAGGGGACCTGGTGCTGAGGCCTGGCTGGAGGGAGCTCATTTGCTGGAGAATGCAAGGGCATGGTGCCCTGTTATATAGTGGGTATTGATGGTATGCAGCTGTCTATGTGTTTATGCCAGGGGTTAGGGGAGGCCAGTGGTGCCCACTGACTCCTTTGTTCTTAGAGAAGTCTCCCAAAGGTCCCTGCCCCTCCAGCACAGGCTCTGAGATAAATAAATAAAACTCCCTCCTGTATATTCCAGGTGTTTTTCAAACCACTGTTTCTATGCTGTATCTCTGTAGGGCTGTTTATTGTGTTGTCTTTTTTTAAGAGTAAGGACTTTGGGGGTGCCTGGGTGGCTCAGTAATTTGAGCATCTGACTCTTGGTTTTGACTTAGGTCATGGTCTCATGTTTTGTGAGTTCAGGCCCTGTGTTGGGCTTTGTACTCACAATGATAAACTTGCTTGGAATTCTCTGTCGGCCCCTCCCCCACATGTGTGTGTGTGTGTGTGTGTGTGTGTGTGTGTGTGCGCGCGCGCGCGCATGTGCCTGTGCTCTCAGTCTTTCTGTCTCTCTCAAAATAAATAAATAAACTTAAAAAAAAGGAGTAGGGACTTTATTTCCTCTCACTCTCCAAGCTATCCCATAAGCCTACTGATTTTTTTGAATATGTTTTATTTATTTTTGAGAGAGGGCACAAGCAGAGAGAGAGGACAGAGAATCTGAAGCGGGCTCCACGCTGACAGCAGCAAGCCCATATGGGGGTGGAATTCATGAACCGTGAGATCATGACCTGAACCAAAGTTGGCCGATCATCTAACTGAGCCACTCTGGTGCCCCTGATTTTTAAAGTTCTTGGTGTTAAGCCCCACTGATTATAAGAACTCACAAAAGAACTGATTGAAAACTCTGTTTGTCAAAGCCAAATGTTAAGGGCGTTTGTCTTTTCTGAGTGGGTTCCCTGGTGTCAGAGTCTATTTCTCTCCCTTCTTCATGCCTGCAGTATCTCTCCAGTGAACAGTCCATGGGTCTGTTAAGCTTGGAAAACCACTCTCTGCCCTTCCTATCCTCTCTGATGTGGCCTCTTCTCTGTATTTAGCTATGGAGCATTTGTTCTGCCAGTCTTCAGGTAGTTTTCTGGGCTCTTTATACTGATGTGGGTGTTATCTAGTTGTATCCATGAAACAAGGTGAGCTTAGGGTCCTCCTGTTCCTCCATCTTCCCTGGACCCTGTCATTTCTAATTGCTGGTGTGAGGCTGTGTTTTTTTACGTTAAGTAGCTGTAGAACTTTCTTTTACTTAAAAGGGAACAGAAAAGTCATGTAATTGCCTCAGTTTTTAATCCAGGTTAGGGCAACACAATTCTCAAAGAGCAGGTTTCAAGAGATAGTGTGAAGTGAAAGTCAACTTTCATTTGTGTTTATAACCCTCACACTTTGCTTATCCAACATACTGATTTAATTTCATATTATACATTTTGTGACTTTTTTCTGTGGATTCTAGTCCAGTCTCCAGGAACTCACAGACCAAGACTGTATATGACAGCTCTTAAAACATTTAATGGAAGTTTGTCCTGTCTCTCCTTAATCCCTTATCCCATGTTCATTTTTCGTGGATCATACCTTCACAGTTCCCTCTCCCTGGATCTCCCTTTTCTGGAACTTCTGCCATTTGTCTTGCCTCTCATCCATGTGCATCCCAGGTCTGGGTCCAGCGCTGTATGTGTGGAGACAATTCTTCTTTGGTGACTGTGAGGAGAATTCTTAATGTTCTTTAATGGGCAATCACCTCAGGTAAAAAAACAAAAAAAAAACCAAAAAACAAACCTAGCTCCAAGCATGTGAAGACTTCTGAGCTTTGCTTTCTCTTCCCTCCATTATTAAACTCAGTCCCCTAACCTTCATTATGAAGACATCTGCAATGATCTGGCACAGGTAACAGTGGCCACAGCTTTCAACTTCCAGCCTAACAATCAGACAGTTTTATCAGTCCCCCTTTCAACACACTTTGTGGGCATTGCCTGTTTTTAACCACCTTCTGAACCTTTCCTTTGTCCTTCAAAGAGGACTTTATGTTCCTTGCTACTTATTTTTCACTGACTTTGGCATGTATCAGCACTAACTATTCCTGACATCTTGGCCTGTTTTTTAGAAAACCCTCCTACTATACTTCAAAAGGGACTACTCCCTAGAAATGGTATCACATAGCATCTGCCTTTGTAGATAGTGCCATTGTCATTTCCTAAGATATCTTTATGGTAAACAGCTGCCTCCTGCCTGTATCATCAACAGGTAAACAGCATCATCAAAATATAAGCAGGCTGCTTCTTTCTTGGAATGAAGGAAAACAAAACACCAGTGAGTAAATAGAAAATTAGGATGCTTTCTTTCTCCTTGGCATTCTTGTATTTAATTAAACCATTTTCTAAAAAGAAAGTTTGCATCAACATTTGGCTGATTTGAATGCAAGTTACTAACTAGGTTAGCCAAGCAAATCATGAATTTATAAAAAGATCATAAATATAACTCAAACCTTAAAGTGAAGTGTAAGTCACTTGATTCTCTTCAATGTCAGTACATTGGGCACATGCAGCTGTGGGTACGATGTAATGTATGGAATGGGTCTAAAGGCAAGTTTTCAGCATCCAGTGTGTCATACCTCAACCTTCCAGAGATTTTAAAATTTCACCAGAATTCGTAAAATAATGGTATTAGGTTGAGGTAGTAGTTTTATTTTTTCAATTGCACTCATGTAAGTTTAATTTAGTGCCAAATTCTAGTATGTAATAAAAATACAAGTTAAAGGCTGTCTGGTGGTTAAAGCTTGTTTTTTTCTTCCACCTGCCTTACTGAGAAAGCCCCTGAGAGGCCTACCTTCTCCACTGAATGGTGTATTTGAAGGCCTCCATTTATCCACTGTTGCTGACAACATCAATGCTGAGAACATTTCTATATGATACATTCTTAAGATGAAAGTTTCTTAAAACCTTGAAGAAAAAGTTATAATTTCCTCTGAGTGTATCTGTGGTAGGATTCTTTTTTTAAATTTTTTTTTTTTCAACATTTATTTATTTATTTTGGGACAGAGAGAGACAGAGCATGAACGGGGGAGGGGCAGAGAGAGAGGGAGACACAGAATCGGAAACAGGCTCCAGGCTCTGAGCCATCAGCCCAGAGCCTGATGCGGGGCTCGAACTCACGGACCGCGAGATCATGACCTGGCTGAAGTCGGACGCTTAACCGACTGCGCCACCCAGGCGCCCCAAGGATTCTTAACTCTAATTGGGCAGTCCCAACTGTGGACACCTTGGATAATGTCAAGAACTATTTCAGAATTCTCCTACAAGAACTCAAAGAGTAAGTTAAAATAGAAAACTAAATGTCATTCAGACCCTTCTTCTCCTCTCCTCTTTTGCCCAAATAAATTGCAGTTAATTCTAGAAAAACCTAGAATCAATCCATTTTCCTCTCTCTACAGAGTAGCTTTTTCTAGATTCCTCATTTATGTTAACTGGGCCAGTGTGCCTAACAGAGAAGACACTCAATAATTACTTCCTTGCTTGAATTGGATAACTTACCTAAAATTTGCAATATCATTGTATTTTTAAATTTATTTGATTTTACAGTTTTTATATAGGCCACACAACGTTGTTTTTTAGAGGTCTGAATGCTGAGAAGAGAGAGATCTGTTAACATTAAGGACACAGAGTTGCTTAGTGGCAAACCTAGAGTTAGAATGGTCATCTTCTAACTTGAATTTTTTGATGTCTTTACCGGATTCCACTAATCTTTAGTATATAAAACTAAATCTTTATATATTGTAACTTACTAAGACAAACAAGAAAACCCAAGAAATGAAAACACCCATATATTTTCTGATTATGTTGCCATCATATTTAGTAGCCCTTTGCTGAAACTAATATCTCAGAGTAATATCAAATGTTAGTAGTGCCATAAAAATGATATAGGAAATTATATTAACCCACTGGATTTAAAATGCATTCTACTAATCAATAAAAACATCCTCTCTAAAATTGATATTTTTATTGTTCTTTTCCCTCACCAGATTGTAAGCTCTACAAGGGCAAAGACCAAGGCAATTTTGTTCAACATTGTATTTCCAACATCTTGTTGTGCCTAACTAATAATAATAATTTGAATGAATATGAATATTGGCCATTTAATCAACTGCTCAATGATAGTTATTCATTCATTAACAAGTGGGTTATTTGCTAGGACTCTGCCAAAATAAGGGTGAATAGGCCATGGCCCCTTACTCAAGGAGTTCACAGCTCAAGGAGGAAGAGAGACTTATAAATAGATGTCACACATAATGGTTATCTCTAGGAGATGTTTGAACTGAACACAAATGAGGGAATGGCTAATTCCACCCTGAGGAATCAGAAATTATTTTCAGAGAAATATTTTTCTCAGCTGTGTCTTAGAAAGTGAGAGGCCAGAGAGAGAAATGGACGAAGTGTGCAAAGACTTTTCAATAGAGAAATCTAAGGGAAAAATATTTTTTTCTCAAGAACTTACAAGTTAAGACTATTTAAATTGACTTTCTGGGCTTTTGTTTTGCCATTCAGAATCAAACAGATTATTTTCCATTAATCAAATTCTTTTTCCCCCTGTATTTTTTAGTTTCAAATGCAAAGTTGAAAACAGATTGCTACCCTTAGCCACATTCTCACATGATGACTACTTTTCCCCAAATCAGGAAATTGTGATTTGAAGTGAGAGTCAAATTTGACTACATTTGTGTCCCTTATTTTGTTTTCACAACACTGTTTTTTTTTACATTATGAGATGTAAATATCATTTCTCAACCACATAAGATTTATATATCTTGCCATAAATGAATAACTGCTCAAAGTAATAAAATCAAGATTCTTTAAAACAAATCTTCAAAACACCATTTATACTAGTCCAAGAAATTTAAAGGTATACTTGGTAGAATCAATTGTATTTAACCATGAAAATGTTAATTTTGTTCACTTATATCTGCATATTCAGATTTCTGCATTACTCTTAAAGAGAAACAAAACATTGCAATGTTTAAAATGTCTGGAATAACAACCTGTAGGGAAATAAAAGCCACCAAGTCTTGTGCCAATAATAGTTTTATTATGTTATATGAAGTATTAACATGTTTACTTAATATTTTGTCCCAAGAGTTGGAGTTAAAAAAGAGAATTGATTATGCTGAAGGTTACATGACTCTACATTTGTTCAATGCATAGAATCATAGATTTAAAAGGTCAGTTTTATTGTACATACATTTAAATTTTTTTAATTAAAAAAAAGGGAGGAAGGGAAGAAAATAGACTTTGTTTTATAATTTGGAGAAAACTAAACTTTGGGTCTTTCTCCTGAGACTGCTGTGGACTGTTTTCCAGAAGGCAAACACTTGGTACATTTCAAGCAGAATAATTAAAATCAATCACCCACACAGCCAGGCCAAGAATGAAGAGCAGCAAACTTAGGATTTGACAAGAAGGAAAGAGATCCAAGACAGGAAATTGACTTGGTCAGACGTGTGGAAAATCAAGGCAACCCACAAAGCCATTAATGAAGGTCCCCATAAGACAGCCTAGCCTCTGCTTCTGCACCCCGCCCTCAGCTCAGGCTCTCTCTCCAGCTGGGAGGATTTATTTCAGGGAAGCTGTGCCAGCATCTTCCAAGGGAAACACAGTCGGAGCACGTTTACCAAACGATGCTGCAAAGGAGGCGCAGGTGGCACGCTGGAAGAATCTTCCTTGGGATCAAAAGAAGGAGCCAACCACAGCCAGCAGCCCTGATCTCCATCTAAGGAAAACTCAGCTCCACTGAACAGATATCTCAGCTCCAAACAAGGGAAAACCCAGATAAGAAGGCTTTGTCCTTGGAAAACAATAGAAGCAGTGTCTTTTCTTGTTTCCTGTTACTGGACCAAATTGAGAGGCAAATACATTAAGGTGGTCACTAGAAATGACCTAAAGATAATGGGACTGAAAAGCGTTAAAAGGGATATGGAAGTGGATTAACATCACTGGATAGAAGCCAGTGTTATATCAACACTGTGCAAGGATTAACCAAAGAGGATATAAACTAATGCATGACCCCAAGCCAAGCACTTCTGTTAGCCCAACAATCTGTAGGGTTAGAACTAATGCTTGCTGAAAGTTCTACAGATTTACATGAAAAAGAGGCAAAGCATGTATGATCACCTTCTAAGCAGTTGAATGTTTGAATCCTAGTGGTACCAGTTACTGGTAGTGTGACCATGAATAGGTTATTTAGTGTGTTTGTGCCTCAGATTCTCTATCTGTAAAATGGGGAGAATGTTAGTGCCTATTTCATATAGTTGTTGTGTTAAGTGAGTTAATATATACAAGGCACTTGTTAAAGTCCCCAACATATAGTAAGTGCTATATAAATGCTAGTTAGTATGATTGTCATAAAATAAACATTCCAGGTTAGAGTTGGTCTTGGTATGCCAATACTAAGTATGTTCTGAAATAACCCTAAAACCTGGCCAAGGTCTGGGAACCATGCAAAGAGGCTAGTTTACAAAATTCCTTAAGTTTTCTTGCGGAGGCATTTGCTAAGACTTATATGGGTTCTTTTGGGATTTCTAGCCATATCTTCCTTGAAGCCAATTTTGGCATTCCTAGTTCCCAAGGCCAATACATTTAGAGTAACAGTGAAGTGGCATAAGCCCTGGGTTGGCAGTCAGGTGACAAGTACCTGGCTGAGGTATTTTTCTGAGTTACTTGTCAAAATCACTTCTTCCTAGGCCTACAATTTCTATTACAAGAGAGGGGTAGACTAGATAACATCTGTGTTTCCTTGGAGTTGTGGGTTTCTTTTTTTAATTTTTTATTTGCTGTAAAGTGACTTTGTGATCTAAATACCTTCTGGGTATCTATACCTAGATACTCCCTGCAGACTTCTCCACCTCTATAAGCAAAGAATATTTCACCTTTCCTGTTATCCCATGAGCCCTATATCCTTTCCTTCCTGAGATTCCTGAGAATGATCCCACCATTTCTTGGTCCCAGTGCAAAGCTTCAGATGCCCTGGATGCCCTGGGTTGTCTCTCCACATCTCTTCTCTGTCTCCTCCTTTGTCTTTGAGCAGCTGCTTGTGTTCAGGCTCTCTTTAGCCCTCCTTTGACCTGAGCTTCTTATATTTTAATGACCATGCTGATCACCTGGGAATCCTGTTCTAATGCAGATTCTGATTCTGTTGGTCTGGGACAACCAGTTTCCACATTTCTAACAAGCTCCAGGTGGTGCCAAAGCTGCTGGTTACCTACCACACTCTTGGGAGCAAGGCAGTTAGTCTAGTGAGAGCTCCAGAATCCAGATGTTTTCTTTTTTAATCTAATTTTCAGGTTAGTATTCCTAAACTTTGATCCTGTTCTTCCTGCTAAAATATTATGGCTTGCATAATTGAATAGTAAATAAAATCTCTTCACAATAAAACCTCAGCCAGTGCTTCTGCCTTAACTCCTACAATCCCTAGCCTACATCTAATCTAATTTATCTAAGTAGGCTACATTTAATCTGCCTAGTTGCTTTCAGGATGTGTTTTTCACTTTCTGCCTTCATGCCGTGCACAGGCTCTATAATGTGCTTGAAATGTCATCGTACTTCTTTTATTTCTGTTACTCAAAGTCTTTTTTACTTTATTATTATTTTTTTATTTTAGAGAGAGAGCACACACACATGTGAGTGGGGGAGGGGCAGAGGAAGAGAGAAAGAGAGAGATTAAGTAGGCTCCACCATCAACTCAGAGCCTGACAGGGTGCTCAATCCCACCACCCTGGGATCATGACCTGAGCCAAAATCAAGAGAGGGACACTCAACCAACTGAAGCACCCAGGCGCCCCTGTTACTCAAATTCTTGACTCAGATATGATTCAGTCCACAAAACATTTCTGTTTCCTTGAAAGTCATCCTGTCCTTTAAATACCTGTGGTACTTTGTTTACTGTCTTTATGGTGATTCACATTCTGCTTTGTAATTTCTATTTATGCATCTGCTATCTCTCCCATCAGACCAAGGGTTTCTTGAGGAGGTGCTTCAAAGCAGGAAATAACGGTTTAAAACAAATGAATGGAAGCACTCTGTCACTAATTATTTAAACTTATACAGGCTGAAAATAAGAAACAAATTTTAAAAAGGCTTAGATAGCTTCTTACTGCATTGCACGTTAGCCATTACTGAGGGTGACTAGGATTTTGGGGGGCATACCTTCTACCTTTCACTCATTTACCCTGCATTTCTGAGTGCTGTCTCTATGTAGGACTCCATGCTGAGGGCTGTGGCAGTACCCAAAGAATAAGGCCAGCATCCTGAAAGTTGTTATCATCTGGTGGATGGGATGGTAAGGAGCAGGCACGAGGCATTTCACCATGGGTTGCTTGGGACCTGGCCTGAGGCAGAGTCCTGGACTGGAGGCTCAGTAAGTCTGGTTCCTGACATAATTGTTATGTTCTAAGAATCTATGACTCTGGAGATAGTATACTTACTAAACAACACCATGAGGATTTGTGCAGAAATGTGCTTTCAATGTAATGCCGCCTCTGCATTTGATAGCCTTCCTTTCCAGCATTTATAGCCACCACCTGTGCTTTCATTATTCATTTCAGTGTCTCTGTCTGAGGCTGAGACACTTAATTTTACAGTGCCTCAAGGGAAACCAGGGAGTTTCTCTCTTGGACTTAAACCCTTCTATTAACTCATGAGTGATTCTCCTAAGAATTAAGTCTCATGGACACACCCATTGCCTATGATAGGAAGATCAGAAAGCATTGTCATGGCATCCTTAAAACTTATTGGTGAGGCTAAGTGAAGACTAATTATTTTGTGATTTCTGCCTCTCCTGAGAAATTACATTGTTAAAAGGCTTAAATATGTGGTTCCCAATCATTCCTCCTTATATTCTGAGAATTAGAGAATCTAGAGCTTGAAGTTTAGGGATAGACCTCATTCCCTCATGTTTTCCTCAGTGAAGAAACTGAGACACATGATCACACATTAGCTTAGTGGCCAAGTGAGACCTCAAAATTAAGTCTTCTGAGACTAGGACTAAACGGTTAAGTGGGAGGAAGAAAACATTATTTGTATCTATATCTATCTATATTTTATATCTATATCTATAGCTATTTCTGTATCTATCTACCAATCATCAAGCTTTGTGAGGTGTCAGGTACTGTGTATTTAGTGCTTTAGATGCCTTATCACATTTAATTTTAATAATTTTATCCCAATACCAAGAGGTAGGTGTCATCTCAACTTCACTGAGAAATCTGAATTTCAGAGAGGTAAAGTAACTTGTCCAAGAATGAATGTGTGAATGGTGCACCATGCCTCTAAACCCCTTCTCAAGGGAAGACTTTACCTGGTAGCCAATAATAGCAAGGGGCCCTGCCAGCTGGTGATATGAGAGGAAGAAAAAGGAAACAGGCTATTCTTATTCCACCTTTTGGGTTACTCTCTCTTTCTTTCTTTTTTCTGGTCTCTGAGACTTATTGCTCAATCTTTCTGGACTTCATTCCAATAGGCTTCCCCAGCTCTCGTGCTCACACCCACGAGCACGATGGATACATCGTGGATGGTATCCATTCCTGGGGCTTCCGTGGTCCCCCTGCATCTAACATTTTTTATGTTATACTTCAAGCCCCTGTAGTCAGTCATTCATCAACATTGTCTGCTATGCCTGCCCCAACAATGCACAAACCAGTGTTCAAAACATGGAATTCATTTCTCTCTCTTTTCATCTCCCTTTTGGAATTCCCATTTTCTTTTTATCTCTAACATCTTTCTTCAATATCGTATCTACCCTCAGTATCCTTCCAAAGACAGTGCAAGTCCTGCCTTCTCCATTAAGTCTTCTTCCATCCCATTCACTTATTAAAGAAGCATTCAATGAGTAGCTATATATAACAGGCCCAGGAGAGAGTAGAGAACAAGAGAGAGACAGTCCGTGCCCTCACTGAGCTTATAGTCAAGTGGGGGGCTATAGCTTGTAATGACAGCTATGGAGGCAAAGCACAGGGCAAGGACGATTTAATATACTTTTATCTCATCCACATTACCCCCATGCAGAAAGAGTTTGCTAACTATGAAGTTGAGTTTTTTTTCAAATCTGAGAAAAGACCTTGTGGCAGGATCTATACCCATGCATTTGCCTCTGGGGCATGTGAATATCATTGCTGTACTCCGGGGTCTTTGAGGACTAGGATACCTCATAGATGGTTGATATTCAAGTGGTCAGTGCCAGGTGGGAAAAATTCTTAGAGCAGTTCTGCATGGATGTAAGCACATCCTGGATCAAGCAGCTGCTTCTTCAGGGGCTTACTGGGTGGTACTGGCAGGAATTCCAATTCTCTGGAGCTTGAATGAAATACACATGGCACACTTTAATGTGAATTCAGTTAAAAGCTGGCTGGAGAACAAATGACAGCCAAATAGCTTGCACTGCCATACTTGTGAATTTTCCCTTTGAAGACTGTGTCAGTACTATTCTTCCCTCCAAAATCACCATGTTAGAAACTTAATGAGGGTTTTCAGTGGTTTGGTGAAAGATAGCAGCACACAATAGGAAATATTTTAGATCAGCTTTTATTTCTGTCCTTAAGGTCATTATGGTATCTGGCTAATAGCTTCTTAGAGAGATAGAGATTGTTTTTAGTATTTCTGAAATAGTAACAATGGATGAGATGGACTCACACTCATGCTCATACTGTATGCTAGGCACATACACCATACCACCCTCTGAATACACACACAGTTGCACTTCTCCCACACGTGCAGGCACACACACTGTGGGCACAGTGCTCTGAGGCAATCAAGGCCCATCAAAGGGCCTCCCTATTTGTGGTTTATTTTCCGCTTTTAAGTTCCATTAAGTACCATTTGAGAGTGACTATTTCTTAAGAGCCCACCCCTGGTAAAACCAGCTAAAGAGGAGGTTTTATGCTCAAGACTAACATGCAAAACAACAACAAGGAGAACAATGTGTCAGGAACAGACCAAAATTATTTTAAAAAGAAGTTCCAAACAGCAAAAATAAAACAACTTTGTTTTCCAAAAAAAGAGTTAAATTAAACATCCAAGAAGTAATTTAATTTTAAAATTATAAATTAGGAAAACGTAGGAACATTTTTAACATTTGGTATGTTTTATACCATATTTTTTGTTCCTTTAACATCTACTTTTTATGAGCTTAGAAACATATTTTGTGCTCATATATTCTCTACCTCTTTCTATCATATAAATGCTACATTAGCAGTCTGAAAAATACCCTACTACTTCAAGTAAATCATGTGAAAAAGAACATGATTGTACAATTCCTAACATCTTTTAGTAGTTTGATTTCTCTTGATGTCATGTTCCAACAACACAGTGGTATTTCAAGTTTCCTGTTAAAGATGGCAAAATAATTTGCCTATTCATCAGTTTACATGGCAAGTTGAAATAAACACCGTTATTTACATGACATGGCATAAAATGACTTCTAGCTTTCCTTTTTTTTTTTAATGGCCACCAAAAGATAATTAGGACCCCCCCCCCCAAAAAAAAGGAATACTTGACTTTAAGCTTGGATTTTTTCTTGGCTGATTTTGTTTATGATTTGTGGGACGATATTGTTCTGCCTCAGGAAAATAGGAGCCCTCATAGACGCCTGAAACAGCTCCCAAGAAAGGCCTGAAACCTGCATTTTATTGAGGACCTTCTGCCTGGGAAGCCACTGTAAGAAGCAGAATGAAAAAGATATTCCATAGATCTACAGAAACTTAAGTAGCAGGGCCTGTGGAGAAAAGCCACCAACCAGACATATAAAGTGCAGATCTGTGGCCCCAATTTTGAAGGCTACAATTGTTCAGTTGTACAACTTTAAATTGAAATGTTATTTGGTTTTCAGCATTACTTAGAGAACAAGTAAAGGTTAAGAGACTGTAGAAATGCCATCCAATTTACCAACTTCACCAGCCTGGCTTAATGCTGGAATTTAGAAAAAAGAAGGTGACAGTGAGGAAGTATGAGTCAGAAGAGCTGAAATCTCGGTGAAATTTCCCTTGGCTACTCAAAAAGGGTCTGTCATTAGTGAGCCAAGAACTCAGGCTTTGTTAAGTACATCTCATTTGGGATTTGAAATGAAGCACCAGGGAAGGATTGAGAGTGACCCATGTTCTGAGGACATTTGCTCTGGCCTGGCTGTGGGGGTGGTGATGGGAGGAGGCCCCTACTGCTACCATGCCCTTCACTAGCTTCTCAGAGAGGCCCAGATAAGCTGTCTGCTGGATAGAAGGCAGTGGTAAAGTCAAGTTATCAGGGGGCCTGGGAAGTTCTCAGTCAAGAGAACATCATTAATGGCTACCAGGCACAGAGTGTTTCTGTTTAATTCGCCCTCTCAATCACAGGCACGATGCACATGATGCCATTTCATGCTAAGAAAGCTTCTGAGCAGTTAACACCTTGTCTGTCCATGGTCACATAGTACCAGGGTTAACTTGGAACCAAAGCTTACCTGATGCCTGCTTCTAAACTCCATCCTAACATCCACTGTGCTCTATTCCTGGTGTCTGTCATTTGGCATTCTTAGTGTTGTGGTGTTCAGAACTCATTCCATGAACCTGATACTTTATACCAGAACCCAAGCTTCTAGTGGAAGTCTTCATTTTTATTCTTCCTTTTCCTCTCCCAACCCCATTTCTTTGCAAGGACCTTATTAAAACCTCAATTTCTTATAGGCAAGGGGAAATGAAATAGAGAGTGAATTAGAGTGAAGAGAAATACACCAGCTTATCATAACAGCAAAACTTTGGCTAACATACCGGAGCACCGAGAAAAGGAGGCAGATGTTTTTTAATCCCTTAATCATAAATCATGTTGGGACATCATTCTTTTTTCTTTGTTTACTTGGGCTAAATACATCTATGTGATTAATTTTGTTATAATGTTTCAATGTTTATCAGAAGATGAAAACTATTTTATTACTGGCTTCTAATTTGTTGAGTTTCTTTTTCAATAAATTTATGAATTACATTCAGAGGGCATCCCACTTTCTGTAACATTGCTCTCTTGTATCCTGCTAGAGATACAAGAGACTTTTTAAATCTATCCATAGCTTTTTCTATTCTTTCCCTGGATACCAATGCTTTTCCCAACATCTTCCCTTCTTTTCTTTTTCTTTTTTCTTTTTTTTTTTTTTTTTTTTTCCTGTGCACTGCAGACACTGTTGCAGCAAAAGAAATTCATCTGGCTGGAAAAATGTAGAGATTTCGAGGTTAATCTAACAATGCATCAAGTCAGGGCTCCCTTGAATTTGCATGCAAAGTGGAAACATCTTTTCTTGATAAGCTTCTCCCACCCCTTTTAAAACACAGTGCTTTTTAGTAGCAAAGGGCCAGAATATTAACATGCCTGTATTTGCAAGCCTTCAGTAGAAGGGCATTTTACTTCATTCACAAGATTGTTTTCTCCACTTCTTTAAATTATTCCAAATCAGACAATAAATTCAAAGGACTGGAAGAAAAATAAGGCATTAAAAAAAAGTTAGTGACTTCAAATAGTTAAATTTATTGCTTTTTAAAAATTTTAATTACATATAGTTAGCATACAGTGTTATATTAGTTTCAGGTATACAATATAGTGATTCAACAATTCTATACATGACTCAGTGCTCATCATCTTAATCCCCATCACCTATTTCACCCATCTCCCCACCCACCTCCCCTTTGGTAACTATCAGTTTGTCCTCTATTGTTTTTAAGTTTGTCTCTTTTTTTCTTTGCTCTTTTTTTTTTCTCAAATTCCACATATGATTGAAATCATATGGTATTTGTCTTTCTCTGACTGACTTATTTCACTTAGCAGTATATTGTGTATAGAATATTACTAGGCCATTGAAAAGAACCACATCTCGCCATTTACAATGACATGGATGGATTTAGGGAGCATACAATTAAGTGAAATAAGTATATGTATATGACACTTCTTCTTTATCCATTCATCAATTGATGGACACTTGGGCTGTTTCTGTAATTCCATAATTTGACTATTGCAAATAATGCTGCAATAAACATAGGGGTGCATATATCCTTTCAAATTAATGTTTTCATATTCTTTGGGTAAATACCCAGTAGTGGAATTACTGAGTCATATGGTAATTTTATTTTTAATTTTTTGAAGAATCTCTATACTGTTTTCTACAGTGGCTGCACCCTTTTGCATTCCCACCATAGTACATGAAGGTTCCTGTTTCTCCACATCCTCACCAAAACTTGTTTCTTGTGTTTTTTATTTTAGCCATTCTGACAGGTGAGAGGTGATATCTCTGTAGTTTTGATGTGCATTTCCCTGATGATGAATGATGCTGAGCATCTTTTCATGTGTCTGTTGGCCATCTGTATGTTTTCTTTGGAGAAATAACTGTCCATGTCTTCTGCCAATTTTTAATTGGATTATTTGTTTTTTTGGTGTTGAGTTATGTGAGTTATGTAAGTTTAGAGACTAAACCATTATTGAATACATCTTTTGCAAATATCTTCTACCATTCAATAGGTTATCTTAGTTTTGTTTGTTTTCTTTGCTGTGCAGAAGTTTTTTATTTTGATGTAGTCCCAGTAATTTATTTTTGCTTTTGTTTCCCCTGCCTCAGAAGATGTGTCTAGAAAAATGTTGCTACAGCTAATGTCAGAAAAATTATTGCCTCTGCTCCCTTCTGTAGGTCTACATTTAGGTCCTTAATCCATTTTGAGTTTATATTTGTGTTTGGTATAAGCCAGTGGTCCAATTTCATTCTTCTGCATGTAGCTTTCTAATTCTCCCAACACAATTTGTTGAAGAGGCTTATTCACATTGCATATTCTTTTCTCCTTTGTCAAAGATTAATTGACCATATAATTGTGGGTTATTTCTGGCCTTTCTATTCTATTCCATTGATCTGTGTGTTTATTTTTGTGTCAGTGCCATATTGTTTTGATTACTACTGCTTTGTAATGTATCTTGAAATCTAGAATTGTGATACTTCCAGCTTTGTTTTTCTTTTTCAACATTGTTTCAGCTATTTCGGGACTTTTGTGGTTCCATACAAATTTTAGGATTGTTTGTTCTAGTTCTGTGAAAAATGTTGTCAGTATTTTGATAGAGATTGCATTAAATCTGTAGATTGCTGTTGGTAATAGGGACATTTTAACAATATTTGTTCTTCCAATCCATGAGTAAGGAATATCTTTTCACTTGTTTGTGTCATCTTCAATAGCTTTCATCAGTGTTTTATAGTTTTCAGAGTACAGATCTTTCACTACTTGGCTAAGTTTATTCCAAGATATTTTATTATTGTTGGTGCAGTTATAAATGGGATTGCTTTCTTAATTTCTCTTTGTGTTGCTTCATTATTAGTATATAAAAATGCCACAGATTTGTTTACATTGATTTTTATCCTGAAACTTTACTGAATTTGCTTCTCAATTCCAGAGTTTCTTGGTGGAAACTTTAGGGCTTTCTATACATACTATCATGTCATATACAAGTAGTATGAATTTTACTTCTTATCATTTTGGATGCCTTTTATTTCATTTTCCTTTTTAAAATTTTTATTTAATTTATTTTTAAAAATTTACATCCAAGTTAGCATATAGTGCAACAATGATTTCAGGAGTAGATTCCTTAATGCACCTTACCCATTTAGCCCATCCCCCCTCCCAAACACCTCCAGCAAACCTCTGTTCTGCATATTTGAGTCTCTTATGTTTTTATCCTCCTCCCTGTTTTTATATTATTTTTGCTTCCCTTCCCTTATGTTCATCTGTTTTGTATCATAAAGTCCTCATATGAGTGAAGTCATATGATATTTGTCTTTCTCTAATTTCACTTAGCATAATATCCTCTAGTTCCATCCACATAGTTGAGAATGGCAAGATTTCATTCTTTTTGATTGCCGAGTAATACTCCGTGTGTGTGTGTGTGTGTGTGTGTGTGTGTGTGTGTGTGTGTGTATACACATACACACGCACCACATTTTCTTTATCCATTCATCCACTGATGGACATTTGGTGTCTTTCCATACTTTGGCTATTGTTGATAGTGCTGCTATAAACATTGGGGTGCATGTGCCCCTTCGAAACAGCACACCTGTATCTCGTGAATAAATGCCTAGTAGTGCAATTGCTGGGTCATAGGGTAGTTCTATTTTTAGTTTTTTGAGGAACCTCCATACTGTTTTCCAGAGTGGCTGCACCAGCTTGCATTCCCACTAACAATGCAAAAGAGATCCTCTTTCTCTACATCCTCGCCAACATCTGTTATTGCCTGAGTTGTTCATGTTAGCCATTCTGACAGGTGTAAGGTGGTATCTCGTGGCTTTGAGTTGCATTTCCCTGATGATGAATGATGTTGAGCATTTTTTGATGTGTCAGTTGGCCATCTGGATGTCTTTTTTGGAGAAGTGTCTACTCATGTCTTTTGCCCATTTCTTTACTGGATTATTTGTTTTTTGGTTGTGGAGTTTGGTGAGTTCTTTTAGATTTTGGATACTAGCCCTTTGTCTGATATGTCATTTGCAAATATCTTTTCCCATTCCGTCGATTGCCTGTTAGTTTTGCTGGTTGTTTCCTTCACTGTGCAGAAGTTTTTATTTTGATGAGGTCCCAATAGTTCATTTTTGCTTTTGTTTCCCTGGCCTCCAGAGAGGTGTTGAGTAAGAAGTTGCTGCGGCCAAGATAAAAGAGGTTTTTTTTCCTGCTTTCTCCTTGAGGATTTTGAAGCTTCCTGTATTACATTTGGGTCTTTCATCCATTTTGAGTTTATTTTTGTGTATGGTGTAAGAAAGTGGTCCAGGTTCACTTTTCTGTATGTTGCTGTCCAGTTTTCCCAGCATCACTTGCTGAAGAGACTGTCTTTATTCCATTGGATATTCTTTCCTGCTTTGTCAAAGATTAGTTGGCCACATGGTTGTGGGTCCATTTCTAGGTTCTCTATTCTGTTCCACTGATCTGAGTGTCTGGTTTTTTTTTAATGTTTTTATTTACTTTTGAGACAGAGACAGAGCATGAGCAGGGGAGAGGCAGAGAAAGAGGGAGACACAGAATCCAAAGCAGGCTCCAGGCTCTGACTGTCAGCACAGAGCCCGAGGTGGGGCTCAAACTCACAGACTGTGAGATCATGACCTGAGCTGAAGTTGGACGCTTAACCAACTGAGCCACCCAGGCGCCCCTCTGAGTGTCTGTTCTTGTTCCATTATCATACTGTCTTGATGATTACAGCTTTGTAATACAGCTTGAAGTCCGGGATTGTGATGCCTCCTGCTTTGGTTTTCTTTTTCAAGATTGCTTTGGCTATTTGGAGTCTTTTCTGGTTGCATACAAATTTTAGGATTGCTTGTTCTAGCTCTGTGAAGAATGCTGGTGTTATTTTGATAGGGATTGCATTGAATATGTGGATTGCTTTGGGTAGTATTGACATTTTATTTTATTTTTTTATAATTTTTTTTAATGTTTATTTATTTTTGAGAGAGACAGAGAAGAATGCAAGTGGGTTGGGCAGAGAGAGAGATAGTCACAGAATCCGAAGCAGGCTCCAGGCTCTGAGATGTCAGCACAGAGCCTGACGCGGGACTCAAGCTCATGAGCTGTGAGATCATGACCTGAGCCGAAGTCAGAAGCTCAACCGACTGAGCCACCCAGGTGCCCCAGTATTGACATTTTAACAATATTTGTTCTTCCTACCCAAGAGCATGGAATATTTTTCCATTGCTTTTGTGTCTTCTTCAATTTCTTCCATAAGCTTTCTATAGTGTTCAGTGTATAGATTTTTCACCTCTTTGGTTAGATTTATTCCTAGGTATTTTTGGATTTGGTGCAATTGTAAATGGGACTGATTCCTTGCTTTCTCTTTCTGTTGCTTCATTGTTGGTATATAGGAATGCAACTGATTTCTGTGCATCAATTTTATATCCTGGCACTGTTGAATTCATGGATCAGTTCTAGCAGTTTTTTGGTGGAATCTTTTGGGTTTTCCATATAGAGTATCATGTCATCTGCGAAGAGTGAACGTTTGACCTCCTCCTGGCCAACTTGAATGCCTTTTATTTCTTGGTGTTGTCTGATTGCTGAGACCAAGAATTCCAATACTATGTTGAATAACAGTGGTGAGAGTGGACATCCCTGTCGTGTTCCTAATCTCATGGGGAAAGCTCTCATTTTTTCCCCATTGAGGATGATATTAGCGTTGGGTCTTTCATGTACGGCTTTTATGATCTCAAGGTATGATCGTTCTATCCCTCATTTCTTAAGGGTTTTTTATCAAGAAAGGATGCTGTATTTTGTCAAATGCTTTCTCTGCATCTATTGAGAGGATCACATGGTTCTTGTCCTTTCTTTTATTGATGTGATGAATCACATTGATTGTTTTGCAGATATTGAACCAGACCTGCATCCCAGGTATAAATCCATGGTCGTGGTGAATACTTTTTTTACTGTATTATTGGATCCAGTTGGCTAATATCTTGTTTAGGATTTTTGCATCCATATTCATCAGGGAAATTGGTCTATAGTTCTACTTTTTAGTGGGGTCTTTGTCTGGTTTTGGAATCAAGGTAATGCTGGCTTCATAGAAACAGTTTGGAAGTTTTCCTTCCATTTCTATTTTTTTGAAACACCTATTCAACACAATAGGTTTTAACTCTTCCTTAAATGTTTAGTAGAATTCCCCTGGAAAGCCATTTGGCCCTGGACTCTTGTTTTTTGGGAGATTTTGGATTACTAATTTGATTTTTTATTGCTTATGGGTCTGTTCAAATTTTCTATTTTTTCCTGTTTCAGTTTTGATAGTTTATATTTTTGTAGGAACTTGTCAGTTTCTTCCAGATTTCCCATTTTATTGGCGTATAATTGCTCATAATATTCTCTTATTGTTTTTATTTCTGCTGTGTTGGTTGTGAAGTCTCCTTGTTCATTCTTTTTTTTTAAATATGAAATTTATTGTCAAATTTGTTTCCATGCAACACCCAGCGCTCATCCCAACAGGTGCCCTCCTCAATACCCATCACCCACTTTCCCCTCCCTCCCACCACCCATCAACCCTCAGTTTATTCTCAGTTTTTAAGAGTCTCTTATGGTTTGCCTCCCTCCCTCTCTAACTTTGTTTTCCCCCTTCCTCTCCCCCATGGTCTTCTGTTAAGTTTCTCAGGATCCACATAAGAGTGAAAATATGTGGTATCTGTCTTTCTCTGTATGACTTATTACACTTAGCATAACACTCTCCAGGTCCATCTACGTTGCTGCAAAATGCCATATTTTATTCTTTCTCATTGCCAAATAGCATTCCATTGTATATATAAAACATAATTTCTTTATTCATTCACCAGTTGATGGACATTTAGGCTCTTTCCATAATTTGGCTATTGTTGAGAGTGCTGCTATAAACATTGGGGTACAAGTGCCCCTATGCATCAGCACTCCTGTATCCCTTGAGTAAATTCCTAGCAGTGCTATTTCTGGGTCATAGGGTAGATCTATTTTTATTTTTTTGAGGAACCTCCACACTGTTTTCCAGAGTGGCTGCACCAGTTTGCATTCCCACCAACAGTGCAAAAGGGTTCCCGTTTCTCCACATCCTCTCCAGCATCTATAGTCTCCTGACTTGTTCATTTTAGCCACTGTGACTGGCATGAGATAATATGTTAGTGGGCTTTTGATTTGTATTTCCCCAATGAGGAGTGACGTTGAGCATCTTTTCATATGCCTGTTGGCCATCTGGATGTCTTCTTTAAGAAGTGTCTATTCATGTCTTCTGCCCATTTCTTCACTGGATTACTTGTTTTTTGGTTGTGGAGTTTGGTGAGTTCTTTTTAGATTTTGGATACTAGTCCTTTGTCTGGTATGTCATTTGCAAATATCTTTTCCCATTCTGTCAGTTGCCTTTCAGTTTTGTAGACTGTTTCCTTTGCAGTGCAGAAGCTTTTTATCTTCATGAGGTCGCAATAATTCATTTTTGCTTTTAATTCCCTTGCCTTTGGGGATGTGTCAAGTAAGAAATTGCTGCGGCTGAGGTCAGAGAGGTTTTTTCCTGCTTTCTCCTCTAGGGTTTTGATGTCTCACATTCAGGTCCTTCATCCATTTTGAGCTTATTTTTGTGTATGGTGTAAGAAAGTGGTCTAGTTTCATTCTTCTGCATATTGCTGTCCAGTTCTCCCAGCACCATTTGTTAAAGAGACTGTCTTTTTTCCATTGGATATTATTTCCTGCTTTGTCAAAGATTAATTGGCCATACTTTTGTGGGTCCAATTCTGGAGTCTCTATTCTATTCCATTGGTCTATGTGTCTGTTTTTGTGCCAATACCATGCTGTCTTGATGATGACAGCTTTGTAGTAGAGGCTAAAGTCTGGGATTGTGATCCCTCCTTCTTTGGTCTTCTTCTTCAAAATTACTTTGGCTATTCGGGGTCTTTTGTGGTTCCACACAAATTTTAGGATTGCTTGTTCTAGCTTCAAGAAGAATGCTGGTGCAATTTTGATTGGGATTGCATTGAATGTGTAGATGGCTTTGGGTAGTATTGACATTTTAAGTATTTATTCTTCTAATCCGTGAGCACAGAATGTTTTTCCATTTCTTTGTCTCTTCTCAATTTCCTTCATAAGCTTTCTATAGTTTTCAGGATACAGATCTTTTCCATCTCTGGTTAGGTTTATTCCTAGGTATTTTATGATTCTTGGTGCAATTGTGAGTGGGATCCATTTCTTTATTTGTCTTTGTGATGCTTCATTATTAGTGTATAAGAATGCAACTGATTTCTGTAGATTAATTTTGTGTCCTGCAACTTTGCTAAATTCATGTATCAGTTCTAGCAGACTTTTGGTGGAGTCTGTCGGGTTTTCCATGTATAATATCATGTAATCTGCAAAAAGTGAAAGCTTGACTTCATCTTTGCCAATTTTGATGCCTTTGATTTCCTTTTGTTGTCTGGTTGCTGATGCTAGCACTTCCAGCACTATGTTAAACAACAGCAGTGAGAGTGGACATCCCTGTCATGTTCCTGATCTCAGGGGGAAAACTCTCAGTTTTTCCCCATTGAGGATGATATTAGCTGTGAGCTTTTCATAAATGCTTTTTGATGTTTAAGTATGTTCCTTCTATCCTGACTTTCTTGAGGGTTTTTACTAAGAAAGGATGTTGAATTTTGTCAAATGCTTTTTCTGCACCAATTGACAGGATCATATGGTTCTTATCTTTTCCTTCATTAATGTGATCACATTGATCACATTGATTGATTTGCAAATATTAAACCAGCCCTGCAGCCCAGGAATGAATCCCACTTTATCATGGTGAATAATTCATTTTATATGCTGTTGAATTCGATTTGCTAGTATCTTGTTGAGAATTTTTGCATCCATATTCATCAGGGATATTGGCCTGTAGTTCAGGCCAGTTTTTTGCTGGGTCTCTGTCTGGTTTGGGAATCAAAGTAATTCTGGCTTCACAGAATGTGTCTAGAAGTTTTCCTTCCCTTTCTGTTTTTTGGAACAGCTAGAGAAGGATAGGTATTATCTCTGCTTTAAATGTCTGGTAGAATTCCCCAGGGAAGCCATCTGGTCCTGGACTCTTATCTGTTGGGAGATTTTTGATAACTGATTCAATTTCTTCATTGGTTATGGGTCTGTTCAAACTTTCTATTTCTTCCTGTTTGAAATTTGGAAGTGTGTGGGTGCTTAGGAATTTGTCCATTTCTTCCAGGTTGTCCAGTTTGTTGGCATATAATTTTTCATAGTATTCCCTGATAATTGTTTGTATCTCTGAGGGATTGGTTGTAATAATTCCATTTTCATTCATGATTTTATCTATTTTGGCCTTCCCCCCCCTCCTTTTTTTGAGAAGCCTCGCTAGAGGTTTATCAATTTTGTTTATTTTTTCAAAAAAACAACTCTTGGTTTCATTGAGCTGCTCTACTATTTTTTTTTGTTTGTTTTGTTTTGTTTTTTTTTTAGATTCTATATTGTTGTTTTCTGCTGTGATCTTTATTATTTCTCTTCTTCTGCTGGGTTGAGGGTGTCTTTGCTGTTCTGCTTCTATTTCCTTTGGTGTGCTATTAGGTTTTATATTTGGGAGTTTTCTTGTTTCTTGAGATAGGCCTGGATTGCAATGTATTTTCCTCTCAGGACTGCCTTTGCTGCATCCCAAAGCATTTGGAATGTTCTATTTTCATTTTCATTTGTTTGCATATTTTTTTTTAATTTTTCTATAATTGCTGGTTGAACCATTCATTCTTTAGTAGGGTGTTCTTTAACCTCCATGCTTTTGGAGGTTTTCCAGGCTTTTTCCTGTGGTTGATTTCAAGTTTCAAGAAAGTATATTCTGTTGCTTTGGGATGCAGAGTTCGAAATATATCTATCAAGTCCATCTGATCCAGTGTATCATTCAGGGCCCTTATTTCTTTATTGATCCTGTGTCTAGATGATCTACCCATCGTTGTAAGTGGAGTATTAAAGTCCCTTGCAATTATCACATTCTTATCAATAAGGTTGCTTATGTTTGTGATTAATTGTTTTATATAGTTGGGTGCTCCCATATTTGGCACATAGACGTTTATAAGTGTTAGCTCTTCCTGATGGATAAACCCTGTAATTATTATATCATGCCCTTCTTCATCTCTTGTTACAACCTTTCATTTAAAGTCTAGTTTGTCTGATATAAGTATGGTTACTCCAGGTTTCTTTTGACTTCCAGTAGCATGATAGATAGTTCTCCATCCCCTCACTTTCAATCTCAAGGTGTCTTCAGGTCCAAAATGAGTCTCTTGTAGACAACAAATAGATGGGTCTTGGTTTTTTTTTTATCCATTCTGATACCCTATGTCTTTTGGTTGGAGCATTTAGTCCATTTACATTCAGTGTTATTATGGAAAGATATGGGTTTAGAGTCATTGTGATGTCTCTAGGTTTCATGCTTGTAGTGATGTCTCTGCTACTTTGTGGTCCTTGCAACATTTGACTCACAGAGTTCCCCTTAGGATCTCTTGTAGGGCTAGTTTAGTGGTGATGAATTCCTTCAGTTTTTGTTTGGGAAAACCTTTATCTCGCTTTCTGTTCTGAATGACAGACTTGCTGGATAAAGGACTCTTGGCTGCATATTTTTTTTGTTCATCACATTGAAGATTTCCTGCCATTCCTTTCTGGCCTGCCAAGTTTCAGTATATAGGTCTGCCACTACTCTTATGGGTCTACCTTTGTAATTTAGAGCCTGTTTATCTCTAGCTGCTTCACAATTTTCCCTTTATCCTTGTAATTTGCCAGTTTCACTATGATATGTCGTGCAGAAGATGGATTCAAGTTACATCTGAAAAGAGCCTCTTGCATTTCAGTGCATTTTTCCTTCCCCAGATAAGGGAAGTTCTCAGCTATGATTTGTTCAAGTACACCTTCAGCCCCTTTGTCTTTTTCTTCTTCTTCTGGAATTCCTATGATATGGATATTGTTCTGTTTGATTGCATCACTTAGGTCTCTAATTCTTCCCTCATACACCTGGATTTTTTTAATCTTTTTTTCAACTTCATCTTTTTCCATAATTTTATCTTTTAATTCACCTATTCTCTCCTCTGCCTCTTCCATCCATGCTATAGCCGCCTCCATTTTATTTTGTACCTCACTTATATCATTTTTTAATTCCTCATGACTATTTTTTAGTCCCTTGATCTCTGTAGCAATAGATTCTCTGCTGTCCTCTATGCTTTTTTCAAGCCCAGCGATTAATTTTATCACTATTATTCTAAATTCTTTTTCCGTTATATTGCTTAAATCAGTTTTGATCAATTCGTTAGCTGTCGCTACTTTCTGGAGTTTCTTTTGAGGTGAATTCTTCCATTTAGTCATTTTGGCTAGTTTTCTGTCCCTTATGCATATTAAAAGCTTTGTGGTCTGCACCTGGAAGCACTGCTATATTAATGGAGGGTTATACACTGTCCAGGGTCTGGCCCTTCAGGAGGTGTTTTTTCAGGGATTGTTACTTGCTTTCTGTTGTTGTGACTTTGGTTATTTTATTACCCTACTCATAGTAATATTTTGTACCCTTCACCAGGTGTGCTTTGATTTATTCCTTGGTGTAGCCCTGTAAAGGAAAACAGATAAACAGGAGACAAAGAGACTCAAACACGCAAACAAATAACACAAACAAACAAAAACCTAAAGACTAAAAACAAAAAAACCAAAAACACTGACTACAGGTAAAGAAGAGGGTGGAGGCAGTGCTGATAGAAGAGCATAACAAAAAGAGAAATGACTTGGTGCAGGGGATGAGTAAACGTTGATTAGGCAGAGAGACTAAATGGCTTAATCCAGAGAGAGAAAGGTAAAGAAGGAGGCATGGAAAAGGAGACAAAGATAAAATTACTCAAAGTAACTATATGGCTTAATTATTCCAGAGAGAAAGAAAGGAGTGTAAAGAAGGAGGTGTAGAACATGTATCAAGACAATGAATTAAATATGCCTGTTTAGACAGACCAATAACCAGAGTAACTAGCCTAGGGGAGGGAAGAGATGAGGAGAAATGGGGGCATGGGTGGAGAATGTATCTGTATATCCAGAATTGACCTAGAGTTAATCCACGCAATGCTACATTGCTTGTAGGTAGTAGCTGTCTGCAGGGTCTTCGCAATCCAATCCGGTGAATATGCAGTTACTCAGTACAAGGGGGTGTGGTTTGGTGTTTTCTGGACCCACCTTCACTATGGGCCCCAGGAGTGATCCCTGAGGCCCCGCCTTGGTGGGGTGGCGGGGGGCGGGTGGGAATGGTGCTCTCCCAGTGTCTTCTCCATGGAGCAGGACCTGGTAGACTCCGTTTGAGTTGTCCTCACTGTGCAGTGGGTGCAGACAGGGGCAGTCCTTCTCGCTCCACCAACTCCCCTGACCCTGCACTTGGCAAGGATTCAAATTCTTGCTCCATGCACTCTGGCACTGGAGAAGCACCTCTCAATGCGAGGATGTGTGCTCCTGGCTGGCTTTGTCTGTGCCACCACACTACAGGGAGAACTGACTTCTCCTATTGCAGACTGAGAGCCGCTGCCCTTGCTGTGAGACCAAGCCCCCGGAGTGGCAGATGTAAGCAGGCTTTGTGTTTTCCCACAGCACTCCAGGGAAACAGCCGCCTTATCCTCCTGCAGACTGTGCCCTCAGCCTAGCCACTGCACCTGGGATGGCGGACGCAGGCAGATTCTGTGCTATCATGCAGCTCTCCAGGGAGGGAACCACTTTCTCCCTCCTCTTTCATTCTTGATTTTATTTACTTGGGTCCTTTCCTTTTTCTGTTTGATCAAACTGGCTAGGGGTTTATCATTTTTTTTAAATTCTTTCAAAGAACCAGCTCCTGCTTTCATTGATCTGTTCCACTGTTTTTTTTCTTGTTGTTGTTGTTGTTGTTTTGGTTTCGATAGCATTGATTTCTGCTCTAATCTTCATTATTTCCTGTCGTCTGTCTTCTGCTGGTTTGGGGTTTTATTTGCTGTTCTTTTTCCAGATCTTTAAGGTGTAAGGTTAGGTTGTGTATCTGAAACCTTTCTTCCTTCTTTTGGAAGGCCTGGATTACTATATACTTCCCTCTTATGACTGCCTTTGCTGCGTCCCAGAGGTTTTGGGCTGTGGTGTTATCATTTTCATTGGCTTCCATTTGCTTTTTAATTTACTCATTAACTTCTTGGTTAGCCCATTAATTCTTTAGTAGGATGTTCTTTAGTCTACAAGTATTATCTTTCCAAACTTTTTCTTGTGTTTGATTTCTAGTTTCATAGCATTGTGGTGTGAAAAATATGCACCATACGATCTTGATCTTTTTGTACTTGTTGAAGGCTGATTTGTGTCCCACTGTGTGATCTATTCTGGAGAACGTTCCATGTGCACTAGAGAAGGGTGCATATTCTGCTGCTTTAGGATGAAATGTTCTGAATATATCTTTTAAGTCAGGTCCAGTGTGTCATTCAAAGCCATTGTTTCCTTGCTGATTTTATGTTTAGATGATCTGTCCATTGTTGTTAAGTGGGGTGTTAAAATCTCCTACTATTATGGTATTATTATCAATGAGTTTCTTTATGTTTGTGATTAACTGATTTATGTATTTGTGTCCTTCCACATTTGGAGCATAAATGTTTACTATTGTTAGGTTTTCTTGGTGGATAGACCCCTTAATTATGATATAATGCCCTTCTTTATCTCTTGTAACAGTCTTTATTTTAAAGTCTAGATTGTCTGATATAAGTATGGCTACTCTGGCTTTCTTTTGTCGATCATTAGCATGATAGATGATTCTCCATCCCCTTACTTTCAATCTGAAGGTGTCTTTAGGTCTAAAGTGGGTCTCTTGTAAACAGCATATAGATGGATCTTGTTTTCTTATCCATTCTGTTACCCTGTGTCTTTTGATTGGAGCATTTAGTCCATTGACGTTTAGAGTGAGTACTGAAAGATATGATTTTATTGCCATTATGTTGCTTGTAGAGTTGGAGTTTCTGTTGGTGTTCTCTGGTCTTTTCTAGTCTTTGTTGCTTTTGATATTTTTTTTCATCTTTTTTTTTTTTTTTTTTCCCTTCAGAGAGTTCCCCTTAACATTTCTTGCAGGGCTGGTTTAGTGGTCACAAACTCCTTTAATTTTTGTTTGTCTGGGAAACTTTTTATCTCTCCTTCTATTTTGAATGATAGCCTTTCTGGAAAAGAATTCTTGGCTGCATATTTTTCTGATTCAGCACATTGAATATATCCTGCCACTTCTTTCTGGCCTGCCAAGTTTCTGTGGATAGGTCTGCTGCAAACCTGATCTATCTTCCCTTGTAGGTTAAGGACTTTTTTTTCCTTTGCTCCTTTCATGATTCTTTCCTTGCCTGAGTATTTTGTGAATTTGACTATGATATGACTTGCTGATGGTCAGTTTTTGTTGAATCATATGGGATACCTCTGTGCTTCCTGAATTTTAATGTCTATGTCTTTCCCCAGTTTAGGGAAAGCTTTCTACTATGATTGGCTCACATAACCCTTCTACCCCTTTTTGTTTCTCTTCATCTTCTGGGACCCCTATGATTCTGATGTTGTTCCTTTTTAATGAGTCACTGATTTCTCTAATTCTTAAATTGTGCTCTTTTGCCTTAGTCTCCCTCTTTTTTTCTGCTTCATTATTCTCCATAACTTTGTCCTCTATATCACCTATTTGCTGCTCTACCTCATCCATCCTTGCTGCTGTGGCATCCAATCAAGATTGAAGCTCAGTTATAGCATTTTTTTTTATTTCATCCTGACTAGCTTTTACTTCTTTTATCTCCACAGAGAGGGATTCTAAACTATTTTTGACACCAGTCTTTTATTTCATTGTCTTATCTGATTGCTGTGGCTAGGACTGCTAGTACTAGTTAAGTAATAGTGGTGAGAGTGGACATCCTTGTCTTGTTCTTGACCTTAGGAGAAATGACTTTTTTAACATTGAGTATGATGTTAGCTGTGGGTTTTTCATATATGGCCTTTATTATGTTGAGGTGTTCCCTCCAATCCTACTTTGTTGAGGGATTTTATCATGAGTGGATTTTATATTTTGTCAAATGCCTTTTCTGCATCTATTGAAATGATCATATGGTTTTTGTCCTTCTTTTATTGATGTGATGTATAACATTGATTGATTTGTGAATATTGAATCACATTGCATCCCAAGGGATAAAATCCCGCTTGATTGTGGTGAATGATTGTTTTTATGTTTTGTTGGATTGAGTGCTAATATTTTGTTGAGAAATTTTGCGCCTGTGTTCATCAGAGATATTGGCCTATAGTTCTGTCTTTTTCTAGTGTCTTTATCTGGTTTTGGTGTCAGGGTAATGCTGGCTTCATAGAATGAATTAGGAGTTTTCCTTCCTCTTCTGTTTTTTGAACAGTTTGAGAAGAATAGGTTTTTAACTCTTCTTTGGATGTTTGGTATAATTCATCTCTGAAGCCATCTGGCTCTGGAATTTTATTAGCTGGTAGTTCTGTGATTATTGATTCAATTTCATTACTGGTATTTGGTCTGTTCACATTTTCTTTTTCTTCCTGATTCAATTTTGGGAGGTTATGTTTCTAGAACTTTATCCATTTCTTCTAGGTTGTGTTTGTTGGTACATATCTTTTCATAATATTCTCTTACAATCTTTTGTATTTCTGTGGTGTCAGTTGTTATTTCTCCCCTTTCATTCAGGATTTTATTTATTTGAGTCCTCTCTCTGTTTGTTTCTTAATTAGTCTGGCTAAAACCTTATTGATTTTGTTGATCTTTTCAAAGAGGCAGCTCTTTGTTTCATTGGTCTGTTTTATTATTTATTTAGTTAGTTTCTATTTTGTTAATTTCAGTTCTAATTTTTATTATTTCCTTCTAGTGATTTTTCAACTTTGTTCTTGTTCTAGTTGCTCTAGGTGTAAGGTTACTTTATTTATTTGCAGTTTTTCTTGCTTCTTTAGACAGACATGTAATGCTATAAACTTCCTTCTTAGAACAGGTTTACTGCATCCCAAAGATTTGGGACTGTTGTGTTTTCATTTTCATCTGTGTCCATATATTTTTTTATTTCCTCTTTGATTTTTTGGTTGACCCATTCATTATTTAGTAGTATATTATTTAATCTCCCTCTATTTCTGTGCTTTCTAGGTTTTTTCTTGTGGTTAATTTCTAGTTTCATAGTGTTTTGGTCAGAAAAGATGTATGGTAGGACTCCCATTTTTTTTTTAATTTGTTGAGATTTGTTTTGTGGTCTAATATGTGATCTCTTCTAGAGAATGTTCCATGTGCACTTGAAAAGAATGTGTTTTGGGGTGCCTGGGTGGCTCAGTGGGTTAAGCATCTGACTTCAACTCAGGTCATGATCTCATAGTTAGTGGGTTTGAGCCCCGTGTCAGGCTCTGTGCTGACAGCTCAGAGCCTGGAGCCTGCTTCAGATTCTGTGTCTCCCTCTCTGCCCCTCCCCCCACTCACACTCTGTCTCTCAAAAATAAATAAATCTTAAAAAATTAAAAAAAAAGAAAAGAATGTGTATTCTGTTGTTTTAGGATACAGTGTTCTGAATATATCTGTTAGATCCATCTAGGATCCAATGAATTAAATCCAATGAGTCACTCAAAGCCACTGTTTCCTTGCTGATTTTTTTGCTTGGATGATCTATCCATTGATGTAGGTGGGCTGTTAGAGTCCCCTACTACTATTATATTAGTAGTGATTACTTCCTTTATGTTTGTTATTAACTGCTTTATTTATTTTGATTCCACCATGTTGGGTGCATAAACACTTGCCATTTTTATATCTTTTTGTTGGATTGTACCATTTATGATTATGTATTGTCCTTCTTTATCTCATTACCATCTTTGTTTTAAAGCATATTTGTCCAATACAAGTATTGATATTCCAACTGTCTTTTCACTTACATTTTCATGATAAGTGTTTCTTCATCCTTTCACTTTCACTTTCTGCATGTGTCTTCAGGTCTGAATTGAGTCCCTTGTAGCAGCATATAGATAAGTACAACTTTTTTATCCATTCTGTCACCCTATGTTTTTGATTGGAGCATTTAGCCCATTTACATTCAAAGTAATTGATATGTGTATAGTTATTGCCTTTTTGTTACTTGTTTTATGGTTGTTTTGGTAGTTCTTCTCTTGTTTTGCTAGTTGCATATCTATTACTGTTTTTTGATTTGTGGTTACCATTCATTTTATATATAGCACCTTCTGTTTATAGCAATCTATATTAAGCTGATGGTCACTTAATTTTGATCTCATTCTTTACTCTTTTCCCCTCCACTTTTCAAGTATTTGGTATCATATTTTACATCCTTTGTGTTTCACTTGACCAATTTTTACAGACGCACTTAATTTTTTTTTTTTTTTTTGCTTTTGTGCTTCCTATTTTTCTTATTCTTTCTTATGACTTTTGTTTTGCACTTACAGAGTTCACCTTAGCACTTCTTGTAGGGCCCATTTAGTGGTTATGAATTCCTTTAACTCTCATTTGTCTGGAAAGCTATCTATCCTCTATTCTGAATAATAGCTTTGCTGGGTAGTGTATTCTTGGCTGCAGATCCTTCCCTTTCACCACTTTGAATATATCATGACACTCCCTTCTGGCCTACAACGTTTCTGCTGAAAAATCAGCTGATTGCCTTATGAGGTTTCCCTTACATGTAACTGTTTTTCTCACTGCTTTTACAATTCTTTCTTTATCACTTCTTTTTGCCATTTTAATTAAAATGTGTCTTGGTGTGGACTTCCTTGGGTTGATTTTGTTGGGGGCTTTCTGTGCCTCTTGGATCTGGATTTCTCTTCCCCAGATTTGGGAAATTTTCAGCTATTATTTCTTCAAATACATTTTCTGCCCTCCCCCCCCGCTTTGTCTCTTTTTTCCTTCTGGGATTTGTATAATGGGAATGTTGTTACACTTAATAGTGTTGCTGAGGTTCTCAAGACATTTTTATTTTTTATTTTTTCTCTGTTCAGCTTGATTGATTTCTATTACTCAGTCCTCTAGTTTGTTGATCCATTCTTCTGCTTCCTGTATTCTAGAATTTACTCTATTTATAATGTTAATTTCAATTATTGAGTCTTCATCTCTGATTGGTTCATTTTTGTGTTTTTTCTTTGTTAAGGGTCTCACTGAGGTCCTTCACTCTTTTCTCAAGTCTAGTCAGTATCTTTATGATCATTACTTTAAATTCTCTAGCATGCATATTACCTTCCTCCATTTTGTTTAGGTCTCTTGCTGTGGTTTTGTCTTCTTTTAGGACACATATTCTTCTGTGTCCTCATTTTAGCTGTTTCTGTTTCCTTATACTATGTCTCCTGCTCTTGAAAGCAGTGGCCTACAGTGCAGTGTTGCCTGTTCCCCAGAACCTGGTGCTTCAGAGGTGTCTCCCATGTTGTGTGTGTCCTACTGTTGTGGTTGAGCTGCATTTGCCTTGTCCATTCATCTGTAATAGCTCCCTTTTCCTGTTGTGGGCAGGTTTGGAACATGCATCATTAGTGGTCCAATCTGGGGTGGCCTTGGGCTTGACTTTCATCAGACTAGACATTTGCCAGAAATGCAGTAGCACCAAACCACATGGTACTTTTTCTTGTTTCCCTCTGAGAAGCTCTTGTTGGTAGGTGGGGCCTACAGTCAGATAAGAACTCTGCCCCAGTCCCTTGCTAGGGCTGCAGTTGGATTGGTAATTATCTTCCCCTCTCCCTGGAGCAGGAGTCACTTTGGAGTAGTTCTGGCCCCTGTTGGGTGTTTGTGTACTGCCGGGCTTTGGCACTGCTTTAGATGGGCTTCAGCAAAGGATGTATCAGAGGGGACAAGTCTGCAGTAGAATAAGGGGCAGGGTGCATGTTGTTAGCAAGATTTGTGTGGGTCTGCTGTGGGAGAGGACCTGGAGCTGCTTTATAAACTGTTGCTGCAGGGCTAAAGGGACCGACTCTGCAGCAGAGTGTGGAGGCAGGGCTTGTGGTGCTAGCAAGGTCCCTCGGTTTGCTATGGGAGGGGACCTATAGCTGCCAGGCAAAACTCCTGCTGAGCTGGAGGGGGCAAATCTACAGAAGCATACAGTGGTGGTGCACATTGTTAGCAAGCTAGATAGAGAGTGTTGACACTATGCTCATTTCTGCAGGTGTCTGTTTATCTAGTCTGAGAGGTAGGGAAGGGAAATGGTACCCTCTGGCAATTTTGTTCCTGATGCCTCCCAAAGATCCCTGCCCCTTCAGCACAGGCTCTGAGATTAGTAAATGTCTCCCTCTGGTATACTCCAGGCACTTTTCAAAGTTCAGCATCTGTGCTGTACTCTGGGGCTATTTGTTGTGCTGTCTCTTTAAGGGTGAGGACTCAGATTCCTATTGCCCTCCCAATTCTTCCAGAGGCAAGCCTGCTGTTATTTAAAGTTGCAGGTTTTAAACTCCACTGACTGTAAGAACTTGTGAAATCTGCCCCTTTGGTTTTCAAAGCCAGATGTCAGAGATTCCTCATCCTTGTGTGGGTTCCCCATGCCTGGTGTGCCTGGTGTGAAGTTCTCCTCTCCCCTCTCCATACTTATAGCATCCCTCTTTCCCAAATACAGTTCTGTGGGTCCCTTTAGCTCCAAACTGCATTTCTATCCTTCCTACCTTCTTTGATATAGCCTCCTCTTTGCATTTAGCTAGGGATAGTCTGTTGGGCCAGTCTTTGGGTTGTTTCCTGAGTTATTTACACTGATATGGGGATTATCTACTTGTATCCCTGGAAGGAGGTGAGTTTGCGATCCTGCTACTTTGCCATCTTCCCTGGAACTTTCAAACTGATTGCTTTTAAATGTGTCACATAACAGACTCCATTCTTCCCAGCATAGAAACCATTAGAGAAGATATTGCCAGAATCTGTGCCATTTTGGCTACCTTTTCTTGTAGGAATTTGGAAAGTGGTGGAGAAGTTGGTTAATTTGACCTGATAAATTTAAGAGGGTCCATGACCTTGACATTACTCTGATGTCCAAGCCTTGTATAATGTGGTATTCAATTTTCATGAATGAATCAGTCACATTTCTTTTAATTTGGTTAGCTTTGTTTTCTGGGGGGTGATAGATTAGTAAGGGCCATAAGTAACTCAGCTAGATCTTGAGAGAAGTCTTCAATATCCATGTTAGTTCCAGGACAAAAAACATGGTTTATGGAAAGTTACTTTGGAAAAGTAAATTATTCCTGTTATATCAGTAAGCCATTTCTTTTCATCTATGATTTATTGAATTGTATTCTTATAATCCTATAGCTATAATTTAAAAACAAACATTTGCAAACACTTAAGGATAATATTTGCAAGAAACTGGAAAGAATGTCAAGACACCATTTCATATATCATGGTCTGCAATAATAATTTTAGTTCAATTTTGTCCCATCTTATGCCAACAAAGGCTGATTTATAAAGCATGTTCCCTACTCCAGAACCAGATAATACTGGAGATAATTATTGTGCCTGGTTAGAGTTTAAGAGCAATTTCCTGAGGCACCACTTGTAAAAGTGAAAGAACATACATTGGAATGAGTGCTGTTCAGCTATATAGTAAAAGAAAAATACAAAATTGTTGCACAGAGCCTGTTTTCCAATATTAGTTTAAATAATACCTACATTATGCCTGGCAATCTCCCAGAACCTTTAATATTGTGATTTGAGTGTATGGATTCACAAATTCTTTTTAAACTTTGTAGGTGACACAAAAACATCTAATCATAATCCAATTTCAAACACTTTATTTAGAAATATGATTAGTCCCTTATCATCTAAAGTGGGAGTTAATAAGATTTAAAGCAGAATTTAGATTTCTTCTGGAAACCAAACTATATCTTTATTTTAAATAAGAATCATTAATTAATATCTAATTCAATTTGTAACATTTTAAAAGGACATTGAAAACTGTAAGAATATTGTTTTATGTTTTCATTTAAAGAAATCCTTTAAATATTAAAGAAAAAAATAATTTTGAAGATTTAACATAATTCAACTAAAAAATAGATTCTTACATATTTGTCAAGGAATAGCTAGACCTAAGAAATCTTTTAGCTTAAGTTAAAGAGTGATAGGTCTACTTAATCTTGCTTTGGGAAACTATTGTTAGTCAGTGTTGACATTTTGTAGGTTCTCTAAATTCATCCCTGCCTTTAAAATGATGAAATTTGCTTCATACAATGTAGGTAAAACCAAAGGAGGGACAGAGCAAACTTTTGGCAAATTAAAACAAAGACCAACTAATTCAGGTCACTGGGTTTTAAAAAATCCATCTCTTATCCATTCGTTTTGATATATTTACTTTAGATAAATTATCAGTTTCCATTATTTGATCTCACAATCAGTGCACAGCTAGAGAAAAATGGAAATTTTTAAAAAGATAAATTTAGATGTTAAAAAAAATCACCTTTGTTGATAAAAAGAAAATTCTGTTATACTATGGTAGGTTTTAAACACTAAAGCTTTTCACATTTTCTAGCTTAAAGAAATAAAAACGTTTTTTTATCTAAATCTTTATTAGAAGAAAAAAAACATTTAAAACGATGAGTAACAGCAAATTTCATTAAATATTAAACATTTTAGTTATCAAAGATATTTAGACAATATGTTCCTAATATTTCTGCACAGCAGAAGCACAATGATTATAGAGCTCAGACTGTCATGTGCTCATGTGAGTTTTTTTGGCATAAAAGAATATCTAAAGTCACATTCAAACAAATGTGATCATAGATAAGCTGACAGTAACTTACTGTTGATTCTCAAAGCTTTCACAAATTATCATATTTGATGGACATTCCCTTGGGGTAAATATTTTAACACTGAGTAACAAACTGAATTCATTTTCTTTCAAGTTAGTAGTACTAGTAAAATTATTTAAAATTTAATTACAAATTATGTTCTGTTTATATTAGCACAATAAAAGTTAACATTATAAATAAACTGATTATTTCATATCAAAAGTTAGAAAATGAAATAAAATACATAGAACACTCCTTGATGATAATAATCATTTAAAACAGAGCTAATTCAGTACATGACAGCTATGAGCACCCTTTGCAGGGGTAGAGTTTCCCTTTGTAATTTTTCAAAGTGTCCCTTTCCAAACTGTATAAAACACTGAGGAATGTAGTCTTACACCTATTGTATTTTCAAAGATCTACTATAGAAAAGATTAGATTTTTAAACTTCTCACTTTTAGTGTAAAAAAAAAAAAAAAGATCAACAAGCATCCTTTCAGGTTTTTTTTCTTGCGTGTAGTACACATTTGTGAATGTCCACTAGGCGCAAGGGAAATTGTTTATGCTGCAAAACGTACTCTACATAGTCACTAGGATCTCAAACATACTGAAATGACAAGTGGTTTCCAGTCAGTGAGCTAAGAGGGAAACAAATGCAAGAAGACTTGTTTCAATCACTAAACATTGCAGGTTTTGTGTGTGTGTGTGTGTGTGTGTGTGTATGTGTGTGTGTTTAAACGATGTTTGTAAACTTGCCCACAAAAGCTGGGTAATATTAAACAGCCAGTAAGGCACTTTGTCAGAGAGGACGAAGTAGTAAAGGCTGGATGGTTGGCAATTTGTTTAATAGGAAACATTCTATACTTAGAGCAAAATCTGGAGCAGGCAGTCCTTTTACCAATTTACTGTCAAACGGGAGTTGGGAAAACTTTAAAATGTTCTCTTTCAGTTTGTTTACCAATTTTCCCTGCAGAAGTCTTTTAGTTGCAATTTAAAAAATATATTAAATATTAGGAGCTATCAATTCAAATAATGTATCATTTTTTAATCCAGTATTTAAAAGAATATGAACATATTCACTGGTGTTTTCAAAACATCCAAGCCACTCTATTTAAAAATGAATTACAAAACAGAAGATCTTAGTATAAAAATGTACCATGTTATTAACAATTCCCTTGCGACTTCAGATGGCTTCACATATTACAGTATAAGCTTTGGTATTAAACATGCAAATAAAAGCCAACAAGGTCATGAATACAGTGTTCCCAACACAAAGCACTTATGAAGCTAGCGTTGTGTGCAGACACAGCAGATGAAGGTTTGGTAACACACCGCTGCACGATGACCACAGTTTGCACTTCTAAGGCTTCTTAGTTTGCATACTTGGCTCGTTCAGAATCTTCAGGAGAGACTGACTCATGTAATAGGGCCTTTCAGTAGAACCATCGTTTCTTTCCATATCTTCCACTAGGAGGAAGAATGGCACAGAGTAAATATCAAAGCAAAACTGTAAGAGAAGTAACGTCGCCATCTACTGCATACTTGCTTTACAGCAGTTTAAGATTTTTTTTTTTTTTAATAGCACAGTTTTGGCATCAACATTATTGTAAACATACCTATGAGAAAACAAGCAGCCCTTGTTATTATGTTAGTAAAATATTATCTCATTGTGTGTACCAGCTCATATTCTGTCAATATGCATGCTTCTCAGCTGCATGATTGAGGAAATAACTTTTACCTTCTTTTGGATAGCAAACTTAAAAAAAAAATCCCACAGGAATTTCTAAATTCACCTTCAAATTCCTGAAAAGTAGTATGTACTCAATTCACTTCCCAAATTACCATATGTGTCAAAATTTCTTTTGTTTTGCAATCAACAATTTATGTAGCATAGTTTTAAAAAATAAGATTTGTGAAATTTCAGTATATTTTAAACTGCATGTTTTGAAAAAAATGTTTTTTGCAGTTATGACTTTAATTGCTTTGTAAGATAACAGCTTCTATTTCCCCCCCCCCAAAACCAATACTCATTTTTACTATCAATTATACAAAAAGTAACTAGTGGGGAATATTTTTTCTGACTAGAAATAAGCCCATATATAGTTAAAACTTCTACACTTAAAGGAAGAATCTCTAAGTAGTAAAGAAGTTATTTAAAAATATTGAACCAAACAGCATTCCTTTTCCTATGATTTGCACCAAGGGGTTATATCCTTAAAATATAGCCAGTTTTAGAATGTGCCTCCATTTAGGCAGTGAACACTTTTACTCTAGTGAATTTTTTGGTCTAATCAGCATATATAATGTTAAACATTTAATATACGGGCCCCATCTAGTCTAAGATTCTAAATGCAGAAGTTGTGACTATTAGAAGTCTCCAAATTAATCTTTGTCTTAATTTTCTAACTCCTGGAACAGCCAAGAATGTAAGGAGAAAATAAGCCAATCAGTTTCTCGCATGTTGATTTGTATTTTATTCAAGTGATTTTCCAAGTTTTATGTGTATCAGAATCAGCTAGAGAATTTTATAATAATTCACAAGCTGCCCTGCACCCAAATACAACATCTCAGAATTTCTTAAGGAAGGGGCACAGGCATCTATATTTATAACAAGTTCTCAGAGCAATTCTGATGCATACAAAACAATTAAAATTGTTTTGTTTCATGATTATGTATCAACATTAGACTACTCCTAAAGGGGATTTATTTCCTATCACTTTTCAACACTTGAGAGGTAACTATTTACTAGATCTCAGTTGTAACTTCTGTACTATTGACTAATAATTATAACCATCCAGAAAGATAGATTATCACTCTTCTCTGAATTATGATTCAAGGAGAATGAGAGTGAAGAAGGCCCTTGGCCAAAATGTGAAGACAAGTGACACTTTTGACTATAATGCTCTCAAGAAAATAAGAACAAGATGGTGGCCATTATAAAGACCACTGTTTCAAAAATCTTCCTTATTTAAGCTGTCACAGAGTTAGTCTACATCTAGGTTCCTATACTTCAGAATCATTAAAGAAATTAGTTTTTATATTAACTTGTGGCACAATGATACATTTCTGACTCTTTTTAATAAAAATTCATGGATATTTAGATCAAAATGTTAGATCAACACGTTCCTTCCTGTCAACACTTAAATAATTCTTATACACAAGCTTAGTGTAAAAGCCAAAACAATACTACTTGATTAAGTGTTCCTTTTGGGGTAACTTTTATACCGTTAGCCAAATCATACAAACGTGCACACAGAGATTGGGCAGGAAAAGTGCTTGAGTGTCTGATTTATGCTTTGCTCCACCATACAAAAGACTAAGGGGATGGTTGCCAGAAACCAACTTGTTGCTCTGGCCAGCAGGGGTGGAGTATAAAAATAACTTTCCTGCTAAGCTCTGAGGGAGATTTCCTAACCCACCGAATATACCCCTGTAAAGGTACCAGACAAGGTACCTATGGAGTGCTTAGGTATATTTCCTTAGAGTAAAATCTGAAGGTCTTACTCATCTATTCTCTTTCCCCAAAGTTGAACCCAAACTAAACCTTTTGTAGAATGAAGCCAAACAATGTCTTTAACCTAGAAAAACAGGTTTGCTTATAAAAACAGGTATGCTTATAAAAGATATAATCACTCTTCTGAAACAAATCCATTCCAGTTTTCTATATGGCAGGAATAGGGAAATAGGAATTTGTCTCTGTTTGGGTTAGAGACAAGAGGAATGCATTACATGGCCATTTCAGTTTTGTTCAGAATATTTTCACAGTGGCCAGAGGTTCATATTATTGGAAATGGTATTCCAGAACTCAGATTCAGCTTCACTATGAATATAATTACACTAAAACGAAGTGGGCTATGAAGGTTTCACAGTAATTTTTACCTAATAATGCTCTCTATGGAACTTGCATAACATTAACATCTCTATGTATATTATGGTCTTGAATCATGTACTGAAATATACTTCCTAGAGACACATGAATACAAATTTAATCACAGTTTAGATAGCTGTCCACTAGCTTGAGCAGCTATATAGGCATAGTACCATATTTACGAATTTAGTACCATAAGCTGGTTAACTATCAATCTTTTTTATGGCTAATTGACGATACATTTATAGTGCTTTCAAAAATTGCCTGAATATCTTTTACAAACACATTTATAAAAAGAAAGGCTATCAAAGTGCTACAATGGGAAACAGCACTCTGAGTTATAAAAGTATTGTTTAAAACACTTCCAGCTATAGGCTTTAAAAATATGTTTGACATTTACACCTTGCTCTTCGGCTGGGACCACAGTCTATAAAGTATCCTAGTTCACAGAGGCTACTGTCATCAAATGTCTGTCACCTCAAGTGGTACCAGGTTCTGGCTTTTCAGCAATAAGCATAGAAATTTCACATTACTCAAAAGCCTCATTTTTGAGTTACACATGATCTAATTTACAAAACTTCTATTTAAAAATGAATGTCACTGTTTGGAGCTTTTCTACTCTTTCTGCTTCTGGGAAACTAGTTGCATCTTGTTCAGAGTTCCGTGCAGGGTAGGGGCTAGGAAGTAGGGTTTTTCTGTGGATCCATCATTTCTTTCCAGATCTTCACCTGTATATGCAGCAGCCAAAGCAGGCAAAAGCAGCAAGCGGCAGCACAATTAAATATTTTTAGAAATTGGAGAGTCAAACAGGGAAAAATCAGAGAAATTAGTGTTAGAAAGTCAAATATAAGACAAATTAGTACCATTAAGTTGCTGATGCTCGACAAAGTAAGAAATTTCAACTTCTGACAGGAAGCACTAAAACTTCCTAAATCCCCCCCAATGCTCAAAGAGGTTTATTTTGGTAGTGTAAAGGCTAATAAGATCTTTCATGTCCTTTCAAAAGTATTATCTCTCAATGGTGACTGTTCATTTCAGAACGGTAAAATGTCACATCCTCGGAGATGAATCTGAACAAAAAGTGTATGATCCTGTGATAAATGTAGAACAATAATTCATTTTCAGAGTTCAAAGTCACTTTTAATGGTAGTCCACACCCTAACGTTACAGATGAAGAAACGGGAGGCCCGGTTATACGAAATGATTCTCCTGAAGTCAAAAGCTCTGAGGCAATCGGAATGAGGTGAGGATCCAGCCTCTTGTCACTTAATTCAGTTCTTGTCCTACTTAACTATATAAGGCATCCTGTTTTAAATCCCTTCAGATTGCATTAGAAAACTAATGTTCTCTGACTTCACGTAATACATGAATTTAACTTCCTATTGTGCCTAGGCTAGTAATTAAATGATGGTGTGTTCACTAACACATATTGGGTGTTTCAGGGAAAGCATCAGAAGGATGCTGAGAAGCAAAGACAAGTCAGTGTGTAATTAGCTTTCCTAAAAGCTACATGCAATTTGCAGCAGATAATATCTATCAATAAACATACAAGTACAACTTAATTCTATGTTTTCACTGGTATAGTAAAAAACATTTTGTTATTCATAGTCCTTATTATGACAAAGGATAAGAAATATATAAAACCATATAGGATAATTATGGATTTATGGAATAAATCTAAATTATTTTTCATCCTTATCTTTTGGGAATGGTTGGATGATTTAGATTTTTGCATTAGACTTCATAGTGACCTTCCTTACATACAAAATGAAAAGCTAAGGGGGGAATATGATGACATTTTTGTTCTTTCAGCTTCATCATATTTCTATATGATAGATCATATATCTATATTGTTATTACCATTTGAGGCATTGTTAGGATGCCTAGTATGGATCACACTAATAATCATCTAGAACTACTACTGTTTTCTCATACTGGGACCAGACTTCTCATTGCCTTGTAATGTAAAAAAGATGCCATGTTTCAGGGCACCTGGGTGGCTCAGTCAGATAAGCATCCGACTTTGGCTCAGGTCATGATCTCAGGGCTTGTGAGTTTGAGTCCCGTGTCGGGTTCTGTGCTGACAGCTCAGAGCCTGGAGCCTGCTTTAGGTTCTGTGTCTCCTTGTGAGTTATGCCCCCAAATAAATAAATAAATAAATAAATAAATAAATAAATAAACTGTCAGTTTTATACAAGTGGATCACTCAATAATGCCTTCACAGAATGTTTTCTCTGCTTTTCTTAAGAGCAATGTGCCAGAGAAATGATCTCTCAGAAGGTACAGCTGTATGGCTAACAATTTGTTCTTTCATCCTCGGAGCCTACTTTCTCTAGCCTGAAAGTGAAGGCCAGATCAAGCTCCTAAGGTGCTAGGTTCTCCAGGAATTTTAAGAGGAGATACTGATAGAAAACCTATCCATTCTGAGTTACACATGCCACCCAGAAGCACAGCAAAGTCAGTGATCAAAGCTCATAGGAAGTATTTTAACTCTAAGCATCAGAACTGATCTGTTTCCTGGACATTCTCCTCTATGAATCCTATCTGTCTAGTATGAATTGGCTGTATGTGTCTTTGAAACCATTGCCAGCTTGGCTCTATCAGAATCTATAAAGGCTCTCTTCAAAGAATTCCTAAAGTCCAGTCTCAAAGCCCAGTCATATTCTCAGTTCTGTTAATAAAACACAACAGAATCCACTCATTATCATAAATTTGAAAACACTAAGAAATACTAAATTTGAAAGTACTAACACCATGCCATGAAGCCTGAGGTTCATTTCAGTGGCTGACCCTGCTGTGCTTTGCAAACTCCATTCTCTCAGATGTTAAGGTTTAAAGAGCATCTACTAAAAAATGTCTCTTTTTAAATAAGCACTATTTGGTAGTTGCAGCCAGGTCATAGCAAATCCACAAGCCAGCTAAGGACATGGGTCTTAACCTTCTTATCTTTCAGTTACTCTCCAAAGGGGGGAAACACATATACTGAAAACTTACAGAAGCAGATGAAAATTGTATCAACACACATTGCATAGACGCTGAAGAACCCATGTGCAACTAGGTAAGATCCAATAATGACTGTCTGTAAATGAGTAAAGAAAATGAAGATGTTGTTAACTCATCCAGAAGAACAATAATGCAGCTTTAAATGAAAGTCATGAAGAGAAACTTTGAAGTACCCTATGTTAGAAGGTATTTCAATATAGAGACTAAGGAAATCCAATGGTAACGTTTTTGGGTGCCTTGTACTGGGATTTAAATGTATTAGATTACCTGCCAGTTGTTTTACCCCTATCCCAAATGCCCACCAAAAAATCCCAATTTTTTTTAAGGCAGTAAAGCATGGGAGTTAATGTAACACACTGCCTAGGTTTGAATCACATGTCAGGCTCTCAGTTAACAAGTTACTTAACCTCACTGTGCTTGCTGCCTCCCATAAAAAGTTATTGGTGGGCAAGGGAAGAATGTGAATAGCAATAATATTTATGACATATGGAGTTAATTATTATAGATACTGCAGGGCTCTGACATATGGAGTGAGTTAATTGTTATACATACTGCAGGGCTCCTCCCAGGTCCTCTCCAGCTGCTGCATCTATCCCCCAGTTAGGAATGTAGGCTGCTGATGACTGAGCAGGTTCCCTCATTAGGAATTGCCCTCACTGCAGGGACTGCCTCACCCAAGCTTATAGCCCCATCTAGGGGACGACCCCTGGCCAACAGCTGCCTGATGCAGCATGCAAATTCTTTTGTCAGAACTTCCTGTAATTATGTCTGAGGGCTCAGCTATAAATGCAGCATCGGTCAGCTTCTTCCTTTGCCCATGTCTGCCTCCTTACTTCCTTTTTCAAGGGTATCTCAGGAGAGCACTTCCTAATAAACCTTCCACATGCAATCCTCTCTCTCAGAGGTTGTTTCTAAGGAATACAATCTAAAGCAGAATAAGGCTTGGCATGAAGTAAGACCAATAAAGTTAGCTGTCTTTATTTTTCTAATTCCTTTTTGTTTTTTCTTCTGTCATCTCTGATCAATCAGTCAGTGTTACCCAGTTGCTATGAATGAATTGTGACCTCTCAAAATGCATATGTTGAAATCTAATCCCCAATATGATGTTATCTCGAGGTGAGGTTTGAGCGAGGTAATTAGGTCATGAGGCTGGGCCTTAATCAGTGGGATTAGTGCCATTGTAAGAGGAGACAGGAGAGATGATGACCTCTCTCTCCACCATATTAGGATACAACGAGAAGGTGTCCCTTTGCAAACCAGGAAGAGAGCTCTCACCAGGAACTGAATCTGTGGGCACTTAAATCTTGGGCTTCTTAGCCTTCAGAACTGTGAGGAATAAATTCTTGTTTAAGCCACCCAATCTATGATATTTTTGTTATAGAAGCCTGAAGTAAGACACCAGATCTTACCAGCAAAGGTACCCAGTAGTAATTTAAAGATGTTGGTCCTTCTATAATCGTTGGCAATCTTTGTGTGAAGAGTAAGAAGGCCAGCACACCTACATTGGAAAGGCAGAACATGTCTATTATGTACTTGCAAAGGAATAGTTTTTTGTAGTAAAGGAGTTTCTCCTAGTACCTTCTAAAGTTATGTTTATTATTATTACTTACCTATACATCCAGTAACTAGAATTTTCCCCAGGATTAGTACAAAGTCTGTAACATTATCCATAACTGCAACTCTAAGAATCAGAAAAAAGAAAGTATAATTTTGTGTTTAAATTACATTTGTTACTTGAAATTTATTAAAGTAAATAATTCATGGGGTGCCTAGGTGGTTCAGTTGGTCGAGCGTCCGACTTCAGCTCAGGTCATGATCTTCCTGTTTCTGAGTTCGAGCCCCGCATCAGGCTCTATGCTGATAGCTCAAAGCCTGGAGCCTGTATTTGGATTCTCTCTCTCTCTCTCACTGCCCCTCCCCTGCTCAGGTTCTCCACCCCCCCCTTCTCAAAAATAAATAAACACTAAAAAAAAATTTAAGTATTTAAATTTTTTGAGCTCATTTTGATATGTCTTTGATGGAAATTCTATTTGGCATTTGTTCAGTGCAAGGAATGAAGACAGCCTCTGGGGATTAAGTTCTGACTTAATTTTGATGAAGTAAACAGAAGATGGCATTGTCAGGCACTATTGGTGTCAGCCTATTTTGAAGCCTAAGACACCCTGACTCCTGAGGATGTTTCATATCTTCCCTGGTTTTGCTATTCAGACTCTGTCAATTTTGGGAGAGGGAAATTGCCAGAAACATGATGTTCGTGTAGAGAATTTCTTGAGTAGTGGGGATAATAAAAATGTATAAAATGCCAGTGGGTGTGAAGATATAGATGAATGAGGGAAGCAACAATTCTAAGATATAAAAAATAGTATGAGAGAGTAGATTTAAATCTATCAAATTGAAAGATAATATTCATGTCTAAAAGACCACCATCACTTTAAATAACATGTGAAGTATATGATGCTCAAGGTTCACCAAATTGTCTTTTGCAAACTCAACCTGATTACTTACTTACTTTAAAACATTTCTCATCAGCAGATTGAAAGCCTCTCTTGCTGACTTGCAGAAGTTTTTGCCATATATTGCAATCTGAAGAAAACAGTTGATATTATTCTAGAGTCAGTAACATACCCTAACAAGACCAATAGACAACCCAGTGAGAGGAAAATGAATTCATTCTCTTGTCACCTAAACAGCTACTCTCATTCCTCTTTCCAGCATTTGGGTATGTGAGAGACATGGGAACTATGTGTTCTCAACTCTGCACAGCTGTCAGGGGCATTGACAATAAGGTGCACTTCAGATGCTATATGCTTGTAAACTCCATGGGAATTAGACCACACCAAACAGAGGCATGTCTTTTTCTCAAATATCAGGACATGGCTTCTGTCTTTGAAGTGTTTTGGCTAGGGTTTATTGTAAATGGGTTAAGTGTTGCAGCATTCAAATTAATAATTACTCTCAGGAAACCAATGCCTTTTGATACATTTGATTTACTCATTAGAAGATTCAATACAGTATTCTCACTGGAGGTAAATTAATGACAGTTTGAATCTTCATGACTATTTGGATCACTCCTGCAGACTCTGTGTCATGGTGATAACAAACCAGTATCATAAGGTTGTAGTTGCTAAATTTTAGAGGAATTATACTTTTGGAGCTCCTATTTTAAAAAATCTCTTCAGTAGCTTCCCTATTCCCATAGGAAATAAGTAACATATTCAGTTAGGCCCGGTCAGTGCCCACACATTTCAACATAAGATTTCTTAAAAAGACCATTCTGTATGTGAATCCCAGTAAGGTATTTTTTCTTTTCCCTCAGAGTGATGCATAGACTAATCTTTCTTCCCACTAAGCTATGTCAAAGACACACAAAATCTTTTCAATCTAGCACATTTTAAAATTTCTAAGGTAAATATTTTCCCTCTTTAAAAAGATATTAATAGTAATATGAAGTACAGTTAACATACTACTCAACTAGGAAAGCATGGCCCTGAATCATGCATTGGATTCACAAATCCTTATATCATCATGGTGGTAAATTCAACTGCATGATGTAAAAAGTGTTAGAGATGGGAAATGTAGACATGGGGTTGGGGTTTGCAAAGAAGAAACTTAGTAAATAAAAAGTAATCTACTTACCATAATATAGGCATTTCTGTTCAAAAACTTTACCACTGTTTCCAAACACCAGAAACAGCATTTCAGGCAGCATTGTAGAAATTTAGAAATGTTGTTCTGGGCCTCTATGAAAATGAGATATTCAAATTGATGAATTATTTGTGACTAAACTCTAGGAATCAAAAACACAAAAGCTTTAAAAACAGGCTTTTAATTTTTTTCAATTGTGGTAAAATATACATAAAAGTTACCATTTTAACCATTTTAAGTGTATTAATTCAATTGTGTAAAATACTGTACAGTTCAGTTCAATCCAGCAAGTGCATTCACAGTGTTGTACCACCATTATCACTATCCATTTCCAGAACTTTTCATCTCAAATAGAGACTCTGTGCCTATTAAACAATCACTTCATTCTCCCCTTTTCCCAGCTCCTGGTAACCTCTATTGTATTTTGTATGAATTTGCCTCTTCTAGATACCTCATGTAAGTGAAAGGATACAATATTTATCTTTTTGTGTCTTGCTTATTTCACTGAACAAAGTTTTTAATGTTTATCATTTCATTACTTTTTAGAGCCTAACAACATTCCATTGCAGGTATATATCACATTTTGTTTATCCTTTCATCTGTTAATGGAAATTTGGGTTTTTCTACCTTTTGGCTACTGTGAAACTTGTGTGCAAGTCTCTGTTTCAATTCCTGTTTTCAATTCTTTTGAGTATATACCTGTAGAAGTGAAATTGCTGGATCATATGGCAATTCTATCTTTAGCTTTCTGAAGAATCACCATAATGTTCTCCACAATGGCTATACCATTTTACATTTCCATCAGCAATATACTAAGGTTCCTAGTTTATCTTCATCCTACAAATATTTGTTATTTTCATTTTTTAAAATAGTAGCCATTCTAATGGATGTGAAGTGGTACCTCATTACAGTTTTGATTTGCATTTCCCTAATGAATAATACTGAGCATCTTTCCATGTGCTTATTCGTGATTTGTGTATCTTCTTTGGAGCAATGTATATGCAAATCCTTTGTAGAAGGGACCAAGATGGTGACATAGGAGGTTCCTGAACTTCCCTCCTTCTTCAGATGCACTTAAAGTACAGCTACATGTGGAACAATGTCTTCTGAGAAAAAAACTGAGACTAACTGAATGACTCCTACCCCATCAGGAAACTAAGAAAATGACCATAGTGAAACGGGTAGGAAAGGTTTAGACAAACTTCCTGTAAAGCCAATTTCTGGCACAGAACCATACTATAAGGAAGATACCCCCCAATATCAGGCTCTTCCTGAGGAGTGGAAGGTTTGGACAGCACATATAGGATTCCAACTTTTAAGGTAACCACACAAAGCACAGGCCACCAAAACTCTTAGCTCTGAAAGCCAGTGGGGTTTATAACCACAAGTCCCACAGCACTATGCAACACAAATAGGCAGTTCTGTACAAGCACATATGGTAGCGCTCATTGTGGTTGGACAGTTGAATTCATCCAATTAGAGAAGCAAAAAGAGAAAAGAATGGATAGAGTGATGGATGCATTGGACACCACCAAACAGACCAATATGGAGGTGCCAGAAGGAGGAGAGAAAGAAAGGGGCAGAAAGTTTATTTAAAGAAATAATGGTGGAAAACTTCTCTAATCTGGAAAAACAAACAGACATCCAGATCCAGAAAGCCTAAAGAATACCAAAAAAGATGAATCTAAAGAGACCTACACTGAAACACACAAAATTAAATTTTCAAAAGTTGAAAGTAGTTAAAAGCAGTGGTAGAAAAGTGACTTTTACCTCCTTCCGTAAGACTATCAGATTTTTCAGCAGAATACTTATAGGCCAGAAAAAAGAAGTGGAATGATATATGCAAAGTGATGAAAGAAAAAAAAAACTGCCAAGGAAGAAACTCAATGTGGCAAAATTGTCCTTCAGAATGAAGGACAGATAAAGTTTTCCTCACAAAAGCTGAAAGAGTACATCACCACTAGAGCAGCCTTACAAGGAATGTAAAAGGGAGTTCTTTAGGCTGAAACAAAAGGATGCTAATTGATAGCTGAAAATATGTGAAAGTATAAAACTCACTGATAAAAGGTAAATAGTTAAATTCAGAACACTCTAAAATTGTAATGGTGGCAGGTAAATCACAACTCTAGTATAAAGATTAAAATACAAAATATTAAAGATAACTACAACTACAATACAAAATATAAAAATATGTAAATTGTGTCACCAAAAACACCGTAGCATAAAATGTGGGGAAAGTCTAAAAATGTAGAGTGTTTGTACATATTCAAAATTAAGTTATCAGCTTAAAATAGATTGATAGAACTATAAGACATTTGACATAAAATATACAGCCAGAAAATAACAAAATGGCAATACATAGTCCATAACTATCAATAATGTAAATGAACTAAATTCTCCAATCAAAAGAGTGAATGGATTAAAAAAAAAAAAACTCTAAGCTACCTACAAGAGTCGCAGTTCACCTTTAAAAACACAGACAGGTTTTGAAATGAAAGTGAGGGATTGGGAAAATATTTTTCATGCAAAAAGAAACCAAACTAAAGTGGGAATAGGTTTACTTATATCACACAAAATAGACATTAAGCCAAAAACTGTAACATGAAGGCCATTATACAGTGATAAAGGAGTGTGTTCATCAAAAGAATATAAAAATTATATTTATGTACCCATCATTGGAGTACCCATCATTTATAAATGCAAAAATCCTCAACAAAATATTAGCAAACTGTATTCAGTAGTATATTAAAAGGATAATACACCAATATCAAGTGGATTTATCCAAGGGATATAAGGATGGTTCAATACATGCAAATCAATAAATGTGATGTACCACATTAACAAAATGAAGGATAAAAATCATCATCTCAGTAGATGCAGAAAATTAATTTGACAAAATTCAACCTCCTTTCATCATAAAAGCTCACAATAAATTGGTTATATAAGTCCTCAACATAATAAAAGCCATATATGACAAGCCTATAGCTAACATCATAATCAATGGTCAAAAGCTGAAAGCCTTTGCTCTAAAATCAGGAACAAAACAAGGATGTCCATTCTTGCCATTTTTATTCAACATAGTAATGGAAATCCTAGTCAGAGCAATTAGGCAATAAAACAAGTAAAAGGCATTAAAATTGGAAAAGTTGAAATAAAATTGTCTTTGCAGATAATACAATAGTATTTATACAAAACCCTATAGTCCAGCAAACAAATACTATTAGAACTAATAAATGAATTCAATGAAATATAGGAAACAAAGCCAATATTCAAAATTGAGCTGCATTTCTATATACTAACAACCAACTATTGGAAAGAGAAATTAAGAAAACAATCCCATTTAAAACTGCATCAAAACCAAGAAAATACCTAGAAACAAAATTAACTAAGGCGGGGAATTACTTGTGTATTGAAAACCATAAGCCATTGATGAAATAAAGATACAAATAAATGAAAATATTCCATATTCATGAGTTGGAAAAATTATTATTATTAAATGTACATAATATCCAATACAATCTACAAAAATCAATGTAATTCCTATCAAAATTCCAATGGAATTTCTCACACAAATGGAAAAAACAATCCTAAAATTTGTTTGGAACCACAAAAGACTGAATAGCCAAAACAATTAAGAAAGAAAAACAAAGCTGAAGGCATTACATGTCCTGATTTCAAACTATATTACAACACAATGGTAATCAAAATAGTATATAGCACTGAGAAATAGACACACAAATGAATGGAACAGAATAAATGGAAAGCCCAGAAATACACCCATGTATATATACTCAATTAATTTTCAAAGAAGGAGTCAAGAATATACAGTGGAGAAAGGTTAGTCTCTTCAATTCAGTTGTTTTGGGAAAACTGAATGTCCACATGCAAAAGAATAAAATTGGACCCTTATCTTAGACCACACAAAACAACTCAAAATGGATGAAAGATTTGAATGGAGACCTGAAACCATAAAACTCCTAGAAGAAATCATAGGGTAGGCTCTTTGACATTGGTCTTAGAAATGACTGGATTTAATACCAAAAGCAAAGGCAACAAAAGAAAAAATAATCAAGTGGGACTGCATCAAACTAAAAAGCTTCTGCACAGCATAGGAAACTATCAACAAAATTAAAAGGCAATCTATGGAATAGGGAAAAATATTTGCAAACCATATATGTGATAATGAGTTAATATCCAAAATATACAAGGAACTCCTAGAACTTAATAGCAAAAACCAAAAAACAACCCAATTTAAAAAAATGGGGGGTGGGGCACGGGGGTGGTTCAGTCAGTTGAGCATCCAAGTTTGCCTCGGGTCATGATCTCATTTGTGAGTTCAAGCCCCACATTGGGCTCACTGCTGCCTGTCAGTGCAGAGCCTGCTTTGGATCCTCTGCCCCTCTCTTTCTGCCCCATCCCCACTGCACTCTCCCCAAAATAAATACGTATTTTTAAAAAATGGGCAAAGGACCCAGACAGACATTTTCCCAAAAAAGACATAAAGATAGCTAATAGGTACATGAAACAGTGCTTGACATTACTACTTATCAGAGAAAGTAAATCAAAAATCACAATGAGATAGAAGATAGGATGTCTGTTATCCAAAAGACAAAAGATAAGGATGTGGAGGTGTGGATGTGGAGAAAAGGGAATTCTTGTATACTGTTGGTAGGAATGTAAATTGGTACATCTACTATGGAAAACAGTATGGAAGTTCCTCAAGAAATTAAAAATAGAACTATCATACTATCCAGCAATTCTACTTTTGTGTATATATTCAAAGAAAATGAAATCACTGTCTCAAAGAGATATTTGTATTCCTATGTTCAATACAGCATCATTTACGATATAAATGTATGGAAACATGTCATTTAATGGATCAGTGGGTGAAGAAAATGTGGTATAAACACACAAGGAACATTATTCACCTTTTAAAAAGGAAATCCTGCTTTTGCAGCAACACAGATGAACTTGATGGGCATGATACTAAGGGAAATAAGCCAAATAGAAGAAGACAAATACACATGATATCACTTATATGTAGAATTTTTTAAAATGTTGAACTTATCTTAGAATGGGGGTCACCACAGGCTGAGGAATGGGGAAAATAGGGAGAACTGGTAAAAAGTACAAATTTGAAGTTGTAGGTTGAAAGGATGAAAAAGGTGATGAAAAAGGTCTTAGCATCCAATGCACAACATGGTGAATATAGTTGATAATACTACATTGTACAATTTAAATTTGCTGAAAGGTAGAATTTAAGCATTCTTATCAAAAAATAATGAGAGAGAGAAAGAAAAGAAAAGAAAAGAAGAAATGGAAGGAAGGAAGGAGAAAAAGAAAAGATAAATATATGAGGTAATGGACATGTTTGTTACCTTGAATGTGGGATTCCTTTCACAACGTATGTATATATCAAATCACATGTTGTATACTATAAATATATTACAATTTTGCAAATTATACCTCAATAAAGCTGAAAAATTTACATAATTTTAAGAATCCTTTGCTCATGTTGAATTGGATTGTTATTGTTGAGTTGTAGAAGCTCTTTATATATTCTGAATATTGCTTATCTGGTAGATGATTTGCAAATATTTTCTCCTATGGTTGTCTTTTCATTAGTAATGTCTCTTAGTAATGTCTTTTGATACACAAGCTTTTTGTATGTGTGTGTGAAATCTAATTAATCTTTTTTTTTCTTTCGTTGCCTGTGCTTTTGGTGTTACATCTAAGGAATCTTCATCAAATCCAGCGTCCACAAAGATTTCCTCCTCTTTCTTCTAGAGTTTTACTTTTGTTTTAGTTTTTGTGTTTAAGCCTTTGATTCATTTTGAATTGATTTTTGTATATGGTGTAGAATATGGGCCCAACTTAGTCCTTTTGCATGTGGATATCCAGTTTTTCTAGAAATGTCAATTGAAAAAATGGTCCTTTCCCCATTGAATGGCCTTATATGTGAGGGTTCATTTTAGGGTTCTCTATTCCAGGTCTATGTGTCTGTCCTTATGCCAGCACCACACTTTTTTTTTATGTTTATTTATTTTTGAGACAGAGAGATAGCATGAGCTCTGGAGGGTAGAGAGAGAGAGGGAGACACAGAATCCGAAGCAGGCTCCAGGCTCTGAGCTGTCAGCACAGAGCCCGATGCAGAGCTTGAACTCATGAGCTGTGAGATCATGACCTGAGCTGAAGTTGGACACCCAACCGACTGAGCCACCCAGGTGCCCCCCACACTGTTTTGATTACTGTAGCTTTTTTTTTTTAATGTTTGTTTATTTTTGTGAGAGACAGAAAGCAGGGAAGGGGCAGAGACACAAAGAGACACAGAATCTGAAGCAGGCTCCAGGCTCTAAGCTGTCAGCACAGAGCCCAATGCGGGGCTGGAACTTGTGAACCACAAGATCATGACCTGAGCCGAAGTCGGACGCTTAACCAACTGAGCCACCCAGGCACCCTGATTACTGTAGCTTTATATTAAATTTTGAAATGAGGTATCTGGGAGTGTTCAACTTTGTTCTGTTTGAAGATTGTTTTGCCAATAAAATATTTTAAAGTGCATTCAAAGTAGAGTTTGTTTGTAAACTATATGTGTTATGTGTAAATGTTTATGCTGATGACACCTACATTTATATTTTAATCCTGACTCGTCCTGAGCCCCGGGTTTGAAACTGCTTGACATCTCCACCATGCCAAAACACAGTTTTTCATCTTTTCTTTGAAATTTGCTTCTCCTGGTTTCTACATCTTAGAAAATAACATCACACACACATTTTCTCTCTTTTCTTCACCACTGCTCCTCTTCCTATCCCCTCCTGCCCCATATCCTCTCAGCAAGTCCCACTGGCTTTTCCTTCCAAACATATCCCTGGCCTGACCACCTCCATCCTTATTATCCTAGTCCAACTTGTAGTCATCATGTTCCCCCCAACTCTCTGCCCCAATCTATTCTCTTCACAACAGTCAGGAAATCTGAGAAAACATAATTCTGAAGTCTTACCTTTAAGATGGCGGTCTAAGTATTCTAAGACTATTCTAAATATTTGAATTGATGCAAGAATTAAAGATCCAAATGCTAGGGATCCTGTGTGATATCTGGGTAAAGATAAAATGGTAATGAAAGTTAAAATATCTTTACTATTAACTAAAAGTATGCTAAAAAATTGTAATAGGTAAAAAGGATCTGCAGGCAGATTGCTAGGGAAGAGCTGCTTACACTTTCTTAGTCAGACTGATAAAAGTCTTCACAGAGGATTTTAAGTGATAAACATCTATTTTGCCCTTCATCTACAAAAATGATACCAATAGCACATTACAGTCAAATAGAATGTTTGGGTGAAGCAATGGAGAGACACAGCTAAGTTAATTCTTAATTTTTAATTTGGTGCCCTCCCCTACCACTTCTCTCCAGAAACCTATGGCTTTTTTTTTTTAAGATTTTAGGTAATCTCTACACCCAGCATGGGGCTCGAACTCACAACCCCAAGATCAAGAGTCACATGCTCCACCAACTGAACCAGCCAGGTGCTCCACCAGAAACTTGTGGCTTTTACAAGGATTTCGACCTGGTTTGGGATTATAAAACTGTAGCTGTAAAATCAGACATAGCTAGTGGACATCCATGAATTTTAAATCATGTCTTTGACCTCATTTTTACCTTTCAACTTGAATTACATAAGCATAAGACTGAATTACAAGCACACTAAACACAACTGAGAAGATAGATGTAGGGCTCAACGTGAAACTTACCGTATGGCTCGTCCAAATGCAGTAAAAAGTGGATATGGTGGGATATCATCAGGTTTTTTCAAGGCCCAGTAATAAGAAGCAAAGGCACCAGCAAGGGCACACTGACCCAGTGCAATGACGAAGTTTATAAGCCAGAGAAAGACAAATAGATTGAATATCTGGAAGGTAGGGATGTACTGATGGTACAGGCTCTTTCCACCATAGAAAGCAAAGTTACACTGAGCCCCAGGGCAAGCTTTGGCAATTTCAGTTGTATTAAAAATCTGCACTCAGAAAAAAAAAATACAGATATCATATTAAATGCCATTCTAAGATAACACCTTTCCTTTCTCCACTTATGTAGCCCCCAATTGCATGTCCTACTATTCCCCCATTAGCTTCTGCTGTTATTCCTATTTTCTCTCCCATCACTTTACATTATTCTTTAATGAGCTCTGGAAGTGTTTGATTTTCCATGATATGTTCACCACTCTGCTCCTGCTAAAATTTCACATTTATTAGTGTTGTTGACCATACCTGCTTGTTGGGTATGTAACAGAACAGATGAGCTCAGGAAAGAATAGTGCTTTCTCTCTATTCTGCCTGCCATTTTCAGTGCTCTCCTAACATCTGATCCACCCTTCCCTTCTTAACAGTGATTCCCATTAATGCCACTATTTCAGAATGATTTTTACAATTGCTAGGTGAAATGTAGTAGACTTCTGTATTGAAGTAAGTTAAAGAGTTAGTTTCTTTTACTTACCTCTGGGTCACAGGTTGTATTTTCATGTTTACATTGCCCTTCTGGGGTTATGACTTTGTATACAGGTACCCCTGATGTAGCCAAGTAACTGGGTTAGTCTATTAAGGATAAACTATTTGCTGGTAGATTGAAAGTAGATAGACAAGAAAATAATGCAAATCACTCAAAAGTCCACTGAGAGATTAACTTCAAAAAAACTTCTAATCTTTTAATAATTCATACATTTTTCAGACCCAGAATAATAGAAGATGGGTTAGCTGTACTGAGTGATCCCTTAACATTAAAATGCAAAGGAATTTTCTTCAGTTATTGCCAAGAAGAAGTACCATATGTGAAGACAAAACAAAATCTACCATATGACCTATCTGAGGGGAAATTCAATCAGTAGAAAAACTTTTTTTTAGAGCTTAGCAAAAAAAAAAAAAAGGAAAAACAAAAATAAAAAACCTTTAGTGTGTTTCTAGTCTTCCCAGGATGGAAAACACTGGACACAAACTCTTGGTTCTTGAAAAATAGAGTGGACCTGAGGTTTAAAGATGTCAATTACCAAAGGATACACTGCTATCACCGCCCAGTAGGAAATACAGATGGAGAGGAAAATGAAAGTTAAAAGTGGATAAGCTAATGTAGTAGGGATATATCCAATGGCTCTGAAATAAAACAATAGTTGAAATTCAAAATGATCCACAAGATATAAGTTCTCAAAGTTTTCTCTGTTTACACTAGAAATAAGCTTTATACTGAATTGATTCAAGAACTGTGGTAATAACTATTGACTCTTTTTTGCTAATCATTCTGGCATATTCTTGGTTGGCTTTACATTTTACTTAAGTTTTATTTATTTGTTTTTAGTAAATTAGAGGCCTTCTTTTAATGCTCATATTTTATTCCTGCCAAAAGTTCCCCAAGTTTCTGTGTGACTCAAAGATTTGATACCCCAAACGTTTTTGTCTTTGGCTATTTCCTTATGACTCAAAGATTTGATACATCATAATCATAGTTCTTCCTTTTGTTTACATTCTTAGACTTTCAAAATTGGAGAGAACCTTGAACATCATCTGATCAAATGTGAGAATCCCTCCCTAATTCAGGAATCCCTTCTATACTATTTTCTAAATATGTTTGCTTCTAGTAACCACATTGAGTGGTAAAGACTTACTTTTGTATGACAGAGCTTATTCTCTGTCATAGAAAGTTCTTCCTCATATCCTGGACTGTTACTCATCCAGTACCTTTTGGAAAAGAAATGTTCACCTTTTTCATATAGCAGCCCTTCAAGTTACTATTATGTTCCAGTATAATCATTCCCTTGATATTTTCTCATAAGTCATAGTGTCTGCAATGTTCACCATCCTAGTAGCCCTATTCCTACTTTTGAATGATCTTTTCAGCATATGACACTGAAAACCCAATACTGTTTGATTTAGCCACTGAGATTTATGATGGAACTATTTCCCCTCCTAATGCATTGGCATATCTTAGATTCCTTTTGCATTTGTTACCTCGTTCACCTATTTGAGCTATGTTTTGTCACCTTTCTGCAGATACTGCTGTTAGGTGAATCATTGAGAATCTCATGTTTACCCTGTATTCTCACACCAATTTATTCCAGCTCTAACTTCCCCTTGGAAAAAAAAAATCAACCTGTCATAGTTGTATTGCCCTCTACCCCCAACCCCCACACACACAGAGGTGTAATAGTGGGGCAAGTTACAGTGAATTACAGTATCATATTACTTAATAAATAAACCCAGAATATCAGTAGTTTTCAGTGGCTAATGATTGGGCTTCAGTTATTATAGGAAGGAGGGTTTAACAAACTTCTTGTTAACTATTTAAACCATTGGATTCAGGTGGCACTATTATAGATGACAATTTTGTTAAAATAATCCTTACAGATGATTTAAAATATTTGCTCTCTGGTCATTAGAACTTAGTTTCCATTGTTCTAAATAGAAAGATGGTCTGTTGGCTTTATAATAATGCTTTTCTTGTTTCTTCCATGCAGTATTCAAAAGTTTAAAGTATTATCCTCAAGTGACCTTTTGGAATAGTTTAGAAACTGTAGGTGTCATTACCTCCCTGCATGAATTTTAGTGTTTATTTTATAGCATTTTTTTAAGTTTATTTATTTTGAGAGAGAGAGAGAGGCAGACAGAAGGAGAGAGAGAAAATCGCGAGCAGTCTCTGCACTGTTAGTACAGAGTCTGATGGGCTTGAACTCACCAACTTCTGGGCTCAATCTCACAAACTGTGAGATCATGACCTGAGCCTAAAGCAAAAGTTAGATGCTTAATTGACTGAGCCCCAGGAACCCCTATTTTATAGCATTAAAAATTTTTTTTTCAATGTTTGTTTGTTTTTCAGAGACAGAGCATGAATGAGGGAGGGGTGGAGAGATCAGGAGACACAGAATCCGAAGCAGGCTCCAGGCTCCGAGCTATCAGCACAGAGCCCGCTGCAGAGTTGAACTTACAAACCGAACCATGAGATCATGACCTGAGCCAAAGTTGGAAGTTGGATGCTTAACTGACTGAGCCACCCAGGCACCCCTAGAGCATTTTTTAATAAAAAATTCCTGAATTAAGAGCTGTATATATAAAATGTATAGTCTGGTGCTCCTAGAATCAATTATTCTATTAGCAAATTTTGTCACTCATATAGAAATGGTAATAGCATATAAGTGACTATAGAATTATGGTGATTTAAAGTTTTGCAAATGATCTCAACAATCAATATTAACATATGATTCAATATGGGAGTAATACAATATACAATACGAGTTACTTTTATATAGCACCTTATCACTCTCACACGTTATTATCCTAATATAAATTTGGTGTTTAAAAAGTGCTAATATATAGACTAATAGGTTTGAGCCCTATTTCACCCTATGATAATTGAGGTTTGGAGATATTGAAGGATTTGTTAGCATGACCTTTCTAATAATTGGCAACGTCTGAACTTAAGTCTTCCTGATGGAAAGCAGATTTCTTTAACAAGTCTTCTTAAAGGGAAAATCATCTGGGGCATCTACACAATAGGCAGTGACTGATTTGACTGACTGATACACATATGAGTTTCTCCATCAGGGCCTTACTTGCTCCCTTCCTTCAGCAGGGCAATGGAGATGCGGATTCGTTCCCTGAGGAAGATCAGCATGAGGATGATAAACACTTCAAGAAGGCAGAGTATTACCACTTTAAACAGGAAAAAAAAAAAATTAGTGTGTGATACAAATCAATCCAAAAAACAAACTTTCTCCGCAAAAGTTAGGACTGAGTTTCGTGATTATTTCTACCAATTCTGACTCTCCATAATTTAAGCAGTGCTACCTCTCCCCAAATGCCAATCTTAGAAATTCACTTGCAAAACCTCCAAGAAATGCTGAGAAGTCTAGATTAAAACCTTTAGCTAGAGTTTGAACAACTCAGTTGATCAGGCTTCCATTTTATCTATAGAAACATTTCACACCATTTGTAAAAATGATACAGAAGGAAGGGCTGCTCTAGGCAGTGTTATTTTAGATGTGTTCACTTACACTTCATTGATTAAGAGAATTACAGAAAAAACTTTTTGAGCTGTCGACCCTGCTCACAATGCCTCTTCATTAATTGACCTTGCTGACTGACAGGGCAGGCTCTTGCCTGCCACATTTTTATTTTGTGACTCCACTCATCATGGCTACCATTGATGGAATCAGGGTGTAAACCCAACTCCAGTTGTCTGATCAAAGTCTCAGAATTAGAACTAAGGGAATCTACTTCAGTTTTGAATTAAAGGTTATAAAGCTCTTGACCTCTGAGTTATACAAACTCAATGAACTGTGTCAAAACCACCTTTACATGAAGTGAGTGAATTTGCAAAGAAAGAATGAAGTATTTGTATATTAAGGAAACAGAGCAGAGAGGAAATCTTGGGTTCTTTTGGCTTTCTGTTTCCTGGATCCAAATACACTTGAAAGTCCAGCTGCTTTTCTGTTGTTTTGAGTTTGATGAGACACTTCTATATTCTTATAATAAGTCCCAATGCCTTGCCCCTAGCTTGTTCCAATTTTCTTTTTGGCTACCTTAAATTAATTTATTTTTACTTGAATCCAAATGGTCCTAATTATTATATTTCCTCAATTCTAAGACGCATATTTAACTTAGTAATAACTTTTTTAGGAAAAATAAGAAAATCCTTCATTAAACATCTTTTCATTGATCATAAGATGCATCCTGACTTCAGAGATGTTAAAAAGTGAAACATTATGGATCTTAAAATTAAGGAAATACAGCACTGCTAATAACAATCTGAAACTATAGAAGAAACTTAAGGGAAAGCTATAATTCCCATCTGTGAAAGAATCTGTTCCATTATATCCTTGCTAGACAGTAATTCTGCTCATGCTTGAACACTTCAAGTGACAGGGCACTCATTTAATTCTATTGTTACACCACCAAGATTCTGATATTACAGCACATATCACTTAACATCTCCAAGTAGAAATCAGCTAACCCAGAGATGTGAGAGGATCTTAGTAACGTATCATCTTGCCACTGTGTCTTCTTTTAGTGAAATTATGTATTTATGTTTTCATGCATATTTGATTCTCTTAAATTGAGTCCACAATTATGGGGTATAGCCATATTAAGCTAAAATCATTATCTTAGAACAAACCTAATATAAGATATGCCAGAATCACTCTATATTCTGAAATTGCGTTGATAAACAACGTTTCATATTAAACTTCTCCCTTTACAAAACTACATATCTAAAAATGATTACAAAGATTTTATTGTCTTTTGAATTTAAATATTATATTCTTTTCCTGTGTTTGAATAAGAGCAAAGAATGGAAATCTGGGTTTTGAGACCCTGTAGAGAAGTTGGTGTTACTCTAACTTCTCAGAGGAGGAGACTGGGATAACTAATAGCAGAAATGACAATAGAACCATCTCCTAACACTACCCAAAACTCATAAAAATGATAATTTTTGTATGTATAACTCTGCTTATTTTTAGTGTTTCCATCGATGAGTGTAATTTCACATTACGCCTTTCTCTTTGGTACCTAGAATTTTGTCCAAACAGAGCAAGTAATCAATTATTGTCTGATAAATGGGTTGTGAAGGTAGAGGCTCATTTGAGGAAAGACTGGTATTGCTAGACTTGAAAATAAAAGCAAGCTCTGTATTTTCCTCAAAGGAGATCCTTTAACTTCTTCAGTGGCAGGTTCTGATCATGTCAATGATTTTTGTGTGGAAGGCACTGAAGAGACAGCTGTGGGAAGACCACAGAACCTGTAGCTAAGATCCATCTGATAATAAAATTAGAGGTTTCAAAACATAATGGATGAAATTCATCATCTTTAGACATGGTAGGTAATCACAGTAGATTTCTGACAACATATGGAATCATTCAAATTCAGGAAAACTGTTGAGGATACAAATCCTAAGATGCCTCTGATTTTTAGTTAGAAAGAAATGACTACAAATGAAGTAATTCTTCTGCAACATATTTGGGGGAAAAAGTGTTCTATGAAGGGAACTAGTCTGCATAAGAGCCGCACATGGGAACCAAAGAACAAGGATGTGACATTTTGACCTAGCATTGCCCGAGAAAAAGAAAAGTCAAATGTGGCAGAAAAAAGGGCTAGGTCATCAAGCTTGGCATGAGCCTATAGAAAAAGTCTCTCAAGATTATACAAAGCCCCCTGCTAAAAAAAAAAAAAAAAAAAAAAAGCTTCTCATTATTAATTTTGTTGCTCACATGCCTTGATACCAGGAAAGCAGTGTCCTAGATGGAACATGTCTGCATTCGGGTCAGGAAGAGTATCCTATCAGTGTAAACAACTAAAATGGAAGGCCGGTGACATGATATGGGCCTGTCCTTGAAAACCTGATGACTTCTGGGTGAAGTGACAAAAGCAAGTTTTCACATTATGGGGATGGGGCCCATACCTGGACCTATGATGCCCCCATCAAGATATTACTCCCCTCTGAGGCTCTCTCTGGGTTTCTTACCAGGCCTCTTGGAATATGCTTTGCCTGGTGCTCTAACTTAAATAATATGAAGAGTTTCTTTTAAAGCAACATGTAAATAGAGATTATTTTTAAATCTTGATTAAAGAATATTAATCTCCATGAAGTGGAAAGAATATGATAAAAACCATTCTAGGAATATAAAAGTGATCTCTGAAATCATCTTGCTTTAAAAATTTTTTTAATTTACCCTTAACTAATTCAATAATCTGAACACTTCAAAAATGTAAATTCATTTTGTTACTTATTATTACAATTCCTATAATAGTTTAAAAGTCTTGCTATGAAAAAAAAATGTTTTTTTTTCTGTTTTTAAAACAAATTTGAAAAATCCAACTTTTTTTCCTTTCAAAACACCTTTCTTGGATATCAAGTTAATGGCTATAAACATCCACATCCAAAACATTTTAAGTTGAAGGCAAATAGCATGAGATCATTGTAAGGTAATATTTCCTTAGATTATATAATAAATTTCCCTCAATGACTTTTCCATTTACTGTAGCTAGTAAAATCATAGACACATTTACTTTTATGACATTAGTGATAAGTATATTTAACAGGTTACACCAACCCAAGATTTCCTTTAGGAAAAAAAAAATTTCCTTTCATTATTAAAACTTTAACAAAACCAGTTTTTAAAATCCACTCACTAAATGTGAACCATGTTTGTTTCAGTTGAAAGTACATGCTTATATCAGTCTGAATCCCGATGTCATATACAGTTAGATGAGAATTTGGCTGTCCCTGAAGATTGCAGTATTCCTGGTAACAGTGGCCTATTCCTTGAAAAGAAAAGAAAAACAGACTAATATAAAATGTTATTTTCTGAAATATAAGCTATACACATCACATATATCTACAAAGGCAAGATTCATATTTACAGAGTAAACATTTTATGTGAATCTAATATTCTAAATGTGCTGTTGTATTCAAATAAATGTTACCAGTATTTGCCTGGCTCACTGTGGCAACATCTGGCTTTATATGTCCTTTTGACTAGAAACAACCTCAGTGTCCATCGACAGGGACTGGCTAAGTAAAATATGGTATATTTGTATAGTAGAATACTATCTTTTTATATAAAGAAGAGAAAGTGTACTTATATTCAATGATCACTGAGATATTTTGTTAAGTGAAAACAACAAGGCACAAAATGACATAAAAAGTGTGCTGTAATTCATATAAGAAGTAGAACAATCTTTATATATACTTTCTTGTGTACACATAAAGTATCTCTGGAAGGATACACAGAAATACATTTTTTACTTCCAGAGAAGGAAACTTACTGACCAAGGAGTAAAACGAGAAGGCAAATTTCACTGTATAAACTTTATACCTTTTGAAATTTGAAGCACATAAATAATACAATCTATTTAAAAAGCAAATTTTTAAAAAAAGATTTAAGTTGAAAAAGGAGTGCTTTTGAATTAAAAATTTTAGGTGAAGTCATGTCTTGATAGAATTATCTAACGCATAGTCTTATCAAAGATTGTATCCAGGCAAAGCAAATATGGACTAGATTTCCCCAAGACACTGTATTTCAGACTGTATAATGACTTTTTACATAGTCTAGATAAATTGGGAATAAAAAAATAGAGTTAATGAGTTTATTTTTATGACCAATGAGTATGGATTAGGTCCATTGGAAATGTCCAGGCAATAATAGGAAAAACTGCTTTAAAAAAAATAAAGTTTATTTATTTATTTAGAGAGAGAGAGAGTACATGCAAGCAGGGGAGGGACAGAGAGTAAGGGAGAGAGAGAATGCCAAGTAGGCTTTGCACTGTCAGTGCAGAGCTCGATGTGGGGCTCAATCCCACAAACCATGAGATCATGACCCGAGGCGAAATCAAGAGTCAGTTGCTTCCCTGACTGAGCCACCCAGGCACCCATGAGGAAAACTTCCTTTTAAACCCCAACTGTAAACTAACAGGTTGTTTTCTAGATATCAGGTAAGAAAGAGGGTGAGGTCCATGGAGAGAGGCAAGACTAGACTAGAATGGACATTTGTTTCTCAAAGAGATATAAGACAAATCTCTTTCTGGTCCTGCTTTCCCAGTGTATTTTTAAAAATTCCTTTAAAAATGAGGGACGCCTGGGTGGCTCAGTTGGTTGAGTGTCCGACTTCAGCTCAGGTCATGATCTCACCGCTGGTGAGTTTGAGCCCCGTATCAGGCTCTGTGCTGACAGCTCAGAGCCTGGAGCCTGCTTCATATTCTGGGTCTCCCTCTCTCTCTCTGCCCTCTCCCGCTCATGCTGTCTCTCTCTGTCTCTCAAAAATAAATAAACATTAAAAAAAATTCCTTTAAAAATGCTTTTGGAATATCTGATACATACAAAATTATGTAGTCAAATGAACACATATAGATGCATCACCTAGTTTAAGATTTTATAATCTTAATTTTGCTCTAATTAAGCAAAATACATTTTTCTCTTCTGAGATCTCATCCTCTCCCTGCCTCTCCCTGCCAAAGAACAATTATTCTGAATTTTGTGATTATTCTTTTGTTTTAAGAAAAAGATGTGTTGAAATCGCTCAAGAGTTGCGGCACCTGAATGGCTCAGTCGGTTAAGCGTCCAGCTTTCAGTTTCAGCTCAGGTCATGATCTCACAGTTTCGTGAGTTCAAGCCCCACATCGGGTTCTGTGCTGGCAGTGCAGAGCCTTCTTGGGATTCTCTCTTTCCATCTCTCTCTGCCTCTCCCCTACTTTCACTGTTCTGTTTCTCTCAAAATAAATAAACTTAATAAAAAAATAAGAAGAGATCTCCCAAGGGAGATTCATAACTCATACAAGTTTTTTATGATTTATTTATCCTTATGGTTTATGAATCTTGAATCTATTTCATTAGATGCATATATGTTTAGAATTGGTATATCTTTTAAGCAAATTCAATCCTTTCTAGCTATAATAATGCTTTTTATTCTAAAATCTATTATGGCAACTGCAGGTCTCTTTTGGTTAAGGATTTAAAATAAATTTATATTCCTTTCACCAATTTTTTCCACCCTCCACCATCCCCACCTTCCACCTCTGGCAAATATCATCTGTTCTCTGTATGTACAAGCTTGTTTTTTTAATTTTATATTTTTAAGTTTTAATTAAAATGTAGTTGACCTACAACATAACATTAGTTTCAGGTGTAGGGATTCAATAATTCTATACATTATAAAATGTTTACTATGGCAAGTATAGTTACCATCTGTCATCGTATAGTTATTACAATTTTATTGACTGTATTCCCAGTGCTGTACTTTGCATCCCCATGGCTTATTTTATAACTTGAAGTTTGTACCTCTTAATTTCTTTCCCTGATTTCATCCATCTTCCCACTTCCCTCACCTCTGGCAACTACCAATTTGTTCTATTTATGGGTATGTTTCTGTGCTTGTTTGGTTTTTTAGATTCCATATATACATAAAATCATGTGGTATTGGTCTTTCTCAGACTTACTTAATAGTGTCCAGATTCATCTGTATTGTTGCAATGGCAATATTTCATTCTTTTTTATCCATTTTTTTTAACAATTTCTTTATGCATTCATCCATTGATGGACACTTAGGCTGTTTCCTATCTTAGCTATTGTAAATAATGCAGCAATGAGCATGGAGATGCATATGTCTTTTTGAGTTAGTGCTTTCATCTTCTTCAGGTAAATACCCACATGTGGAATTGCTGAATCATATGATAGTTCTATTTTTAATTTTTTTTTTAAGAATCTCCATACTGTTTTCCATGGTGACTGAACCAATTTACATTTCCTCCCAACTTGTGCAGAAGGGTTCCTTTAGCTCTACATCTTTCCAACACTTATTTCTTCTCTTTTTGCTGATATGTGTGAAGTATTATCTTATTGTGGTTTTGATGTGCATTTCCCTGATGATTAGCGATGTTGAGTACCTTCCCATGTAGCTGTTGGCCATCTGTATACCTTCTTTGGGAAAATGTCTAGTCAGCTCTTCCAGCCATTTTTTTTTAATTTTTTTTTCAACGTTTATTTATTTTTGGGACAGAGAGAGACAGAGCATGAATGGGGGAGGGGCAGAGAGAGAGGGAGACACAGAATGGGAAACAGGCTCCAGGCTCTGAGCCATCAGCCCAGAGCCCGACGCGGGGCTCGAACTCACGGACCGCGAGATCGTGACCGGGCTGAAGTCTGACGCTTAACCGACTGCGCCACCCAGGCGCCCCCTCCAGCCATTTTTAAACAATTTTGTTGTTGTTGTTGATTTTGTTTTGTTTGTTTTTGGTTTTTTGGCTACTGAGTTTTGTGAGTCCTTTATATTAGCCCCCTTATCAGATATCTGATTTGCAAATATTTTCTCCCATTCAATAGGTTGCCTTTTCATTTTGTTGAGGGATTACTTTGCTGTGTAGAATCTTTTTAGATTATGTAGGTTCACTTATTTATTTTTGCTTTTATTGCTTTTGATTTTTACATCCTGTTAACAAAAATCATTGCTAAGACCTGTGTCAAGGAGCTTACTGCCTTTGTTTTCTTCTGGAATTTTATGGTTTCAGGTCTTATATTCAAGTCTTTAGATTCATTTTGAGTAAATTTTTGTATATAGGTGTAAGAAAGTAGTCCAGTTTTTCCAACACAATTTGTTGAAGAGACTGTCCTTTCCCATCGTATATCTTGGCTCCTTTGTCATAAATTAACTGACCATATACGAGTGGGCTTATTTTGGGGCTCTCTATTCTGTTCCACTGATCTATGTGTCTGTTTTTATGCCAATACCATACTTTTAAAATTACTATAGCTCTGTAATATAGCTTGAAACCAGGGTACATTATGCCTCCAGTTTTGTTCTCTTTTCTCAAGACTGCTTTGACTTTTTGGGTTTTGTGGGGATTTTTTTGTGGTTCCATACAAATTTTAGGATTTTTTGTTCTACTTCTTTTAAAAGTGTAATTGGAATTTTGATAGGGATTGCAACAAATCTGTAGATTACTTTGGGTATTATGCAGATCTCAACAATATTGATTCTCCTAATCCATGAGCACAGAATATCTTTCCATTTATTTGTATCTTCTCTAATCTATTTATTAATGTCTTGTAGTTTTCAATATATAGGTCTTTAACCTCCTTGGTTAAATTTATTCCTAGGTATTTTATTTTTCTGATGCAATTTAAAATTTTTTTTTCAACGTTTATTTATTTTTGGGACAGAGAGAGACAGAGCATGAACGGGGGAGGGGCAGAGAGAGAGGGAGACACAGAATGGGAAACAGGCTCCAGGCTCTGAGCCATCAGCCCAGAGCCCGACGCGGGGCTCGAACTCATGGACCGCAAGATCGTGAGATCGTGACCTGGCTGAAGTCGGACGCCCAACCGACTGCGCCACCCAGGCGCCCTTTCTGATGCAATTTTAAATGTGATTGTAAATGGATTTCCCAGACAGAAAATCAGTAAGGAAACATCAGCTTTAAACAACATGTTAGATCAGGTGGACTTAACAGATATAAACAGACTATTCCATCCAAAACAACACAATACACATTCTTCTCAAGTGCACATGGAACATTTTCAAGGATAGATCATATGTTAGACCACAAAAAAAATCTTAATAAATTTAAAAGAACTGAAATTATATCGATCATCTTCTCTGGCCACAGTGGTATGAAACTAGAAATTAATTACATGAGGAAAACTGGAAAATTCACAAATATGTGGAGATTAAACAACATGCTACTGAACAACCAATAGGTCCAAGAAGAAATCAAAAGGTGAATAAAAAGTACTTGAGACAAATGAAAATGGAGAAATAACATACCAAAATTTGTGGGATACAGCAAAAGCAGTTCTAAGAGGGAAGTTCATAAGGACACAGCTCATCTCAAGAAGCAAGAAAAGTCTCAAACAAACAACCTAACTTTAGAACTCAAGGAACTAGAAAAAGAATAAAAGAAGCCCAAAGTTAGAAGGGAAAAAAAAAAGATCAGAGCAGAAATAAATGTGATAGAAACTAAAAAGATAGAAGAGCAATGAAACTGAGAGTTGGATCTTTGAAAAGATAAGCAAAATGGACAAGTATTAGCTAGACTCACCAACAAAAAAAGAGAGGACTCAAATAAATAAAATCAGAAATGAAAGAGGAGAGGTTATCACTGATATCAAAGAAATACAAAGGATCATAGAAGACTACAGTAGATCCTTAAGCAACATGAAGGTTAGGGGTGCTTACCCCTGATGCAGTCAAAAAGCCATGGCTCCCCCAAAACTCAACTACTAAAATCCCAGAGTTGACCAGAAGCCTTACTAATACCATTAGCAGTTAATACTAAATATTAACATTTAGTATTTAGTATGCTATATATACTATGTACTATATTCTTATAATAAAGTAAGCTAGGGAAAATAATATTATGAAGAAAATTGTAAGGAGGGGAACCTGGGTGGTTCAGTGAAGCATCTGACTCTTGATTTTGGCTCCAGTCATGATCTCACGGTCTGTGGTTTCAAGCCATGCATCAGGCTCTGCACTGACAGCCTACTTGGGATTTTCTCTCTCGTTCTCTCTCTGCCCCTCCCCTGTACACATACTTTGTCTCTCTCCCTCAAAATAAATAAGTTAAAAAAAAAGAAAATCATAAGGAAAAGAAAATATGCTTATAGTACTGTATATATATATATATACATATATATATATATATATGTGTGTGTGTGTGTGTGTGTGTGTGTGTGTGTGTGTATATATATACACACACACATATAAAACCTGAGGGCACCTGGGTGGCTCAGTTGGTTGAGCATCTAGCTATTGATTTTGGATCAGGTCATGATCTCACTGTTAGTGACTTCGAGCCCTGCCTCAGGCTCCATGCTGACATTGTGGAGCCTGCTTGGGATTCTCTCCCCCTAACCCTCTGCCCCTCCCTCACTCATTCTCTCCCTCTCTCTCTCTCTCTCTCTCTCTCTCTCTCTCAAAACTAAAGATATTTTAAAAATTTTCATGTAAGTGTACCCATGCAGTACAAACCCATGGTGCTCAAGTGTCAACTATATTAAGAACAATTATATGCCAACAAATTCAACAACTTAGAAGAAATACATAAATTCCTAGAAATATACAACCCACCTAGATGGATACATGATGAAACAGAATATCTTAACAGACCAAACTAGTAAGAAAAATGAATCCGTATCAAAAATCTCCCAACAAACAAAAGGCCGGGACCAGATGGTTTCATGGGTAGATTCTACCAAAATTCAAAGAAGAATTAATACCATCTTTCTGAAGCTCCTTCAAAAAATGGAAGTGTAGGAAACATTTCTAAACTCATTTTACAAGGCCAGTATTATTCTGATGCCAAAATCAGACAAGGACACCACAAAAAAATTATAGGCCAATATCCCTGATGACATCAACTTAGGTGCACAAATCCTCAACAAAATATTAGCAAACTGAATTAAACACTTTAAAAATATCATATACCATGATCAAGTGGGATTTATTCCAGGGATGCAAAGATAGTTCAGCACCCACAAATCAATAAATGTGATGTGCCACATTAATGAAATTAATGAAAGAAAAGATAAAAATTGTTTGGATCATCTTAATAGATGCAGAAAAAGCACATGACAAAATTCAACATCCATTCCTGTGTAAACCAAGATTGTTTATTGAGCAATTATTATGTGCTAAGCAGCTAAACACTATATGTACATTATTTTAAAAAAATACTCAGAGTCTGGGGTGCCTGGATGGCTCAGTGGGTTAAGTGTCTGACTTCGGCTCATGTCATAATCTCATGGCTCATGAGTTCCAGCCCCATGTCAGGCTCTGTGCTGAGAGCCTGGAGACTGCTTCAGATTTGGTCTCTCTCTCTCTCTCTCTCTTCCTGCCTCTCCCCTGCCATGCTCTGTCTCTGTCTCTCAAAAATAAACACTAAAAAAATCTTAAAAAAATTCTCAGAGAGCAAAGGAACAAACCATAGGAGACTATTAAAGATAGAGAACAAACTGAGGTTTGATGGAGGGAGGTGGGTGGGGGATGGGCTAGAAGGGTGATGGATATTAAGGAGGGCATTTGTTATGATGAGCACTGGGTGTTGTATGTAATCGATGAATCACTGAATTCTACTCCTGAAACCAATATTGCACTGTATGTTAGTTAATTCATTAGAATTAAGTAAAAATTTGAAGAAAGAAATACTCAGAGTCCTATTGTGTAGTTGAAGACACAACAAATTAGAGAGACTATGTACTTGTAGAGGGTCACACAGTTAATATGCAATGAACCTGGGATTGTGCCTTTTCAATCTCCAAATTCATGCTTATAACCCCAGTTATATAGTCTCTCCTATGTAACTCTTAACTTGTTCTGGTAAGAATTGTTCCACTGATGTTCAAGGACACTTGCCCACAAATAGCCTGGCTTTTTCTCTGCTTAGTATGACACATCCACATTGTTGTTTGCCTTAGTAAATAGGCTATTAGTAGCAAATGGTTGGTTTCCCACGATGTGGAGAAAGTCAGTTGTCCAAGATAGTAGCAGAGGTCAGTTATATGTAACATTATACTTCTCAGTCTCACTAGACATTTCCCACTCAATGAATGGTTTCAAGCTGATTTGCCACACCATTAATTGCTGAGTTAGCACTACACCTAGGGAGTCAACGGGGAGCTGAAATTGGTTATTTCACCTGCACTTGTGATATATTGACAATCTTTCTCCCTCTTGCCACTGTCAAACTGTCACTACTGCCAAACTCTGATTTTTCTTGCTCCCTAAAACAAGTCAGTGAAATCAATACCAGACTTTATTGTCCTTCCCTTCTTGATGACAATAAAAGTGATTGAATCACATGCCCAGACTCTAGTGGTAGAGGGCAGAGTTTATTTTGAGCGCTAAGTGAAACACACAAAAAAGACTTTTAAACAAAAAGCTTTCTTGGGAGTTTTTGGATTAAGGGGTATCACTTCTTACATTCCTCCACATGTTTGACCCACCTCTTCACATGCAGCTGCACAGTAGGAGCAGATAAAGAATACCTACAGAGACGTAACAACTGTCTAGAAACCTATTGAGGATAACGAGGAGGACAGTAACAATAAACCAACACATATTGAGTGTTTCCTGTTTTCCAGGTATTGGTCTAAGAGCGTTATATTCATTGTCTCATTTAATCTTCACAATCTTGTAAGATGGAGATACTATTATTGTGCTAAGGTTACGAAAAAGGAACATTATTGGGTCTTACAATCATTAGGAAACTTTTCCAAAGTTCTTTAGTTAGAGGTTATGGAATTGGGATTAGAACTCAGGCTAACCACAGAACTGGGAGATTCAACTGCATTCTTATATGGATATGTGTGAAGTTCTTCGAGTGACAAAAATAAGAATTTTGCTATTTTTTGTGTCTGCTACCATAAAACTACATTGTCAATCCAAATAGTATTGTAGGGGAAATCACTTGAATAGAAACATCTCAAATATTCATATATTGACCTAAATATGTATTAGCAGACTAAAAGGAAACTGCCATAAGTGTTATATTGTTCCTTGGGAGAGACTTTAGTGCCTTTTTTGGTGTTCACACTGTACCTGTACTGCTTTTGAGGTGACTGAGTTTTTCATTAGATTTCAAACTTTATATACAGTAACCCTACACCCAAAGAGTGTAATTCAGAATACTTGACTCCAGAGGGTGATGCCTCATTATGGAGTACAGGCCAATTATTAGAGTGGGTGACAGTACCTGTGTTAAAAGTATTGTGTTCGAAGAGAAAAATAGATCACGCTTCTGTAACTATGCAGACCTAGCCTATGACCAGACAGAAAATTTAAAGGAATAAAATAAGTTGTCTGAAATATTTTTTATCAGCCTGAAAGGTATTCTTTTTATCTCCTTCTTAATAACTATGAGGCATGAAACCAAAGGTCAGTAAGGAAAAAGAGTAGAACATTTTGACAGCACTTTTTTTCAAGATAAAGAAGATAAAAGTTATAGAAATAATATATGCAAAATATAATTTTTCTCAGTTTAACACTTTAGGGGTAGGGGAGTAAAGAATAATTAAATTCACTGCAAGTAAAATGCTTTCTGGTAACTGATACTGGCCATAAATTGATAATGAAAAGAAAAGGACTACTTTGACATTTGGTGATTTTAAAAGGAGTGATACTTACCATAACCTATAATTCCAATCACACCCACCATGAAGACCCAGAAGAGTAATCCAGCTATGTATCTCAGGAGTATCACAAACATCCAACTAAGGAACATGGCGATAATCAGGCCACTAGAAGAAAGAGAAGACAATACATAAAGGAGGCCAAGTGTGCTAAACATAACATAATGTTAACAGCAAGACATCACTTTTTTTTTCTATTCAAAATCATTCTCTTTATTTTACCTAGCTATAGAAACATTTATAATATTAAAATGCATAAACAATAGTTCCTATTAAGACTTTTATATGAAACAGTAGGACCATCAGGAACTTCATACCTGAGTCAATCTTTGTGTACCGGGATAAGCTGAAGTCTGGCAGTAACCATTATTCAAGGAAAAGAACAATTCCTCCAATCCACAGTTTTGGCCTATCTACCACAGCTGCCCATGCCATATTTTTCCCTTCCACACATCTCACTAAGTCATAAAACATATCCGTGATAATTTGTGCTGTTCTGTCTACCTCTTGACTGATGGGAGGAAACCTTATGTAACAGAACTATCTAGAAGCAAGAGAGCAGTCTTAGGGCAGAAAAGAAAAATAACTGCCCTCACATAGTTCCTGAACCCATGATTTTGTAGTCATTATTATGGTGTAATTATCTAATAGTTTGTGATGTCTATCACCAGACATATATTTCAGGTCCCCAGTGATCTATGGGTCATTATATGGAGCCATGATAAGGCCTCTGTCTCTCCTGGGCCATGTGACTTTATCAAGCCATCAGCAGCATGACTATTTTTTTTCTGTTTCAATTTCTTCCTGGAGTTTGAGCTAGTAGAGATGCTTCTCCCCCATCCCACCCATATATCCAGGTTATAGTCATATTGAGTTCCTCTTGTTACTTTCATTAAACAGAACTCATAAGAGTAGAAATTTGGATGATGCTTCCATTAAGAAGATAACTCTGATGCCCTTTTTAAGTTTCCAAACATAGAAACACAGCTTGGTACATTTATTGAGTTCATTGTCTCTAAGTATTCTTTTTTTGTTTAAGATTTTTTTAAAATATGATATTGATTGTTAAATTGGTTTCCATACAACACCCAGTGCTCATCCCAACAGGTGCCCTCCTCACTCCTCACTGCCCATCACTCACTTTCCCCTGCCTCCCACCATCCATCAACCCTCAGTTTATTCTCAGTTTTTAAGAGTCTCTTCCGCTTTGGCTCTCTCCCTCTCTAACTTTTTTTTTTCCTTCTCCTCCCCCAGGGTCTTCTGTTAAGTTTCTCAGGATCCACATAAGAGTGAAAACATCTGGTATCTGTCTTTCTCTGTATGACTTATTACACTTAGCATAACACTCTCCAGTTCCATCCATGTTGCTACAAAAGGCCATATTTCATTCTTTCTCATTGCCACGTAGTATTCCATTATGTATATAAACCACAATTTCTTTATCCATTCATCAGTTGATGGACATTTAGGCTTTTCCATAATGTGGCTATTGTTGAAAGTGCTGCTATAAACATTGGGATACAAGTGCCCCTATGCATTAGCACTCCTGTATCCCTTGGGTAAATTCCTCGCAGTGCTATTGCTGGGTCATAGGGTAGATCTATTTTGAATTTTTTGAGGAACCTCCACACTGTTTTCCAGAGTGGCTGCACCAGTTTTCATTCCCACCAACAGTGCAAGAGGGTTCCTGTTTCTCCACATCCTCTCCAGCATCTATAGTCCCCTGATTAGTTCATTTTAGCCACTCTCATTGGCATGAGGTGTTATCTCAGTGTGCTTTTGATTTGTATTTCCCTGATAAGGAGTGACATTGAGCATCTTTTCATGTGCCTGTTGGCCATCTGGATGTCTTCTTTAGAGAAGTGTCTATTCATGTCTTCTGCCCATTTCTTCACTGGATTATTTGTTTTTCAGGTATGGAGTTTGGTGACTTCTTTATAGATTTTGGATACTAGCCCTTTGTCTGATATGTCATTTGCAAATAACTTCCCATTCCGTTGGTTGCCTTTTAGTTTTGTTGATTGTTTCCTTTGCAGCGCAGAAGCTTTTTATCTTCATGAGGTCTCAATAGTTCATCTTTGCTTTTAATTCCCTTGCTTTTGGAAATGTGTCAAGTAGGAAACTGCTGCGGCTTAGGTCAGAGAGGATTTTTCCTGCTTTCTTCTCTAGGGTTTTGATGGTTTCCTGTCTCACATTCAGGTCCTTTATCCATTTTGAGTTTACTTTTGTGAATGGTGTAAGAAAGTGGTCTAGTTTCATTCTTCTGTATTTTGCTGCCCAGTTTTCCCAGCACCATTTGTTAAAGAGACTGTCTTTTTTCCATTGGATATTATTTCCTGCTTTGTCAAAGATTAATTGGCCATAATTTTGTGGGTCCAGTTCTGGAGTCTCTTTTCTATTCCATTGGTCTATGTGTCTGTTTTTGTGCCAATACCATGCTGTCTTGATGATGACAGCTTTGTAGTAGAGGCTAAAGTCTGGGATTGTGATGCCTCCTACTTTGGTCCTCTTCTTCAAAATTACTTTGGCTATTCGGGGTCTTTTGTGGTTCCACACAAATTTTAGGATTGCTTGCTCTAGCTTCGAGAAGAATGCTGGTGTAATTTTGATTGGGATTGCATTGAATGTGTAGATGGCTTTGGGTAGTATTGACATTTTAACAATATTTATTCTTCGAATCCATGAGCACAGAATGTTTTTCCATTTCTTTGTCTCTTCTTCAATTTCCTTCATAAGCTTTCTATAGTTTTCAGCATACAGGTCGTTTACATCTTTGGTTTGGTTTATTCCTAGGTATTTTATGATTCTTGGTGCATTTGTGAATGGGATCCATTTCTTTGTCTTTTTGTTGCTTCATTATTAGCATATAAGAATGCAACTGATTTCTGTAGATTAATTTTGTGTCCTGCAACTTTGCTGAATTCATGTATCAGTTCTAGCAGACTTTTGGTGGAGTCTATTGGGTTTTCCATGTATAGTATCATGTAATCTGCAAAAAGTGAAAGCTTGACTTCATCTTTGCCAGTGTTGATGCCTCTGATTTCCTTTCGTTGTCTGATTGCTGATGCTAGCACTTCCAACATTATGTTAAACAACTGCAGTGAGAGTGGACATCCCTGTCGTGGTCCTGATCTCAGGAGAAAAGCTCAATTTTTTCCCCATTGAGGATGATATTAGCTGTGGGCTTTTCATAAATGGCTTTTATGATGTTTAAGTATGTTCCTTCCATCCAGACTTTCTCGAGGGTTTTTATTAAGAAAGGTTGCTGAATTTTGTCAAATGTTTTTTCTGCACCAATTGACAGGATCATATGGTTCTTATCTTTTCCTTCATTAATGTGATGTATCATATTGATTGATTTGTGAATATTAAACCAGCCCTGCAGCCCAGGAATGAATCCCACTTGATCATGGTGAATAATTCATTTTATATGCTGTTGAATTCGATTTACTAATATCTTGTTGAGAATTTTTGCATCCCTATTCATCAGGGATATTGTCTTGTAGTTCTCTTTTTTTGCTGGGTCTCTGTCTGGTTTGGGAATCAAAGTAATGCTGGCTTCATAGAATGAGTCTGTAAGTTTTCCTTCCCTTTCTATTTTGTGGAACAGCTTGAGAAGGATAAGTATTATCTCTGCTTTAAATGTTTGGTAGAATTCCCCAGGGAAGCCATCTGGTCTTGGACTCTTATTTGTTGGGAGGGTTTTTTTTGAATGTTTTTATTTATTTTTGAGACACAGAGCATGAGACAGAGCATGAGTAGGGGAGGGGAAGAGAGAGAGAGGGAGACACAGAATCCGAAACAGGCTCCAGGCTCCGAGCTGTCAGCACAGAGCCTGACGCAGGGCTCGAACTCATGGACTGTGAGATCATGACCTGAGCTGAAGTCGGACGCTTAACCAACTGAGCCACCCAGGCGCCCCTGTTAGGAGGTTTTTTGATAACTGATTCAGTTTCTTCGCTCTTATGGGTCTGTTCAAATTTTCTATTTCTTCCTGTTTGAGATTTGGAAGTGTGTGGGTGCTTAGGAATTTGTCCATTTCTTCCAGGTTGTCCAGTTGTTGGCATATAATTTTTCATAGTATTCCCTGATAATTGTTTGTATTTCTGAGGGATTGGTTGTAATAATTCCATTTTCATTCATGATTTTATCTATTTCGGTCCTCTCCCTTTTCTTTTTAAGAAGCCTGGCTAGAGATTTATCAATTTTGTTTATTTTTTCAAAAAAACAACTCTTGGTTTCATTGATCTGCTCTACTGTTTTTTTTAGATTCTATATTGTTGTTTTCTGCTGTGATCTTTATTATTTCTCTTCTGCTGGGTTGAGAGTGTCTTTGCTGTTCTGCTTCTATTTCCTTTAGGTATGCTATTAGGTTTCATATTTGGGATTTTTATTGTTTCTTGAGATAGGCCTGGATTGCAATGTATTTTCCTCTCAGGACTGCCTTTGCTGCATCCCAAAGCATTTGGATTGTTCTATTTTCATTTTCATTTGTTTGTGTATTTTTTTTAATTTTTCTATAATTGCCTGGTTGACCCATTCATTCTTTAGTAGGGTGTTCTTTAATTTCCATGCTTTTGGAGGTTTTCCAGGCTTTTTCCTGTCGTTGATTTCAAGTTTCAAGAAAGTATATTCTGTTGCTTTGGGATGCAGAATTCAAAATATATCTGTCAAGTCCATCTGATCCAGTGTATCATTCAGGGCCCTTATTTCTTTATTGATCCTGTGTCTAGATGATCTACCCATTTTCAGTGGAGTATTAAAGTCCCCTGCAATTATCACATTCTTATCAATAAGGTTGCTTATGTTTGTGATTGTTTTATATATTTGGGGGCTCCCATATTTGGCGCATAGACGTTTATAATTATTAGCTCTTCCTGATGGATAGACCCTGTAATTATTATATCATGCCCTTCTTCATCTCTTGTTACAATCTTTCATGTAAAGTCTAGTTTGTCTGATATAAGTATGGTTACTCCAGGTTTCTTTTGACTTCCAGTAGCATGATAGATAGTTCTCCATCCCCTCACTTTCAATCTCAAGGTGTCCTCAGGTCCAAAATGAGTCTCTTGTAGACAACAAATAGATGGGTCTTGTTTTTTTTTTATCCATTCTGATACCCTATGTCTTTTGGTTGGAGCATTTAGTCCATTTACATTCAGTGTTATTATGGAAAGATATGGGTTTAGAGTCATTGTGATGTCTCTAGGTTTCATGCTTGTAGTGATGTCTCTGCTACTTTGTGGTCCTTGCAACATTTGACTCACAGAGTTCCCCTTAGGATCTCTTGTAGGGCTAGTTTAGTGGTGATGAATTCCTTCAGTTTTTGTTTGTCTGGGAAAACTTTATCTCACTTTCTATTCTGAATGACAGACTTGCTGGATAAAGGACTCTTGGCTGCATATTTTTTTTGTTCATCACATTGAAGATTTCCTGCCATTCCTTTCTGGCCTGCCAAGTTTCAGTATATAGGTCTGCCACTACTCTTATGGGTCTACCTTTATAATTTAGAGCCTGTTTATCTCTAGCTGCTTCACAATTTTCCCTTTATCCTTGTAATTTGCCAGTTTCACTATGATATGTCATGCAGAAGATGGATTCAAGTTACATCTGAAGGGAGTTCTCTGTGCCTCTTGCATTTCAATGTGTTTTTCCTTCCCCAGATAACGGAAGTTCTCAGCTATGATTTGTTCAAGTACACCTTCAGCCCCTTTCTCTCTTTCTTCTTCTTCTGGAATTCCTATGATACGGATATTGTTCTGTTTGATTGCATCACTTAGTTCTCTAATTCTCCCCTCATACACCTGGATTTTTTTTTATCTTTTTTCAGCTTCCTCTTTTTCCATAATTTTATCTTCTAATTCACCTATTCTTTCCTCTGCCTCTTCCATCCGTGCTCTAGCTGCCTCCATTTTATTTTGCACCTCACTTATATCATTTTTTTTAATTCTTCATGACTATTTTTTAGTCCCTTGATCTCTGTAGCAGTAGATTCTCTGCTGTCCTCTATGCTTTTTTCAAGCCCAGTGATTAGTTTTATGACTATTATTCTAAATTCTTGTTCCATCATATTGCTTAAATCAGTTTTGATCAATTCGTTAGCTGTCGCTACTTTCTGGAGTTTCTTTTGAGGAGAATTCTTCCGTTTCATCATTTTGGGTAGTGCCTGGGGTGGCTCCAAACTGCAGGGCACTTCCCCTGTGCTCTCCGGAGAAACTTGTGTTGGTGGGAGGGGCCGCAGTCAGACCCGATGTCTGCCCCCTGGCCCACTGGTGGGGCCACAGTCAGACTGGTGTGTACTTTATCTTCTCCTCTCCCAGGGGCAGGACTCACTGTGTAGTGGTTTGGCCCCTGTCTGGGCTAATTGCATACTGCCAGGCTTATGGTGCTGCTTCGATGGGATCTGATGTATTAGCTAGGGTGGATCTGCAAGGTGCACAGGGGCGGGAGGGGCAGGCTTAGCTCGCTTTGCCATTGATGGTCCCCTCTGGGAGGGATCCTGCAGCACTGGAGGGAAGTAGACCCATGGGAGGCATGGATCCACAGAAGCACAGCATTGGGCATTTGCGTGGTACAAGCAAGTTTGGTGATGGGAACTGCTTCCCTTTGGAATTTTGGCTGGGGTGTAGGAGAGGCAGATGGTGCTTGCCAGCACCTTTGTTCCCCCGCTGAGCTGAGCTCTGTCTTCCAGGGCTCAACAACTCTCCCTCCCAGTGTCCTCTCACCCTCCCTGCTCTCGGAGAGCAGAGCTGTTGACTTTTAACATTCCAGATGTTAAGTCCCACTGGCTGTCAGAACTCACACAGTCCAACCCCTCCCTTTTTGCAAGCCAGACTTGGGAGCTCTGCCTTGCAGGGAGAGTTGCTCCTCCACTGTCCCGGCTCCCTCCCGCCAGTCCGTGTGGTGCACACTGCCTCTCCATCCTTCCTACCCTCTTCCATGGGCCTCTTGTCTATGCTTGGGTCCAGAGAGTCCGTTCTTCTAGTCTTCTGGTGGTTTTCTGGGTTATTTAGGCAGATGTGGGTGGAATCTAAGTGATCAGCAGGATGAGGTGAGGCCAGCATCCTCATATGCCACCATCTTCCAAGTATTATCTTTTAAAAAATCTTAATTGTTGTCACTGGATAGATGACAGCATTGTATCAAAGTAACTTCTCAGGTCATATTCTTGCATATTCTTTCTATATACAAGCCATGCCCTTTTAAAATCACAGATACTTGGGGCACCTTGGTGGCTCAGTCGGTTAAGTGTCCAACTTTGGCTCAGGTCATGATCTCATGGTCCATGAATTCAAGCCCCACATTGGGCTCTGTGCCTTGAGCCTGCTTCAGATTCTGTGTCTCTGTCTCTCTGACCCTCCCCTACTCGTGCTCTGTCTCTCAAAAATAAATATCAAAAAAAATTTTAAATAATAGATACTTTAATGCTTAAATATTCAATATGTTTGAAGGATTATTCTATGACCTAGTCCAAGCAAATATTCAAAAAGATCAGGGAGAAAAATGAAATATAACTGTCTATTCTGTTTTTAATTCCTTCATAAAATTCTAACTGCATAAACTAAGGGCCAGCACATTAGTCTTTGGCTTTATATTTATGAGATAGATGGAGAGCAAAAGAGTTGGAAATAAAGGGAGTATTTAGGTTCTAGTGGTGTGAGTGGTGTCTACATAGGGTTTCACTGTGTGTTGGGAATGAGGTGAACAGGAAGGTCTGCCATAATGCATACTTTTTTTCAGATAGTAATTGAAAAGCCCAAAATAAAGAAGAAATGTGTAACTTATCTAGTAATATTTGAGTCTGACAATAGAGGAACCAGTTTAACTCCTGTCAAGTATATACTCTCTGCTATGGAGAGATATTCTGAAATACTGATAAACACTGATGCCAATTATTGTGTTTAAGACAAAGCATTGAAGTGAGTAAACTCTCAAAAAACTATCTAGTTTTACAGCTCTACAAACTAGTCACTAGTATTTTACACACATTACAATTTTGACTTCAGTAAGCACCATATTGTTAAATCTCTCTCTCTTATTTTCCTAGTGGTTATATAACTGTTCCTTGAACCCACATTTTTTATGCATCTTCTATGTTCCAAGAACTGCCTGAGGAGTTAGAAAAATGGAGGTGAGTTAGAGTTACCACTGTAAAGAGTTCAGAGTTTATCAGAGAAAAAGAACCAGGTAAATAACATACAAAATTCTAGGTGCTATATAGATGATAGCTGTGTGTGTGTGTGTGTGTGTGTGTGTGTGTGTGTGTGTATAGGTATGCACATGTGTGCAACACACACACAGTGGATAGGTGGGTAGGAGGAACACAGAAGGAAAAGAAATTAACTATATCTGAAGAAGTCAAGAAAGACTTCATAAATTACACAAAAGCTCATTTTAAAGGAGATGGAGTTGCCCAGGACACAAAAGTTGAGAAATGCACATGCTATTTGACGTGTTGAGAATATAGGGTTAACCAAGCAACATGGGTGGAAATGAATCTGGAAAACTAGTTGGACCAGGTTGTAAAGGGCCTTATAATTATCTAAAGAAGTTTTCTGGTTTTTTTTCTTTAATTTTGTTAATGTTTATTTATTTTTGAGATAGAGACAGAGGGCGAGCAGAGGACAGCAGAGAGAGAGGGAAACACAGAATCTGAAGCAGGCTCCAGGTTATGAGCTGTCAACACAGAGGCCAATGTGGGGCTTGAAACTACAAACTGGGAGATCATGACCTGAGCTCAAGTCAGACGCTTAACCGACTGAACCAACCAGGCACCCTTCTCTTTGTTTTTTGATCACTAGGGAACTATATATGCTTTTAAGTCATAAGAGCCAGATAGTAACAACAGCCTTAGATATACCAAACACATGTACCTGCTTCAGTAGAGTAACTGCATTTCCCCTTACCTTTCAGGAATGCAAATCATATGTCTGCAAATTTTTAATCTCCTCCTCCCTTCATACATTTTTTTCAGTTATGCATAACTACAGTGACCTTTGATAATGGTAGTAACAAACATTTCATGGAAAGGATGTGTTTAAAAATAAAAATGATCCTTTGGAGGGCAATGGAAAGATAAATGAGAAAATAGAACCAGAGAAATAAGACTACATCCACTGTAGCATATGATAGGAAGCAAATGTACTACAGATGTCGTTCCTGCATGACTTGAAGTATATTATATGTATGTTTATACTTTTATTCGTAATTTAATGAACAGAGTTCAAATTTATATTCTTATAACCTTTGTAACACTGGGTATATTTCCAGATATCTTTGCCCCATCTTCATCCTATGTGAAAAAGAAAATGGCAGGAACTAAGATTTGAGTCAACCTTTTAGTCACAAATATGGATGGGGAATTTGAAGAAAGAGTTCTACAAGGACAAAACCAGACTGGGGCTGGAGAAGAAACCAATGTTTTCACTTACAGGAGAATCCAATACCAAGTTGTTGCATAGTCTTCAAATATTTTCATTCCAATTGTCCTTGCATCAAGTATTTTATTGACACGGCTGAATTCAAAGAAGGAAAAGATCAATTATTTTTTGATCACCACTAAACAGAAATGTTCATGTTATGATAAAAAGGGTTTTACAAGCTGCTGTTCAAAACATTTTTATAAATCATTTATCAAAAGTCACTCTTTCCCCAGCCACAACAATATGTGAGATGTCATTTTGGTAGACTACAAAGGTGGCTATAGCTACACACACAGAGAATGTGACATTCAAGAATGGTGAACAGATCCTTTTCAATGTATATGACATGTCCTCAATATTGCAGAAACCTCACTATATATAAGAAATGAATTTAAATAAGATTAGCCTTTAACTTACAAAATCCATAGAGTCAAGAATAAACATCAGCCTTAATTCCCTTTTCTAATCCTCTGACAGCTGTGCAGCAGGAAGGCACCATGGGGCACATCCAGAAAAGTCCACAAATCATTAGTGTCTGGTTTCATCAGTTATCAAAGAGGACGCACTTAATTACAACCTGTTGCCCCTTTGCCCATGTGCCCCAGTTACAACACCCCTCCTTCCCCTAAGGTAACCACAATCCTGACTTTTATGATAATAATTCCCTAGTTTTCATTTTAGTCTTAACACTTATATAGGCATCACAGCATAATTTAATTTAGTTGTGCTTATTTTTAAATTTTTCTATCAATGGAACTGTACTTGTACTATTATTTTGTGGTTTCTTTCACAAAGCTTTATATTTGTGAAATCCATCCATGTTGCTATGACATTTTAAATATGTAGGACCTGCACTATTCTACTTGGACTACTAAAGTCTTTCAAGAAACAGAAATATATTTTTGGAATATCTTTATTTTTCACTTTTAATTCAACAACTGAGCTATGCAGTGATACTCTGTGTGTTTGTGCACACATGTGAATGGATGCACGCAGGGAATTACATTCCCTAATAACCTGAAACATCATGATACGTACAGCAAGGGAAACAGTAAATTGACTTCACTGTAGTTAGTACGTAGAAATTGATATGGTTCTGAAACAGCCTTTCCAAAGACCCTCTTCCCTTTACAACATCTGGCAGTTTTATTATTTCAGTCATTTTTTTAAATAGTGATTTAAAAAGCATGTTTTTTTTATTCTGTTGATTCAACAAATAATGTTAAGGACTTCCAATATGCTTACTGAGGTTTCATTTCTATACCTGTTAATAATGAAAGATTTAACCATTTTGAAAAACATCATTCCTCTTTCTAATTCTCTTTGGTTTCTCCTTTACCTGCTTTTCTTAATGAATATACACCAATTTCTCCAATCCACAGTGACATGTATATTTCATAATAATACATAATTCTTCCTTTCTAACATTTAACCTAATGGAAGCTTTAGTCTTGTGCACGGTAACAGAATGCATCCAAACTGAAAATAAGAATGTAAACACACATACTTTGCAGCTGCCCTGAGTTCTATAGCATTTCTTGTCTTTCCACTTCCATCTTCAAATGTCGTCTTATTTCCTACTGTCAGAGTGCCATTTTTAGTAGAGAAGTCAGGGAAACATCTCTGGAGAACTGTAAAAAAAGTAAAATTATGGTAATCACTTTTCTACGTCTTCCTATGTGATGTTCTCCTTTTCTTAAGCTTTCTTTTACAATCAAATTTTTGCTGGATAATGTATAAATTGCTCAACATAGGTAATCACCCATTACTTGATGATCAGGAAGGCCTTTTGATGGTTCTAAGACTGATATAGATAGAAAATTTGATCACAATCAGGAGCTACACTCTAAACTTGTTGATTATTTTGCACATGGTACATTCATCAAGCAGCCAATAAGTAAGATGCACAGCACAGGTTTTAAAAGAGTAATATTGATAACGTATCTAACATTGTAAAAGCATTTTAATAAAAAGGCTTTATTTACTTGTATGACTAAATTTACTTTTTCTTATTAAAAAGATTCTAGATATTCCTTGAGTGAAACTTTGAAAACTGGAGATTCGTGAGCAGTTCCTTAAGAAAGAAGAACAAGTTCAAACTTTAGGCTATTAAGACAACTGAATTTTTATTTGTGAGGTCTTAATAATTTGTCTCCCTTCCAGCTTTATCATTCACAGGGTTTTTGGAGGAGCTGGAAATAGAAATTCTAAAGCTATCAAAATGGTCCCCACACAAAGCGTGAACTGTCACCACAATTTCTGAGAAGTTACCTCACTGTTAAATCTTCTATGCACTTATTTTGATTAAATAGAATCCTTGTTTCTTTACATATCTGTATTCCTAAAAATATTTCAAAACCCCAATTTTAAATGAGGAGGGAAGAGAAATCAGAAATGGATCATTATTATATTTTTTTGTACAAGAAGCATCACAGATTTGCATGGGTTTGCAGGCAGTTTAAACTTGAAAATATTAAAGCAGTTGATGTAGGGAAAAAAGAAATAGGTGTTTCCCAAGCCTTTCCTGACATTTCTGGCTTGAAATGATCTCTTGTCTACCCACACCCACCTTCTGTAGCATTTAAAACATGGCCCATTGCTTCAGTATCCTCCACATCTCTCTCTGGTTCTTCCCTGGCAAATTTGACATAGTAGCCTCCACCAGCTGCCTCTACTCCCTCTCAATCCAATCACATTCTTCCCCCATCATTACAATGAAACTGGCCTCCCAGTGATCCCAATGGTCTTCTAATTGCCAAAACCTCCACATATCTTTTAGTCTTCATCTTGCTCGAACCCATTATCTAGTACAGTGCTTGGTACATAACGGAACTCAGCGCTATTTGCTATCGAATTAACTTTTCTGTCTTTGACATGGTAGGCAACTCCTGCCTTTTGAAATGCTCTTCCTTTGGCTTACATTCCCAGATTCTCTCCTGTCCTCCCTTCAGCCTTTCTGTATTTTCTTCCCCTCTCCACTCCTTAAAGATGACTGTTTCTACCTACAAAGTCCCCTAACCTTTTTCTGGGCAATTTCATCCAGTCGGTTAGTTTCAATCACTAAATGTGCTCATTTTCTATTTGGAAAGTAGAGAAAATATGAAGGAAGATACAAAACAAGACATAGTCCTACTACCCACAATGAACTCTATTAACATTTTAGATGTATTTCCTTCCTGTTTTTCTTCTATTTGAAATTTTTTCGAGAGTCATAACCATAAAATAAATTCAGCGCTTTCCCTGGTTTCTTTCTTTTAATATTACTTATTTTCTTTTATAACCTCTTAAATGAGTAAATTTTATTAGGTGCATACTATTCCATTAAGTACTATACTTAGTCCCTTATTGAGGGAATACAAGTTGATTGAAATGTTTACCATAATGTCTCCTTTACTATACTGTGAGGGACTATGCTTTATTCACTTTTGAATCCCCAGTATATAGTTTATATTGTGTGATTTAACCAATCTGTACTTGTAAGGGCAGGGATGTTTTATACTTTCATATCCATTTTATCTTCAATGACTAATGATTCATTTTTACCTTTTTGTAACATTGTTCTTGGCTACCGACACTTGTTGCTCGGGGGCTTCCTGGCAAAATGTAGTTGCTTGCAACACCTTGCTTCAGAGTCCTCAATGACCCAAAGAAAAGGGATGGGGGGCATGCAAGACATTGTGTTTGATGGGAGCTACTTCGATGGCACCTGACTTTCTACTCCAATAGAGAAGGATACCTTTCTACTTCAATAGAAAAAAAGAAGAAAGAAGAGAGGAATGCCCATAGTTTTGTCACCTCCAAAACACTTACTATTTTGGCATATTTCTTTGCGATCTTTTTCTTTGAATAGTTTTTTGTTGTTGTTGTTTATTTTAATTATATATGCTTGTCATTATAATGCATATAAAATTTTATTTAACATTATAGTATACATACAACACTTATATTTAATAATTCTGAAATATTCCATTTAATGAATACATCATAATTTATTCAAGTACATTCTTGTTCTTGGATATCAGAGTGTTTTATTCTTCTTCTTTTTTTTAATTTTTGTTTCTTCCAGATAACATTGTGCCGGATATCTTTATGTAAAAATATTCTTCTTTGTAGTTAGGATTATATTTGTTAGAAATGAAAATTAGTGATTATTTCATTTTTTAAAAAAATTAGATAAATTTTATATAAACTTTAAATAAAATTTATAAATATTAAAAATATAAAATATTGATTCATTTAGGAGATACATAAACATTTTAAATTTCAAATTATATGACAAGTGTATGTCCCACTTTCACTCCTGAGGCAACTTCTGAACAAATTCTTAGGCTGATTTCAGGCACGAGTGTGCAAGATTACATCCTTGTGTGCTTACATGTACTCACAGAGCACCAAATAATCAATCTTATTAGGCTTTTAAAATCAGTCTTCAATCTTTTTTTGTGTATGTTGACACAGCAAAATCCCAAAACTAACAGAGCTCCAATGGAAATATCCCTGGCTGGAGTGCCGATGGGCTTTAGCTTTGGCTTCTTCCTAATTAACTCTGGGACACTAAGCCAGTCATACAACTATTCTTGGTTTCAATAGTGAAATAAGGGAACTGAATTAAATAACTGTTTGGTAGATTATGAGTTCGAAGGTAAGTAAAAACCACTTACATGGTTTACTTGGAAAAATCGCTATTGGACAATCATCATCCAGTAAAACTTGTGTGAGAGTCTAAAATGGAAGAGAGAGTATGTTAGCATTTCAAAGGCTATGTAATGACAACTTTTATTTTCAGTATAAAAACTGTGTCCTTTAAAAATTTAACTCCATAATTATCTCATTATTCCAAACTACTCTCCTAATAAGAGGGATTTTAGGATTGTCACACACCCATACTTTTTTTTGACAAACACTCTTAAATTTCCTAACTGTAATTCAAATCAATAATAAAACCAGACCCACTGAAACCAAGGCACATCTTTGAAAGCATGTATCTATGCCTTAGTCACATTCTGAATCTCTAAGTCTTGGATTTTGTTTCTGGAAAAACAGTATCTTTTCTAATTAAGAAGCCATTAATACCATTTAACATAATAAGGCTTTAGAATTCCTTTATAAGTCTCAAATCTAGATAAGGTTTGAGGGTTCTTTTTAATGAATAATTATCAAATTGGGTTTGAAAGTAAAATGCTACTTGTTACTAAGTAGCCATGGATCTTCATCACCACATTAATGAAATGGTGACATTAATAAAATGAATGACATTAACTCCTAGATCTTCACAGCATACACTTCATTCAAGTAGAGAATTTGTTGGTTTCGGGGACTAAAGCTAACTTACCAGACTTAACGAGTCTTTGCTAACACCCCAAATCTACAAAATGATATACTATAAATGGTGTATGTATGTTTGTATGTACATGTGCATTTGTGTTTTAATGGAACAGTACCTAAGCATTTCTTAGAAGATTTGGGAGCTTGTCCATTACAAATGCTCATGTTACACTTGAGATAGAAACAAAAGTTAAATTCTTCTCTAGCTTTAAGCTTAAACACACATACCTTTGCAGGCTTAACAAAAGTGGACTTGCAGAACTGGCTGTAGTACGTCCAATAGTTTTTGTTTGTTCTGTATGTAAATTGTATTTCCATGTAGGTTAAAAATCTTTCTGGGCACTTGGAGACACAGATCTATGAAGAAAAGGAACACAGTGGTGGGTGGGAACTGAATTGAGTTAAGCAAATCAAGGAAATATCCATAAGGTTAGATTTCTAAGTTATTCACCACTATAAAGAAACTTAGAAACTTAAATCAATTTTCTAATTTATGAAAAAATAAAATGTCATGCACTAGTTATCATTCTCTACTCCTTGCCCTTTAGTAATGATCTGTGTTAAACAAATCAGATGTTGTACAATGATGGAACTGTTTTTAACTTCTGATTTTGAGATAATTATAGATCTACTTGCAGCTGTGAAAAATAATATATTCCACATACCTTTCACCCAGTTTCACCCAATGGTAGTAACTTGCACAATTACAGAGCAATATCACAACCAGGAAATTGATACTGTTACATCCACTAACCTTTAGATTTCACCAGTTTTACGCACGCTCGTGTGTGTGTGTGTGTGTGTGTGTGTGTGTGAGCATACAGTTCTATGCAATTTTATCATGTGTAGATTAATGTCACCACTACCACAAGACAGTGATGGACTTTTAATAAATATTTTCTTATTAGTCTCTCAGTTAGTAGATAAGAGCATAATGCAAGATTAATTTTGCCTATGTACTTTATGCATTTTCAGGGTTAGAATCTTGCTTCCTTTCCTACATATAGATAAAATAATGATTAAAAATGCTCCAGATATTGATAACTTATTCCACTAATTACTATCAGTGACAGTGAATTATCAACAACAGTTCTCAAAATAGGAGTATTTATTACCATAAGAAACCAACAAAATTAGGGCTATGTGGCAGGCAATCATTATCATAGTCATTTAACCAACACTCTGTCAACTGTGGACAGAGAGGTTACCAATGCAATCATTTTACATTAATGAACTTAGTTAGGGGGCCTATTAATGCCAAACCAGATCACTGTGCTAGTAGTCCACAGAGCTGATGTGGAATGACTGAAATCCAATTAGAAACCCCAGAGAGAAAGCAGAATCCAAGAAGATGCAGTCTGTTGACTTGTTTTTGCTTGTAGTTAAAACAAAAAACAAAAACAAAAACAAAAACAACGATCCTATTAACCATGAAAGTTGCGGTCCTCGTTCTCTCCTCCATCTCCTGTTGCTCCTCATGAAAGCCTTCTCAGCTCTGACTTGCTCCATCTCCCTGCTGTGCTTTGGTAACCTGACTGGTCAGATTCTAGCTCAATCCACTGCTACTGAGCTGACACCTCTTTCCTATCTGCTGGGTCATGTTTCTAGTGTCTACAAAAATTTTTGGTGTCAGGCCCACAGCTAAGGTAGGAGGTGAATAACTAAATGGATACCTCAAATCCCACAGTTAATAATGTTTTGTAGTAGCAGCAGTCTAAATTTCTTCTAGACATTCTGACAAGGCAAAACAACCTGTCTCTACATTTATGTCTCTGTATGCATTTTGTCAGTTTCTCATACATACATAGGCTCTCTGTCTCTCTCACATACACACTCACACAGTTCTGGATGAAATACTGAAGTTTCACAGGTATCTTTCTACAAAAGGCAAAGAACTGTTTAGGGACGTTCAAAGCATCCAGCATGCTCCTATCTTTTAGAAGAAGGCTAAGCTTATTATCAATGCAAATGTCAAAATTTCATTCTGATTGGAGCTGAGCTGAACAAACTGTTAACAAATTGGAAGATACTTTACAGACATTTAGACTTTGACAGTTATAGGACTTTGAAAGGTAACTTCACTAGTTCCCCCATTGGGTACATTTAAATGGATTTTTAAAATGAACACTGAAAGTACTAATGCTTTCACAGGCCTAAATGACAGTAGGAACTACTGAGTTGGGACCATGATGAGTTCTGTATTATGTAGTATACATACATACAATGTATACTACATATTAAAAATGCTGTGTATGCAACATATACAAGAAAATAATTAAAATGGCAAAATGTAGTTTGTTAAAGAGAATCACATCAAATTTCATCCCAGACACAACACATGAGCTGTTAAAAAACAATACAGCTAGGGGCGCCTGGGTGGCGCAGTCGGTTGAGCGTCCGACTTCAGCCAGGTCACGATCTCGCGGTCCGGGAGTTCGAGCCCCGCGTCAGGCTCTGGGCTGATGGCTCGGAGCCTGGAGCCTGTTTCCCATTCTGTGTCTCCCTCTCTCTCTGCCCCTCCCCCGTTCATGCTCTGTCTCTCTCTGTCCCCAAAATAAATAAACATTGAAAAAAAAATTTAAAAAAAAAAAAACAAAAAACAAACAAACAAACAAAAAAAAACAATACAGCTATTGCTTTTTACTCTCCCAATCTATCAGACCAATTTTTCACTTCAAATAGGGTGCTGATTAGTAGCAATCAACATATAATTAGCTAAAAATGAAGGTCACACTGAGGTCGGGTATCCTAATTGATCATAGTCTGTCCTTTAAATGCTTGCAAAACATGTCTGGACCATGCTGGCAGTTAACAAAAAACATAATGCATAAAAATATGGCTTGGGTCAGTAGATACACTAATGTCTGGCAGACTAAAAGCAAGTCTCCATTATTGGCAGCTAAAATATATCCTGACTCAATTCTGATTCTTTGGGTAATCACAAAGAGGCACTTTAAATGTAGTTCTTCATCATTATTTTTATATCTTCAATTCATATAGGTTTACTATTCTAATGCAAATAAGAATTTGGTGAGCAGAAGAGAGTTATACTGATGGTTAAAGCACTGCATTTACTATGAAAAAATCATGATCTAGTAAATAATTTATAGTGTACTTAAATATAAATAACATACATACATGAGTACATAAAAAAGCATAATGTATAGGATATTTTTGTATGTATGTTTCCTCATGGAAATGATGGATGTGTATAATAGAAAATTTCCTAGACTGGGAGTAGAAAGATATTAACTAATTCATTCATTTATTGCTTCAACAAATACTTATTGATCACCTACTCTGAGCCTGTTCTAGGCACTGGGGACACAGCAGTGAACAAAATATAAAAATACTTGCCCTTAAGCTGTTTACCTTCTAGTAGAGGGAAGATGATAACAACAAATAAGTAAAATTGTTTGTTATAAGATGATAATAAGTGCTATGGACACAAATAAAGCCAGAAAGGAAGTTAGGGGATAAAAAGCAGCTGAGTGGGATTCCAGTTTTAAATGGGAATTCAAGGGGGCACCTGGGTGGCTCAGCCGGTTTAAGTGTCTGACTCTTGGACTTTTGATTTCAGCTTAGGTCATAATCTCATGGTTCATAAGATCAAGTCCCATGTCAGGCTCTGTACTGATGGCACAGAACCTAATTGGGATTCTCTCTCTCCCTCTGTGCCCCTCCCCTGCTCATGCTTTGTCTTTCTCAAAATAAATAAATAAACTAAAAATAAATAAATGGGTAGTCAAGGAAAGCCTTGCTAAAAAAGTAACATGTGAGTCTTGAAGAATAGTGATCAAGCCATAGTCATTTGGAGGAAGAGTACTCTAGGCAGGGAGAACAGCAAAGTCTAAGGCTCTGAGGCAGGAGCATTCCTGGATCCTTCAGAGACAACATACTAGCTGTATGACCCGAGTGTAGTGAGCAGAGGGATAGTAACAGCATATGTAGTCAGAGAGTTGGACAGAGAGTGAAGGGTCCTGTAAGGCCATTGTTAAGACTTTGCTGTTAATCTCAGTAACTTGAGAAGCTATGGGGACGAGGACTGAACAAATGAGAGCTATAAATGTGACATATTTAATAGGATCACATTGGCTTCTGGGTAGAAAAGACACTGTAAGGGCTTGAAAGTGGGGTAAGGATAGAGGCAGAGAGACCAGTCAGGAGGTCATAGCACTAATCTAAAGAGATAATGGTTCTTTGAAAAAAGGAAGAGAGAGTAAAAAGTAGTTTGGTCCAGAGTATATTTTGAATGGAGACCAGAAGAATGAGCTGACTGTTCACACATGAGTGTAAGAGGAAAAGAGAAAATCAAGGATGATACCATGGTATTTGGAGGTGGCCTTAACTGAAACAGCGACAATTGTTGGGATCGGAGAAAAAATTTAAGGATGAAGTCAGAGATTAGGAATTGAGTTTGGACATATTAAATTTGAGATGTCAACTAAATATCCATGTAGAGACATTGCACAGGTGATTGCATATCAGGATCAGGAGTTCAGAGAGCAGACTTTTCTGGACATGTAAACTAGCAAGGGCAGCATGCAGATGATGTTAAAAACAAAGAATTGGTGAATGAGATCACCAAGGGAGTAAATGTAGATTTTCAAAATGGCCAAGTTTGGTGATAGGAGAGAACTCCAATGTTTTACGATGTTGGAAAGATGAAGAAAAACCAACAAAGGAGACTAACAAGGAATAGCCAGAGAGTTGGGAGGAAACAAAGAAGAATAATGTGCCCTGGAAGCCAAGTCAGGAAAATGTTTGAAGGAGGAGGGCTTGAATAAACAATGCTGTTCGATCAAATGCATGTGGAATGAGAATTAGCCATTAGTTTAATAATTTGGAGGTCAATGGTATCATTTGGAGGCAATTAGAGTAGGAGTAAAAGCCTGAATGAGAATAAGAAGAGAGGATTTAGACGCACTGAATATAGACTACTCTTTTGAAGACTTGCAAAAAAGAGGTACAGAGATATGGAGCAGTATCTGGAAGGGGGTGTGGGATCAAGGAGAAAATTTTTTGAGATAGAAGGAATAACAGCATGTTTGTATATTGATGGAGATGATTTAGTAGAGAAGGAACAATGGTAATAAAAAAAAACCCACAAAATTGCTGCAATGATGTGCTTGAGTATGTGAAAGCAGGTGAGATATTGTGCATAAATGGATAGGCTGACTTTAGGAGGGCAGGCAGTTCATACACAGTGAGACAAAGAAAAGCAGAACAAATATATGAACATAAATGACACTTGATAGGCAAGAGGATGTTACTGCAGGAGCTTTTAAAAGTTGTCTTCTGAATGCCTGTACTTTTTCAGTGAAGTAGGAAGCAAAGTCAGAGGCTGACAAGGAGATTGGGAAGGAGTTCTTAGGCGTCTGAGGTAAGAAGAGAAGGTATGGAAATGTTTTCTAGAAGAGAAGACTAGAAAACAGATAAGCGGTCTGTAGTGTAGTTGTGAGACAGCACTGAGGGACACTGAGGTTAGTAGTTCTGAGTCTAAAGGACAGTTATGTGTATTTTCTCCAAGAACTCACAGCTGCCTGAGTTCAGGCATAGAATAATAGGCAGAGAGCCACATTTAGGTAGGGATGAAGTTCTGCCAGGAAAGAACAGCTAAGTGGGAGGGGGGCACAGAAATTGAGGGTTTTTATAAGGGAGTGAATTTAAAGAGGGACCTTGAAATCTAAGTCAGACAAAGAAAGAAATGAAAACATGAGGGAACTGAGGGATGCTGTGAAGAGGTTACCATTAGGGGTTTGTAGGTCCTGGTGAGTTATAATTATTGGAGTTGGAATGTGAGAGGAATTGAGGTGGTCAGACAGTAGGATGTCTGAAATTGATATTACAATGGTGGCAAGTACTGGCACTGACATGGTCAAGGATTTGGCCTTGGGAGTGGGTGGCCATGGTAGAAAACAAAGTCTTGTGGTAGAGGTAGTCACAGAACTAAGATGTCAATATCTCAAGTTGGCTTTAGTCTCAGTGGTAAATAAGAGATCAAAAGTCTGAGAGAGACATGAGGAAGAAAGAAAGCAAACAGATTTACTAACTAGATCAGGGAAGATCTTTGGCAATGGTTTACTGGCACATGGAGCAAAGCAGCAGCAAATAGGTTAAAAGCCTGTTATGTTTTTGAGGTAGTTGTGCTGCTACAGAATTCATGAGCTAACCTGAAAAGGCCTTTGACTGTTAAAATAATCTTTGAGTTGCCGAATTTACACAACATGAAGGGAGCTTTAGAGCTCTATGCATCCCCCCCCCCAGATATCTCCAATGCTCAGTAGTGATGTGGTCTGAAGCTAGCAGATAGGAAATAACCCCACAGTTGGTTGAGTAAAGGACTTATAGGATGAAATGGAAAATATAATCCAGGTCAAATAAAGCACCATTCTCCAGTGCCATGCACTACAGACCACTATGTGTTTATCACCCTTCCCTTTCTGAATGGGAGTTTGTATTCTAATTATCCTAGTCCCATTCCCCATTGTTCATTTAGTGGAAAGACCTGGTAGACACTCTGGGTTAAAGACAGTACTACATGGGACACTGGGTTGTCTCTCTTGGAAAGAAGAAAGGTATTCTGGAGGACAGATGGACAGACTATGGAAGACACAACTAAATGCCCACTGAAGTCTGTGCCTCACCCCCTAACTGCATTACTTTAGTCCTTCTTTCTTGCATACAGGTGTGAACATATAAAACTAATATATACGTTGTATGAGTAGAATTTCAATGTGTGACACTTCTAATCCAAGGCTTTTAAGAGCAGAGATGCTTTATTCATCTTCTATTTCCTTCTGGCAGGTGGATACAGATGATGAGAAGGACTTAAGACAGAGCCACCAGATGAAAGAAGCCTAGAGAAGAGTTGCCTACTGACCATAAACACTAGCCTTAAACTGTTATATGATTAACAATAAACTTTATTGTGTTAAGTCACTGAAAAACTTGAGTTTATTAGTTATAGTAGCTAGCTTTTCTCTTCCTAATACTGGTCTGGAAAAAAATACCACTTCTGGCGGTAGGTGGTTGGACAAAATCAAAGAGGTTCCTTAGCGATGCTACATTTTGCTTTTATATGAGTAAACACAAGCTCATGCTTAGGTCTTCCCACCTTCCATAAATTCATCATTAACCACACACACATAGAATTCAAATGGAATTCAGGTGGAATTTCTGACATTCAAGGTATTTTTTGTCTTACCTGTGTGGTAGGGCACTGTAGGTTTATCACCACGGAGGGACTGGTACAGCTGAATAAGTTAAAGTAAAACAATATGGTCTTGTTCCTGTTAAGAAAACAACATAAAATAATCGTTTTAGTGACTGTGGAATGTGCCATATCATTTCATATCCTAAATACTTTTAATATAACGACCTTTAAAAATTGGCTTCATTTTCTCTAGGCAGCTACAATATAGTTCCCAACTCCCCTTTAAACTGCCTAACATTTAAAGCTCCTTTTTGTAATAGTAAAAAATTAAAATAATAAAACTGTGCATTAATAGTAGATTGATTAAATAAAGAATTCTACATCCACAAAGGAGATTACATTGTCATTGAACATAAAGTTGAGGGGTGCCTGGGTGGTTCAGTCAGTCAAGCCAAATTTTGATTTTGGCTCAAGTCATGATCTTACAGTTCATGGTTTCAAGCCCTGTGTCAGGCTCTGAGCCTGCTTGGGATCCTCTCTCCCCCTCTCTCCCCCTCTCCCTCCCTCTCCCTCCCTCTCCCTCCCTCTCCCTCCCTCTCCCCCCTTTCCCTCCCTCTTCCCTCCTCCCTGGCTTGCATGTCTTCCCCCTTCAAAATAAATAAATAAACTTAAAAAAAAAAGAAAATAATGTTGAAGAAAATGTTTAATGGATAAATTCACAATACATTAATTTTAGGAAGCAGGTTACTCTGCCATTTGGCAACTCATGGTTCTCTTTTGAATCTCAATTTCATCTGTATAATTAGGATAATACCAGCCCTACCTACTTCACAGAAGTGTTGAAAGGAGATAAAATAATATATTGTGGACTCACGACAAGTGGTTGTCTAACTTTAGTATGTATCTCTAAATCTTGGGAGTGTTTGTTGAAAATTGTGATTCCTGACCCATTCTCTACCTTTGAGAGCCCAAATATTAGCATAAGAGGCCTAGGAATCCACATTTTTTTCCTTTTTCTCACCAGCAGATTCAGACACAGGTGGTCTATAAGCCATACCTTGAGAGAACACAGCCCTAAACATTCAATGTCCCCAACACCTTGTCAAGTCCCCAATTAATTAATTAATGTGACTACATGCATGGCAGAAAATGTATAACAGAGTGTTGAGTAATACTTTTCCTACTGACTCAGAATCACCAAATAGGACCCAAAGGTAAGAATAAAGAAAGGTCTCCACAAAATTTCTGGCTAGACTCCTGCAGCACTTCTACAGTCTTCCTGCCCTGGTCTATGTAAGCAAAAAGGTGGGGTAGGGAAGTAGACTAGAGATAGTTGTATTGGTAAGACAATGATCACAATTTAGAGGATTTTCCATCTCCTCCTCATTGAAGTTGTGAATTGTTTTTTTCCCAATTCCAAATTACAGAGGGCTCTGAGAATCACTCATAAAGACTGAGGGTACCTGTAGGAAGAGCAGATCAGCAGGTCATTTTCCAACTGTATACCTCTTCTGTGGCAGACTTATTCATCAGTCTTCTGTGCTCATTTTGGGAATGAGAAATGAGACCCAACGAGACCACAAGAGGGTTTAAAAAAAAAAAGTCAATGGGGGCAGCATTGAAGCAGCCTATTATAGGAGGATAGGGAATCAAGTAAATGGGCTTGCACCTCCCTGGTGATACCTCATCTGCCATCAAGAGACAGGAGGTGAGTCACCAGGGATAGAGCTGAAAGGGTTTGGATACAGGCAAGCCAAAGCTGATCTCTCAAATGAAAGGACTATTTAGTAAGAATTTTCCCAGAGAATTTCCCCTTGTATACCATGAGAGAGCCAATTTTTGGATGCTTCCCCTAAAGAGGGTGTTGATGGCTAGTTAATTATGTTTTAGCTGTAGTAGCAACAAACACATAGGACTAGGGCAGTGGCCAGACACTCCTTCTCCTTCCAGCCCTCAACACAAAGAAAGAACTAGAACCAGAAGAGAGGGAAAAGAAGGAAGATAGCAAACCAAGCCCTCTCTTCCTTTCTCAGTTCCCTTGCAGGGTTCAAACTTGAACTAGGGGATTGGAAAAAATGAGATTCAAATATTAAACTGGACCACACTGAACTCTATAACAATAGTAAGGGCCTGGAAAGATATGGAATCTACTCGAGATGTCAAAGAAGAAAGACTTGAAAGAACTTTGTTAATTTAAGGGCAGTGATGGGGGAAAAATAAACCAATTTCATGTTTGTAATCCTATCAAGTTCAGATGACTCAAGAATATGGCCATAAATTTATACATAGTATTCACAAGACTACTTCATGATTCCCTAAGAGCCAGCTCTGCTCTTTCAGCACTCAAACAACCCTACCACCCACAGTCTTGTGGTACATGTGATTCAAATTTGTACCTAAGCAAATGAATCAATTATTGCAGGTCATGGATCACTGGAGTTCCATGGGAGTAGTTAAAACTATGAATTGTAAATCACTAGGTGTCAAGTGTCTCCCATAGGTAAAATTGATTTATAAACTGCAAAATGCTACATAAACTCAAGTTATTCACCAGATTATGCTATTGTCAAGGGTAAGGTTTATACCTTATTTACCTTTATATCCCTATCTTGGCAACACTTAACCTAGTACTTGGCCCATTCTAGATATTTACTAAATGTTGTAGAATGAGAACGATTCCAGAATAATTCATTGTCATTTAATCTTAGAGTCCTCCTTAGTTTTCCAGCACAAATCTATAGTCACTCTATCAGTGTATCTGATATCCTTAAACTTCAGTGAACCTCAGATTCCTCAGGTATAGAGTAGATGATGGTGGTTGCAGCTGAACAATTCTGTGGGAGTGACTGAGGAAGTAACTATTTAACTTAAATTATATTTCTACCAAAAAACAACAAAATATAATCAACTGAAAACTACTAATTCAAGAGGATATACCATGCACTTAAGCCTATCTCTCCTATTTCCTGAGACTCATAGAAATAAAAGAATGAAATTTTTAAAAAGTAATAAACCTCAGGGCACCTGGGTGGCTCAGGTATTGGTTAAGTTTCCGACTTCAGCTCAGGTCATGATATTAGAGCTTGGCAGTTCGAGCCCCACATTGGGCTGTGTGCTAACAGTTCAGAGCCTGGAGCCTCCTTTGGATTCTGTGTCTTCCTCTCTCTCTCTGCCCCTCCTCTGCTCATACTCTCTCTCACTTTCTCTCTCTCTCTCTCTCAAAAATAAATAAACATTAAAAAAATTTTAATAAAATTAAATTTAAAAAGTTATAAACCTCACCATGCAAGCTAAGGGTAGGAAAAATAGGATCTATTCACAATTGCATAAAGGAGTTCAACAATTTTTGGAAGAAGGAAAACATATGAGAGTGTGTTGAGTAATGAATGCACCACACCAGGGCATAGAAGAATGGGATACAATTTCCATATTAGAAATCATGAGATGCTGATGGTGCTTGGGTGGCTCAGTAGGTTAAGTATCTGACTCTTGATTTCAGCTTGGATCATGATCTCCTGATTCATGAGATTGAGTCCCACATCGGGCTCTGTGCTGACAGCACAGAGTCTGCTTGGGATTCCCTCTCCCTCTCTCTTCTCTGCCCCTCCCTGCTCACATGCATGTTTTCTCTCAAAATAAATAAACTTAAAAAAAAGAAAGAAAGAAAGAAATCATAAGATATTGGATTCAGAATTGATAGTGAAAAATGTGGCTGAAAACAAGATTAATTGAAGGTTTATATACAGATTTACAATGCAAATCATCACCTTTCTGCTTCTCCCATACCCCGGCACTTAGAATTCCAATGTCCAGGAAAAATAGGCAAAAACTGAGGCCTCTTTTGTGGAACCTTCTGGGGTTAGCAAGGACTTGTATGGGATTTGGTGCCCCAGCCTACAAGCCTTCATATTCTGGCATTTTGAAAGCCTATGCCTGACAGCCAGCTTCCCATCATTTTATGCTGTAGTGAAATCAGAAAGCAAACATGGCCCCCTCACCCTAAATAGGACAGAGGTCTCCCAGGAAAACTGACCTACTAATGTAGCCATGGAATGAATTCACAAAAGCAACTTAGGTCTTTCTTTAGTAATATTGGATGATCAAGTAGAATCAGAAAAGTAAGGAGAAATCAGAATATGAAAGAAAAAGACTGAAGTAAACAAAAACTGATGCTGGATGAAATCAAATAATTTAAGGCATAGGATGGACATTAAAAAAAATACAGTATTTTCAAAATAATTCAAGCAGATTGTCCATAAAATAAAAACACTATGTCATTACAAAGGAATAATTAGAGAATAAGATGGTTTTTAAAGATTAAAAATATGAGGAAGATGGAAGAGGAGGAGGACCCCAAGCTCACCTTATCCCATGGATACCTTATCCCATGGATATCTTTAGCAAATACTTGGTCTGACTCAACTCAAGTGCAAGTAGGCCACAAACTGGCCCATTAATATAGGGACCAAACACTGCCCCAAAAAAGGAAAGAGCCACTGTGGATGACTCAATTAAAGGCAAATGCAGCACAGCCACAAGAGTAGGGTACATGCAACATACATAAGAGACATTCCTAAGGTACCAGATTCTGGTGAACAGGCGACATTGTAGTACAGGCCACTATAGGACCTCTTCTTCATACAGCCATTACTTTCAAGAGAAGAAGACATAGCAGAGATTCCTAACACACAGAAACAGACATAGAGTGTTACCCAAAATGAGGAGACAGAGGAGTTTGTCCTAAATAAAAGAACAGGACAAAATCACAGCAAGAGAGCTAAGTGTAATGGAGGTAAGTAATAGATATGCCTGATAGATAATTTAAAGTTATAGTCACAAAAATACTCAATTGACTTGAGAAAGGAATGGAGAACTTCAGTGAGACCCTCAACAAAGGGATAGAAGACATTAAAAAGAACCAATCAGAGATGAAGAAACAATAACGAAAATTAAAAATACACTAGATGTAATGAATAGTAGACTAGAGGAAGCAGAGAAACAGATTAGTGATCCCAAGGACAGAGTAATGGAAAGCAATCAAGCTGAACAGGAGAAACAAAAAAATAATAAAATTTAAAAAAATAATAATAATACAAAATGAAAACAGACTGAAGGACCTCAATGACACCATCAAGTGTACTAACATTTGAATTATGCAGATCCCAGAAAGAGAAGAGAGAACAAAGGGGGGAGAAAATTTGAGGAAATAGTAGCTGAAAACTTCCCAAGTCTGGGAAGGAACTAGAAATCCAGATCTTAGAGGCACAGAAAGCTCTCAACAAAATCAATCCAGGAAGGTCCACATCAAGGCACACAGCAATTAAATTGGTAATAAAACTAGTGAGAAAGAGAGAATTTTAAAAGTAGCAAAAGAAAATAAAACAGTTGCATACAAGGGACACAAGAACGCTATCAGGTGATTTTTTTCAGCAGAAACTTTGCAAGGCAGAAGGGTGTGGCATGATATATTCAAAGTACTAAAAGAAAAAACCTCCATCCAACAAGGCTATCATTCAGAATACAAGGAGAGATAAAGAGTTTCCCAGATAAACAAAAGTTAATGGAACTCAGTCTTTCATTTAAACCAGCCCTACAAGAAATGTTAAAGGGGACTCTTTGAGTGGAAAGAAAAGACCATAAGAAGGAATAAAAAATGTAGGAAGCACAAAAGCAGTAAAATTAAGTACATCTATAAAAATCAGTCAAAGGATTCACAAAATGAAAGGATTTAAAGTATCACATCATACACCTAAAACATGGGGAGGAGAGGAGGAAAGAATGGGTATACATTTAAGTGACCATCAACTTAGTACAGACTGTTAGAAGGATAAGATGTTATATGCAGAGGCACCTGGGTGGCTCAGTTGGTTAGATGTTGGACTCTTGATTTGGGCTCAGGTCATGATCTCATGGTTCAGGATTTCAAGCCTGCATCAGGCTCTGCACTATCAATGGAGCCTGTTTGGCATTTTCTCTCTGTACCCCACCCCACCACTCCCCTGTTTGCACACACTCTCTCTTTCCCTTAAAATGAATAAACTTTAAAAAAAGATGTTATACACAAACCTAATGGTAACCAGAAATCAAAAACTAGCAACAAATATGCAAAAATGAGGAGAAAGGAATCCAAGCCAATCATGTAAAGAAAGCTAACAAACTGTGAGAGAGGAGAGCAAGATAAGGAACAAAGAAGAGCTACAAACCCTCCTCTCCCATAAAATAATAGGAAAATGGCAATACATACCTATCAATAATTACTTTGAATATAAATGGACTAAATACTCCAATCAAAAGACAATGTGTGATAGAATGGATAAAAAAACAAGACCCATCCATATACTGCCTATAGGACACTCATTTCAGACCTAACGACAGATGCAGATTGAAAATGAAGGATAAAAAAGCAATTATCAGGAAAATGGAAGTGAAAAGAAAACCGGGGTAGCAATATTTATATCTGACAAAATAAACTTTCTAACAAAGACTGTAAAAAGAGTCAAACAAGGTCAGTAGATAATGATAAAGGGAACCATCTAAGAAGATATTACAATTGTAAATATTTATGCACCCAACACAAAAAAACCCAAATTCATAAAACAGCTAATAACAAATATAAAGGAAATGATCAATAGTAACACAATAATGGTAGGAGACTTTAACACCTCACTTACATCAATGGATAGATTATCCAAACAAAATCAACAAGGAGACAGTGGCTTTGAATGACAAATGGGACCAGGTGAATCTAAAAGATGTATCAGAACATCCTATCCTAAAATAGCAGAAACACATTCTTTTGAAGTGCACATGGAACATTCTCCAGAATAGATCACGTATTAGTCCACAAAACAAGCCTCAACAAATTCAAAAGAAGTAAGTCATACCATGCATCTTTTCTGACCACAATGCTATGAACTAGAAATCAACAAGAAAAAATCTGAAAAGAACACAAATTCATGGAGGCTAAATAACATACTATTAACAATGAATGGGTCAACCAAGAAATCAAAGAGGAGACAAATGAAAGTGAAAACACAATGGTTCAAAATCTTTGGCATCCAGCAAAAGCTGTTCTAGGAGGGAAGTTTATAGCAATACAGGATGACATCAAAAAGCAAGAAAAATCTTAAATAAGCAACCAAACCTTATATCTAAAGGAGCTAGAAAAAAAAACAGTAGAAGGAAAATAAAAAGAATAAAGATTAGAGCATAAATAAATGAAATAGAAAGTTAAAAAAAATTGAACAGATCAACGAAACCAGAAGCTGGCTCTTTGAAAAGATCAACAAAATTTATAAATTTTAGCCAGACTCAGAGAGAGCAAGAGTGAGAGCACATGTGTGAGAGAGGAATCAAAGAAAATCAGAAATGAAAGAGGTGAAATAACTGATACCACAGAAGTATAAAGCATTACAAGAGAATATTATGAAAAAAATATATATCAACAAATTGGACAACCTCAAAGAATTGGATAAATTCCTAGAAACCTATAATTTCCTAAAACTGAATCTAGAACAAATAGAAAATATCAATAGACTAATTATCAGCAATGAACTTGAATAAGTAATCAAAAAACTCCAAAAAAGCAAAAGTCCAGGACCAGATAGCTTCACAGGTGAATTCTACCAAACATGTAAAGAATGGTTAACACTTGTTCTTCTCAAACTATTAAAAAAAAAATAGAAAAGGAAGAAAATCTTCCAAATTTAGTCTATGAGGCTAGAATTACCCTGAAACCAGAACCAGCAAGGACACTATAAAAAAAGAGAACTATGGGGAAGCTTGGGTGGCTCAGACAATTAAGCATCCAACTTTTGACTTTGGCTCAGGTCATGATCTCACAGTTCATGAGTTTGAGTCCCATGTTGGACTTTCTACTTACAATGCACAGCCTACTTGGGATTCTTTCTCTCTCTCTCTGTCTCTCTCTGTCTCTCTCTCTCGCCCTCTCTCGCCCTCACTTTCTCTCTCTCTCTCTCTCTCAAAAATAAACATAAAAAAAGAGAGAACTATGGTCAATACCTCTGATGAAGACAGATACAAAAATCCTCAACAAAATACTAGCAAAAGGAATCCAACAATACATTAAAAAAATCATTCACCACGACGAAGTGGGTTTTTTTTTTCCTGGGATACAAAAGTGGTCCAATATTTGCAAATTAATCAACATTACACATTACACAAACAAGATAAAGGATAAAAACCATATGATCATTTCAATAGATGCAGAAAAAGCATTAGACAAAGTACAACAACCATTCGTGATAAAAACCCTCAAAAAGTAGGTTTATTTTTTTATTTTTTTTAATATATGAAATTTATTGTCAAATTGGTTTCCATGCAACACCCAGTGCTCATCCCAAAAAGTTCCCTCCTCAATTCCCATCACCCACCCTCTCCTCCCTCCCACCCCCCATTAACCCTCAGTTTGTTCTCAGTTTTTAACAGTCTCTTATGCTTTGGCTCTCTCCCACTCTAACCTCTTTTTTTTTTTCCTTCCCCTCCCCCATGGGTTCCTGTTAAGTTTCTCAGGATCCACATAAGAGTGAAACCATATGGTATCTGTCTTTCTCTGTATGGCTTATTTCACTTAGCATCACACTCTCCAGTTCCATCCACGTTGCTACAAAAGGCCATATTTCATTTTTTCTCATTGCCACGTAGTATTCCATTGTGTATATAAACCACAATTTCTTTATCCATTCATCAGTTGATGGACATTTAGGCTCTTTCCATAATTTGGCTATTGTTGAGAGTGCTGCTATGAACATTGGGGTACAAGTGGCCCTATGCATCAGTACTCCTGTATCCCTTGGATAAATTCCTAGCAGTGCTATTGCTGGGTCATAGGGTAGGTCTATTTTTAATTTTCTGAGGAACCTCCACACTGCTTTCCAGAGCGGCTACACCAATTTGCATTCCCACCAACAGTGCAAGAGGGTTCCCGTTTCTCCACATCCTCTCCAGCATCTATAGTCTCCTGATTTGTTCATTTTGGCCACTCTGACTGGCGTGAGGTGATACCTGAGTGTGGTTTTGATTTGTATTTCCCTGATAAGGAGCGACGCTGAACATCTTTTCATGTGCCTGTTGGCCATCTGGATGTCTTCTTTAGAGAAGTGTCTATTCATGTTTTCTGCCCATTTCTTCACTGGGTTATTTGTTTTTCGGGTGTGGAGTTTGGTGAGCTCTTTATAGATTTTGGATACTAGCCCTTTGTCCGATATGTCATTTGCAAATATCTTTTCCCATTCCGTTGGTTGCCTTTTAGTTTTGTTGGTTGTTTCCTTTGCTGTGCAGAAGCTTTTTATCTTCATAAGGTCCCAGTAATTCACTTTTGCTTTTAATTCCCTTGCCTTTGGGGATGTGTCGAGTAAGAGATTGCTACGGCTGAGGTCAGAGAGGTCTTTTCCTGCTTTCTCCTCTAAGGTTTTGATGGTTTCCTGTCTCACATTCAGGTCCTTTATCCATTTTGAGTTTATTTTTGTGAATGGTGTAGAAAGTGGTCTAGTTTCAACCTTCTGCATGTTGCTGTCCAGTTCTCCCAGCACCATTTGTTAAAGAGACTGTCTTTTTTCCATTGGATGTTCTTTCCTGCTTTGTCAAAGATGAGTTGGCCATACGTTTGTGGGTCTAGTTCTGGGGTTTCTATTCTATTCCATTGGTCTATGTGTCTGTTTTTGTGCCAATACCATGCTGTCTTGATGATGACAGCTTTGTAGTAGAGGCTAAAGTCTGGGATTGTGATGCCTCCTGCTTTGGTCTTCTTCTTCAAAATTACTTTGGCTATTCGGGGCCTTTTGTGGTTCCATATGAATTTTAGGATTGCTTGTTCTAGTTTCGAGAAGAATGCTGGTGCAATTTTGATTGGGACTGCATTGAATGTGTAGATAGCTTTGGATAGTATTGACATTTTGACAATATCTATTCTTCCAATCCATGAGCAGGGAATGTCTTTCCATTTCTTTAAGTCTTCTTCAATTACCTTCATAAGCTTTCTATAGTTTTCAGCATACAGATCCTTTACATCTTTGGTTAGATTCATTCCTAGGTATTTTATGCTTCTTGGTGCAATTGTGAATGGGATCAGTTTCTTTATTTGTCTTTCTGTTGCTTCATTGTTAGTGTATAAGAATGCAACTGGGGCGCCTGGGTGGCGCAGTCAGTTAAGCATCCGACTTCAGCCAGGTCACGTTCTTGCGGTCCGTGAGTTTGAGCCCCGCGTCAGGCTCTGGGCTGATGGCTCAGAGCCTGGAGCCTGTTTCCGATTCTGTGTCTCCCTCTCTCACTGCCCCTCCCCCGTTCATGCTCTGTCTCTCTCTGTCCCCAAAATAACTAAACGTTGAAAAAAAAATTAAAAAAAAAGAATGCAACTGATTTCTGTACATTGATTTTGTATCCTGCAACTTTGCTGAATTCATGTATCAGTTCTAGCAGAATTTTGGTGGAGTCTATCAGATTTTCCATGTATAATATCATGTCATCTGCAAAAAGCGAGAGCTTGACTTCATCTTTGCCAATTTTGATGCCTTTGATTTCCTTTTGTTGTCTGATTGCTGATGCTAGAACTTCCAGCACTATGTTAAACAACAGCAGTGAGAGTGGGCATCCCTGTCGTGTTCCTGATCTCAGGGAAAAAGCTCTCAGTTTTTCCCCGTTGAGGATGATGTTAGCTGTGGGCTTTTCATAAATGGCTTTTATGATCTTTAAGTATGTTCCTTCTATCCCGACTTTCTCAAGGGTTTTTATTAAGAAAGGGTGCTGGATTTTGTCAAAGGCCTTTTCTGCATCGATTGACAGGATCATATGGTTCTTCTCTTTTTTTTTGTTAATGTGATGTATCACGTTGATTGATTTGTGAATGTTGAACCAGCCCTGCATCCCAGGAATGAATCCCACTTGATCATGGTGAATAATTCTTTTTATATGCCGTTGAATTCGATTTGCTAGTATCTTATTGAGAATTTTTGCATCCATATTCATCAGGGATATTGGCCTGTAGTTCTCTTTTTTTACTGGGTCTCTGTCTGGTTTAGGAATCAAAGTAATACTGGCTTCATAGAATGAGTCTGGAAGTTTTCCTTCCCTTTCTATTTCTTGGAATAGCTTCAGAAGGATAGGTATTATCTCTGCTTTAAACGTCTGGTAGAACTCCCCTGGGAAGCCATCTAGTCCTGGACTCTTATTTGTTGGGAGATTTTTGATAACCGATTCAATTTCTTCGCTGGTTATGGGTCTGTTCAAGCTTTCTATTTCCTCCTGATTGAGTTTTGGAAGAGTGTGGGTGTTCAGGAATTTGTCCATTTCTTCCAGGTTGTCCAGTTTGTTGGCATATAATTTTTCATAGTATTCCCTGATAATTGTTTGTATCTCTGAGGGATTGGTTGTAATCATTCCATTTTCATTCATGATTTTATCTATTTGGGTCATCTCCCTTTTCTTTTTGAGAAGCCTGGCTAGAGGTTTGTCAATTTTGTTTATTTTTTCAAAAAACCAACTCTTGGTTTCGTTGATCTGCTCTACAGTTTTTTTAGATTCTATATTGTTTATTTCTGCTCTGATCTTTATTATTTCTCTTCTTCTTCTGGGTTTAGGCTGCCTTTGCTGTTCTGCTTCTAGTTCCTTTAGGTGTGCTGTTAGATTTTGTATTTGGGATTTTTCTTGTTTCTTGAGATAGGCCTGGATTGCAATGTATTTTCCTCTCAGGACTGCCTTCGCTGCATCCCAAAGCATTTGGATTGTTGTATTTTCATTTTCGTTTGTTTCCATATATTTTTTAATTTCTTCTCTAATTGCCTGGTTGACCCACTCATTCGTTAGTAGGGTGTTCTTTAACCTCCATGCTTTTGGAGGTTTTCCACACTTTTTCCTGTGGTTGATTTCAAGCTTCATAGCATTGTGGTCTGAAAGTATGCATGGTATAATTTCAATTCTTGTAAACTTATGAAGGGCTGTTTTGTGACCCAGTATATGATCTATCTTGGAGAATGTTCCATGTGCACTCGAGAAGAAAGTATATTCTGTTGCTTTGGGATGCAGAGTTCTAAATATATCTGTCAAGTCCATCTGATCCAATGTCTCATTCAGGGCCCTTGTTTCTTTATTGACCATGTGTCTAGATGATCTGTCTATTTCTGTAAGTGGGGTGTTAAAGTCCCCTGCAATTACCACGTTCTTATCAATAAGGTTGCTTATGTTTATGAGTAATTGTTTTATATATTTGGGGGCTCCGGTATTCGGCACATAGACATTTATAAGTGTTAGCTCTTCCTGATGGATAGACCCTGTAACTATTATATAATGTCCTTCTTCATCTCTTGTTACAACCTTTCATGTAAATTCTAGTTTGTCTGATATAAGTATGGCTACTCCAGCTTTCTTTTGGCTTCCAGTAGCATGATAAATAGTTCTCCATCCCCTCACTCTTAATCTGAAGGTGTCCTCAGGTCTAAAATGAGTCTCTTGTAGACAGCAAATAGATGGGTCTTGTTTTTTTATCCACTCTGATACCCTATGTCTTTTGGTTGGCGCATTTAATCCATTTACATTCAGTGTTATTATAGAAAGATACGGGTTTAGAGTCATTGTGATGTCTGTATGTTTTATGCTTGTAGTGATGTCTCTGGGACTTTGTCTCACAGGGTCCCCCTTAGGATCTCTTGTAGGGCTGGTTTAGTGGTGACAAATTCCTTCAGTTTTTGTTTGTTTGGGAAGACCTTTATCTCTCCTTCTATTCTAAATGACAGACTTGCTGGATAAAGGATTCTTGGCTGCATATTTTTTCTGTCTAGCACCCTGAAAATCTCGTGCCAATTCTTTCTGGCCTGCCAAGTTTCAAAAGAGAGATCAGTCACGAGTCTTATAGGTCTCCCTTTATATGTGAGGGCACGTTTACCCCTTGCTGCTTTCAGAATTTTCTCTTTATCCTTGTATTTTGCCAGTTTCACTATGATATGTCGTGCAGAAGATCGATTCAAGTTACGTCTGAAGGGAGTTCTCTGTGCCTCTTGGATTTCAATGCCTTTTTCCTTCCCCAGTTCAGGGAAGTTCTCAGCTATTATTTCTTCAAGTACCCCTTCAGCATCTTTCCCTCTCTCTTCCTCCTCTGGGATACCAATTATGCGTATATTATTTCTTTTTAGTGTATCACTTAGTTCTCTAATTTTCCCCTCATACTCCTGGATTTGTTTATCTTTCTCTCAGCTTCCTTTTTTTCCATAACTTTATCTTCTAGTTCACCTATTCTCTCCTCTGCCTCTTCCATCCGAGCCGTGGTGGTTTCCATTTTGTTATGCATTTTGTTTAAAGCGTTTTTCAGCTCCTCGTGACTGTTCCTTAGTCCTTTGATCTCTGTAGCAAGAGATTCTCTGCTGTCCTGTATACTGTTTTCAAGCCCAGCGATTAATTTTATGACTATTATTCTAAATTCACTTTCTGTTATATTATTTAAATCCTTTTTGATCAGCTCATTAGCTGTTGTTATTTCCTGGAGATTCTTCTGAGGGGAATTCTTCCGCTTGGTCATTTTGGATAGTCCCTGGCGTGGTGAGGACCTGCAGGGCACTTCCCCTGTGCTGTGGTGTATAACTGGAGTTGGTGGGCGGAGCCGCAGTCAGACCTGATGTCTGCCCCCAGCCCACCGCTGGGGCCACAGTCAGATTGGTGTGTGCCTTCTCTTCCCCTCTCCGAGGGGCGGGATTCACTGTGGGGTGGCGTGGCCCGTCTGGGCTACTTGCACACTGCCAGGCTTGTGATGCTGGGGATCTGGCGTATTAGCTGGGGTGGGTAGGCAAGGTGCACGGGGGCAGGAGGGGCAGGCTTAGCTCGCTTCTCCTTAGGTGATCCACTTCAGGAGGGGCCCTGTGGCAGCGGGAGGGAGTCAGATCCGCTGCCGGAGGTTTGGCTCCGCAGAAGCAGAGTTGGGTGTTTGCGCGGAGCGAGCAAGTTCCCTGGCAGGAGCTGGTTCCCTTTGGGATTTTGGCTGGGGGATGGGCGGGGGAGATGGCGCTGTCGAGCGCCTTTGTTCCCCACCAAAGTGAGCTCTGTTGTCCAGGGGCTCAGCAGCTCTCCCTCCCTTTGTCCTCCAGCCTTGCTGCTTTCTGAGCAGAGCTGTTAACTTATGACCTCCCAGACGCTAAGTCATGCTTGCTGTCCGAACACACTCTGTCCGTCTGGCCCCTCCGCTTTTGCCAGCCAGACTCAGGGGCTCTGCTTGGCCGGTGAGCCGCCCCTCCGCCCCGGCTCCCTCCCGCCAGTCCGTGGAGCGCGCACTGCATCGCCACGCTTCCTACCCTCTTCCGTGGGCCTCTCGTCTGCGCTTGGCTCCGGCGACTCTGTTCTGCTAATCCTCTGGCGGTTTTCTGGGTTATTTAGGCAGGTGTAGGTGGAATCTAAGTGATCAGCAGGACGCGCGGTGAGCCCAGCGTCCTCCTACGTCGCCATCTTCCCTCCTTACCTCCCCAAAAAGTAGGTTTAGAGTGAACATACCTCAACATAATAAAGACCCTAAATGAAAAGCCCACAGCTAATATTATGTTTAATGTGAAAAACTGAGCTTTTCCCCTAAGAATCAGGAGCAAAACAAGAATGTCCACTCTCACCGCTTTTATTCAAAATATACACAGTCTTAACACAGCAATCAGATAAGAAAAAAGAAATGTAAGCCCTCCAAATTGATAAGAAAGAAGTAAAAGTTTTACTATTTGCAGATAATATGATACAATATATAGAAAACCCTAAGGACTCCACCAAAAAAATACCAGAAATGAATAAATGAATTCATTCACTGAACTAATGAATTCAGTAAAGTTGCAGGATACAAAATCAATATACAGATTTTGTTGCATTTCTGTACATGAATGATGAAATGGCAGAAATAGAAATTAAGGAAACAATCTCATTTACCATTGTGCCAAAAATAATACCTAGCAATAAACATAATCAAGTAGGTGAAAGACCTGTACTCTGAAAATTATAAAACACTGATGAAAGAAATTGAAGATGACACAAATAAATGGAAAGATATTCCATGCTCATGGATTGGGAGAATGAATATTGTTAAAATGTCCAAACTACCCAAAGCGATCTACACATTTAATGCATTCCTGATCAAATGATCAACAGCATTTTTCACAGAACTGGAACAAACATTCTTAAAATCATATGGAACCACAAAACACCCCAAATAGCCAAAGTGATCTTTAAAAAGAACAAAACTGGAGGTATCCCAGATTTCAAGATATACTACAAAGCTACAGTAATCAGGGGCACCTGGGGGGCTCAGTCAGTTTAGTATCCAACTCTCAATTTTGGCTTACGTCATGATCTCAGTTTGTGAGATCAAGTCCTGTGTTAGGCTCTGTGCTGACAGTGCAAAGCCTGCTTGGGATTCCCTCTTTCCCTCTCTATCTGCCCCTCCCCTGCACATGCTCTTTGTCTCTCTCAAAATACATAAACATTTTTTTAAAACTATAGTAATCAAAACAATATGGGACTGGCACAAAAATAGACACATAGATCAATGGAACAGAATAGAGACCCCAGAAATAAACTTGTGATTATACGGTCAAATAATCTTTGGAAATGAAGGCAAGAATGTACAATGGGAAAAAGTCTCTTTAACAAATGGTGTTGGGAGAACAGGACAGCTAAATGCACTAGAACAAAACCAGACCACTGGTTTACTCCATACACAAAAATAAACTCAAAATGGATTAAGAATCTAAATGTAAGACCCAAAATCATAAAAATCCTAGAAGTGAACAAATGCAGTAATTTCTCTGACATTGGCTGTAGCAACATTTTTCTAGATATGTCTTCTGAGGCAAGGGAAACAAAAGCAAAAATAAACTATGAGGACTACATCCAATATGCACACCGAAGGAAACAATCAACAAAACTAAGACATCCTACTGAATGGGAGAAGATATTTACAAATGACATATTTAATAAAAGATTAGCATACAAAATATATAATGATCTTATACAACTCAATACTCAGAAGACAAATAATCCAATTAAACAATAGTCAGAAGAGGGGCACCTGAGTGGTTCAGTCGGTTGAGAGTCCAACTTCAGCTCAGATTATGATCTCATGGTTTGTGAGTTCGAGCCCCATGTTGGGCTCTGTGCTGACAGCTCAGAGCCTGGAGCCTGCCTGGGATTCTGTGCCTCCCTCTCTCTGCCCCTCCGCTACTGCCCCCCCCATTCACACTCTCTCTCAGTCTCTCAAAAATGAATAAATGTTAAAAAAATTTTTTTAAAGGGCAGAAGGCATGAACAGACATATCTCTGAAGACATACAGATGGTCAACAGACACATAAAAGGATGCCCAACACTGCTTATCATCAGGAAAATGCAAATCAAAACTACAACGAGGTATCACCTCACACCTGTCAGAATGACTAAAATCAAAAACATAAGAAAAAAAAAACAGTGTTGAGCAGGATGTGCAGAAAAGGGAACCCTTATGCACTGTTGGTGGGAATGTGTACTAGTACAGCCACTGAGGAAAACAGTATGGAGTTTCCTCAAAAAATTCAAAATACCATATGATTACCATATGATCCGGTAATTCCACTAATGGGTGTTTACCCAAATAATAGAAAAACACTAATTCAAAAAGATATATATACCCCTGTGTTAACTGAAGCATTATTTATAATAGCCAAGATCTGGAAACAGCCCAGTGGGATCATACATACCATGTACACACACACACACACACACACACACACACAGACATAAATACATACACAATGGCATACACACACACACACACACAAACATAATGGAATAGTACTCAGCCATACAAAAGAATGAAAGAATAAAAAAGAATGAAATCTTGCCAGTTGCAATGACATTAATGGATCTAGATGGTATAATGCTAAGTGATATGAGTCAAAGAAAGACAGATATTATATAATATTTCACTCATATATGTGCAATTTAAAAAACAAAACAATTGAACAAAGGAAAAAGGGAAAATGCAAAAACAGACTCTTAATTATACAGAATAAACTGATGGTAACCAGAGGGTAGGTAAGGGGGTGGGGTGGGGAAGGGTAAAATAGGTAACAGGGATTAAAAATCACACTTATCATCATGAACACTTAATAATGAATAGAATTGTTGAATCACTACACTGTATACTAAAACACTGTATATTAAGTATACTGACATTAAAATAAAATTTAAAAATAAAATGTAATGAGGAATGGACTGACAGACTTCTAGCATGACAGAATGCAGAGCTCCATAGTTCCATTCACTAGCAAAACTGTATATATTAAAAAACTGTTTTTATCATAAATATGCATTTTTTTGTTTTTAGAAATTTTAAAATAACTTTCCTATTATCAATGCTATTTTAATGTTTAAATTGACAAATCACAAGGTATATATTTGCTTTAAGACAATAAATGCTAAATATTATCAGAACAAACAAATGATGTTTTCTGACAAGCAAATATTTCAAAAGTCATTACAATAAATAGTCATAGTAAACTAAATTACTTGAAGAGAAAAAAATTTTTAAAATATGATTACCAAATTTTAAAAAATAACAAAATAACTAAAAAACATTTGAGAAACTCTCCTAGAATACAGAATAAAATGATATGAAAAATGTAAGGAGAAAATAAAAGGCATTAAGAGAAATCCAAGAGGGAGAGGAGCTAAGATGGCAGGGTAGTAGGAGGATGCTGGGCTTGCCCCATCCCTTGATCACAGCTAGATAAATATCAAATCATTATGAATAACCAAGAAATAGATCTGAGGACTGACAGAGTAAACCACACAACTAGAGGGAGAGAAGAGGTCACATTGTGGAAAGTAGGTGTGGAGACGTGATTTGGGGAAGAAATGGACTGTGGGTGCTGTGAAGGGGAGAGAGTCCTGGTCACAGAGAAAGGCCAAAAAGAGAAAAAGAGGAAGGGAGAGAAATGCATAGGGGACCACATAAGGAAAACACTTGTACAGAGCAATTACTGACCAAATCAGAAGGGGTGATTTTTGTGAGTTTTACAAGTAGCAAGGCTCAAAGACTGGAGTTTTAGAGGTCAGCACTGTGGCTGGTGTGGAGCCCAGTGGGTGGGACTGTGCTCCTGTGAAGGAGGGGGGAAGATAGCCTGGGAGCAGATGGTGAGACCTAAGGATCCCCTGGGATGCACTGGGATAGACAGTTCCTCCTTCTTGGAGTGCAACTGGGAGAGGTGGTATTGCCTCTCAAGGCATCATTTCTCAGCATAAACTAACTTCAGTAAGTAGTACAGGGCCAACACGGACTGCCTAATCTGCTTACACCAAGCCCTGGCCCCCACGGTGCAGCAGGTGCTGCTTTTCTTGGACAAGTATGCTGCTTTTCTTGGACAAGTGTACCTGAGAAGCAGCAAAATATCCCAGAATATCAGCACAAACACCCACATACACCATGTCTACTGACCACAGAGTTCTGCAAAGCTTCAGCCCTGGTGGAAACAGATCAGGTCTTAACAAGCAGACCACAGCACGCCGAGTTAAAACTCATCACACTTTGGCCAAGGTTCAAACACTCCCCACTGCAGGGAAAGAGAAACTACAGAAGATCGACCTGAGGTAAAGAGCAGTCAACACAGTACAGTGCACACAGCATACACCAGAGACACTTCTGGAAGCATCAGGCCTTAGGCAGTATATGACTTCTTCTTCATAAACCCATTGCTCTCAGGAGCAGGAAACCTAACAGGGTTTCCTAACATACAGAAGAAGACAGAGATCTAGACAAAATGCCAAGATAGAGGAATTCATCCCAAAAGAATGAACAAGAAAAGGTCACTGTCAGGAATCCGATTGAAACAAAATAAATAATATGCCCAGTCCAGAATTTAAAGCAACAATCATAAGTATACTAGCTGGGCGTGGAAAAAGCATAGAATATACCTAGGAATCCCTTATCACAGAGATAAAGACCTAAAAACTAGTCAGGCTAAAATTAACAATGCAATAACTGAGATTTGAAACCAACTGGATATAATGATCACAAAGATGAAAGAAGCAGAGAAGTGAATAAGTGATATAGAAAACAATTATGGAAAATAATGAAACTGAAAAGAAGAAAGAACAATACTGGATCACAAATGTAGACTCAGGGAACTCACTAACTCCATAAAGCCTAACAACATTCATATCATAGGAGTCTCAGAAGAAGAGAGGGAAAGGGGGCAGAAGGCTTACTTGAGGAAATTATAGCTTCTCTAATCTAGAGAAGGAAACAGACATCCTAATCCACGAGGAACAGAGAACTCCCATAAAAATCAACAAAATCAGGCCAACACCTAGACATATTGCAGTTAAATTTGCAAAATATAGTGATAAAGAAAAAAATCTTAAAGGCAGCAAGACAAAAGATGCCCCTAAGTTACAAGGGAAGACAAATAAGTTTAGCAGATCATTCCATAGGAAGTTGGCAGGCCAATAGGGAGTGGCATGATATATTGAACTTACTGACTGAGAAAAATATGCAGCCAAGAATACTCTAGCCAGCAAGGCTGTCATTCAGGATAGAAGGAGAGATAAAGAGTTTCCCAGACAAACAAAAACTAAAGGAGTTTAGTTAACTAAACCAGCAGTTTGGTGGTCACAAAAGCAACAAAGACTAGAAAAGAACAGAGAATATCACCAGAAACAATGACTTCACAGGTAATACAATGGCACTAAATTCATGTCTATCAGGGGCACTTGGGTGGCTCAGTCAGTTGAGCATCTGACTCTTAATTTCAGCTCAGGTCATGATCTGACAGTTAGAGATCAACCCCTGCATCGGGCTCTGCACTGACAGTATGGAGACTGCTAGGGATTCTCATTCTCCTTCTCTCTCTGCCCCTCCCCTGATTGCTCTCTCTCTCAATCTCTCTCTCTCTCTCTCTCTCTCAAAAAAATTTTTTTTAATTTATATCTATCAATAATCACTCTGAATGTAAATAGACTAAATGCTCTAATCAAAAGACATAGGGTGTCAGAATGAATAAAAGAAATAAGACCCATCTATATGCTACCTACTAGAGACTCATTTTAGACCTAAAGACATTTACATACTGAAAGTGAGGAGATGGAGAACCAACCATCATGCTAATGGACACCAAAAGAAAACCAGAGTAGCCAAACTTCTATCCGACAACTAGATTTTAAGCCAAAGACTGTAACGAGATGAAGAAGGGCACCACACCATAATAAAGGGGTCTATCCAACAAGAAGATCTAACAGTTGTAAATATTTATGCCCCCAACTTGAGAGCACCCAAATACATAAAATAGTAACAAACATCAAGGAACTCATTGATAATAATACAATAATAGTAGGGGACTTTAACACCACACTACCTCAATGGACAGATCATCTAAGCAGAAAATCAACAAGGAAACAATGGCCTTGAATGACACACTAGAGCAGATGGACTTAACAGATATATTCAGAACATTTTATCCTAAGCAGCAGAATACATATTCTTTTAAATTCACATGAGATATTCTCTGGCATAGATCACATACTAGGTCACAAATCCATCCTTGACAAGTACAAAGCAGCACAACATACATTCTTTTCGAGTGCACACAGAACATTCCCCAGATTATATCACACATTGGTCACAAATTAGTCCTCAACAAGCATGAATAGATTGAGATCATACCATGCATATTTTCAGACCACAATACTATGAAACCTGAAGTCAATCACAAGAAAAAAATTGGAAAGATCACACTCACATGAAGGTTAAAGAACATCCTCCTAAACAATGATCAACTGTGAAGTTAAAGAAGAAATTTCAAAAAATACATGGAAACAAATAATAAAAAACACAACAGTCCAAAATCTTTGTGAAACAGCAAAAGCAGTCATAAGAGGGAAGTATGTAGCAATATAGGCCTGCCTCAAGAAGCAAGAAATAACTCAAATACACAACCTAATTTTATGCATAAAGCAGTTGAAAAAGAAGAGCAAGTGAAGCCTAAAGCTATCAGAAGAGAGGAAATAATAGAGACTAGAGCAGAAATAAATGATATAGAAAGAAAAAAGAAACACTAGAAATGAAACCAAGAGCTCATTCTTTGAAAGAATTAACAAAACGGATAAGCCCCTAGCCAGACTTATCAAAAAAGAAAAGAGAAAGGACCCAAATGTGAGAGAGGAGAGATCATAACCAACACCACAGAAATACAAACTATAATAGAATATTATTAAAAATTGTAAGCCAACAAATTGGGCAATCTGGAAGAAATGGGCAAATTCCTAGAAACATATAAACTACCAAAACTGAAAACAGGAAGAAAGAGAAAACTTGAACAGACCAATACCATCAAAGAAATTGAATCAGTAATCAAAAATCTTCCAGTAAGCAAAAGTGTAGGCCAGATGGCTTCCCAGGGGAATTCTACCAAATATTTAAAGACGAGTTCATACCTACTCTTCTCAAACTATTTAAAAAAATAGAAATGGAATGAAAGCTTCCAAACTCATTCCATGAGGCCAGAATTACCTTGATTCCAAAACTAGACAAAGACTCCACTAAAAAGGAGAACTACAAGCCAATATCCTTGATGAACACGGATGCAAAAATTGTCAACAAAATACTAGCAAATTGAATCCAACAGTACATTAAAAGAATTCACCGATCAAGTTGTTATTTATTCCCAGGTTGCAGGAGTGGTTTAATATTCACAAATCAATCAACATGATACTACATTATAAAAGAGCCATATGATTCTCATAATAGATGCAGAAAAAGCATCTGACAGTACAGCATCCATCCATTCATTCATGATAAACATTCAACAAAGTAGGGATAGAAGGAACATACCTCATAAAGGCCATATATGAAAGACCCACAGCTATTATAATCCTCAATGGGGAAAAACTGAGAGCTTTTCCTCTATAATCAGAAAGAAGAGAAGGATGTCCACTCTCACCACTGTTATCTAACATAGTACTGGAAGTACTAGCCTCAGCAATCAAACAACAAGGAGAAATAAAAGGCATCCAAATTTGCAAGGAAGATGTCTATCACTATTTGCATGACATTACACTTTATGTAGAAAACCCAAAATACTGCATCAAAAAATTGCTGGAACTGACACACAAATTCAGTAATGTCTCAGGACACAAAATTAGTGTACAGATATTTGTTGCATTTCTACACACCAATACTGAAGAAGCAAAAAGAAAAATCAAGGAATCAATTCCATTTACAATTGCACCAAAAACCCTAAGATACCTAGGAATAAACCTAATCACAAAGGTAAAAGATCTGTACTCTAAATACTTATAAAACACTTATGAAAGAAATTGAAGAGGACACAAAGAAATGGAAAAAACATTCCATGCTCATGGATTGCAAGAACAAACATTGTTAAAATGTCTATTCTACTCAAAGCTATCCACACATTTAATGCAATCCCTATCAAAATACCACCAGCATTTTTCACAGAGTTATAACAAAAAATCCAAAATTTGCATGAAACTAAAAAACACTCCAAATAGCCAAAACAATCCTGAAAAAGCAAAGCAAAGCTGGAGGCATCACTATTCCGGACTTTGTACATTACAAAGCTGTAGTGATTAAGACAGTATGATACTGACACAAAAACAGACATAGATCAATGGAACAGAATAGAAAACCCAGAAATGGACCCATAACTATATGGTCAACTCTTTGTCAAAGTAGGAAAGAATATCCATTGGAAAAAAGACAATCTCAATCGCTTCTCGGCCTTTTGGCTAAGATCAAGTGTGGAAAAAAGACAGTCTCTTCCAAAATAGGTGTTGGGAAAACTAGACAGTAACACACAGAAAAATGAAACTGAACCACTTACTTACACCATACACAAAACTAAATTCAAAATGGATGAAAGACCTAAATGTGAGACAGGAAATCATCAAAATCCTAGAGGAGAACACAGGCAGTAACCTCTTTCATAGTGGCCGTAACAACTTCTTACTAGATATGTCTCCAGAAACAAGGGAAACAAGATCAAACATAAACTATTGGGACTTCATCCATATAAAAAGCTTCTGCACACAAAGGAAACAATATTCAAAACTAAAAGGCAACCTTTGGAACGGGAGAAGATATTTGCAAAGGACATACCTGATAAAGGATTGGTATCCAAAATCTATAAGGAACTTATCAAACCCAACACCCTCCCCAAACGATTAATCCACTTAAAAATGGGAAGACATAAATAGACATTTTTCCAAAGAAGACATCCAGATGGCTAACAGACACATGAAAAGATGTGCATCACTCATCATCAGAGAAATACAAATCAAAACTACAGTGAGCTATCTCCTCACACCTGTCAGAATGGCTAAAATTAACAACTTAGGAAACAGTAGGTGTTGGTGAGGATGTGGAGAAAGGGGAACCCTTTTATACTGTTAGTGGGAATGCAAACTGATACAGACCTTCTGGAAAATAGTAGGCAGGTTCCTCAAAAAGTTCAAAATAGATCTACCCTATGTACAGCAATTGCACCACTAGGTATTTACCCTAAGGATACAAAAATACTGATTTGAAGGGATACATACACCCTGACGTTTATAGCAGCATTATCAACAGCCAAATTATGGAAAGAGCCCACATGTCCACTGACTGATGAATGGATAAGGAAGATGTGGTATATACATATACATAACGTTACTCAGCCATCAAAAAGAATGAAATCTTGCCATTTGCAACAACGTGACTGGAGCTTTATGCTCCAGTATTATGAGTATTATGCTAGAGTGAAGTAAATTAGTCAGCGAAAGAAAAATACCTTATGATTTCATTCATATATGTTATTTAAGAAACAAAACAAAGGAACATAAGGGGGAAAAAGAGAAAGATAAACTAAGAAACAGACTTTTAAAAACATTTTTTAATGTTTATTCATTTTTAATGTTTTATTTATTTTTGAGAGAGAAAGAGAGACAGAGTGTGGGTGGGGAGGGGCAGAGAGAGGGAGACACAGAATCTGAAGCAGGCTCCAGTCTCTGAGCTGTCAGCACAGAGCTTGACAGAGGACTCGAACTCAGAAGCCCCAAGATCATGACCTGAGCCAAAGTCAGAGGCTTAACCAATTGAGCCACCCAGGCGCCCAATGTTTATTCATTTTGAGAGAGAGAGCGACAGAGACAGAGAGAAAGCGCGCATGCACGAGAGAGAGCGGGGGAGGGCCAGAGAGAAAGGGAGACACAGAATTGGAAGCAGGCTCCAGACTCTGAGCTGTCAGCACATATCCCCATGTGGGGTTCAGAGTCAGGAACCATGAGATCATGACCTGAGCGGAGGTAGGACGCTTAACCAGCTGAGCCACTCAGGCACCCCAGGACTCTTAAATACAGAGAACAAACTGAGGGTTGCTGGAAGGGAGGTGTGTTGGGGGATGGGTTAAATGGGTATTAAGTAGGGCACTGGTTATAATTAGCACTGGCGAATTAATTCACAGAAGTGCTGAATCATTAAATTCTACATCTGAAAGTAATACTACACTGTATGTTTACTAACTGGAATTTAAATAAAAATGTGAAACTTAAAAAAAATTAAAAGATGAAGCCAGGAGGTCCAAGATTTGAGTAACAAGAGTTCCAAAAACACAGCCAATAAAATATAAAGAATGAAAACACAAAGAGATAATTGAAAAAATTTTCCAGGCTGATGAGTCCTAGTTCTTCAGAATTAAAGGACCCGGGACTGAACAAAAAGAATTTAAAAAGAGAAAAAGACCTACATCACACTGTGAGATTTCAAAACTCTAAGAATAAAGAAATGATTTTAAATTTTTCCCAGGGAAGACAGTTACCACAAGGTATGTGAACCACACTGGCATTGAACACACTGAACACCAAAAGCATTGAAGCAATGTCTTCAAATTTCTGACAAAATTGTCTTTAAAGGTACAAATATATCAGTAGACCATCAATCAACTATAGAGAGAGAAAAGAAAAATATTTCCAGAGACTCCGGAAATATACCTCCTGTGCTTCCTTTTCTTAGTAAGATCATTAAGAATTTCTCCATCACAACTAGGGTGTCCAAAAGGAAAGAAAGAAATTGGCATATAGGAAACAGAATATGGGACGCATATTGAAAAAGGTGTTTGTTGTTCATCTAAAATTAAAATGTAAGCAGTCATTCTATGTTTTTGTTTGCTAGAGCTGGCAACTCTAAAATCAGGGTCTGATCTTATGAGCTAAACAAGTCCCAGAATTAAAGCTATTTAGTAGACCTACAATTTGCCAGGTCCTGAGTGAGAGAAAACAGAAGCTCTGCAAGGTAGGCCTTCAAAGAAAAGGAGGCCTCTGAAAAATGGTGTGATTGTGATGGTAAAAAACCTTGTGGCCCTGATTAAACCCATTCAAATAAAAAAGTACAACACCTTCTAGGTCCATCCATGTTGTCACAAACAGCAAGATTTCATTCTTTTTTTTTTTAATGGCTAATATGCCATTGTGTATATATACCACAAAACAATTGGACAAATAATGACAACAAAAGAGAAACAGACTTATAAATATAGAAAATAGGCTGGTGGTTGCCAATGGGGAAGGGATAAGGGGATAGGCAAAATAGGTGAACGGGGATTAAGAGGTACACATTTCTAATTATAAAATAAATAGGTCACGGGGATGAGAAGTACAGCATAGGGAATAAAGCCAATAATATTGTAAGAACTTTCTGTGATGACAGGTGGTAACTACCCTTAACATGGTGAGCATACAGAAATGTATAGTTGTCCAATCACTATGTTGCACACCTGAAACTAACGTAACATTTGAAGTCAACTACAGGTCCATTAAATTTTTTTTAAAAGGAAAAGAACTTGCTGGCAAATAAAATATTATAAAGAATGTCAATGCCTTATGTTAAAGCAAACAAAAATGTGGGATGATACCAAGCCACTAAAAGAGCATAGGATTTGGCTTTAATACCAGTGACCTAGTAGACGTGAAAATGTAATGGCCTGGTATTGAATAACATTTACAGTTATAACAAAATAAAAGTCTCTTGTTTCCAACTTCTAGAATCAACCTACCAGTAGTTCTACCAGTAGAACATGAAAGGTCTGTTAAAGTTGCAGAACTGAACTTAATGACAAATTTGATTCTATAAAAGGTAAATATAGAAAGTGGAAGGTGAAATGGAAAAGAAGGAGGGAGAGAAGGGTAGCAGGATAATATCTTCCTTTTCTATAAAGGGAAGTCAAAACACTGACAAAACTTAATGGAATAAGAAATAGAGGCATTAGTATACTATTTAAAGTCACAAAAGTAACTATGTGAAAATCTAAAGGTTAATAATCTAACTGCAAACAAGGAAGGAAGATGGGATCAGGAAAAGAGATAATACAAAGGAATTAAATATTTTTCATAGCAGGCTGTCAATGGCTACTTCTAACGTTAATAAAGCACAAAACAAAAGAATACGTATATTATTTAAAGTTATGCAAAAAAAAACCCACCAGAAGAACTAAGACCAGTGTAATAGACTGAATGTGTTCCCCTGCAAATTCATTTATTGAAATACTAACCCCCAATGTGATAGTACTAGGAGATGGATCTTTTGGGATGTGACTGGAGCCCTTGTAAGCAGGATTAGTGCTCTTATGAGAGACCCCAGAGAGCCCTGTCCTCCATTTGAGGATGCAGAGTGAGGACTGCTGTCCTCAGGGTGGGGAATGGGTCCTCACCAAGAACCTGACCACGCTGGCACCCAAATCTTGGACTTCCAGTCCCTAGAACTGTGAGAAATTAATTTCTGTTGTTTATAAGTCCCTCGGTTTATGGCATTCTGTTATAGCAGCCTTAACTTACTACGAGAACCAGAGAGAAGAGATGGTCTCTGTGGAATGAAATTGTGGGTAAAGAGTACGGACAGAAGGTCATTGCTTTTATTGCTTTTATAAGCTCTTCATTAATGTTTGGTTTACTTTCACATGTATTTATTGTATTGATATAGATTTTAAAAATTAAATCAGGTAGTAAGTACACCTGGGCTTGTAGTGTATTCAAACAAATTTGTGAGAACTCTTTGCCATTTTATGAGAGGTTCTACAGCAACTTGAAGACAAGTTTTAGTGCTTGACTTAGATGCCAAATTGATGCAAAATTTAAATGGAAGAGTTTTGTCCTCTTAATATTACTGTTTCTTTAACTAAACCTTATAATAAGGGATGGGTATTTTAATCTAATTTGGTAACTGTGCTGCATCAGACAATATTCAAAATTGTTTTAAGCACTTGTTATAAGCTGAAGTTTTTGTAGTAGCCAGAAGGTGGCATCAAAATCAATTGAGTGGAAATCCCCAAGAAAAGGAGCATACTCAAATATCAAGAATAACTTCCCTAAAACTCAACAGGCAGAGAGAGTTACATCAACAAAGCACTCCATTTCCTTTGAGGTCTCTCTTTTTCATCTGTTTTGACATTTTAGAAAACCCCCAGTGCTTCCCCTAGCATCCTTTTGGTTAGGCATGGATAAAAAAAAGCACACAGTAGCCAAATTCTACATCCCGAATCCACACCATCTCTTAACATGGAATTTACACTTAGTTATAAGGAATGTCTTTGAGAATGGAGAATCTAGGTGGTGTTGTGTGTACATAATGACACTAACAAGTGTAAATACCCTGTTACAGTCTAACAAGTATTTTCTGGACTGTATTGTTTGGGATGCCTAAATTAATGCATTTTACAATAGTAATTTATTTGTGTGTGTTTTCATCAAATGATAGTTTACCCATTTATATTCAAGATTTTTAGGACTGGTAAACATACGTTATAGGACTGTATCATAATTTATTTAATCAATCTCCTATTGATAGTAATAAAATGGAAATAGCCTAAATGTCTACTATTTCATAGTACCTATATCACTATAACATTAGAAAATTTTATGCAAATTTCCACTAGATAAGTTTCTAGGATGAAAACTGCTGAATCAGAAAGAATATACAAATTTTATAAATATTGTATAGAGGCCACTTTTAATATTTATTTATTTTTGAGAGAGAGAGAGAGAGAGAGCACGCGCATGAGCAGGGGAGGGGCAGAGAGAGAGGGAGACACAGAATCTGAAGCAGGCTCCAAAATCATGACCTGAGCCGACTGAGCCACCCAGGCACCCCAAAGCCACTTTTAGACAACAGGCTTGAACACTGGAACTTGATTGAGGCAGAAGGGCCCAAAGTGACCAAAACACCCTGGCTGGATACAGACAGGCCCATCAGGCAGCCTACCTCAGAATATCCATAGGCCCTAACCAATAAATGGGCTACTTATAACCAGTCATAGTTACCAAAACAGGATAATCCATAGGTCACCGTACCTCCTCACCTTCTTCCTTTAAAAACAGTCCCTTGGGGCGCCTGGGTGGCGCAGTCGGTTGAGCGTCCGACTTCAGCCAGGTCACGATCTCGCGGTCCGTGAGTTCGAGCCCCGCGTCGGGCTCTGGGCTGATGGCTCAGAGCCTGGAGCCTGCTTCCGATTCTGTGTCTCCCTCTCTCTCTGCCCCTCCCCCGTTCATGCTCTGTCTCTCTCTGTCCCAAAAATAAATAAACGTTGAAAAAAAAAAAAATTTAAAAACAGTCCCTACCCACTGCCCTCCTTGCAGACAGCCTCTCCTCTGCTGTCCTGCCCACAGCTCCCTTGCTCCATATTCAATAAACGTCTCTCTCCTTTGTTGCCTCAGGTGAATTCTTTTCACTGTCTGTGCCACCAGCTTCCACGTGATTGTCATCCCACATTTGGAGGCCCTATCCACTCAGGTGAGATATTACATTTATACACCATATGTTTGATAAAATGTGATAAATATTATATTTCACTACTACAGTAGAAAAGGATATGCTTTTTTCTCCTCACTTTGATCAACCCTGTCAGATTTTAAGATTTTTAATCTGGTAACCTAATAAGCGAAAAAATTGTATTAATTTGCATTTCTTTAACTGTGGGTGAACAGTGCTTTCTATTATTATTGACCATTATTTGTTTTCTGTTTACGACTTTTACCAACTTTTATATTGAATTACTGTGTTTTCCTCTTTGGTTCTGTAGCAGTAGTTCATATAATAAAGCTATTGACCTATTGTCAGATATATATACATTGAAAATATTTTTTTCTGGATTGCCGTTTATCTTTTAACTTTGTATACAGTGAGAAAAGTGGTAATATAGTGGTAATATATTTTCAAATAAAGACTTCTTTACCCCATAATTCTATAAATATACCCCTGAATTTTCTTCTCTTACTTTATTGTATATTTTATATACAGAATCTTCAAATTTTCAGGGCTCATTTTGGTGTAAAGTAGGAGATAAATATCTATTTTATATTCATAAATAGTATTTCAATTAATTCAGTATGATTTAATAACTCATCTCTTTGCTACTGACTTGAAATCTCATCTTTATCACATTCCAAATTTATATTTATATTTATTTCTTCCTGCCTATTTCTAGGATACTTCCACAGTGCTTTAAGTGATTAAAATATAATATTTTTATAAATGTTTTCGCTTACTATTAAAAATCCTATCATTTGAACTTTCTTGTTAAGTTTTCAAATTAATATACACTTATTATAAGAATTATAACAATTGAGAAGCTTAAAATATACATTGGAATAGCACAGATGCAGAAAAAATATAAATTATATATTATATAATTATTGTGTGATAAATATGGTATCAGAAATCAGAGGGGAAAAGAGCATATTATTCACAACTATTTGGAGATAACTGCATATGCAATTGGAAACACATTTGATTACTACTTCAGTCCCTCTACAAAAAAGAAATTCCATGTAGATTAGAAATTTAAATATAAAAAAGGAAGCCATAAAAATATTACAGAAATATAGGTGAATGTTATTTTCCAGAGTAGGAAAGCAATTATAATCATGACACAAGATCCAGAAACTATAAAGGAAAATCAATAGAATCACTCCTTGAAAATATAAACATAAATTTTAATGACTCCGTTACATGAGAGAAGCCCTAATTTACTATCATCTACATATTGTTGGATCTCTGTATGGTTTCCAACACATTGTTATTATAAATAAGACATTAACGAACATATCTTTATTTTGCTTTGTTTTGTCTTTGAATAATCTTTATGTGCTGAAATTTGTGATATCCCATTTTTGTTGGAAATAAGTAGGTCATTGGCTTAGGTGTAGAACACTTATTGTTACAGAGGCCTTTTTAAAAATATCCTATTTTAAGAGCTAGAGACACATGTGTAGGATTTTTTTTTTCTTTTTTTTTTTTTACTACCTGGTGCTTTCTTTGTCCTTCATAGTATGAAAGTTTTGTTGGCAATGTCTAGGATTTTTTGAATTACTGAGGTTAAAATAAGAATTCCCACCCTACTTGAGGATTTAATCCACTCTCTGATAGGCAAGGAGGACCTTTTTGTACAGGTCAGCTTGTCTGCCATAAACTCAATCTGACATGATTAAGGATTTGACCCTCCCCCCCTGCCCCACTACCCAATGTCTAGGTTTTTTTTTTTATTATCTGTAATGATTCTACTCTGTGAATTTTATTAACCCTTTCCTGAATCTATTATTTAATTTGTATATCTCTTGGAACAATAAGCTCCCAAGTTATGGGTGGGCAACACAAGTAACACAACAAATGTTCACACACACACACACACACACACACAATGTTTTGAGCCTTGTTTTTTCTTGTTTTTAATGGTAGCAAGGGCTGTTGTTTTTGTTTTTCATCCATTCAATACCAACTTTTATAGAAACTGAATTGGTTATGAAGAACTAGGAGATCTAGTAAAAACCCAGGTATTTCAAGAAATGGACCAATGAGAAAGAGAAAAATTGTTTAAAAAGTGAGATTTATGTTTTGTCTTGTTTTTAAGGTAAAAAAATAGAAAACTTGCCTTCAGAAATTGGAAACTTTTGTTATGATTAACATTAGAAAGGAATTTGATAAAACATTCTCCCTTGTTTGCTTCAGCTAGTCAGTCACTGTCTCTAGTAGCCAAGTAGCCTTGAAAAACCTACCACTCGCTGAAGACTTTCTGTGTGCACCCCTTTGGGAAGTAAAGTGATTTGCCAGTAGGTACTGTGCCAAAAACAATTCTAACTGCACTGTTTGGCTACTTAGAACTCAGCCTTCCAAAAGCCCATTTCCTAAGGAATTTTAAAACATGGCTTCTGATAAAATCATTCGGCCAACACATCCATCATAATTATACTTTTACTAAGCAGAATCTTCATGTATCCCAATAAAATGCTGTATAACAATGACAACTTGTCCTAAATCATATAGTATGAAATTTCCCAATTCCTTACAAATTGTCTCTAGGAAAAAAGGGAGGGAAAACTTCCTTTATGAATTTTAATCTTCTTACTAAGCCTACTAGGATTAATGTAAAAGTGATTTTGTCACTAGCTAGACCCCAAAACCTGGCCTTTACTGCTCACATGCTTGTATCCACCAACACTTGTCCCACGTTTCCCTTAAGCTCTACTTATCTCTTAACTCAGACAAAGGACCTTATGGGCATAGCATCCTGTGATGGCAAACAAAACTACCCCTCAAGCAATAATGACTTTCTGAGGAAGAGCTCTGCTGGCCCAGACCACCCAGACCAGTTTGAGCTAATCCCACAACTCACTCCTGCACAAATGGACCATGGCATGACTTCTGGAATGACCAACAATAACCTTTACCTAATTATAGTACTAAAATCTCTGCCCAGCATGGAGCACAAGCCTCATTTACATAACATATAATATACATATAGGCATGTTTCTTTTTTTTTTTTTAATTTTTTTTTTCAACGTTTATTTATTTTTGGGACAGAGAGAGAGCATGAACGGGGGAGGGGCAGAGAGAGAAGGAGACACAGAATCGGAAACAGGCTCCAGGCTCTGAGCCATCAGCCCAGAGCCTGACGCGGGGCTCGAACTCACGGACCGAGAGATCGTGACCTGGCTGAAGTCGGACGCTTAACCGACTGCGCCACCCAGGTGCCCCTAGGCATGTTTCTTTAAGGTACATGTGTGACCGTATGCCCACTTCTACATAATGACAAGGCTTCCCTATTAAATATTCATCCTGACCCTAAATAAAAGGAACACTTTCACTCTTGCCCAGGGAGTCAAAACTTTGGAAGTTATTCCTGCGATTTCCTTATTTGGTACAAATCAAGTTTCCTTTGTGTGACAACTCACTTGGTGTAGTTTCTATCTGTGACTCACCAAGGAGCAAACTCACGTTGGTTTGGTTACAATTCCTAAGTTCCAGCTTAGACAATAAAACCAGACAAAGGAAAGGGGGCCATACTCACTCATTGGGGGTGCCCTTCTGGCCACAAAAGTGGCCCTTGCTGTCTGTAGGGTAGGCCACTCTCCTGGGGTCGCCATGTACCCAGGCTGCAGGAACAAGAAAAGACAAAAACTCTATCAGCAATAGCCGACTAAAGGCAGTCTGATTTGAGAAATTAGAATGCATCACTGCAACACATTAACCTCTCCCCTCAGTCACAGGAGATTATTGATTTTCTTCAAAGAGTAATTTCTTAATGAAAAGTAAAATAAAATATGGATGAATCAGTCAGAAAACACATTTCTCTTAATCTCTCAGGATTCATCTGGGTTGTAGCCAAAACCTGAGGTAATGCATTTAGAAAATGACATTTATTAGAATGTGAGTTAGAGGGCACACTACAAATGCTTGGTTGGCTGAAAGATACTTTTTCTAAGGCTTAAAACTGGATGACTTCATAGGAGAGCTAATAAATTTACAGCCAATATTATGATGTCATCCTTTTGGGTTATACATAAGTGAAAACCATTAAAAAATTCAAAGGAATGAAACTGTAATGCCTAATTCACATTAACTGGTTCTTTCTGACTTCATGTGACATTCTGAAGGCAAATATTAGCAACTTTAGTGCAATATATAATAAAGATTTGCTGTACATTTTGTCTGTTAATCTCAAAGCTTACTACAAATACCAAGTATTCTCAAACTTCACAAAAACAAAAACTTGATTCTGTTTTCCCGGAAGATGCTGGGCTCTACCTCATACAGACTCATCATGCTTATTTTCCAAGAATTAGAAACTTGACTGACAGCTAGACTACAGAATATCTAACTGAAGGTTTCTAAACTGTTTTAGTTTGAAAAATCCCTAAAAACTCTAGAAAATGCATTGGTCATGTAGTACTACTTGCCTCTGCATACAGAAAACAGATCTCTTTGTCCGCTGCTTCCTTTAACATGTGCCCAGCTATATCCTCACCCACATTTATCGGATTTGACAGTTCATGTGATAATTCAGTCACCCTTATGTACATGGCCTGTGTGACTTGAGAAGATACAAAAAAATCAATTCTGAATGAGAACCATATAATATGGAAGAGAAATTTTTCACAATTTTTCTCATCCACATCTTTCCTTTTAGTATCTAAGTACCCAGAAAAGTCTCCTGTGTCTCATTCTTTCTTCAATGTCATGAAGGCCAAATAGGTTTCATCTTCTAATAGTCTTACAAAATCTGACTACATTCAGGTAGTCCTCTGCTGCCTTATCCTCTTGTCTTTATTTCCCAGAAGAAAGTAGACTATAAATAAAGAATTTAAATGTCATCTAAGCATTCAGTGGACAATGTCTCTGGATACTATTTAATTATATTGTTTTTATATATTATTTTTGTCACATTTTGGCTAAAACTAAGAGGTTCAATTTTACCTATCTTCTGTAATGTACTTTTAAATTTTGCCCTGAAATATTTTATCCCTTTTCCATACAAATGTTAATTCAGAAATGGCACCTGAAGGAGTATTTAGATTAGCTAGGTTGGCTACTTAATATATTTATGGCCCTGAGTAAGTTGCTTGTTTTAGTCTTGGCTTTCTAATTTGTTACTGTAAAATGGGTATAATAATGCTAAACCCCATAAGAATGTTGGGAATATGAAAGAAGATAATATAATAGAAAGCCCAACTGCTTGGCATGAAGTATGGACTTGGTAATGTTAGTTCCTGTCTTATTTAGGTTTCCCCCAAACCAAACCCTGAGACAAGGACTTTGCTATAGTTAGGTTAATTTGGGAGATAATTCTAGGAAGCTTAAGTGGGAGTGAGGGAAGGAAGAAAGCCAAAAAAGGGAATATTAACAAATGGGATACTGTTGGGAGCCATGGTGACTCCATCCTGCTGGGGACCTTCTGAGGAACCATATAGAACATGCTTGTTGGTGGGCATGATGACATAGTCTACCATAGCCGCAAGCAAACTCTGAAGAACCGAGGGAATGTGGGGTAGGACATCAGCAGAATCTGCTATGATTTCCTTTCCCTTTTTCATAAATCAATTAACCAAAGAATTTGCTAAATGGCCATTGTGTGTGCTGTATGAGAAGTCAATTTATGTGAGATTTCTTAAGAAACACATGAAAAGGAGACGATAAAATTTGCAAGAGCCATAGAGATGAGATGGGACCTGGGAAGACTGAAAAATGACTAGGACTCAAACAGGTGGCCAGGAGCAGGGAAGAAATTACAGATTGAGGAAACAATAGAATAAGAGCTTCCGTGTATTAATTGCTCACAATGTATCAGGTACTATGCTAAAAGTATTACATCCATTGTCTGATTTGAGTCTCACGATAGTTCTATGAGGTTGATATCATTTTCACCTTAACTCTATAGATAACTGTAGCTCAGAATTTTATTTACTTCTCAAGGTCACACAGTTTTTCAGTGGCATAAACAAGGGTTTGAATTCAGGTATGTTGCTGTCTAAGGCTCAAGCTTAAACCACTGAGCTATCAAAGCTATAATGCTACCCACTAAAGGATAAATTAGGAATGAGCCTGTTAACAGTGGGAAACAATATGGATGTCAGCAACATGAGGATCAGCAGTATGTTGGACACATATGGTAGGAAAGGAGATGACACCAGTAATTTTGGAACCTTTGTCATTTGGAAAGAAAAAGCTTTGTACTTGGCAGAAGAGGGAGAGTATCTGGTTGAGAGGCATCGGATGCCTGGGAACAAAGGAGAAGGGGGGGGAGATCTAATTATCAAGGGAAGAATTCTTTCTTTTTTCTGTAGTTTTGAAATGCAGCAGGTGGCTGTGTTTACTGAGTTGCTGCTACACCTCTCCAGGCAGACTCTGGCACAGAAGTTGTGCTGCAGATCATCTGTGTTTGAGCTGTAACATCAAATCTGTGACCTAGAAGCTTCAAGAGCCAGTTCAACCAAGTCCCCACAGTCAAGGATATCTAGTTTTCTCTTTAATTTTTTAAAATTTATTTTGAGTTGGGGCGCCTGGGTGGCGCAGTCGGTTAAGCGTCCGACTTCAGCCAGGTCACGATCTCGCGGTCCGTGAGTTCGAGCCCCGCGTCGGGCTCTGGGCTGATGGCTCAGAGCCTGGAGCCTGTTTCCGATTCTGTGTCTCCCTCTCTCTCTGCCCCTCCCCCATTCATGCTGTGTCTCTCTCTGTCCCAAAAATAAATAAACGTTGAAAAAAAAAATTTTAAATTTATTTTGAGAGAGAGAGCATGCACATGCACAGGGGAAGGGCAGAGAGAGGGGGAGAGAGAGAATCTCAAGCAGGCTCCTCACTGTCAGCACAGAGCCTGATGCAGGGCTCAGTCTCACAAACCTGGAGATCATGACCTGAGCCAAACAACTGAGCCACCCAGGCACCCCTAGTTTTCTTTATCTTCTCCATCAGTTCCTGTCTTCCCACACCTGCACTGGAAGAACTTGACTGGGGAAAAAAAAGGAGGAGAACAAGGAGATGTGCAACAGCAGCGTTTTGTCTGTTAATAAATTAAGGGATTTCTCACATTTTACTCCTTTTTTTTTTGGAATTTCTCTATTCATGGCAATTTTAGGAATGTGCTGTACAATATGGTAGCCATTAGGCACTCATATCCACTGAGCATGTAAATGTGGCTTACCTGAATTGAGACACATAATAAGTGTAAAATCCACACCAGATTTTAAAGACAGTATGTAGAAAAAAAGTATAAAAATTTCAATAATTTTTATATTGAGAATATCTGAAATGATAATAGTCATACTTAAATATATTATTCAAATTAATTTCACTTGTCTCTTTTTAGTCTCTTAAATATGGCTACTGGAAAATTTATAGATGACTCACACTTTGTTTCTCCCAGACAGATCTGTTCCAGATTATTTCTCCACAGTTGTCAAGGGCTTTCCATATAAGGTGATTAATAGTGCCGTAACATCACATATTTTTGTGTCAGTCCTTTTCTAACCCCATTATGCCCAATGCATCCTTTTTTATAACTAATATTTTGCCACATTCCTTTTACAATCTTGAAATAATACAGGTAACAATACTTACCCATATATAGACTTTCTTTTAAAATATCAGTAACATGGGGCACCTGGATGGGTCAGTTGGTTGAGCACCCAACTTCAGTTCAGGTCATGGTCTCATGATTTGTAAGTTTGAGCCCCGCATCGGTCTCTCTGCTATCAGCGCAGAGCTCATTTTGGATCCTTCCCTCTCTCTCTGTCCCTGCCCTGCTCATGCTCGCTCTCAAAAATAAATAAAATAAAATATCCATAACATGTCCTAATGTAATGTAAATGAGAAATAAAAAGAAAATTTATAATTAAAGTGTGCATATCAACGTGCAAATGCTCACAAGTGACTAAATCAAAAGACAGTGAATTAAGTCAGTGCATGCACCTATAAATAGGCTCATTGAATGTAACAGCTATAACTACGAGAAGATGCAGGCGTATTGTGTAGGAGACTTAAATAATACAAGTGTGCTGTCAGTGATAGACTTCTCCTAAATGAACAAATTATAGTCTATTTTAACAAAAAAGTACACTATTTCTTCAAATTCCCTTGGTATTTACTGAAACTATGCAAAAATAACATTTGTTACTTAAAAATGAGTTGTCATCTCCATGAGAGGGACATGGGAAAGTCCGGCAAGAAATGGGACATTTCCTGGTTGTGTAGGACTATCCTAGATATTACAAGACATCTACCTTTCCCAGATCCCATCCACTAAATGCCAGGAGTACTCCCCTTAAACACTGTGACAATCAAAAAAAAGACTCCCTAGGCAGTCCTACTGCTTTGATTGAGATCCATTGATTTGCATGTTAATTCACACTCTTATAATTTGAGATATATATACACATATATACGTGTATATATACACATATATATATACACACATATATATGTATATATGTATATATGTGTGTATATATATATATATATGTATACACACACACACATATCCCAGATTATCTTTTTTTGCTTCCAGATTTTATGGGGGGATATGCTATCATGGAGTTCTTATAATTTACTCCCATTTACTTTTATTCAGCTGATCACTATCTATGGTGACTTTCAAACATGTCCATAAATTATTTCACGTTTTTCCGTGGAGTCTGGACTAGACTTGCTTCTAATGAGTACAATGTGGCAGAAATTACATTTGGGTGACTTCCAAGAGTAGGTCATAAAAGGCATTGCAGCTTACTCTTTGCTCTCCTTTAGATCACTAGCTTTAGGGCTTGAGGTACTCCGAAAGTCCTATAGAAAAGCCCACATAGTTGTCAACAGTCACTAAGAACTGAAGCTTCCTGACAACATTAATGTAAGTGAGCCATCTTGAAGGCAGATTCTCCACTTTAGTCAAATCTTCAGCTGAATGCAGCCTTGGTTGAAAATTGACTACAGCCTCATGAAGCCATGAACTCAAAGCCAGAGCCACTTGGTTAAGCTGTTCCCAACTTCTGACCACAGAAATTGACATGTGAAACATTCCTTGCTTTATGTTGTCAATTTTCAGGGTAATTTGGTATGTAGCAATAGAGAACTAATTACCACATAGCCTTTAGAAATATTTTATATACTTGAAGGATTCAGTTAAATTATCTTTCTCTTCTCCAATATAAATATTTATAATAATTAAATCCTCTTTTCTATTTGATTTATTTTGCTATGTTATTTAACTTATAGCTACAATTGCTAGGATTTTAGTAATTTTTGTTTCTTCACTACATGATTTAATACATGGAGTCCTCAACTTGATTTAGATATTCCCTAGGACCTAACTAATTATACACTATCTAATATCTATTAACTTTAATTCTTGGTGCACCTGGCTCAGTTGGTTAAGCATCTGACTTAGGCTCAGGTCATGATCTCGTGGTCCAGGAGTCCAAGCCCCATGTCAGGCTCTGTGCCAACAGCTCAGAGCCTGGAGCCTGCTTTGGATTCTGTGTGTGTGTCTCTCTCTCTGCCCTTCTACCTCTCGTGCTCTATTTCTCTCAAAAATAAACATTAAAAAAATAATTCCTAAAGTCAATATGAAAAGCTTTAAAATGCCAATCTAGAATATGGTGAAACTCCCACTCATTCATTCATTCATACTGAATTGTCAATCATCATATTTCCATCCATTTAGTCATTCATTCATTGGGCCTTACTTGTGATAGGTACACAAAGACTCTGAAGATATAGAAGTGAACACACTCATATTTAGTAGAATATTATTGTATAATTAACACAATCTCCCTAAGGAAACTATGTTTCACCCTGATTGGCCAGTGCAGAGAGAGGATGGCTTCTGGAGAATGGTAATGAATTATCTCTAGCTTAACCAAGTCATGACCTCAATTTTAACTGTTCTTCAAAAGTTACAACTTTTCTAGTCTTTCTACTAGAACAAATCAAAGTGGCCTCTGCCACCTTGGATGCAACAGTTGATCTGACAAAAGTTCTCTCCCTTTCCCAATAAGTAGAAAACACCAAGGGAATTTGCTTTCACCTGTCAGAGATAGTACTGCATCCTCACTATCTTTCTTCAAGGTCATAGGACTTCCCAGCTCTTTGCCACAATTTAGTCTGCAGGGTTTTGATAATATCTTTACAGGATACCATGCATATTCCTTACATTGATGGCATCCTGAAGAAAAGATCTGGAGAATACTGGAAAGCATGTAATCTCAATGCCTTAGAAAGTCTTATGTATGCTGGGGCACGGGTGGCTCCGTCGGTTAAGCATCCGACTTCAGCTCAGGTCATGATCTCATGGTCCGTGAGTTCATGCCCCGTGTTGGGCTCTGTGCTGACAGATCAGAGCCTGGAGCCTGCTTCAGATTCTGTGTCTCCCTCTCTCTCTGCCCCTCCCCTGCTCATGCTCTGTCTCTCTCTCTGTCAAAAATAAATAAACATTTAAAAAAATTAAAAAAGAAAGTCTTATGTATGCTAATGTATGGGAAATAAATCGCATGGAAATGCAAGAGTCTTCTAATAGAGACCTTAGGAGTCCAGTAGACCTATCTCTTTCAAAGTGAAAGATCAGTTGCTGCACCTTGCATTCTCTATTAAGAAAGAGGCACAACTCTAATCACCTGCAAGATATGAGTACAGCCCAGAGAATAAAATTTTTTCAGATAATCCAGGCTATTGTGCAAATCTATATGCATAATGGACTCAATGGTGCTTAAGCTATCTGTCAGAACAGGATGCTGTATGGGGCCTGTGACAGATGCCTTTTTGAGAATCACAAGTGGAGTTTCCCAGGGTTTTGGAGAAAACCCATGTTGTTTCAGCAAATAGCAGTTCTTTTGAGAAGTTGCTCCTGGACTCTGAATGATCATTTGATGACATAAGAAGCCCATCATAAACTGGATGTTATCTGATCCATCAAGCCTAAAATTAGCTGTGCCCAGCAGCACTCCATTATTGAGTAGAAGAGGTATAGTCATATAGTGCTTGAGAAGGTCATGAAGGCACAAGAAATTTACATATGAAGATTGCTCACAATAATAGTGTGTTGACTCCTGAGGCACTGTCTTAACAAGTCCCCATGACTCATGAAAAGGGCCCTATGATAGTTGACTGGGAAAGATAAAATTAAACCAGATTTATAGATGGCTATGGAGGATCTGTTGGCACTGATCAAGGGAAATTTTCCTCGTTATCTACTTTGGCAGAAAGAAGAGATGAGCTGAATCATTAATCTATTTATGAACAGAAGCCAACAACTTCATCATGTTATCATGAACTGTAAATTAAGAACATTAGACAATCAGTGTCAAGGAAGTTTGAGAAATAACTAGAAGGACTGACCTCAAAATGGACCTAGAATATGAAGATATTGATGTTCCATGCGGTTGCTTAGTCAAGACCCTTGTGTAGAGGTATCTTTCAATAATCAAAGGTTAAAGCACTCATTCCATGATTTTGTGAAAAAGTGATCATGACAACAGGGATGAAGATTATGTGAGGATTAGGATAACATGGAGTTTTATTCAGAAAGGCTGACTTGGATCCTAACAGTGCTTATGTGACAAATTTGCTAGCAGTGAATGACCAACCCTGAACCAGCCAGCCTTATGGAACAGGCGAATACCCTATGGAAAATCCAGTTAAAGCACTACTTAGGAAGCAATACCTGTCAAGGTTAGGTTGTTATTTTTTTAAGAATACAGCAGGATTCTAGTAGGAAATACAGGTTACGCTCATACAGGATAATTGTAAAGAGTTGAGCAAATATTTACAAAGTTATAGGTAGAGTTATGGGAAACCAGACTTGGTACAGAACCCAGAGGATGGCAACAATTGGGAGTCACTTCCACCTCTATGCCTGAAGGGACAAAGATGGAAAAGGTTACCCAAACTCAGAAAGAGAAGCCAAATGAAAAAAAGCAAAACTAATAAGAATTAAAGCCTTAGGGAGAGAGGTATAGCTACCCTGAAGTGACCCACCAGCAAGAGAGCCAAAAGAATACATTGCACAACCCCCTTTTCCTACCCTCCAATCTACTGTTGATACCTCTCACTAGCAAAACCATATAGGAAGCCACAGGACAAGAGAGCCTGTTGATGTAATCCGCATGATTTATATACGAGTCTCTTACGGAACAGAGGAGGGTGAAGAGCAGGTAGAGAAGGAAACCAGAGGGGAAAAGGAAAAATACTCAGCCTATATTCTCAGTAACTGACAAGACTACCCAAGATTAGAACTGTAGATATATTCAACAAGACGTTTAGGACTTTATTGAGAACAAAAGAGTAAACAGAATAACCAGAGATAAAAGATTTCAGATTCTCTTTTGTCAGAAGTTACTGCCACAAGGGACGACAAAAGAAAAGAGCAGAAAGACACACATTCTATATTTCAGAGTCGGAAATGGGAGGGGTGAGAGTAAAAGGTAAAAGAGGGAAAACATATTTTAAAGAAAGATTAAATAGGCACACACACACACACACACACTCACACAACAACAACAACAACAGCAACAGCAACAACAAACCCAAGGAAGTGAAAGAAAATGGAAAAACAGCCAAATAGCCAAGAAACTAAATTAGTTTTTCACAGCATCTTTGTTGTATTCTTTATTAGCAAAACCGACTCTAAGCTGCTTACCTTAACATACTTTTTCTAGTTATTCTAGATGTTTGCCTATCACTATTCATGATCTGTTTAAGGTTTTGATTCACACTAGAAGATGTGTCTTTCTGCTTTTTTAAGGTAAAGAAGTAGTTAGAAATAATGAGGACAGAAATTTATTTGTTCTTTTCTTCATTCATTCCACAAATATTTTTCAGCACCTACTATGTGTCAGCACTATGCTAGACCCTGGTTGTATAAAGGTTCTTGCTAGAGGAGCCTAGAGTCTATTGGGGGAAAGAGATCTTAATGAATAAATTGTACAAACATGAAATTTCAACTCTGACAAGTACTGCAAAGAAGCAATAAATGGCACAAAGCCAGGGATTCATAGAAGCAAATGACCAAATGAGAGAGGTTGGGGATGATGTCCCTGAAGAGGTAATGTAGGAGCTGAGACCTGAAAAACGAATGGAGGCACAAAGAGGCTTCCATTAGATGGACACATGGAAAAAGGCCCTGTGTGGGGTAAGGGCATGGTGGGTACTAGAAAGGAAAAGGAAAACACTGTGGTGCATACACAGGCTGTCTCATGGTTTCACATGTGGACGGACAGGCAGTATCTTGGGTTATTTTCTATAATGAACTACAGAGAGATGGTTTTAGCATAATAAGGTTGTCAGAGTCAGCATACAACCCACAGCAGAGGCGCTGTTCTCTTCCTATTCAAATTTTCCTTGAAAAAGTCAAGGTCACCATATATTCAGTGTCACTCATCTTGGTGTTTGCTTAATTGTAGTTCCATAATTGGCAACATACCCTTACTTCGTATGAAGGAAGCTCTCTCATCATTCCTGAAAATTGACATAATTTATTACATCTGAAAATGCTACATGGAATATTCATTAATATCTACTAGCAAATACACCTTTTTTTCATGGGAAATCATTTGAGGTCTTCCTGGCCAAAGCAAAACAAAACAAAGAATAAGATACTGCCTGACATTTTATTTACTCTATAGGACAAGCACTAACTAAAGGAAAAAAACCAAATCTATGTATCGATTAGCATAAAGAACATGCTCCTCTTTTTAGTGTGTACTTAATAGGCTAATTTTGCAAACAACCACTGAATGTAAACAATGACACTGCCGCAGAGTAAACACATACTCAGGCTCACGTGGTTAAGATGAAACTGTTAGAGTATTCATTGTTTTTGCTTGCAAAAGAATACCCACTTCCCACTGATTCTTCTGACACTTGCTGTTTTAAGCCCAGTGTGTGAAATTAACAGGGGAAGAGAAGGAGAGAAAAGCATTAGGAGGATATCATGGGGTTCTGCTCTGACCTCCTCTTAGTAATCTCTATTACTTACAAAGAATCCTCATCACCCTCTTCATTAAATAAAAGTCAATATTGTATGGTGGTTAAGAGCACAGGCTCTAAAATTAAATTGTCTGGGTTATTTTGGTGAATAAAACCAAATGACAAAGTGATATAGCAATCAATATAAATCTAGATCAATCATCCCCTGATTTTCTCACTGTCTTAGAAATAACTTTAAAAGACCACTTTTAGCTAAGCAGATACATTTGTGGGGGGGGGGGGGGGGTTGGTGTATATAAGAGAAACAGAGGAGAAATTATTTGTAAAATACTACTTGAGTAATTCATAGCAGATAAGCAAAGGTTGGTAAAAGATGGGTGAACATTTTACTCAAGAAAATTATCTTTCACTCCTATCAAGGAAATGTATGTTACTGAAGTACCAGGAGCAAGCATTATTATCTAGTATTAGCTCTCAATGTCAACATTTGCAAAGCATGTTCCTGTTGTGCTCTAGGGCTGAGTCAGAAGTTGCAGCCATTAAAAAGCCCTCTGTCAAGGAGAAAATGTGATTAGACCAACTGCTTGCACTGACACTTAAAAATTAACTGCAAATCTGTTTGGGGCAGCTAAGACATTCCCTAAACACTTGCTGGTTGGGAATGTTGGCTTTCAAATCATTATTTTGTATCCCTTAAAGGTACATTTTAACTGTTTTAATATGTGAGAAACAGGCCTGCCAAATTGTGCTTATGGCTTTTTAACACAAGCAATTTACAAATGCAATGAAGCAGATAATAGGACACATGATACCGAATTTGAAAATCTGTGTTGATGACACTTCTGCTGTAGAAACATTTTTGGAAGCAGCCCTGTATCCAGTTGCCTGGATAAGAAAAATGTTGTTTATCATTTCACAGGTGGCCTCTTCCACCCAATGGTGAGTTTAGGGTCATGTCCTTGAACACAAATCAGTCTCTCTCATGCTAACCATATTCCACTTGCAAAGATCTGGAATGCATGCATTCAGCAAAATAAAACAAACAGAAATAAATCTCACTCAATGCTAAAAAAATCGATTCAAGTAACAGTCAAAACTAAGTCTTTCCTGTCGTAAGATAAAGAATTCCAAAAAAAAGGAAGTATAGGTATATAGTTTATTTAATAAATGTTTATATATTTGTAAAGAATGAAAAAGGACATTTAATACTGGTTCTGGTTGACACAACAGATTTTTCATTGATAAAAGCTTACTTGACTTCTGGGGAAAAGGATGGGAAGGACCCTAAGCTCACTTCCTTCCATGGACACAACCAGATAACATCCACATCAGTGTAAAAACCCAGAAAACTACCGAAAGACTGGGAGAGCAGACTCTCCATAGCTAAATGTAGTGAAGAGGCCACATGGAAAATATAGGAAGGGCAGAAACACAGTGGGGAGCTAAATGGACCCACACGACTGCCCATGGGAGGGATGCATGTCATGCGCACAGGGAAGAAAGAGAAACAGAACCTTCCACTCCAGGCAGGGGGCCTGCACTTTGAATATGAATACCCATAATATTTAGCTTTGAAAACCATAGGGGCCTAATTTCATAAGGTCTTATTATCATGGGGCTTAACATCTGGAACTTCAAAATCAGCTGCTTGGCTCTAGGAGGGCCAAAGGATGATAAACCAGAGTCCCCACCCTTAAAGAAACAGTATAACAAATAGCAACTCTGAGATACAATATAGAAGTAGTTTTTTTTTTAAGATTTTTATTTTTAAGTAATCTCTACACCCAATGTGGGATTCAAACTCACAACCGCAAGGTCAAGAGTTGCATGCTCTATTGACTGAGCCAGCCAAGCGTCCCTAGAAGCAGCACTTTTTAAAAATGCCTGGGGTACAGGGGATGGAGATGTATTTACTAATATCAGAGCCTGTGCTGGAGGGGCAGGGATCTTTGGGAGACTTCTCTAAGAACAAAAGAGCTGGCAGGTGACATGTCCCTCCTCCACTCCCAGCCTAAATACACAGGCACCTGCAGGAACTAGTGCAGCCTGAACACTTTCCACCTAGTGTGCTAACAGTGTGCCTGCCCCTGTGGGCTTTTGCAGATCTGTCCCATCCATTAACAGCTTCCGCAGAAATTCCCCCAGGCAGCTGAAGGTCCACTCCTGAAGCGGGCCAGTGAGGACACTGCTGGTACCCACACACTCTGCCCCCACGTTCACCTGTAGACCTGTGCTCTCCAGTATTCCCTTCAGCAGAGAACACCCAAAGCAATGTCACAAGCCTGGCAGAGTGCAAGCAGCCCAGAGGGGCTAGTACAACTCCAAAGTGACTCCTAACCCAAGGAGAGGGGAAGATAACCACATGCACTGATTGGGGCCCCAGTAAGAGGCTGGGGGCAGACATCTGGTCCAAGTACAGCCCCATTCACCAACAAAAGCTTCTCAGGGGACAACACAAGGAAAGCACCTGCACTTTGGTGCTACCTCAGCTCTAGCAAATACCTGGTCTAAATCAACACAAGCACATGGCAGCCCCAGAATGGCCCACTACCACCATAGGAACCAAATGCTGCCCACAACAAACAAAGAACCATTGTAGACAAGTGGACTAAAGGCAAACACAGCTTACCCACAACAGCAAGACACATGGAACACACATAGGAGATACCCCTGAAGCACCAGGTTCTGGTGAACAGGGGACATCACATTGCAAGGCGTTATAGGACATCTTCTTCATAAGGCCACTACTTTCAAGAGCAAAAGACATAGCAGACTTTCCTAACACATAGAAACAGACATGGAGTGTTACACAAAATGAGGAGACAGAGGAATTTGTCCCAAATAAAAGAACAGGACAAAATCATAGTGAGGGAGCTAAATATAATGGACATAAATAATATGTCTGATAGAGAATTTAAAGTAATGGTCACAAAAATACTCAATGGACTTGAGAAAAGAGTGGAGGACCTAAGTGAGACCTTCAACAAAGAGATAGAAAACATAAAAAAAGAACAAATCAGAGATGAAGAAACAATAACTAAAACTAAAAATATACTAGATGTAATAAATAGTAGACTAGAGGAAGCAGAGAAACAAACCAGTGACCTGGAGGACAGAGTAATGGAAAGCAATTGAGTCAAATAGGAAAGAGAAAAAATAATACAAAATGAAAATAGACTTAGGGAACTCAGGAATACCATCAAGCATAATAACATTCACACTATATGGGTCCCAGAAAGAAGACAGAGAGAGAAGGGGGCAGAAAACTTATCTGAGGAAATAACAGCTGAAAACTTCCCAAATCTGGAGAAGGAAACAGAAATCTAGATCCAGAAGGCACAGAAAAGCTCCAATAAAAATCAACAAGGGAGGTCCACACCAGGACATATAGTAATTAAAATGACAAAAAGTAATGATAAAGAGAGAATTTTAGAAGTAGCAAGAGAAAAGAAAACAATTACATACAAGGGAAACTTTATAAGGCAATGAGCCAATTATTTTTCGCAGAAACTTTGCAGCCCAGAAAGGGATGGTAGGATATATTCAAAGTGCTGAAAGAAGAAACGGGAACCCTCTTGCACTGCTGGTGGGAATGCAAACTGGTGCAGCCGCTCTGGAAAACAGTGTGGAGGTTCCTCAAAAAATTAAAAATAGATCTACCCTATGACCCAGCAATAGCACTGCTAGGAATTTACCCAAGGGATACAGGAGTGCTGAGGTATAGGGCACTTGTACCCCAATGTTTATAGCAGCACTCTCAACAATAGCCAAATTGTGGAAAGAGCCTAAATGTCCATCAACTGACGAATGGATAAAGAAGATGTGGTTTATATATACAATGGGATACTACTTGGCAATGAGAAAGAATGAAATCTGGCCATTTGTAGCAATGTGGATGAAACTGGAGAGTGTTATGCTAAGTGAAATATGTCAGGCAGAGAAAGACAGATACCATATGTTTTCACTCATATGTGGATCCTGAGAAACTTAACAGAAGACCAGGGAGGAGGGGAAAGGGGGAAGAAAAAAAAAGTTACAGAGAGGGAGGGAGGCAAACCATAAGAGACTCTTAAATACAGAGAACAAACTGAGGGTTGATGGGGCTGGGGGAAAGGGGAAAGTGGGTGATGGGCATTGAGGAGGGCACCTGTTGGGATGAGCACTGGGTGTTGTATGGAAACCAATTTGACAATAAATTATTAAAAAACAAAACAAAACCAATGTACTGAAAGAAAAAGACCTGTAGCCAACAATGCTCTATCTAGCAAGGCTATCATTCAGAATAGAAGGAGAGATAAAAAATTTCCCAAACAAAAGTTAAAGGAATTTATCACTAAACACATTGGGCTCCATGCTGAACGTGGAGTCTGCTTAAGATTATCTCTCTTTGTCTCTTTCTGCCCCTCTCCCCTGCTCATGCTCTCTCAAAAAAATTTTTAAAAAGCAAAAATAAACTATTGGGACAACATCAAAATAAAAAGTTTCTGCACAGCAAAGAAAATAATCAACAAAACTACCTACTGAAGGGCAACCTACTGAATGAGAAAAGGTATTTGCAAATGACATATCCAATAAAGTGTTAGTATCCAAAATATATAAAGATCTTACACAACTCAATATCCAAAACAATAAACAATCCAATTTAAAAATGTGCAGAAGACATAAACAGATATCTCTCCAAAAAAGATACACAGTAGACCACCAGACACAGGAGAGAATGTTCAACATCGTTAATCATCAGGAAAATGAAAATCAAAACCACAATGAAATATCACTTCACACCTGTAAGAATGGAAAAAATCAAAAACACAAGAAACACCAAGTTTCTTAGCTAGGATGTAGAGAGACAGGAACTCTCATGCGCTGTTGATGGAAATGCAAACTGGTGCGGCCACTGCAGAAAACAATATGCAGGTTATGGAGGTTACTCAAAATATTAAAAATAGAACTACCATATGACCCAGTAATTCCACTACTGGGTATTTACCCAAAGAATATAAAAACACTAATTTGAAAAAATATATGTTTCTCTATGTTTATTGCAAAATTATTTACAATAACTTAAGATATGGAAGCAGCCCAAGTGTCCATCGATAGATGAATGGATAAAGAAGTGATATATATACACACAACAGAATATTACTCAGCCTTAAAAAAGAATGAAATCTTGCAATTTGTAATAACATAGGTATAGAATAGTATACTGCTAACTGAAATAAGTGAAAGACAAAATATCTTATGATTTCACCCACATGTGGGAAAAAAAAAGCCCACACCAACAAAAAGCAGACAAACCAAGAAACAGACTCAACTATAGAGAACAAACTGATGGTTATGGGTGGAGGGTGGGGATTGGTGAAATAGGGGAAGGGCATTAAGTATAAACTAATCAGGATGAGTGCTGAGTAATGTATCAAATTGTCAAATTACTATATTGTACACCTGAAACTAATATAACACTGTATGTTAACTATGCTGGAATTAAAATTTTTTAAAGAAAAACTTTTAATTTTTATTTATTTATTTTTAAAGTTTATTTATTTTTGAGAGAGAGAAAGTGTGAATGGGGGGAGGGTGGAGAGAGAGAGGGAGAGAAAGAGAATCCCAAGCAAGCTCCACACTGTCAGCAGGGAGCCCGATGCAGGGCTCGAATCCATGAACCTTAAGATCATGACCTGAGCCAAAGTCAGATGCTTAACCGACTGACCCACCCAGGCACCCCAAAAGAAAACTTTTTTAAAAAAAGAAAAGCTTACTAGAACAACTTTAAAAATAAAGGAGGTGAGTCTGGGTGGCTCAACTGGTTAAGCACCTGACTCTTGGGTTTGGCTCAAGTCATGATCTCACAGGTTTTTGTTCAAGCCCTGTGTCAGGCTGGCAGTGCAGAGCCTGCCTGAGATTCTCTCTCTCTGCCCCTCCTTTATGTTGTCTCTCAAAATAAACAAACTTAAAAAAAATAAAATATGGGAACTAGAATGCTTTATATTTCTTACTTTTTTATTGGAAGAAATGGTTTTCCTGTGCTAAAACAATGTTTCCAAGCCGTGATCAGATAGGCATGCTCATTTTCGTTCCCAAGTAGACTAAAAACATAGTGGGACATCCTATCAGAGCCACTGCCCATCACCAGTTTCCCCTTACCATGAACATTAGGATCCTACCACCAAGCTCACAAACTGTAACAGGACACCTGGGGAGGCATAACTTATTTAATTATACTTATTTATTAGTAAGATGAACTGTTCATTGCTTCCGTGTATAGACAGAATCAAAGTCACCTTGGAATTATTTTTGTTCCTCAAAAAGTCAGTTGAGTGACCTCTCAGTCAAGAAAACATGGTTTCTCCCTTTTTTTTTTTATACTCCTTGGTTTGGGAAGGATCAATTTTCTTTATAAGAAAGAAGAACTCAAACTTTTCTCCCTGAGATTTTAATTTAGGATGGAAACGACTGACCTTGAATTAGGTCTTAGGGCCAAAAGGAATTCAAATACTACAAAAGGGAACCTGCCTTGAAGGCAGAGACTGAGCTGGTACTTAGGCATCATAAGGGCCTAAAAGAGTAGGGGCTGCATTCAGACACTAGTCATGCTTTGAGGAGAAATGACTGATCACTACTGAAAGACTTAAAAGCTATATTTTGGGGAGTATTTGGCTGGCTCACTCAGAGGAACATGTGACTCTTGATCTTGGGGTCATGAGTTCGAGCCCCATGTTGGGTGTAGAGATTACTTAAATTTTTGTTTTTAGAGAGAGCACAAGTCGGGGGAGGGGCAGAGAGAGGGGAACAGAGGATCCGAAGAAGGCTCTCCGCTGACAGCAGCAAGCCCAATGTGGGGCTCAAAGTCACAAACCATGAGATCACGACCTGAGCTAAAGCCAGACACTCAACCGACTGAGCCACCAAAGTACCCCATTAAATAACATTAAAAAAAAGCTCTATTTTTGGATCCTAGTGTAGGAAACCCTACAGTAGTAGAAGGATCCAGATGAGTAACTGACTAAGAAATGATACCAAATAGCACCAATCAAAATGTCAGAGCTCCAGTAGACTATAAGGTTTCTCTCTCCACCTAGAAACTGGAAATAAGACTTCACCTTCCTGGGCATTTGGGGGCAGTTCAAGTCAGGGAAGGGAATGATATGCTGGACTTCCTGAAGCAATGAATAGAAAAGTACACATGTGACTGTATTATTACCCCCATATACTTTAATACCAGAAATGATGGAGTCAAGTTTGACCACATTTAGATATTAACTTAGCTATTTTGTTTATTTTCTACCTCATCCTATGAGGGATTTAAGACTGAATGATGAAGAATTTAAGCCTCCTCCTCTCTGTACTTGGTACTTTCAGTCCTACCGAGAGGTCCAGTGGACCCATGATGACCTTCCTTTAATCTTTTGCAATGATCTATACATCACCTGCATGTCAAGGCCCTTAACTAGTCTTATTTGGCTTAGTTCATTTCTCTATTAAAGAAGCAATCCTAAGCTTTACCAGATTCAAGGGAAAGAGACACAGGCACATACCTCTTGGCAGAAAGAGGGGCAAAGAAGTCACAGCCATGTATTAAAACTACTATAGTCCAGCCTCTGGCCACACACTGTTTACATTCCCTCCACAATCAAATCGGTTTATACTCTCCCAAGGTCCTCAGAAGCCTCATCCAATTAAAGAATCAGGCTCAGGCTCAGGGTCTGGATCTTATCACCTAAGTAAGGCCCAGGTGTGGATGATGTTCTTCAGAGCTGGTGGTTCTCCTAAGCACAATCTTTAGCTAGATCACTGAATTCATTAGGTACATTTCTTGCCTCCCACATTACCATCTGCAGCAGCAGGAGCAGCAATGCTGCCAAACTTTCAACACTATGTCACAAGGTGCCCTTCTCTCCTGTTTCTAATTGCATTTTTCTCACTTTCCTTCGAACTCTGACAGTTTCCTCAAAATCCATTGGGTTTCTGAACATCCCCTGGTTTGAAAACCAATGCCCATGTTTTAGGTTTTGTTAAGTAGCATCCCTCTTCCAGGTACAAAATTTGGTTCTGCTTATCTGTTTTTACACCCCTAAACCCACTAGCTTAATACAACCATTTTATTTTGCTCATGATTTCAGCAGTTAGAAATCTGGGGAAGGCTCAGCTGGGGCTCTTGAGATCTTTCATGAAGTCACATGTTGCCGGGGGCTTCAATCATCTGAAAACCTTATGAAGCTGATGGCAAACACTATTTCTGGGAGTTCAGCTGAGCCTGCTGATCAAGTTCCCTACACAGGGCTTCTCCATGTGGTTTAGGCCTCTCACAGCATGGCGAGAATTCTCGGCTTGTTTACATTATTTTACTTTCTTGTTAATTTCCTAGCATCTCAACTAACAGGGATAATTATCCCTAAGACGGAAAAACAAAAACAAACACAAACTTTGGACCCTAACTTCAGGTGCATCCCACGTAAACACAACGAACTAACACACTTAACTGGAAATATATTTGAAAAGAAAAGAAATATGACAAATTCCATGATTTGGATCATATGTGGAATTTAAGAAAACAAACAGGAAAAATAAAAAGACAAACCAAAAAAACAAAAACGAAAAACCCCCAAAAAACCAACAACCAGACTTTTAACTATAGACAACTGATGATTATCAGAGGGGAGGTGGGTGGAATAGGGGAAGAGGATTAAAAGTACACTTCCCTTGATAAGCACTAAGTAATGTATAGAATTGAATCACTGTATTGTACACCTGAAACTAGTATTTTAACTATACTAGAATTAATTTTTTAAAGAGGAAATAAAAGAAAAAGAAAAATTTATTAATGTTAAAATTCTGCTATTATTGCATAATGTTAGCACAAGGATAACAAAGGACAATTTGCATAATAAATATTCCAATTCTTTTTTCTAGCTAGTACAATAATTGAATAGCAACCATCAGTGAAGTGGGACAAAAGAGAGCTATTATCATAAACGTTAGTTTGATCTTTCAAGGAGATGTGATTACCTTCTATCCAGACTCCACTTCTGCTTTTCATTAGCAGAATGTCAAGTGCCTTTGTTGCATCCAAGTGTTACCTAGCTGGCCATATTCCACATAAAGGGCAAAGAACAGGTTGTTTTTTTTGTTTTTTTCCTCAGCTGAATTTGTGAGAAACATGGCTCTTTCATGGTAAAACTTCTTATGAAAAGAAATGGATGGAAGATATGCCTTAGAAGGTCCTGATCTAACAAAATGGCAAAAGATGTCAAACCACTATTAACCTTTAAAATAAAACTGCCAGTTGGTTTACCGGCAAAAACAGGTTTACCTGGGAATAGTAGAGCAAGCTACAACAAAACTGAAGAGGAACACTCCTTTAATAGGGCAAAAAAGGAAGTTGAGAGGGCTATTATAATCAAAAACTCAACTGGAGTAACCTGGGAATTGAAGTATAGTGGCTTTTCATGTGCTGAGTTGTGACTGTCTCTCATTGGCTGGGCTGTTGCTGGGGTGAGACTTTTCTTCCTTCTGCAGGGATAGTAAAGTAGCAGCTAAAGCAGGACTGACCTTGTTGAATCACTGTATTGTAAATCTGAAACTGCTATAACACTGTATGTTAACTATACTGGAATTAAAGTTTAAAAATAAAATAAAAACACTTGTATCTTTTAAAATAAGTAAAGTCCTACTGACTTGGGGGGTACCTCTCTTCCCATTGGATGTGCAATCAATGACGAGTGGCAGGCATGAGAGCTCCTTCCTCTGTTGGCCTCCCAACTCCATCTTAAACAAGATTTCCTTGGGGCATTCAGTGGCTCAGTCGGTTAAGTGGCCAACTTGGGCTCAGATCATGATCTCAATGGTTCATGAGTTCAAGCCCCACATTTGTGCTGCTAGCTCAGAGCCTAGAGCATGCTTCAGATTCTGCATCTCCCTCTCTCTGCCCCTCTCCCACTCACACTGTCTCTCTCAAAAATAAATCAACGTTAAAAATGTTTTAAAAATATTTCCTTTTATTGATTTTCACACTACTTATAACATATTGGTGTGACTGAGATAACCTCATCTTTCCTCAGGTGAAGGTATATATTCTTTCATGCCAAAAAATTTTTCACACTCCTGGTAACCTCTGCTAATTGTTTTCTGCCGTTCTTCCTTTAAATCCAATATAAGACATAACTGAAGAGGTAAGTTTATCTTAGACTAGTTAGACTATTTGTGGTTCAGGAATGAGAAAAGTATATAAATACACACACATATGTATACATATATATTCAGTAAATTTTGTGAGTCATCGTTTTAATCAGTGGCATCAGGATTAATGTGGAAGAATCACTAAATCCAGTATTGAACACAGTTTTTCATTGAGGAACATTTATTCTCCAACTTATTTATATTAATTAAGGTATTTATAAACCAAATCCGGAGATCTTAAAGAAGCAAAGTTCTTATTTTGCTCCAGAGGGAATGACGGTGTGCACTCCCATCCCTTTTCACTACTGTGTCAACAAGAGAGTGGCAGTGGCTTTCCCAGTTCTATATAAGGACAGAACACATTTCTCTGTGGATTACAACACACTGGCTCTGAGATATGGAGGAGACTTATTTGTTATGCCAGAAGATCCCCTGATGGAAAGATTCCAGGCAAACTAAGAGATCCTTGTGAAGTTTATGTGTGCATTCAAACTTTAATAACCGAAATTATGGGTTGCCATAGAGAGATGATACAATTAATTAATTTAAAAACAATTTCTTAAAATTCAGAACAACTAGAATACACAATGGCAGCAAATGAAATACTGCCTAGCAGTATTATGTACTATTATTTGTATACCTGGATATCATTCCATTTACTTCTCACAACAGCCCTGCAAAGTAGGTAGTGTTCCTATATTTCACAGATGAGAAAATTGAGGTTAAGAAACCAGCCCAAGTCCACCAAATAATGCAAGCAAACCCTAGATCAACTTGGCTCCAACTCCTTTCTCTTATGCAACCAATTTCAACTCTATGACAAAAAGTAAAAACAACCAAAAAAATCAGATCAGAAAAATGTGTCCCAAAGTTAGAGAAGCTAAAATTCTGTTAATTCTGTAAGGAAATTTATGCTGTAATATTCAATTTATAGACTGTGTATTGTGCTATAATGGCTTTAATGTTTTCAAGTTAAAATACTCTGAAGAAATAACCAAGAAATCTTCTGAAGGTCTTAGAAAACATTATTTAATTTTGTGGTTTATTCTCCTTTATTCTTCTCTCCCTACTTTTCTTCCTGCCTTACTTTTTTGAATTCTCCAATTCTATATAGCTTTTGCATAATATTACTGAGATGATCTTTTGGAAATTAGTTTTAATTGCTATTCTCAAAGTATTTCTCTTATTGGGAGATAAAACTGAAGAACAGGGAAGAGCATTTTCCATTGTTTCCAATGTAGGCACAGCTACTTATGCATTCTATCCACACTAACTCTAGGCCATTCATTATTGGCACTAGAATTAATGAAGTTTTCTGGCCCCTGCTCTAATAATAATATATTAAAGTTTCCTAAGTCAGCATCTAAGGGGCAGGACTTAAGTCTCAGAGGGAAATAGTGATATATTTACATGCAATTGTGAAACTTTTTACAGAAAATATTCACTATCCTCTGCTAGTATTTTAAAAATGTAAATAATTTGTATATTTATCCTCTTTATTTTCACTTTCATAGAAAAATCTTTAACCTAACAGTAAACAACAGAATATCTCTTTCTGGTAGGCAAAGACAATGAGACTTCTTAAACATCAATGAATTATGTGGTAAAATTCTTAATGATTGTTCCTTCTTTTAAATTTGCTTATAAAAAGAAAAGTTTATGTATTATCTCAACTAATCTAGGTCTTGGTGCATATTAGTAAACAGCAACATGAACATAATTAGCAGCTTAACAGAATTTCAAAAGTAAAAATGATTAAAAAGAAACCATAAACTTTTTTTTCCTTCTTTATAATTGTACTTACTTAAGTAATTAGGGTTTGTCTTTGAATAAATTACTTTGTGTTTATTATTCATTGAATCTGCTACCCAATGAGTACTGGTGAGGCACATTCCCTCCAGAAAAGACAAGAATCAATAATAACAAGGCTTTGCGAAGAAAATGATTAATGTTAAAAATGGGACATTGACTTAGTCACTTCATCAGCAAATTTTACATATCTTCTATACCCGTATTTACTCACCCAAAAGTCCTAAAATAATGTAGCCAATAATGCACAGTATGAAGATTATGCAGCACAGAACATCTGTACAACTCCTAAAAACAAAAAGGAATAAAGAATTAAAAGCGATCCAACATGACATCTTATTTAGTGAACAAATATGGGAAAGGGGAAAAATAATAATTGTGATATGCCATTTTATACCCAGTAATTCTTAAAGGTATATCAGATGTATTTCTGTAATCAAAGACTTCATTAGCAATGGACTGGTCATAGCTCCATGATTAAAGAAGTTTCCTCAGGATTCTTCACGTTTATTCTCTCTTGCTTCTTTATTTGTAAGATATTTTTAGAGACTGGAATATAACAACATCAACATATAAAACATCTATATCTCCCTTTCTCCATTATCTTTCTATACACATATTTAAAGCATACTATTTATTAAATAAATGACCGACTACACAAACTTTCTATGGGGTGTAGAGGTGCAACTATACTAACAATAGTGTATCTAATGCATTAAAAAACAAAATGGCTCAAAACTGTACTTTTACCAACTATTCTATAAATTAGATATTGTCAAATTAGGTTTAGAGAAAATCTGGCTTGATAGAGATTCAGTGATTTGCTAAGAATCACAAATCAGGCTAAAATCCAGTAGAGATGCTCAATTCTTTCAACTAAAGTATTTCCTACTTCTAATATTATATCTTGTTCAGCTTATAAGTGGTCTGGAAGGCCAAATGCTTGAAAGTGAAAAACAATACACCTATTCTCTACTTGAAAACTTAATGAAAAATGTATTCGTAAAGAAAAAAGATTAAATTATTTGAGAGGATTAAAAGTTGCACATGAGGGCGTGCCTGGGTGGCGCAGTCGGTTAAGCGTCCAACTTCAGCCAGGTCACGATCTCGCGGTCCGTGAGTTCGAGCCCCATGTCGGGCTCTGGGCTGATGGCTCAGAGCCTGGAGCCTGTTTCCGATTTGTGTCTCCCTCTCTCTCTGCCCCTCCCCCGTTCATGCTCTGTCTCTCTCTGTCCCAAAAATAAATAAACGTTGAAAAAAAAATTAAAAAAAAAAAGTTGCACATGAGAATTTTCAGAGCAAAAACTTCTGGCTCTTGAGGGCATATGGATATATGCTCTAATATTTTAGCACAGGGAGGTTGAAGTTACACACTATTTTTTGTGATGGTGGTAGTAATAATAACGAATAGGAGTTGTACAGTAACAGACACAATAATACCTTACATTGATAAAGCCCTACTATACCTTTACTGCATTCACATACATTGTGAGTTTCTTAAGGATACCTTTAGGTTTTTAGGTGAGTTGACTTATTTAAGGTCCATGAGAGAGAGGTAGAGAGAGGGTAAGGTAAAACAAATATCCAGGTCTCCAATGGCTAACCCTTTTAATTTAGTACTTATTCTAATATTATTTCAATTTTCTGTAAAGCCTCAAGTTAGCCATATCTAAAATTTTTTCACATGTTCCTATTACCTCAATAGGAAACGAATCTTTCATAGAGAAAGTTAATCACGCTCAATCCAGAAACAAACTATCATTTGCTTAAATCCAAATACAACCCAGGAATTTTAAATTTCATTTTGTCTAAGAATTATGAGAATAGTAGTAAAAAGGGAAGAAACAGGTGCTCTAGCTTTCTTTCTTTGACAGTCACTGAAAAGCAAAAACCTGCTTGGGGGTGAGGTGAGTATCTGGTTCACATGAATTCTTACATATCCTGTTCAGGATCAGGTTTTCATCCTGTCAGAGGGGTTGTTAAATTGAGAGCAGTTGTTAAATTAGTGTGATGCCTGCAGGTAGGGAACTAAAGGAGGGAAAATTAGAACACTGGTGTGCCTTAATTAGAAATCTTGGAGTTGTCAAAGCCCTTGTGTTTAATAATAACTACCAAGAAGAGGGAGAGTGGGTGTGACCAGAAGCATCAGCCAAATTGGCCACCATCTTGTAATTATTTATCTATAATATGTTTATATCTATATACTCACATTATATATAATATGTACTATAATGCTTTTTTATAAAAAACTAATATTACATAGCATTATAATGTTACATATTTATGATGCTATGTCGCAAGCACAAGGAAGGGTAAACATACTAGAAAGATGAATGTAGGAAACTTACCAATCTGAAAGGACAAGGCACAAAGAAGCAGACCCCAAAAGGAAAATTTTTAAGACTAAAACCCATACTCATCAGCTACTGGCACTGATGAACAGGCATTAGTTGGAGTTTTGGCCCAATTTAGGTTTTACACTATGGTTTCTCTCTTTTTTTGGTGCCAAGGATAGGCTGCAGCACCACAGACTACTCCAGGCCCACACAACCATCCCCCAGCAGTTCCTATCATAGTGGAATAGCATTTCTCAATAATTCACACTTTCAGGTGTTGGGGATTATATTCTGAGACCAGGGAGGATAATGTATTCAAGTCTGCTTTGTTTTTCTGGTACACAGATTTAGAGAAAGAGTGGACCATACCCCCTGGCCAGACTGCTTAATTTTATATTATTTAAACACAAAAGAATGTTGAACAAACTGAAAATTATGAATAGAAAATTCATCTCAAAAAGCAGGAGAGTTTTTCTAGATAAAACATTCCTGTTTCTGAATTTGTTCCTGTAGTGATTTGTTTCCTTTTTTCTGTTTTTGTTTGTTTTTTCATGGTCCAGTCTATTTATTTAAGTTATCTCCTCCTAAAGCAAAGGGATGGAATATCAGTATACTGGTCATCATTCAACACAAGTAAGGAAGTTGAGCTTAAGGTCCCATATACTTTTCTCCTCCCTGTGCAGAGTCATGGTCCAGACCAGTGCTGTGGTCCCCACTGGGTAGTGGTCCAAGTTCTCTTTATTCATCTTCATAGCCAGTCAGAAGTGGATTCACGTGAGTGTTATGAAATAGAGTATAATTACCATCTCCCCATGTAAAGGGCTTGGACCTGATGCGGAGATGGGAGTAGGCGACAAAGAACTCTGCTCTCTTGTGCTCTCATGGTGTGACTTCAGGAAGATGTTCAGCACTATCAATCCCATGCCGGAAAGCACTACAAAGTAGGTGAGGGCATTCCACAGGTGAGCTGAACCCTCATCACTGTGGTTGCCACTCCACTTGGACCCATTCAACTATGCCCAGGACCCACCTAGCAGCCCCAAAATCTGGCACCCAGCTGCCTCCGCCATTTTCAACATGAACCTCTCTGTTATTTTAGAAATTTCCTCTTAAAATAGGGGTGTGGGTGTGTGCCCACGTGTGTGTAAAATCAGGAAATTACAATTACCTGCCATTTTTCCCCATTAATGCTTTTCTCCCTTTCCTTACATATACTCTGTCCGGGGAGGGGGGAGGCGGGGAATACTGTTTAGGAAGCTGTTGGGAGTACCTGGGTAGCTCAGGTCACTATCTCACTGTTGATGAGATATAGCCCCTCTTGGAGCTCTGTGCTCGAAGTGAAGAGCCTGCTTGGGATTCTCTCTCTCTCTCTCTCTCTCTCTCTCTCTCTCTCTCTCTCTCTCAAAATAAATAATAAATAAACTTAAAAAATAGAAAACTATTGGAAAATTGAATTTGGACAAAATATCAAATATAACTTGGGCACCATTTTGTGAGGAACATAGCAGAAGCTTAATTCAAATTTTTAGAAGTCGTAGCATCTTATTGTTCATCTCTTTTTATTTTAGGGCATCTGTCATAATCCTAAGTATTCTATAGGAAATGAGTTGTTTTTATTTTTATTTTTTCAAGTTTTAATTTAAATTCAAGTTACTTAATGTACAGTGTAATATTAGTTTCACATGTAGAATTTACCTGTTCATCACTTACATATAACACCCAATGCTCATCACAAGTGCCCTTATTAATGCCCATCACCCATTTAACCCATCCCTTACAACCACCTCCCCTCCAGTAACTCTGTTTGTTCTCCACAGTTGAGAGTCTGTTTTCTGGTTTGCCTCTCTCTTTTCCCCACTATGTTCATCTGTTTTGTTTCTTAAATTCCACTTATGAGTGAAATCCTAAGTATTTGTCTTTCTCTGCCTTATTTCGCTTAGCATAATACTCTCTAACTCAATCCACATCCATACAAATGGTAATATTTCATTCTTCTTATGGCTGAGTAATTATCCATTGTGTGTGTGCATATACACATATATATACACACACACCATATCTTCTTTATCCATTCACCAGTCATTCAGCATTTGGGCTCTCTCCATAGTTTGACTATTGTGGATGAAGTTACTATAAACATCAGGGTGCATGTATTTCTTCAAATCAGTATTTTTGTATCCTTTGGGTAAACACCCAGTAGTGCAATTGCTGGATCATAAGGGTAGTTCTATTTTTATCTTTTTGACAAACCTCTATACTGTTTTCCAGAGTGGCTGCACCAGTTTGCATTCCCACCAACAGTGAGAGGGTTTCCCTTACTCCTCATCCTGGCCAACACCTGCTGGTTTCCTATGTTGTTAATTTTAGCCATTCTGACAGGTGTGAGGAGATATTTCTCTGTAGTTTTGATTTGTATTTCTCTGATGATTAGTGATGTCACACATCTTTTCATGTGTCTATTAGCCATCTGTATGTCTTTTTTGGGAAAATGTCTATTTATGTCCTCCCATTTTTTAGCTGGGTTATTTCTTTGGGGAGGGTGTTAAGTTTGGTATGTTCTTTATAGATTTTGGATATTAATCCTTTATAAGACATGTCCCTTACAAATATCTTCTCCCATTCTAAAGGTTGCCTTTTAGTTTTCTTGATTGTTTCCTTCACTATGCAGAAACTTTTTATCTTAAGTCTAAATCATTTTTTATTTCCCTTGCATCCAGTGACATGTATAGTAAGAAGTTGCTGTGGCCAAGGTCAAAGAGGTTGCTGCCAGTGTTCTCCTCTAGGATTTTGATGGTTTCCTGTCTCACATTTAGGTCTTTCATCTATTTTGAGTTTATCTTTGTGTATGGTGTAAGAAAGTGGTCCAGTTTCATTCTTCTGCATGCTGTTGTTTAATTCTCCCAGCACCATTTGCTAAAGAGACTTTTTTCCATTGGATATTCTTTCCTGCTTCATCAAAGATTAGTTGACCATATGGTTGTGGGTCCATTTCTGGTTTTTCTATTCCGTTTCATTGATCTATATGTCTGTATTTGTGCCAGTACCATACTGTCTTGATCAATACAACTTTGTAATATAGCTTCAAGTCCAGAATCATGGTATCTCCAGCTTTGTTTTTCTTTTTAGGATTGCTTTGGCTATTTGGGGGTTCTTTTGTGGTTTCATACAAATTTTAAGATTGTTTGTTCTAGCTCTGAGAAAGATGTTCTTAGTATTTTGATAGGGATTGCATTAAATATGTGGATTGCTTTGGGTAGTGTAGACATTTTAATAACATTTGTTCTTCCAATCCATGAGCATGGAATGTTTTCCCATCTCTTTGTGTCCTCCTCACTTTCTTTCATAAGTGTTTCCTAGTTTTCAGAGTACAAATATTTTACCTCTATGGTTAGGTTTATTCCTAGGTATCTTGTGGGTTTGGGTGCAATTTGTAAATGGATTCCTTCCTTGATTTCTCTTTCTGCTGCTTCATTATTGGTCTATAGAAATGCAAAAGATTTCAGTGTGTTGATTTTATATCCTGTGACTTCACTAAATTAGTGTATCAGTTCTAGCAATTTTTTTGGAGTCTTTGGGTTTTCTATATAGAATATCATGTCATCTGCAAATAGTGAAAGTTTGACTTCTTCCTTGCTAATTTGGGTGCCTTTTGTTTCTTTTTGTTGTCTGATTGCTTGAGGCTAGGACTTCCAGTACTATGTTAAATAACAGTGGTGAGAGTGGACATCCTGAGGAAAAGCTCTCAGGTTTTCCTCATTAGGGATGATATTAGCTATTGGGTTTTTTACATGTGGCCTTTATGATGAGGTATGTTCCCTCTATCCCTACTTTGTTGAGGGTTTTTATCATGAATAGACGTTGTACTTTGTCAAATACTTTTTCTGCATCTATTGAGAGGATCAAATGGTTCTTATTCTGTCATTAATATTGTGTATCACGTTGATTGATTTGAGAATATTGAACCACACTTGCAACCCGGGAGTAAATCCCACTTGATTGTGGTGAGTGATTCTCTTAATGTACTGTTGGATTCAATTTGCTAGTATCTTGTTGAGAATTTTTCCATCCATGTTCATCAGGGATTTTGGCCTGTAGTTCTTCCTTTTAGTGGAGTCTTTGTCCAGTTTTGGAATAAGGGTATTGCTGGTCTTACAGAATGAGTTTGGAAGTTTTCTTTCCATTTCTGTTTTTTTTTTTAAGAACAGTGAGAGAAGAATAGGTATTAATTTTTCTTTAAATGTTTGGTAGAATTCCTCTGGGAAGCCATCTGAGCCTGGAATTTTGTTTGTGGGGGGATTTTTTATTCTGATTCAATTTCTTTGCTCATTTTCGGTCTGTTGAAGTTTTCTATTTCTTCTTGTTTCAGTTTTCATAGTTTATATGTCTCTAGGAATTTATCCATTTTTTTCCAGATTGTCCAATTTGGTGGCATATAATTTTTCATAATATTCTCTGATAATTGTTTGTATTTCTGTGGTGTTTGTTATTTCTCCTCTCTCATTTGTGATTTTATTTATATGGGTCCTTTCTCTTTTCTTTTTTGATTAAGTCTGGCTAGGGGTTTATCAATTTTATTAATTTTTTCAGAGAACCATCTCCTGGTCTCATTGATCTGTTCTACTGTTGTTATAGTTTCTGTATCATTTCTTGTCTTGAAACTCGAAGTCAACCACGGGAAATGAGTTATTTTTAAAAACTAAAGATTTAATTTGGATAATTTTAAGACTCTCAAGACAGTTATAGAAATAACTAGGTGATACCAGCTCATGGTTGAAAATCATTCTGAATCATATTTTAGCTAGAGACCTCTCATAGCTGTACCTATACCTCAGGTGGATTCATTTTTACTTTCATACAAAGCACTAAGAACCATTGTGCTAAACTAAAATGTGTTGCATCCCACCGGGTCCCAGAAAGAAGAAAGAAAGAACAGTTAAAGAGAAATATGCCCCAAGTCTCTCCCTCACCCTACCTCCAAATCAAAGAGCAACTTTTTCAAAACAAGATGCTCACTTTCACATTTATCAGAAAGCTATTCAAAACCCTATTCAGATTGAGCTGCCCCGGTATAAAAGTATTTTCAAAAGTTAAACTACAGAAATACCGTTTCTAACATATCTATTTTTCCAAATTGCAATATGAAGAATATGATCCCAATTGTATTATGTATTTGCAGATATCCCCATCCTTCCTATCTGGAACCCACAAATACACTATGTCTATATTAACCTCAATTTAAATCCTGGGAGTTTCCTTTGACTTTCCCTTTATTACCTTATCTTTTATATTCAATTGACAAATTCTCTTGACTCCTTTTCTCTGGTGTGTCTTTCATCTACCCCTTCCTTTCTATTCCTGCTACCTGGATTCCATCCAAATTCTCTGATCTTCTCTTCAAGCTATTGCCGTAGTCTCTTAATTGGACTCCTGCATATAGTCTCTGCTTGATCCAATTCAGTCTGCACATCACTGATTATCACTGTTATGTGATGATGTCATTTTATTGTTTAAAAAATGGCAGTGCCTCTCCACCATCTATTTAGTAATTTCCAAATGTCTTGGCTTTATGTTTAAGAACCTACAAGTTCAATCCTAATTCAAGCCCCACACTATCTTTCTAGCTTTATCTCCCACCATTCCTCTCAATGTGCTTCAACCAACTTGGGCTTTTTCATTCATTGAGTACACCCATGCACTCTCCCTTGACTATACTCAGGGTTCTCTGCTAATGCCCCTTTAGATTTCTTCTCTTGGAATAACCAATATGTCCAAATTTGCATGGAACAGCCAGGGTTTAGTCCTGGAGTAACCATTATCAGTGCTCCCTTTTACCCACAAAAGTGTCCCTGTGTGGATCTCCAACCCATCTACAAAATCCTTCATGATAGCACCTTTTGGGATGAGCACTGGGTGTTGTATGGAAACCAATTTGACAATAAATTTCATATATTAAAAAAAAAAACAAAAACAAAAAACAAAATCCCTCATCATAGGATTATTTTCCTTTTTTAGTGTTGAATAATACTCCATTGTGTGTGTGTGTGTGTGTGTGTGTGTGTGTGTGTATACCACATTTAAAAAATTCATTCATTTGGTAATGGACATTATATTTTGTACATATTAGCTACGGTGGATAATACTGCAATGAACATGGGAGTGCAGATACCTGTTTGTGACCCTGATTTCAATTCTTTTGGATAAACATGGATGAACTTGGAGGACACTGTGCTAGGGAAAATATACCAATCACAAAAGGACAAATACTGATGATTCCACTTACGTGAGATACCTAAAGTAGTCAAATTCATAGAAACAGAAAGTAGAACAGTAGTTACCAGGCACTGGAGGGAGGGGAAAATGAGGACCTGCTGTTCAATGGGTATAAATTTCAATTACACAAGATGATAAGATATAAGAGATCTGTGGTACAACATTGTGCCTACATTTAACAATTTTGTACTGAGCACTTAAAAATTTGTTAAGAGGGTAGATTTCATATTAAGTGTTCTTACCATAAAAAATTATAGCATGTAAAACATAATCACTGCTGGGTCACAATATACAGGAATATATTTGTCCAGTGTCACATATTCTTTGAATTTAAGATTTTTCTAGGAATAAGCTTAATATGGTATCAAATGAGTGAACAGAAATGTAAAAAATAATTAAATGTAAAATTTTTTAAAATTAAAATTCCATCCTTCAATTCATTTCAAATATTACCACCTCCTTCATGAAATTTTGACGTAAGAGTTCCCTCTAATCTTTGTAGACTTACAGGAATTTTGTTTGTACATCCTCAGAGCAACTATCTTCCATTTATTATAACCTAGACCAAGGGGTTAGACTAAGCTAAATTTGGTCTACTGTCTGTTTTGTATAACTTGTGAATTAAAAGTGGTTTTTATATTTTTAATGGTTAAAAAAATGTTATGACATACAAATCATACAAAATTCAAATTTCAGTGTCCATAAATAAAGATTTCTGGGAAAGAGCCACACTTATTTGTATATATTTATATTTATATTTACTTATATTTATATTATCTAAGACTACTTTTGTGCTACAGTGGCTGAGTTAAATAGTTGCAGTAGAAACCATCTGGCCTTAAAAACCTAAAATATTTGCTACCTGGACCTTTATGGAAACCTTGCAGACCTCTGACCTACACCATAAAGTCCCCTATGGCAACATTTGGTACAGAGCCTTGCATGTTACAGAAATACAATCACATGAATGATCACTAAAACACACCTCTTACTGCTGACAGGCTAATGTATCATAAGCAGGCTCTTGTGAAATTAAAAGTGCTAGGTCTCAAATTTCAGGCTTTTATGGGAGGAGGAGCTCTCTATATAGTGATATGTTGTCTGGGGATTCAATTTTTTTTTTGTCAAGCTTAAGCTTATGACCTGGACATTACTGTCTCCAGTAAAATAAATCAGCACCACTCTGTCTCTCTGTCTCTGTCTCTGTTTCTTTCCCTCTCCCTCTCTCTCTCCCCTCGCCACCCCCCACCCCCGCTCCCTTCCTCCTCTGCCCTACACAACCCCATGAGATTAAATTAGGAGGTAATGAAAGAGTTTTGTTTGTTAAATGCATATTTCAGTTCTACACCAGTTCTTACTCTCCAACAACTGTCATTCTGCTTTCTTTTCAGGGACAGTTTTCTACCTTCATTCAGAAACTGATTTATTTACTGGTTTTCTTTCTTTGTAGCAGATGAAATTCCAACGATATCAGCCATTCTGAAAGGTCATTATTATCAAGCATTAGAGCGAGAATGAAAGTCCTAAAAGTCATTATTCTCTGACAGATCATCCATTTGTGTTTAATGATTCAGTTTAGGGATTGTCCACTGCCTGTAATTCCAGTCGGATGATCACTTCCTATTCTTAAGTTCTTGGTGTCACCTGCATACATCTGTCTACAACATGGCTGCGTTTATAACTCACAATTTAGAAGCATTGCTCCTCTGTGGTTCTGCTGGCACCTGCACAATGCCATTAAAGTCATCTGTTACCTCTCAGATTCTTACTGCAGAAGTCTGTTCCAGGAAATAGGACTGCTTCGCCTCCATGAGGCTTTATTGAAGGACAATGCACTTTGGGGCCACCCTCCAAGCTTCCCTGAGATACAGTTGGCAAACTTCAGAGTGTGGCATGAAGTGGACAGATCATCTGAACTCATGGTAATAAGTAGGCAAACTCAAAATTTGGGCTATTCAGGGTGAAATTTTACGTGAGTTAAAAAATGTTTTACCTCTATTCCTCTACTCTTCACTATTAGTGGAGATTTGGGTAATTTTGTGAGAGAAACATTGTTTAAGAGCTTGTGTTTGAAGGGGTTAATTATATCTTTTCCACATGTTCCCAGCTTCTCTTCTCCCTCCCAGACACCTTGTCTAAAATTTTTCTATTGTTCTGTTCCCACAGCTTCAGGTTATGTCATGTACTCTGTGTGTGTGTGTGTGTGTGTGTGTGTGTGTGTGTGAAAGTTGACATCTCAGAAATAAGTTATACTTATAACTTCTACAAGGATACTAAGAGGTTAAAAGAATATCTTGAAGAATTACACTATTACTGGAATCAGGAAGCTATAAATGAGTTTTTAATTATAAGAATAGGTTTTTTTCAGGTGTTCAATTTTAATGCAAGGTTTTCAAATCTCAAAAAAATTTTAAGGAAATTTTACATCTACTTTAGAAGATAATTCTGGCATCCAATCATTAAGAAAGGAGTGTTAATTTTGTGAGATTATTATTTTTTAACATTTTTTAAACTTGCTGTAATAAAATACACCAAATAACTTGATATCCTAAGAAATTATAGGATGATGTTGATAATGTAGTTCAAATTTATTAGACCATATAAGATGATATTTAGATCTCAAAACTTTCTCTATCCTCTATGGATAATCTTTTCTTCTATCCAGTTTGCATTTGGGTTTCCATTGCATTGAGAGAGTAGCTTTAACCAGCTGTGGTTTATATTTTCTAACTGTAATGAGGGAAATAGAACCTCATTTTTCATACAGAGAAGTTTAAGTGATGTCTATATAAATGTCTTTTTTGTTTCAAATGGGACAAGGTCAGACATAATTGGTTTTACTATGTGATTCATCATCTTTGTAAAACTTGCATAATATTTAAGTATCTGTCAGTAGGTAGAAACCACTCAACAAATTGCTAGTAAAGTGAGAGCCAGATCATAGTTATTGCCCATATTACATGTGGCATCATGAATAAAAGGTACTACACAGAATAGGTGGTAGGAAACCCAGCTTAGAACAGCCTTGGAACATTAATCCAAAGTTATTAACTAATTTTAAAGGTAACCCATAACAGTTTAGAATGCTCTTTAATCCTCTTGAAATAGGTTAGACTCCCTACTACATAGAAGTTTTGAGTAGGTGCTCAAAATATTTGTTGAAACAATGAACTTCTGAAAAATTTCATGACTGAGATGGCTATTGAAATTCAGCGATTAAATTTTTCTTAAAACTTCATGCCTTCTAATAATTATATTATAAATAGCTAATTTTTTAGTAATCAGGCATGTACATTAAATAGAGATTACTATCTGTCACCAAAACTTTTAATAATAAGAAATAATGGCTTATTAATGATGGGAGCCTCGGAAAATTGCATCCCCTTTGAGCTAGTAAGTTCTTTTCTAGTAATTTATACCATGGAAATATGTATAGAAGAAGCAAGAATTTATTTATAGGGATTTAAAACATTGTGCTCTATGGGTGCCTGGGTGGTGCAGTCGGTTAAGCGTCCGACTTCAGCCAGGTCACGATCTCGCGGTCCCTGAGTTCGAGCCCCGCGTCAGGCTCTGGGCTGATGGCTCAGAGCCTGGAGCCTGTTTCCGATTCTGTGTCTCCCTCTCTCTCTGACCCTCCCCCGTTCATGCTCTGTCTCTCTCTGTCCCAAAAATAAATAAACGTTGAAAAAAAATTTAAAACATTTGGCTCTTTATAATGAAGAAAAGATGGAAATTATGTTTAGAACAATTATATGAAAACACATTCATAATGTATTCAGTAAAAAGTAGATCATGGAACATGTTCGTGCGGTTATACATTTTTATAAAATGTGTATAAATGCTTAACAAGACAAAAGAATATACAAAAAAATGTTAGTGGTCATTATCTCTGGGTGATTCTATTTTTCCTTTTTACTTTATGTGTTTTTTTCAAAGCTTCCACAATAAACACAAATTGCGTTTATAATAGAGACACATAGGCTAGATTTTACAACTACAAATAGATTGTTGACTTATCTCATTATACTAATTTCTTTCTGATCCCCTCAAACTATGATCTTCTGGTTTAACTTTTTTCTTGATCATTATTGATTAAAATTCAAAACACACATATCTCTTGCAGTGGTTAAACAAAAAGTGCTACTAAAAGTGTGTGTGTTGGGTGGGGGGAGGCATTGTTTTCTGATTAATCTTTCTTAATGCTCAAATATTCCTAAGTGGGAATGGAATTGAAAATATGCATCCAAAAATGCCTCATTAAAACATCTTTCAAATCACAACTACATCAACCAGTGACCATAATAATCTCATGAGCTATATAAGATACAGACCCCGAGTTTTTATTTGAAGCATGTCATAAAATGAAAAGAGTTGGCCTGGGGCGCCTGGGTGGCGCAGTCGGTTAAGCGTCCGACTTCAGCCAGGTCACGATCTCACGGTCCGGTCCGTGAGTTCGGGCCCCGCCTCAGGCTCTGGGCTGATGGCTCAGAGCCTGGAGCCTGTTTCCGATTCTGTGTCTCCCTCTCTCTCTGCCCCTCCCCCGCTCATGCTCTGTCTCTCTCTGTCCCAAAAAAAATAAATAAACGTTGAAAAAAAGAAAAGAAGCATGGGCATTCAACACATGTCTATTGAATAAGTGAAAAGGTTACCTGAACATTAGACATTAATACACGGTAGACATTTTCAAAAATGTATAAAAACGCTGTGTCCCTCTGTTCTCAAACTGTTCAGCAAACTGCTCAGCAAAGAAATTTCAACCATCTGTTAGAGACTGAAGTAGTATATAAGTTTCTTTTCTGTAAATATTTGCTGATATATTTTATTCTACAACTTGTATATACTATAACAAAGCATTCCTAGTACTAAAGGATAGGGTCATGCTTATTAATTTTAAATAGGACTTAAACTTTTTAGGGTTTTTAAGATAAAACTAAATGTTTTCTAAATATTTATTGATTTGAAGTTATTAAATACAGTCTCTGTGTAATTCAGTTTAAATATGAACCTGTGTATTAGTTAAGAATGTGTTCAATTGCAAATACCAGACAATTTATGCTAGAAACAATGGCTTAACTCCAAGGAATTTATTGGTTCCATACAACAAGAAATCCTACAGTTGGCAGTCCTGAGCTGGTATGGTATGTCATTCACTGATGCCATTAAGGACCCGACTCATTTCATCTTTCTACCTCCTTCATCCTTAGCTTATAGACATTCATCTTCATGCTGTACCTCATGTCACACGTTAACTGCTGCACTCAAGATATCTAAATTTATTCTATCAAACTTTGTCTTTTTATGTAAAAAAGAAGGTCCTTCCTGTTTCCTTTTAGTTCATTGGCCAGAACTGTGTCTCATGGGCATCGCTTGCCTAGAAGGTGGTAGGGAAAATTGAGTGTTTAGCTTTTTAGCTTCTTTAATAAAGGAGGAAAGAGAAGATGGTTTGGAATGGGTGTTCAGAGAGACAAATTACAGAATGTACCACAGCTACTAGTGAGATTATTTAAACAACCATAAATATAAAAACATTTCCCCATTGTAATTATGTGTAGTGAACCCAAATGGATTATGCCAAAGAATATGTGTTTTTCTCTGCAAATATTATTAAATAATAAACGCATTTTATAAGATTAACATAGGAAAACTCGATATTGTATATTCTCTCAGAATTTAAGTCAAACTAAGATTAATTTCATAGCCAACTATATTCTAAAGCTGATATCAAAAACAGCAAAATAACAAATTGTTAGATCTTATTTTTTAATAATTTTATATTTCATATTCAATTAATTAAATAATTCTTGACATTCATGTTCACTGGAATGGGCCTTGAAATTTAAATCCAGCCATAGTAAATATATACAAATGCAATTGTCCTAAGCTGATTATTAAAATACAAAGCTTCTTTAAGTTAATATACATCTTTTATTAATCATTGGACATAAAATGTATCACATACTATGCCAATAAGTCTCTTTTATTTCAACATAAGATATTCAGAGTAGCATCTTAACAGTAAGTATGGGAGTCATTAGGCAATCTTATATTTAATTTTGTCTAAGAATGGTCCCAGTTTTCTTATAACAAAATACTACGATGCATCATACATAATGGGTCTCAGTTCCTGTTTTTATCATCTTTCCTGGCATTCTGAGTAAGTTCATGGAGGACCCATATTTTCCAAGGCTTCCCTAAACATAAGTCCTTCCTCCTTAGGGTTTAACAAAACGACCCTAGCAAATTTTTTTCAATGGCCATTTGTTAAATGTCTATTATTTGTTACTATTATGAGACGTGTATATGCATGTGCGCCCATGAGTATAAGAGAAGGAGAGGGGCAGGATCGAGATGAAGGGAAACCAAGACTGTTAGGAGAGAGGAGATATAAAGCAGAAAAATAATATGACCCTATCCTTCAAATGCTCTATTTTTCATAATTTAAAAATAGAAGATTAATGCACCTAGAAGATTAACATTAGAAAATAAATACTGTTTAAAATATAGAGGTAAAAATAAGTACTATTGGTAGAAAGGATCTAGATGGTTAGAGTGGAAAAATCTCAGTGAGACTTAGAGTACGTAAGACATGTTAATTACAAGAGATGAGTTAAGATTTTGAATTAGGGAGACTCTGACTTGTGGAGAAAAGAGGTTTCTTCTAGGCAAAAAAGAAGTACAGGAACAAAGATGTGAAATTAAGGATGGCTGATGGGATTATGGAAACCAGGTTGGCTGACATTCTTATTGGTAGAAATTATAAAAACAGACTACAATATATCCTAGAATCAAAAAAGACTCATTCTTTTATTTATGTAATATTTACTTGATACCTATTCTGCACCAGGTACTGTAGTACATTCCATAAATACGAAGGTGAACCAGACAGACAAGATGTCTTTTCTTATGGAGTTTACAAGTTAGTGTGGGAAATAGGCAATACATAAGTAAAGATCAAAAAATCAAATGATGATTGATTATATGATAAGTACTAGAAAGAAAATAAATATGATAGTGTGGAAGAGAATAGTAAGGGTTGGGTGCATGGGAAAGTGCTCTCTAAAGAGGAAGTGAGTGATGAAAATTCATACAGAGTCACAAAGACCTCAAATATCCAAAGCAACCTGAAGTAAAAAAGAACAAAGTTGGAAGCATTACACTTCCTCATTTCAAAATATATTACAGAGCTATAGTAATCAAAACAGTATGGTATTGACATAAAAACAGACTCATAGATCAGTGGACCAGAACTGAGAGCCCAGAAATCTGGTGGTCAACTAATATTTGACAAAGGAATCAAGACTACTCAGTAGGGAAAGGATAGTCTCTTCAACAAATGGTGTTGGGAAAACTGGATAACCACATACAGAAAAATGAAATTATACACCTATTTTATACCACTCACAAATACTTAATTCAAAATGGATTAAAGGCTTAAATGGAAGATCTGAAACTATAGAACTTCCAGAAGAAAAATTAAGGAAAAACCTCCTTAGCATTGGTCTTAGCAATGTTGTTTGTTTGTTTATTTGTTTGTTTTAAGATATGACACCGAAAGTATAAGCAACAAAGGCAAAAATAAATGAGACTACATCAAACTAAAAAGCTTCTGTATAGCAATAGAAACCACCAACAAAGTGAAAAGACAACCTATAGAATGGGAGAAAACATTGCAAACTGTATATCTGATAAGGGGTTAATATTCAAAATATATTTAAAAAACTCAACACAACGCAATAGCAACAAACAACCCAATTAAAAAATGAGCAGAGGTTCTAAGTAGACATTTTTCCAAAGAAGACATACAGATGGCCAACATGAAAAGGTGCTTTCCATCACTAATTATCAGGAAAATGCAAATCAAAGCCACAATGAGGCATCATTTCACACCTGTTAGAATGGCTACCAGAAAAAAACAAAAGATATGAGCACCTGGGTGGCTTGGTCGGTTGAGCGTCCGACTTCGGCTCAGGTCATGATCTCACGGCTGGTGAGTTTGAGCCCTGCATTGGTCTCTGTGCTGACAGCTCAGAGCCCGGAGCCTGCTTCAGATTCTGTGTCTCCCTCTCTCTCTGCCCCTAACCCACTCGCATTCTGTCTCTGTCTCTCTCAGAAATAAATGAACATTAAAAAATTAAAAAAAACAAAAACAAAAGATAAGTGTTGGCAAGGATGTGCAGAAAAGGGAATCCTTGTGTACTATTGGTGGGAATGCAAATGTGTACAGTCCCAATGGAAAACAGGATAGAGATTCCTCAAAAAATTAAAAATAGAACTACCCTATGATCCACGAGCTCACTCCTGGATATATATCCAAAGGCAATGAAACAGGATCCTGAAGAGAAATCTGTATTCCCACGTTCATTGCAGCATTATTCACAATAGCCAAGATATAGACACAACCTAAGTAAAAACTGATGGATGAATGGATGAAGATGTGAGATAATTATATATAAATCTCACATACATACATCAATGGAACATTATTCAGCCATCATAAAGAAGGAAATCCTGCCATTTTTGACAACATAAAGGGAATCTGAAGGCATTATGCTAAGTGTAATAAGTCAGAGAAAGACAAATTCTGTATGTTATCATTTATGTGTGCAATTTTAAAAAGCTGACCTTGGGAAACCAAGTAGAATGGCGGTTACCAGAGGGTGGTGTAAATAGGGAGATGTTGGTCAAGAGTATAAACTTGCAGTCAGAATCACAGTGTAGTGATTATAGTCAACGATACTATATGATATACTTCCAAGTAGCTAAGAAACTAGTCTTAAGTGTTCTCACCACAAAAAAGAAATGGTAATTATGTGATAGGATGGAGGTATTAGCTAACACGACAGTGGTAATCAATTTGCAATACCTGTGTACCAAATTAACACACTGCTCATCTTAAATTTATATAATGTTTATGTCAATTACATCTCAATAAAGCTGGGGATGGGTGAAATAAAGAGGTGGTTGGGATTGTGTTTCAGGCAGAGTAAACAAGAAATGCGAAGTCCTGAGAACAGGTGAGGCCAGGGTTGTCCTGGGAGCTGACAGATAGGCAGTGTGAACACAACACAGAGGAGAAAGGGTGATGGTAGTGCATGAGGAAGTTGGTAAAACAGAATGACTTAACAGTCCTCAACTTGAACTTGTCTACCAGTCCAGTTACCATATTTTATATACTAAAGGACTTGAGAGTTCAAGGCTCATTCTGACATGCATTATTTTATTTGGATCATTACAAAAACTTTATATAAAGCTGATAGGAGAGGTGTTGTTAACACATCATTTTACAAATTAGGTAACTCGTGACCACAATTTCAGTTCGTTTTTTTTACTGAAAGTGCTTGAAAAGGGGAGTAATATATCAAAACAGTATTTTAGTTAGATTTGTTTGGCACCAGGATGGAGAATATGTTGGGATGAAGGCGTCAGTGCAAAAGGATGAGAATTAGGAAAATGAGGGCTGAGCTAGCGGATGGCAAGACAGAAGCGACTGAAACCAGGACCAGTTCTGCCTCATCAGCATCACCAGCCTCCCATGCATGTCTGTTATCCTGGGTCACCAGGATATTGGGACGATAAATGTCACAGCATGGAGACAGTTTACAATTCCACAAAGATGCCTCATGGACTGGAACGGATGTGAATAGATTTCTCCCTAATGGTTTCTAACATAGAGGGAGAATGGGAAGCTCACAAATCTTTCAGCACAATCTTATATTTATCTCTCCTACAGTCTTCAAAGCACTCTGTTCCACTTTTCTATTATATCAACTTGATAAGAATATATTTTCTCTGAGCTTTTGGAGATCAAAGATCTCATTTTTCAGTTTTCTGCTGTGAATGTAGTTAGCTGACATCTGTCGTTTCTGTAATGGACATGAAGGGTTGCTCTTTTGTTGGTTTCAATTCCCAAGGGCTACATAGAAAGTGAGCTGGCCCTGAATGCTCCTGGATGTAGACTGTCCATTACTAACAATACATATGACAAGTTATTGAATTGTGTTGTTTCTAGCTCTTGTCAACGGCATATAAGTGGGCAAAGACAGAGTAAACAACAGGAAGAGAAAGAGAAAAGTGACATCTGAAGGCAAGACAAAACCAAGAGAGAAATTAGCCGAAAAGAGAATTAAAGAAGAAAAATAAAGAGAAAAAAGTAGGGCTCCTGTTGAAAATCAGAATTAAGGTAAAGACTGACAAGGAAAAAGGCAAAAGAGAAGAAATCAGAGAAACAAGACCAAGAAAAATGCAGGGAAAATATTAATATGGTATAAACAAAAAAAAAAAGAGAGAGGCTATACATAAGGACACTTACTGAAATCTGTTATGGCTTGGAAAAAATCTAAAAGCAGGTCCATGCATCCAGTTATAAAAGTAGTAATGTATGTATATGCAAAAGAAATGTGGATGATAGTTATTAAATTACCTGAGATTTAATTTCTTTACTTTCAGTTATAGTTTAAGTGATTTGAACAAATAATAAAGGTTGTATACTAGAGCAAAGTTCAAGGACATCTGTTTTTTGTACCCATTGTTCCCCTTCTTAAAACATTTATAGCTAATTCCTTTCTGATACAACTACTGTGTGTCAACTACCAAAAAGCCAATCAACAGACCTGTGTTTCTCTTTCTGTCTATCCTATTAATTCTCTTGGAGAATCTACCTAAACTTCATGTCTATGCAGCCTGGTCCCAGAAGGGCTGCTAATTAATGCTGAGTAACAGGAAACATGAAGCATCATCTTTCATACTTTAATGTAAAAACTGTGTGCGTTCAGTAGCAGTTTACTATGGAGAGCTGGGATACTTGCAGACGTTCACCCTTACTTCATCTTTTAGTTACTGGATAAATGTGCCAGGGGCACCTGGGTGGCTCAGTCGGTTAAGCGTCCGACTTCGGCTCAGGTCATGATCTCACGGTTTGTGAGTTCAAGCCCTGCAGGGGCTCTGTGCTGAGAGCTCAGAGCCTGGAGCCTGCTTCGGATTCTGTGTCTCATTCTCTCTCTGCCTGTCCCCCACTAGTGCTCTGTCTCTCTCTGCCTCTCAAAAATAAATAAATGTAAAAAAAAATTAAATGTGCCAAAGTGGGTGGAGGATCAGTCTGTCTTTAGATTTTAATTGACTCTAGGGCTGCAGTATCAGCAATAACCACAGCTGAGATACTGCCTAAAGACTTAATAAGGCCAAATGAAATATGCTGGGTACAAAAAGAACTGGAGTTTACTTTAATTAATGCAAGTGTTTGGAAAGGTAATTGGGACTCCTAAAGCTCTCTTCTCATGGAATCCTCAAATAACTGAACCATCCCCAACTCTTGATGAACACTTCTGTTGAGCTCACTGGTAGCTTTTCAATTTTAATCCATCAAATTTGATCTTAAATTTAGGAAAGCAAGTTAATATGATTGCTTCATCTTGGTTTATGTTCACCAAGAGTTTTCCCAGAAGAATAAAGTCTTAATTTTAAGTAGCTGAACTGTAGTACTTAGTCATTCTTCTCTGCTTCATCTTTCTGTAAAACAGAGGGGAAGATATTCAAAATACAGTCACTTCTCAATCTGGGATTTCTCCTTGAGGTCAACATTGCCTTGAGGATGATAGTATGGGAATTTATGTTCTATCTAAAGTTAATACCTCTCAAGTCTCTTAGCACTGCTTTACTTTAGCTTTGAGTCCCAAGTTACTGTTTCTATTAACAACGCAGAGTAGAGGGGTGGAAGATGAATTATGCAACATCTGTCAAGCGTGTAGAACTTCCCACAGAAAAAGGTGAGTTATGGGGTGCCTGGGTGGCTCAGTCAGTTAAGCATCCGACTTCGGCTCAGGTCATGATCTCATGGTTCGTGAGTTTGAGCCCCGTTGTGCTCTGTCCTGACAGCTCAGAGCCTGGAGCCCGCTTCCAATCCTGTGTCTTCCTCTCTTTTGCCCCCACCCCAACTTGTGCTCTGTCTTTCTCTGTCTCTTAAAAATGAATAAATATTAAAAAAATTTTTTTTTTAAGATTTAGGACTGGAAAGAGTTTGTACCAATCTAAAAAAAAAATCATTTCTTTTTAACATCTAAGCTCTGAAATCTGCCAATAATATTTAATATTGGTTCTCATTTTACTAGGCAGAATATCACAGCACAATATATTGTGATATATATTGATTGTGATATGTACATATATATTATGCTATATATATATGATTGTGAAAATATATTTAAAATATATTTTTAATGTATTGCCAAACATGAATTTCCCAGGAAACCACAATTATTCACTACTCCATCCATGAAATCCTCTTACATGGTCTTCCAGAAAAACTCTCTCACATGCCTACCTCTTTCATCTCTGTGCACCTTCTCAATCTTCTTCACAGACTGTTCTTTCTCTACCTGCATCTTAATGTTGCAGGTGATCCACCTTACCTTCCAGCTCTAATCCAAGGTTGATCTCATCTGTATCTATATGGTTTCTGAAGCTTCAGCCATGAACAGCCCTAACTTTTCTCTTGAATTCCAGCCCCTTATTTTTAAATTGAAATGTCCAAGATTGAATTCACTATCTATTGCTCTCAGAGGTCCAAAATTTTTCTTTCTTTTCATTGTCTATTTCTATCACTCACTCTTTCACTTAACCCAAAAATTGTGCTCTTCTTGACTCCCCTCTCATCGTCCACATCTACTTGACTGACAAGTCCTACTGATTCTCCACCCTACAATGTCCTGCTTCCTTTTCTTCAATCTCACTGCCACTGTTTAGTTGAGGCTTCATCATCTCCTATCAGGACTGATACCACACCCTCCAAATAGCATCTTGCTCTCTCTGAACCATCATACACACATCATAAAATACAGAACCTGACATAAATCCATTGGTCAAATCCTTTTAAGATTCTCAACTGCTTACAAAATAAAATCCAACTTAGTCTGGCCTTTACTAAGCTGCTTAAAATTACTTTATCTTCTATCCACTCTCACAAATAACCTATACTCTCCCAAATCTTAGTGGCTTTGTATTTGGTTAAACTATATGAAATGGCTGACATTTAACTGGTTTTACCTTAAAAATGGTCATTTCATATGGCTCAACTAATAATGTTTTTTTCTCTTCCTGAATGCCCTTTCACCCTTACTTGTCAAAACATCAAGAACCAGCTCAAATGTAATCTCCTCTGGGAGACAATTATTGGCCACACTAGGTTAAAGAGCAGATACCTTCTCTGTGTCCCCTTAACACTTTGTCATACCTCTGCCACAGAACTGTGTTTTAATTATTTGTACATAATTGACTCTGCCACTAGAATGTGGGAAACTTAAGGGCAGAACGTGGGACTTAATTATATCTATAACATTACTTCTAGAACAATGTCTAATTAGGAATTAATAAATATTTGTTGAATGAATGAATGAATGAATGAATGGATTTATTATACAAAAAAGCTGGAAAGTTTTTTGGTTACAATGAGAGGAGGGGCGCCTGGGTGGCTCAGTCGGTTGTGTCTGACTTTGACTCAGGTCATGATCTCACAGTTCGTAGGTTCGAGCCCCACGTAAGGCTCTGTGCTGATAGCTCAGAGCCTGGAGCCTGCTTTAGATTCTGTGTCTCCCATTCTCTCTGTCCCTCCACCACTTGCACTCTGACTTTCACTCTCAAAAATAAACATTTTTTTTAAAAAATGAGAGGACATTGTGATTTAATATATTGTAGAATGCTTCTTTCCTCTTTTTGTATCATATCCCCCTTTTTCATTTTTACTGGATAATGCATTTGTTCTTACCAGATGGATTTAATAAAACCAGTCCACGTGGTCGGAATGAACCCTGTCATATGTATGCAACCCACATGAAAGCAGACGTGTATGGTTCAACTAGCAAAACTGCAAGAGGCAGCAAGCAGACATAGGCAGCAGCTATAAGTTGAATGATTCTTAAGCAATTCTGAGATTGTTTCCAGTAACATTCAGACAAAAGTTGTTTTTTACTCACCAAAAGCTATGGAGATCAATGAAAGCCCTCCTGAAAATGCATGGAGGACATTCATAGGCATTGCAAAATGATGTGCAGGAGGCATTTTACAGCAGACATTTTTGCAGAGTCTATTTATGTTGAAAGAAGTCACACCTCCAGCATTTTACACATCTGTGGAATTACTAATTAAGAAAAGAAAATCCCAACAGCAATAGAAATAGAAAAAAATGAGTGTACACTTTATAAAAACTGGACTGCACATATGACTAGAATATTAGATCTTCTCAGACCATATAATATTCTATATTCAAGAAGTATGATTTTAGGGGTGCCTGGGTGGCTCAGTTGGTTAAGCGTTCAACTTCAGCTCAGGTCAGGATCTTGCAGTTCGTGAGTTTGAGCTCCACATTGGGCTCTGTGCTGACAGTTCAGAGCCTGAAGCCTGCTTTGGATTCTTTGTCTCCTTCTCTCTCTGTCCCTCCCTGCTCATGCTCTGTCTCTCAAAAAATAAATAAATGTCAAATAAATAAATTAAAAAAATAAGTATGATTTTAGACACACAGCCTATGAATGCTCCATTTTTTCAATCATCTCCAATAACAAGAAGGTGATCACTTAGCTTGGACTTATCTAGGGATAGACAGGATATACAGAGCAAAAGCGGGTCAGTGCAAACCCAGAAAAGGCCAAGACCACAGCAGGACTGAGACTAAGGAAGAACTTAACTGGTACTAGGACAGAGACCCTTCCCCCACCAGTTTTCCCACATATTAATTGAACAGAACTGGGAATGAATAGAATCATCGTGTTTTGATGCCTACATAATAGATTGTTGCTGAAATTGCTAAGATTAGTTGAACAATTATACACTGCAAATTCCTTGGGTTCAGACACTTATTCTCAATTAATGTTTCTATGTTTTGTGTTTTTTAAAGTTTATTTCTTTTGGGGGGGGGGAGGAGCAGAGAAAGAGGCTGAGAGAGAATCCCAAGCAGGCTCCACACTCCGTGCAAAGCCCAACGTGGGTCTCAAATTCATGACTGTGAGACCATGACTTGAGCCAAAACCAAGAGTTGGATACTCAACTGACTGAGCCACCCAGGCACCTGAATGTTTCTATAATATTCTCACAAAATTCCTTTCACACACAACTGAAGATAAATTCTTAAACTAAGGGGATGCATACATCATTTAAAAACACTATCCTGGTTGGGCACTTACTCTGATAATGTTTATGTATATTGTATTCAATAATAACAGAGTTGACAATCAAATTAAAATAAAATAAAAACATTATCCTAGTGGGCAGACTGAACATCCCATGTGTCTTAGCTCAGGATGCTATAACAAAATACCATCGATGGGGTGACTTAAAGAACAAACATTTATTTCTCACAGTTCTGGAAGTTGGGAAGTTTGGGTTCACACTGCCAGCATGGTCAGATTCTGGAGAGATCTTTTTTGACTTACAGATAGCTGCTAATTTGCTGTATCCTCATCCCCCTTTATGGTGGAGAGAGAGAGTTAGCTTTCTGATCTTTTCTTATAAGGGCACTAATTCCAACATGAGGACCCCACCCTCATAACCTCATCTGAAGCTAATTACTTCCAAAATCCCTACCTCCAAATATCACTAGGGGAGTAGGGCTTCAAAATATGCATTTTAGGGGATATAAAGTTTCAGTCCATAACATCAGGTAAGTAGCATCTCCCATACTATATGGTGCCAGTGTAGAACCTATTCCAGGTTGTATATACTATCTATTTTTTCTATATTAAAACCTCTTACTAAAATAGAGTTAAAGGAGATTATTTAAATTTACCATATAGACCAAAAGTAAGAGGCACGTTTAAACATTTGACTTTTGTAAGTATATATTTAATTTTTAGCAAGATGATCTGGTCTGTTTTAGCCAAAACACAGATAAAGTGGAGTTTCATGACATGTGTATATGGGTTTCATACACTGGGTTGAGGCTTCCTGTCCTTGAATCTCAGGACACAGAAAATCCTGAAAGAGACAAAAGAATGCCAGATACAAATGCCAGGTTAACCTACGTTGTCTTCTGGCTTTCAATGCACAAGACTCATCCTTGGCTAGCTCTTTAATATTCCACTCTAAGCTTCATTTTTTGGTCCAGAGCTTCTGGCCAGCATCAGTCTTTGTGGATCCCTTGTTACATGGTCTCCTTGGTATTCTTGGCAGCTGCTTACATGGAGAGGTGAGCACCAGAATTAAGTGAAGGGCAAAGCCTGCTTCCTATTCTTCAGAGCCAATATTCAAAGTTAATCTAGTATTCTTCATTCCAAATATCCAGCCCAAATCTCACGTCCAACACATATCTCCCTATACCATATTTTCAAGGCCTTTCTGGATCTGCAAATTTTCAGAGATGTGTGCTTAGTTAACAAAAGCACATCGAGACTATCAAATAAGAAGGCCTACAAAACTCTAGCTAAGCTGACATTTTGATGCTAGGCTGGTAAACAGTGGGTTATGTTGATTTTTATTTAGCTCCATACGATTCTGTAGAGATTTCTGTGTGCTTTGGGATACATTAATATTTGTACAAAAGAGAAATAAAATCTTTCCTTCTCTCTCCACCCTGAAACCCCAGGCAAATATATCCTCTCTGAATATATGAGCAGCAGACAAGAAGTAGCATTTGTTCCACATGCCATATCAACTCAGATGACAGAAAAATGTATAAACATAATTGCTGGTTCATAGGGTTTTTTTTTTTGAAATTTGTTACAAAGCCTTTTTTACTTTGATTTTCATGCAGTATGGACCTCAATAATACCTCTCAATCTACTCTTTTTAGAGGTAATACTAAAAGATGAAGAAAACTCTTAGCTCTGTTAAAGTAGTTTTATTATTGGTTTATTTAAGTCATTACTAACTCTTCTAAAAGCAGTAAAGGAAAAGGATCTTGGGTCCCAGACTCAAGATCTGCCCTTTAGTTTCCAGAATTTTATTCTGCAGACCCCCGAAAGAGGTAAGCCTACTAGTGCATTCTTGCCTCCCTGCTAGGAGAGACAAAGTTGTATCTGTTTAACTCTAATGTCAGGTTTAGTTTGGACTGTCTTGGGCCATTCATGTCTTAGCTTTCTTACATTAGTATGGATTATAGAGACAGAAAATAAAATGATTATATGTGAGAAGCCCAACAGAAGGCTTCCAAAATATAGTAGGTAATATAATAATAAATCCCAGACAAGGAAAGAAGATAGACTTCAATAAAAGTGACAGATGATGAAATAAATGACTTAAATTTAGAATACAGAGTGAATTTTCTCATTTCATTGTCCTAGTACGTTTGTTAAATGCTTGGCTTTTGCACTTGAGTTGGAAAACCTGTTATCCGTCACTTTCCAAATCTCCTCTCCTGCATCATTTTTACTCTGATTCTTTTAAAAGATTTTAGACCCTTTTAGCATGTGTAAATAGAAGCATAAAGAGAAGATGATTACTTATAAACAGAAAAAGAAAGTTAACTATTTGTAATTCAAATATGCTGGAAAGTCAAGAATGTATGGCATATAAGTCTCAAGTGGAATAGAATTTACATTAAGGCTTATACTTAAATTTAGTTACCTACCAGCAGCCTCCAAAAGAAATACAGCTTTGAAAAATAATAGAGAATGCTATCAAGCTATATCTGACTAGCAGCAGAAAAAAACATAAGAGCAATCAAAGAAATTCATAGAAAGAGAAACGAACAAGAAAACACAAGGGAATTCTTTACACAAAACCTATAAATGAAAGATATTTTAAAAGCATGATTTTATCATTCATTTGCCCTGTAGCAAATATCAAAATTATGTGATAAGTCTTTAGAGACTGAATACAACATGACATTAATTTGTATGGAAAGAAATACCTATGCTCTGTGCTCCGAGCAGGTTTAACATAACCAAAGAAAAAGCCAAAAAAAATGTACACAGTTTTTCTTGTAAGGTGAGGAAGGTTAAATCCATTCTCTAAGCCTAAGGATATAAATTCATCTTTAAGTTATAGCCTAAAGGGCTGAATATTAATAGTTGCCACCTTTCCCTAATGGGAGCAATATTTTGAATGACAAAGAGATGTTCATTAAATAGTATGGATCATTTAATTATATGTGTGTCTTCCTAACTGTTTAATATTAGAGAGGTATGTGACCTAAATAATAGTTTTGGTTAGACGACCTTATTCTTAAGGGTCTCTTTCTGTCCAATTACCAAGCAAGCTTTTCAAATGCACTCAGAGATTTAATTCACAAATCCCTTAAGAGCCTTCTGGTAAAAGGTTGGGGCAGCACAAATAAGCTAATGATACATGACCTTGTTTCAGAAAATCAGGCTGGGATTCTAAGTGAGTATGCTTATTTACCATTGTTGTATTGCTACAGTAAGGCAAAAAGCAAAGAAATATGAATTTTTATCATAAATATATAGGAGAAAATGCAAATTAGAATTTTATATCATTTTATGATACGTTGATTATTTATATCTTTATGATATCAGAAAAAGCATTTATTTCTCAGAAATTTCTATCTATATATAATTATAGATATCTCAACTTTAATGAAAAAAAGTCATATGCCTTTATTTATTGGCATTTTGTCTCTAGTGAATTCATGCTCCATTCTCAACAAGTTTGCTTTTTTCCAATTTATCATTTTAACAACTAACAAATCCTTTCTTGCTACAAATACTACTTTGATAATTGGATTATTTGAAGGGAAAAAAACAGACAGAAACAATATTATATAACTCATATTACAGCCCCAAATGTATGACAAGTTCCTATCTTCCCAGTGAGAAAATTAAAAATGGAGGGGAGGGATCAATCAAAATACAGTGAAGTTGATAAAATAATTAAAGATCAACTTGTATATTTGATTTAAAAGTTTTACACATGCACTTGTAAAATTGCGCATTAAATAAATATAAATTATATATTGATTTGATATTAATGAGTTTTTCTTTTTAAATTTCACCAAAAAAATCATTTGATTCATCTTTAACCTCCATGTCTTTGTCATCACTGGATTTCTTAGTCACATAGTCTAGTCATTTAGACCTCTAAATTGTCTGAGATACAAAGTTTTTTAATCTATTGGTGATACTTCCACAGGAAATTTAATTCCAAATTTCCCATTTGCAGTCTCCACATTGTAACTACTTACGGTACTACTTTAAAATTGATCTTTAATAGAGCATTTTTACAATAACATCCAATATTTCATATGGCCAAACGTAACAAATCTATATTCTTGCCCACTCTCTTTTTAAAATCTCATTTCACCAGGTGATCTCGATAGCAATCCCAAAGTAGCTTTCTGTTACTTGCTCGTGTGTCTTCTCCAAATGTCACTTAATCCTTCTAAATAAAATAATTGAGAAATCACTCAGTCATTGGGAAATATTCTTAAGACTCCAGAAGTATTCAACAACCAGAAAAAATTAGAAATTTGGGGTATTTTTGAGGAAAACATGGGTCTTTTTAATTTTTTTAACATTTATTCATTTTTTGATAGAGATAAACAGAGCACAAGCAGGGAAGAGGCAGAAGGAGAGGGGGACACAGAATCTGAAGCAGGCTCCAGGCTCTGAGCTCTCTTAACCCAGAGCTCAACATGGGGTTCGAATTCACAAACTGGGAGATCATGATCTGAGCTGAAGTCAGCTGCTTAACTGAGCCACCCAGGCACCCCAAGAAAAATATGGTTTTAGAACCATCTTCTTAGTCTGATGAAAGACTAACTTTTGATGCCAGATAGCCTAGCTGCTCCTTCAATATACCTGCTTTGCCACTAATGAGTTCCATGCCATTGGAAAGTGACTTGATCTCCTCCAAGTCTCAGCTCCTTATCTATAAATGGCAGTTAGAAATAAAAACCTTGTAGAGATGTCCCGAGATTAAACTGCTCTGGGGATCAAATGTCTGATGCATACCCTTTTCAAAGAAGGAATCGCCTTATATTTGAGTTCTAATAGACACCAGCACATTTATTTTGCATGTACTATATGCCAGGCAATGTACTTGGTACTGAAGACTTAAAAGTGAATGGGCAGACTCATGGCTCACTCGTGTAGTGTTCATAGTTTTAGAAAAGAGACTTAGTCAAATAATCCCACAAATAACTATGTGTGGCAGTCCTCCAAGTGACAGGCTGGGCTCTTGACCCCACCCACCCAGAGGGTATCCTCAGCATTTTAATCATATCCATCAAAATGGATCCAGCTCTCCAAAGGAGTTGGGGAATAGAAGTTTGCTGAAGTAATCATGGCGGGGGGGGGGGGGCGATAGGAGGACACATGCTATATGACAAATATCAGAAACATGAAAACATTCCCCAGTTGGCATTTTTGTTCTCCAAAAGTTCTTCCCTTCTGCTACCCTGTTTATTTCCTCTTCCTCCATCCATCACACAGATATGGTTTTCCTTGCACTCTAAGCTTGAATTTCCACTCATCAAAAAAGAAAAACAAACAAAATGATGCCATGAAATGAAATGTGACAGATTTACTGAAAAATGGTCTCAGAGAAATACAGAAGGAAGAACTGTAGACTCATAACCTGGAGACCTGGATTCAAACCCCACCTTTGCCATCAAGTCATCAGGCAATCTTGGGTAAGCCTTTTCATTTCTCTAGTCTTTTGTTTCCCACCCCAAAACAGAATGCTGAACCAAATAAACCCTCAAGTTATTTTTAAAGTAAATAGATAATTATGATTCTGTGTCAACAAAAGTATCAAATGACACTAAATCTTTTAAATTCTACAGTTGAGTTCAATGGCTAAATATGTTTAGCTAATTCTTCCTGCTCCTTTAGATTTGGCTTCATAGTTAGTTGTTTAACATATTAACATCTATGTTTGTAAGATATAGTCTTTCTACAAAAGCTAAGTTTACTTGGGGTAAAAAAAGGCGATCGAATTCATTCAGCACTCTAGTATTTCAAAGCAACCAGCCAACAACTGCATTGTCTGTTTTTCATGTCAGGCTAAGAAGAGTGAAATTTACTGATGTTTTCCTAACCCAAGCTTCCCTACTGTGCAAAATGAATAGTTAAGCAGAACATTAGCAGAACAGCTTCATTTCTAACTCTAGCAGCGAAGACTTCCCACCACTGTGACACAGAAGGATGCACACTTAAAGACAATACATTTATTTCGTGGATATGAACGTCTTTTGACTAGAAAAAGAAATAACAATCATCTGCAGTACTTTAAATAGAAAACATCTGTTTTTCTTAACATACTTCAAATACTTTGAATTTCCTGATTAGTTGTTATATGAGAACTGTATTTCTGAAAGACATAATGAGGCAGTTTAAAGATGAGTCTTAAATGATCTTTAAAGCAAAGTGAAGAAAAATGCTCATGCTCTGAGTAAGGATAGTTACAGCAGACCCACAAGCTCTGTAGTATGAACAAATACAAAATAATTCTCTCAACAATTTGCATTTACACCAAAAGTTCCATTAAGTATTGCAAGCAAAGGAGGATGATATAAATGAGTGGAGCATAGTGCTATATGAATGAAAATACAGTTCTGTAGTCTTATAGCATGGTAACAAAATCTAAGATGCTATTAAAGCAGTTTTTGCTTGACTAAGCCAAACATGAAGATTTTCAAAGTAATGACATGAAGCATCTTTGTGAGCATTACACAAATGTGTGCATACGTCAAAGAGTAGGCTCAAGAAGTGTATATTATGCAAACACATCTCTGGGTAATTACTCCAGGCCAGAGAGTGTATATTTATTTTGGCCACATCAGCCTTTCCTCAGCAATTTGTAATACAAAATGGAAAGGATCATCTATTTTTCTCATTAAACTTTATAAAAGATGCATTGTATAAATATTTCCAGGTGACTTCTTTGTTTTATTTTTTACCCATAATTCTTTTTCTGCTTCATGGCCAAAAAAAAAAAGGTAGTTATCATTAGAATATAAGTATTTCAAGACAAATGCCAAAGATAACAACAAGGAAACAAAAATATCGAATCTATGAATGGTAAAGTTTAAGGCCTTCCTGCTTTTTTTAAAATCAGCCAAACGTGTATTGAGCACCTATTGTATACCAGACTCTATACTAGGAAATAAGAATGCAGAAAGAAAGAAAAGCTTCAAGGGACTCACAAAGTATTCATGGATAAAAACAGATAAAGAAGCAAGCAAAAAACCCTCAGTATGATCAAGGTCATAAATGGAGTATGTATAATGTATAAAATATTTAGAGAACACAGACAAAAGAGCAATAGATTCTGCCAGAGAGTAACTAGGACTAAGAGTTAGACAAGAAATATGTGAATTTGACCTTTAAATATAAGTAGAAGACCAAGAAGAGTATTGAGAACATTATTTCTTCAAATTATGTGGATAATAATAAAATTTTAAGAATCTAATGCATTTTCCTTCAAGACCTCTCTTCAAACACTTATGACTTTGCTATGTGTCCTGATGAATTGATTTCCCAGATGTAGTGTAAGGTTAAAAACAGTATAGAAAGCTATTAGAGCATGCTGTTATTTATATAAGGAGGGGAATACACAAGATATATATCTATGTGTATATGTATATGCATGCAAATGTATAGTTTTAAACGCATACATTTATTTGAAATGCTACACAATTCACTTACAATATTTGCTATCTCTGAGGCAGGATTCTGAGGCGCTAGGGACTCTATGCCTTTTCTGTACTGTTTGAATTGTTCACCTACATGTACTACCTAACTAAATAAATGAATAAATTCCTTAGAACACTTTCTATGGCTCTTGCAACTAGTAAATAACATAGTCTTATCTTACTCTGAATATTCCGAGGAGTGTAAAACAATTCAGCGTGTGTCATACCAGCTTCCGATTTTTAAGGGAATTAAAATATAACTCTCAAATCACGATTGTTGCCAAAGGGCTTCTCACATTTTAGCACACTCAGGCAATAAAAGTTAGAGACATTAAGAGAAAATATTGTGTTCCTCATTAAGGATGCTGAGACTATATCTACCCAATATCAAGATAATTAGTCAATATGACCAATCCAGTGAAAAAGCTGGCCTAGTTCAAAGAGGGTACAGCTCAATTTAAATAAATTTCACTAGGTGGGCTCAGCTCCTAATGCAAACTGGACTCTTCATCTACCAGAGATGAAGCCCTATGTTCAGAATAGTATTCCACATACTGAATGAAGACTTTTTGCCTTTACAGATTTTTTGAAACTTGGAATACTTTGTCTTTTCTTGCAAAATACTCATCCATCTTTTAGACTCAATTCAAAAGCTCTCATGTACATTAAATCTCATCTTTATCACTTAACTGATCCTTTTCTTCCATAACTAGAAATTCTATTGCTCTTACAATTACCATCATGGTTTAGCACTTAACAACTCTCGAAAGTTTATGTGTGTTAGTTTTAAATCCCCAATGGAATTGTAAATGATACGGATGGCATATCAGGTTAGGAAAGTAGACATGGTCTACTAATCCAAAATAGATCACAGAGTCAATAAATAGCACACCAAAACTATAATAACATAGATTAGGGAACCAAGAATATAAAATAAATTTATAAATTCAGCACAGATATTATGCACAAATATCAAAGCCAGAGTTTTAAGCAGGAAGGTGTTAGCAATGGGATAGCAAATCAAACTTCTTCCAGAAAGGAAAAGATGGAGTTTCATTCCCTCTTATTGAATAAAATAAAATTAAATTATGGATAATGCATATGGAGAAGATGGCTTATGTGGTTGTACCTTTGGTTTCCTAAATCTGAAAAAACAAATTGTGATACCAAATGCACAAATGTAAAATAATAGTACCTTCTCCACTTCTTCTGTGGGGGACAAGGGGGATCTATAAAATGTTATGCACATTACAATGGAGTATTTTTAAGAAAGAAACATTAAGAATAAAGCACATGGAGACCATCAACTCTGATTTTTTTACCTGAAATTTTGAGCAAACAATACTTATTTTAATTTTCAGCATTGAACTTTTTTTTACTATGTCTGACAAGAGAGCATCCTATGAGGAATAGGTGGCATTTACCAAAAAACATAAGATAAACTATAATTCACAGGGCCACAATGTTACTAACATGAAGGAATTAATTCTTGCAGATATTTCACCAAATAAATAGGAGACTTCCAGTTGAAATAAACTCATAATGACCTGAAATCAAAAGTCTAGAGCATGTAAAGTGGTATCTATGTGTGTAAATCATGAAAAACAATGACGTCTTAGACAAATTTTCAACAAGTAACTTAAATCAAAATGACAATATTACATGTGTTGGGAAGTTTTAGTCTAATTTTATCATGTCCTGACTTTGTCCTTTTGGGTTTATAAGGTTCACAATAAGAAGCTGTTTTTTGTTTTGTTCTGTTTTGTTTTTTGTTTTTTATTTTATTTTTTTTTTTTTCTTTTGTTTTTTTCTCTGAGAGGCTATATATAGAACTTGGACAAGCTCATATCAAGTGAAGGGTCATATCTGAGTGATAGTTTCATTACCAAAATAGAAAGGCATTTCAAGTAATGCTTCATTGACATTTGCATACACTTTCTTTTTTTTTGTAAATATTTTTTATGTTTTATTTTTTATATTTGAGAGAGAGACAGAGACAGAGAGTGAGCAGGGGAGGGGCAGAGAGGGATGGAGACAGAATCTGAAGCAGGCTCCAGGCTCTGAGCTGTCAGCACGGAGCCCAACACGGGGCCCGAACTCAGGAGTGGTGAGGTCATGACTTGAGCTGAAGTTTGACACTTAAATGACTGAACCACCCAGGAGCTCCGCATACACTCTTTCTACAACAATTCCTTATTTAACCAACCAATCAAAGTAATCACCAAAAAAGCCAATGCACAGTTTGGAAAAGATTTAAATTAAATACCAATACCTAGATAAAATTGGATAATATTTCTTCACTAATTTTTCGTCACAGATCTAACTAGAAAATCACCTTCGCATCAAAAACTTGCATAGTCAGTGCATTAAGAAAAGTAATTAAAGTCACATACTAGTGAGTGGAGAAAATTCTACTAGGCCTTGACTTTCTGCCTCCTGATATGCTCTTTCTACTCCTTGGTTTTCTGTGGTTCTATTAAGACTTGGTAACCTGGCTCCACACTGCTGGTGTCTGAATGACTTAGAAATTCCCTAATGGGATGCTGCTATTAAGATTGCCTCCACAGTCTTCATCTCACATTATCCAGCCCAGTCACAGAGTGAGTGCCACACCCCAGGGCCCAGGCCCTTGGAAGCTGCCTGTTGCCTTCACCCCTATTGGCTTCCCAACTCTGCCCACTCACTGGCCTCCTGCTCCAACTGCATGCCACGTACATTCAATTTTTTAAACAGAAAAATATTTTCTTTCCCCAATGTCCTGCCAAAAGAATTCACACTTAAAGTATACAATGATGGATTGAGAGCAAATGAAAAACAAATGCATTCAGTTGCAAAACAGCCTGACTGCAACAATGTTTGAAGAGTATGTGGTAATAAATTCTTCTGATACAGGTATATGGTAAAAGGGCATATGGTATATAGACATATAGTAGTAAAGGTAAACATTAGCTTTTCCAGAAAAAAAAAAAGAAGCTGTGGGTCTATTAGAAACATTTTAATTATCATCATAGTAAAGGTGAAGGGTCAAATGTCTGTGTTGAATGAAACATCAAGGATACTATTATAAAGTAACAACAGACCCAAATGAAAATGGGCACAGTGTGCAGTCTATCTTCCTCCCTGCCACACAGAAATTCATTAAGCTGTGTTCTATGGCAACCCTTACTACTAAGAGGTTCTGCTGCCCTAACTTCACTGCTTGGGGTTCTCTCCTGAAATCAGAGCATTACATGATCAATCACATAGTCCTACATAACTCCCTTAACAAATCCCCAAAGGAAAAAGAGTCCCAAATCCTCATCCTGCCTTTTAAACTTCTCAGTAATCCCAAATGACCTGCTCAGCTTCATTCCCAAGGTGTGTTTCACCTTAGTCTCTGTTCCAGCCCCTCTGGAGCGTCACAGAATACACCATGCACTCACATGCTGTGGTCCACATGGAGATGCACCACCCAGATTCCCCTTCAAGAAGGACTTGCTGCCTGGCTGTGACACGTGTGGTCATAAATAGCCTCTAGCCCACCAGGACCTTCAGAGTCCACCTCAGCTGTTTCACACCACGTCATGCCCTCCCAGGACAGCTGGCAAACCAGGAACTGAGCCAAGTGGGCTCATAAAGGTGTGATCATTTCAGAGATACTCCAGACCTCTGGGAGGGACAGTACTCACTCCAGAGCTCCCTGGTGGGTGGACTGAGGCTTTGTGGTAGCAGTTGGACATCTCCCTCTGTGCAATCCCACTTCCTTCCCCCTTCTTTTCACTGGTGTTGATCCTTAATAAAGAGCTTGCACCCCAGACTCCAGTTCAGCATCTGCTTCCAGAGAACTGAATCTGCAACACCTGCTTCCATGAGTCTGATTCTCTTCTTCATTCTCTATCAAAATCATTCTTCTCTTCTAAGGTCCAGCTCAAATGATACCTTCAAGAAATATTTCCTCATCCTTCCAATAGGGAATAATTATTCATTTCACTCATTTTGCTCTATTGCCCTGAATTATGCCTGTATCTCTGTGTAGCAAGTTGATAATTTTTATATTAAAGTTAGTAGTTTAAATTTTAAGTTTTTTGAGAGCGTAGTCTGTCCTATTCACTTCTGTATGTCCACAGTGCATAACAGTTAAGAGTTATGAATGAAAGAAAAAACTAATGCATGATCTAGAATCTACCTAAACCTCTTCTTTTTACCTCCTCCATCATAGCAAAAAAAATGCTGCCAATATTTCCTCTCCAATATTTCATACATATGCCCAGCCTCTCTATTTTTTTTTTACCTATATGTTATATATAGTCCCTGCTTTCCACACTAGCTAAGCACATATGATTGGTATGGAACATGCTTATCCTGTCTTTAAGCCATCACATAAAAGGTGTCTCTTTGACAGCATGATCCTTTCTTCAAAATATCGTTCAAGATCCTCTTTGTATGTGAATTACCCTAAGGTACTGCCACCCAATTCCAGCTACCTCAGGATCTTCTTGTTCACATAATTTCGGTATCTAATTATGTGTCTAAAAATCATTATGCTCCATCAGAACAGTGACCAAAGTTTGTCCACCCTTAAATCTTTGTAAGACTAGAAAAATAAACTATATGGGAAATGAAAAACATATATATTCTGGATTAATAATTTATAATGTTCACCTTCTCACTTTCCAAAATGATCATTTCATACTTTCTCCTCTCAATCCTCAGGCACATAGGCCTGCTACCACCTCTACTGCCACCATTAGCCCATCCCTGTCTAATGACCTTACCTCACAATTCACTGAGAAACTAGAAGCCAGCAGTAAGAATCTCCCTCTTCTCATCGTCAGAAATATTGACGTCTTATTCCCTGCTTACCATCTTATAGTATGGACTAGGAATCTCTGTTCCTACCTAAGGCCAATGTCTGATCATGTTCTAGATTCCATCTTCAGGATTTTCTTTCTATAATGTCCCCTTTATCTTGCATCATCAGTGTCCTGGATCATCTCCAGCACCACACACTACCATGTTGTAGTATCTTCTATCTTTAGAAAACTCTACTTTGATCCCAGATTCCCCTCATCTTCCAACAAAACTTATTGAAAGAGTTATCTCTAATGGCTACCTCCACGCTTTCACCTGACATTCTCTAAGTTTCCCCAGTCAGACTTAAGTGCCCACTACATCATTGAGATTGAGATAATGAAGTCACTAATGACTTTTGTGTTGCCAAATCCAATGGTTACCTCTTAGTTTTTATCTTACTTGACCTCCCAAAGCAATCAACACAGTTGACTCCATCCATCCATCCATCCATCCATCCATCCATCCATCCATCTATCCATCCATCTCTTCTTGTAATACTACATTTAGCTTCTAAAATGTTTCATTCTCCTTGCTTTTCTGGTAACCCATTGGGTGCTTTTTCTATCTCCTGTGCTGGTTCCCTTAAATGTTGTCAAGTCCAGAGTTTGTCCTTAGGTATATTCTTCACCCTCTTAAGTGATCCTATCCAGACACTTGGTTTTAAATATTATCTCTATGCTAATGACCCTCCAACTCTCAATATCCAGCCCTCCCTTTATTCTTCATTGAGCTTCAGAGTCATATATGACATCATCATAGGAATATCTATTCTGCAACTCAAATTTAACACAGTCAAAACAGAAGTCCTGCAATAGCAAACTTGCTCCTCCCCTAATCTTTCCATTCTTTGTATAGAGGATCATCATCCACTCAGTTGTTCCAGTTACCCATCTAGCAGTTATCCTAGACTCCTCTGTTTCTCTCACTTCTCACATCTACTATCAAAACATATATTGAATCTATTCACATCTATTCTTCTCCACTATCACCACCATGGTCCAAGTCACTGACTCCTCCACTTAGATGACTGCAAAAGCATCCTATTGATCTCCCTGCTGATGCTTTTGGATTCTTAAAAACCATTCTCCACACAGCAGTAAAAAATGAGTTTTAAGGGGCGCCTGGGTGGCGCAGTCGGTTAACCGTCCAACTTCAGCCAGGTCACGATCTCGCGGTCTGGGAGTTCGAGCCCCGCGTCAGGCTCTGGGCTGATGGCTCGGAGCCTGGAGCCTGTTTCCGATTCTGTGTCTCCCTCTCTCTCTGCCCCTCCCCCGTTCATGCTCTGTCTCTCTCTGTCCCAAAAAAAAAAAAAATTAAAAAAAATGAGTTTTAAGGACATGTATTAGATTAACTTACTCTTCTAAAACTCTCCAATGACCTTCCGTCACACTTGTACATACAAACTGTAATGTGCATGCCGGAATCACCTACCAACCCACTCCCCAACCTCTCCCTCTTCTATCATACCACACTCACACCAGCATTCACTCTGTTCTTTGAACATACTAAGCTTATTCCTGCCTTAGACACTTCATGTTTTGCTATTTCTCTGTCTGAAGTGCTATGTTCTCAATCTTTGTACAGCTAGGTCTTCCTTATTATTCAAGTCTCATTTCATTGTCAGCTCTAAGAGGTCTATTGTGGCCACAAAATCTAAATTAAAGCCCACCCCCATTCTCAGCTAGGCATTATCATCACACCATCCTGTTTTGTTTTCTTCCTCACAGTTTTCACTTTCTGAAATTGTCACATTCATTTTTCAGATGTTGTCTGCCTGTCTCTTTTCCCTTCCAAAAACCAGAGGCCTTGTTTATCTTGCGCATCACTATATCTTGAATGCCTGGGGGATATTGGGAGAATAATATATGAACAATAAATATTTGTTGAATGAAAATAAATTAATATTTATCTTTGGAATAGTAGCCACGTATGACATCCACAGCTGAAAGCCAGGTCTTTTGTTCTCTTCCACAGCTTGTACTTCCCACATTGAACCTTAAAGTCTTTTCAGTTGTCTGTTTCTTCTATTATCTAATTCCTTGAGGAAGGGACATCCTATCTTTATATTATCACCAACTAGCATAATTCTTATTATAAAGTTAGATGTACTATAAATATTGGTTTAAGGAATAAAGGAAAACAGGGATGGGGAAGAAGCAAAGTGACATAGAACCTATAAATAAATATAAGGGTGAACCTCAGAAGAGGCTGAATAATGGCTATAGTGCTATCACATTTGAGGCAAAACAGTTACCATATACAGGCATAAGTAAAGCTTTACTAATAGATTTGAACTCTAAGACTTTAAAGTCATATTTAAAGCTCTTGCTGAGAAGCTATCCAAATTCTATACCATCTTCAGGTGACATTAGTGTAATATGGGTGTTCAAATTCCTAAATGCAACTCTCAGCTAAGAGGAGCATGGTATGAGAGTTCTCTGAATTATTGGCATTATCAGGTCTTATGAAATCTACCTCAGACCAATTTTCAACTCAATTAGTTTTCATGAAGTGTCCACAGAAGGCATGACACTGTATGCAGTGCAGATCCCAGAATGCTATGTCAAGGCAGGTCAGAGATTTATAGGTCCCAGTGTAAAAAGTTCAGTTTATCCTGTTTATCTCATTCATTTTGTGTTAGAGCAAAGCCATTAAAATGTTATGACCATTTTCTTGACCTATGATCCAAATCTGAAAAAATAAGGTCCAAATTGCTACACTTGGCACCCTGTGATAATGATCATATATTATCTTCTCAGGACATGGAGATGGAATTTGTTTATTTTACTTATTTTTTTTCATAGAAAAGCAGACCTGAAAGATGAAGATTAAAAGAATGTTAACATTTATAAGCATAGCTATGAAAGAAATAACCTATTCTTTATTAGCAGAATTCCATCCAAGGAGTAGGTGCTCTAACCAGTGGTATATTGAGGTGGGGGACGGGGCAGGGAAGAGCCAGCCCTCATCATTAATTACACTTATACTGAATGTAGATCTCTGTCGTCCAAGAGACTGACAAACCAGATGACAAAACAATACATGAGTACAAAAGTTAAAAAGCAAGTGTATGTATCATTCATAGCACAAGCTGCAGGATGACAGTGGAGGGAAGGGACTCTGAGACTAGGGTCAGAAGAGGTGGATCCTGAATCAGACCATTAAGCAAGGAAGACTACCACTTTATGTAACAGTAAGGTGCTTCCCCAAAACTTGAGAGAATAGAAAATAATACTACTTTCTAAGAGTTAAACTATGAAATCAACACATAATTAAAGCAGAGACGTATGTAGTCACTTCAATGATACTGTAAGCTTCCCAGTCCAGCAAGCCTAACTTTAAATTTACTGAATTTATTAACAAATCTAAGGAGAATTGCAAATAACGATCAAACAGCATCGCCCTTCCAAACACTCTCCAGGTTAGGGCACCAAGTCAAACTGATGTGAAGATCCCACTCTGTTGATAGACACCATAGGCAGCCAGCACCTGATGTCACTAGACATCCCACTCATGCAATTCCCTTGTTCTAACTATATACTCATCAAGCAACCTATTGATAATTTCTCATGCAGTTTGTCTCAAGGGAGCAATGTGCTGGTCAGGTCAACATGAAGACCAGGTCTGCTCAGCAATTAAATTTCTTAATGTAAATTACTGTATTGGCATTCTGGTTTTATACATCAGTCTCTTGTGAGCTTTGTTAGTGCCAGCCATCATCCCTGAGTTGTTGTTGTTGTTGTTGTACTTCCAGGACAGTGACATAATAAGTTTTCAGACCCTGTAGAAGTATACAGGACTGGTTTGGTTCAACAGAAAGCTCATTCAAGGGTTTCAAAACCCTAGAGAGACAGAGTGGCAGGGGAGACAGACAGAGAGACAGAAGAGAAGAGAAGAGAAGAGAAGAGAAGAGAAGAGAAGAGAAGAGAAGAGAAGAGAAGAGAAGAGAACAAGAGGGGAGGGGAGGGGAGAGTAGTTTAGGCAGATACATTGAGACAAATCTGTGTAGAGATGTGAATATAATATTAATGTTCAGGCAGTGGGAACTCACTAGTGAAACTTGAGTAGGAGGTGCAACATGATCAAAACTGTTACTCACAGGTCTACTATGTGCAGTTCTGCTTAGCAGAACTCATGGTTCAGTTGAGTTAGCCAAGCAAACAACTAACTACAACACAATATTATAAGCACACAGAGTACTCTGCAAGCACCAGAGAAAGTACCTGCAGTTTACTCTAGGGATGATCAGGGAAAACTTACATTTTTTATTCTACTATAACATTCTTTCAAACTTCCCTCTTTATTCAGATACTTTTTTAGTTAAAATAAACATATCAATATTTCAAAGAGCCTCAGAAGTGTATTTCTTACTTTCTACTAAATATTACTACCTGGATATGCCATAGGCATCCCCAACTCAACATTTCAAAATCTAAACACATGATTTCTCTGCTTTTCTTCATGTGTTCCCTACTTTGGTGATTGTAACCACAATCCATCTGGTTATTGGGTATAGTCATGCTAGATTCTCTCTTCAACACCCAACATACAATCAGTCCTAAAGCCTTAAAGGTTTTGCCTTTTCATTACCTCTTAAATTTCTTTTCTCCCCGGGCCATTGCCTTAGTGCAGGTTTTAATCATTTGTCAGGCAGATTACTGAAGGAGTCTTCTAAATGGTTCCCTATTTCATTCCAACTAACTTCTATCATTTCCAGCATGTTTTCAGTTTTAAAGCTAGGATGATAGTTAATTTACTCATCCAACAAATGCATATGTGTCAGGGAATTTGTAAGTCCAGGGGATAGAGCGATGAACAAAATATACAAGGTTCTTGATTTTCACTGACATGATACTATAGACAGGACATTAATTATGTAAGCAAAGAAATGAATAAAGCAGTTTTTCAATAGTGATAAAACGTATAAAGTAAATACAATTAATTCATGTAGCAGAGAGTGACTATGTTAACTAGCTGCAATTTAAAACCTGAAACTACTAAAAAAAAAAAGAGAGAGAGAGAGAGAGTGTATGGCTGCAGGACTGGATTGTCATTAAGGCGTCTGGGGCAATGACAGTTAGGAACAGGATGATAAGAGGAAGCCAGTCATGCAAAAGTCTGGGAGCAAAATATCTCAGTCAGAGGAATAACAAACACAAAGTCCCCAAGGAGGATGCAAATTTAGACTGTTCAAAAAATGGGAAGAAAGCAAGTGTAGCTACAATGAGAGGTTAAAGAGAGAAAGAGTGATAGGGGATAAGGTCAGTGAGTTACACAGAGGGCTCTCGCAAAAGGCCCCATAAATTTGAGTTTTAATCAAAGTGCTATGGGAAGCTATTGAAAATATATAAGTAGAAGAGCTGCATAATTTCATCTGTGATTTAAAAGTTCACTCAGGGTCTTGTGTGGATAATGGATTTAAGAGAAGCAGGAGTGAAAGAAGGAGGACCATTCTAGATTCCAGTGCAAAAGTATAGGTGGTAGAAGGAAAGATGGATAAACAGTTGATTTGGTGACATATTATGGAGTTATATCAATAAGACTTCCTATTGGAGTGAATATGGGAGATGAGAAAAACAAAAAGAAACCAAGGATCTGTAACCTGATGGATACTGGTGTCATTTTCTGAGATGGAAAAGACTGAGGCAGGAGGTTTTAGAACTTTGGAGCAGGAGTAGGAATCAAGATTTCAGCTGAGCCAAATTAAGTTTGAATAAGTATTGAGAATCCAAAGACAAATGTTGAGTAGGCAGCTAAATACAGAAACATGGAGGCCAATGGAAGGGTCATTGGTAGCAATAGAAGCTTGAGGGTCATTGACATACAGATAATATTTAAAATTATTGGCCTAGTGTAAAAACAGACTAGAGAAAGAGAAGAAAAGGCCAAGTCCTGTGGCATTCCAACATTTGGAGATCAAACAAAGATTGAAGAAACTGAAAAGTAGAAGCCAATGAGGTGAAAGAAGCTTCAGGTGAGTATCATGGCAAGGAAGCCAAAAGAAAAGAACATTTCAAAAAGTAGAGAGTGGTCACCTTTGTCAAATGCTGCTGTGAGGTTAAAACAAAAGTCACCACCACTGCACTTGGAAAGATTGAGATCATTGGTAACCTTCTCAAAATCAGTTTGAGGAGAGTGCTATACAATAAACCTCTACTGGAGAGAATATGAGGGAAGAGAGGAGGCTACAAACCATTTTGATTTGTAAAATAGTTTGAAATAAAAAGCCTATATCCATAGCACTCCCTTTGAAAACTCTCAGCCTCAAAATCTGAAAGGAAATTAAGAGAAATAAAAATAAATGGTGTCATAATTGGTATAACAAAGAGCACACCAATTATTTCAACAGGTAGCCAATATGGGAAGTGCATAAATTTAGGAAACAACATTGTGTCCTCACAATAACTTGAGATGTCTACTTGATAATGGCACCTCAGAATTCACAAGAGGGCATCAGTACAGTGCTTTCTATGTGTGTCACTTAAGCCAGAAGCTGGACTTTTCTGTACTTTGGCATGAAGAGTCGAATCACAGTCTTGAAATTTTAAGATTGCAAAGGACTTAGAGGTCATTTAGTCCAACTTCTTTATGTGAATGAATCCTCTCTACCACATCTGTAATGAATGTTTCTCCTCTCTCATCTTGAGAGTTAGTGAATTTGCCACCTCCGCCCAATGCTTCAGGTAGAAATAAATGCATCTTATTACATTTCAGATAGATTTTCTACCTTTTATAATAATAGTTATTTTAAGCATTGTGAAACCTACCAATTTGATTAGTATGAGTCATATGTCCTTCATCTATTTTTTGTATAGAGGAAAAAGGTAATTATGGAACATGTAGGCCTTTTATTTCTATTTACCTGTCTACCTATATGCTGCCTCTTTCCAGGAAAAAAAAAAATTAAATGAAATGATTTAAAACACCTGGGTGCAAGAGAGTTATTAAAGTAGAAATAGAAATTCAAATTCCCAAAAAGAAATTCTTGACTCAAAGGCTAATGTAGTTGCTGGCATTGAAATTGAATTTATCAGTGGGCCTTCTACAATTCAGTACAAAAGAAAAATATGCTGGATTACACAGTTCTCTTTATATAATGGAAGAAAGTATACTAATTTGCCATTAAATTAAAAATTTATTTGTTCTAAATTACAAGAGGAATTTCTCATGCAGCATCTTATAAAAGAGCCTTATGTCTTTGTTTTCTATGTGCATTTATTTTCATTGCCTAATGTACTGCTAAGGGTGCTAGACACTCATTTTTACCAAGCTCACAATCTCAACCCAATGCAAAACAACCTTTAAAAAAATTCTGTTGAATAAAGGGGACAAAATGATGTTCTTGTGAACTGAGAGAGGTGTATAGAAGATGGCTGACTGACAAGCAGAGAATGGTGTAAGAATTGGCCTGGATCTCTGATAATACTTTGTATCTTTCAGAAGGGAAGTGATATCTGTAAGCAAAAGAGGTTATTAAAGCTCATTCTGTTGCCAGAGGTAATGTGAAGAATTTGGGATTTTTCATTTGCTCTTTAAACACTCTAATTGTTTTTCCAGGAAGGGCATTATAAAATCCTGCAGCCCGAAAAGTTACAAATGGGTCAGCTGTGTCTTTCTGTCACTAAGCTCCTGTGGTTTTACAACACTTTCCCCTGTTCTTGGATTGAAGAGTGGGGGAAGTATGCCCACATAATGACCATTTCACCTTTGAAGGCCTTGTGGTGCTGGGGCATCACAAAAGGCCCTCAGTAAAAATAAATTACTCTCCTCACAGTGGTTATCACAGTTTTTTGGACTTTACCTGGACTACCTGGTTCCATCATTAAATTCTAAATAAATGAAGACAGATCTCAACTCCTTCCCCACACCTAAAGCCAGCCAGGCTTAACTCTGCTTTCTTCTCTATGGCTAGAAAAGGCACACCTACGTGGATGGAACTGGAGGGTATTCTGCTAAGCAAAGTTAGTCACTCAGAGAAAGACAAATATCATATGACGTCACTCACATGAGGGCTTTAAGATGCAAAACAGATGAACATAAGGGAAGGGGAGCAAAAAAAATATAAAAACAGGGAGGGGGACAAAACAGAAGAGACTCATAAATATGGAGAACAAACAGAGGGTTGCTGGAGGGGTGGTGGGAGGGGGGATGGGCTCTAAGTGGGTAAGGGGCATTAAGAAATCTACTCCTGAAATCATTGTTGCACCATATGCTAACTAACTTGGATGTAAATTAATAAATGCATTTTTTAAAGATTTAAAAAAATAAATAAATGTTATAGAAAACAAAGGAAGAAAAGGCATACCTATAATCTGTATTTTGTCTGTCCAAATGTGACAGCAATTTATATTATAATCCTCATTATTACTACCATATACTACTACTACTTCTACTTCTACTACTACTACTATTGAATCTGGATTATATCTAGTGGTCCCTTAAGGCCAATAGGCTAGGTTCAATTAGCACAAATTAGTTATTGGAAAATGAATGTAATTGCAGTGAAAGTAACGTACATACTGAATGAGGCTGTTTGTATACTGGACAACAGAATGTATTCATGGTGTTACCATGGAAAGAACAAGAGATTTCAGACTTACTCTAAAGAAGGAATTGGTGCACCCTCAAATAAGTAACCCCAAACAAATGACCTGGCTTTTTACAGAATTAGAATAAACTGAATACACATTTGTTTAAAGCCGGAATATTATAGGCACGTAACAGTAAACGCTAACGTACATGCTGATGGTTGGCAGCTCAGACAACAAGCATGCTGATCATGCTATTCATGCTATTTCACCTAACAGTCTGTTATGACATACAACTGCCAGAAATCAAGGTGAAAGCTAAGCAAAACCCAGCTGCCAACAGCATAATTTTCTCCTCATTCTTACCTATTCCACCCTGTAAACCCCTGTTTTGATTAGCAGGAAGCCTGGGAATAGAGGGTAAAAATAATAATAAAAGAGGCCTATGAATTACTGGATAGTTTTTAAATGCCATACAACTTTGAGAAAGAAGCACCAGTTGAGACAAGTACATATTTCCCTAGAGCAGTCTAAAATATCCTACAGCTTACATGATGCCTTGGTGAATGGTTATCTCCAAGAAAGCTGTCTGCTTTGGGAAGCTGCGTAACACAAATACCTGGTGTGGAAGAGGTTGGCATAGCAACTTTGCATTTACAACGGTGAATCACACAGTAAACAGGTGCATCAAACAACTATCAAATGTGTTTACTTCTCTACAAAGTGGTTAAATCTTATAAAGCATTTTTAGGCTTTTCTTTTTGAAAAACACAAACTCTCCGGTCCAATAATTTAAGGCAGTTCATTTGCTGAATAGGACAGGATATCCATGACTCATGGAAAGATTTGTTCTCTGTATTTTCTCTACATAAAGAACGTGACATTTAGGCAAAAAAATAAGTCATTTCCCCTTCATAACAGACATAATTCTCCATTGACCAGAAAATGGTACCAAAGATAAGCTTTCTGTGTTTGTCAAGAAATATATTTCCAAGAAAAGAATTGCTTACCTTTTGGCAACAGGCCCTTTGAAATTCAGATCAAATGTCTTTGGATCACCTGCATCTAAAACAAAGAAGTTTTTAAGCACATATGCCAATGAAATGGCAAATAAATACATATACAATATTAATAAAGAAAAATCTACAACTTGGCTACTGCCCAGTGTAATGCTGTATTCAATCTTTGGTCCAAGGAAACATCAGTTTTGCCTTGGTTACATCTGCCAATCCTTTTCCCTCTCTCCAGCTAGAAGCAAGACCAGGAAGAGTTGTTAAGGACCATATTCTGTGCATACTGTACACATACCTCCCTTTGTTCTGGATAATAACATTATAGATTGCATCCAGGGTAGCAAAACTTGGAGCTCTTCTGGTCTGCAAAGCCATTCTACCATCTGCCATCATCAAGTCTTGCATACTTGTGAGGTGCAAAATATAATAGAGATGCTTACTTATCTAGTTCTCCCCTTTCTCTCAGTAGATTAGGCTTTCCTTCAAGAGGTTGAAATATTGTTGGTCTCTGCCACATTGGCTATATGGTATATACAAGTCACTATCATACTATACAAACATTATTTTTAATTGATATTTTAAGATCCTACCAACTGAGTCACCAGGTGCCCTAGGATGGAAGTTATTTTATACATCTTAGGCCACATTATGATGCATTGTTGCATCATGATTGTGATATATTACCCTCATTTTTAAACCGTACAAGGTACACACAGAATGGTTTTTTTCCCCTGGCATGTACTGTGTAAGCAGACCCAGGAGCAAGTTCTGTAAAATCATTCTGGCCAGGGATCTGTATTTTGCAATCCCACCCCCCATCCCCTGATTCCTCTAGGGATTTGTCCTTTGAGAAGGCTTAGTCCTGGAATTAAAGACAACATTCCTAAACAGAATGGCAAAACAACAACAACAACAACCACCACGAAACGCATGTGTCAGCAACCTGACTCTGCCTGTAAATGGGGAAATGAGGTCTGAGGACTCAGAGACCTCTTTGGTGTAATCATCTGCTGAGGACAAAACAACAGGAATGTAAAGACAAACATGCAACAGAAATCCAAGAGCCAGTCAGTCAGTGAATATTCATAAAGCACCTATTATATGCTGAGAGATCCAAGGGCACAGAAGATATTTAAGGCATGGTCCCTATCTCAGAGACCTTACAATTGGTGGGACAAGATCAATGCATTGATTTATTCAACAAAAGTCCTTAAGAATCTTTATTTACCAGGCCTTGTGTTGTAACACATGAACACTGAACATACCATATAAAACAATTAATAAAGAACCATATTACATGGTATCAGCCTTAAGTGTTATAAGACTTCTAAGAAAGTAGGTTTCATCAAAGACTAGAAGAGTCACAAGGGTTTCATTCAAGAAAATGAGACTTTTGTGAAAGATTAGAATAAAACAAAAGGCAAAGAAAAACATTTTGTGTGAATGAAACTAGAATTCTGTTAAATTGAGTAGCTATTTATTGATCACATGTTACGTGTTCTGCATTGAAAGAGACACTGCAGGGGCGCCTGGGTGGCTCAGTTGGTTAAGCGGCCAACTTTGGCTCAGGTCATGATCTCGCGGTTTGTGAGTTCGAGCCCCGCGTCAGGCTCTGTGCTGATAGCTCGGAGCCTGGAGCCTGTTTCCGATTCTGTGGCTCCCTCTCTCTGACCCTCCCCCATTCATGCTTTGTCTCTCTCTGTCTCAAAAATAAATAAACGTTAAAAAAAATTAAAAAAAAAAAAAAAAGAAAGAGACACTGCTGGGGATACAGTATTTAGTGAAAGGGTCTCTGTCTTCAGCAAGCTAACTGATGAGCAGGGAGAGAAATAAGAAAAGTACCAAAATTGTTATAATACAAGGCAGAACATTATATCATAAGAGGGGTACAAAGAAAGTGTTATGAGATCCAGGGAAGGAAATGTCACTTTCAGTTGAGATTAGAGCCACAATATTTTAAGTTAGACAGGTGAAGTTTAGACCTGTGGCGATGAATGAAGTCACCTAGGGTAGATATGATTAGCATGTTTGTGGGGATGGTGAAAAGATTAGCCTGATTGGAATAATAAATAATGGGATAGGAGGAGGGGGGAAAAACTGAATAGATACCATAGGATCAGACTATAGAAAGCCTAAAAATCTGGGATAGAAGATTTTGTCTTTGGGTTTTTTTTGTTTCTTTTTTTTAAGAGAGAGAGAGAGGGACACAAGCAGGGAAACCAAAGAGGTGAAAAACCTATACGCTGAAAACTATAGAAAGCTTATGAAAGAAATTGAAGAAGACACAAAAACAAAGGGAAAATATTCCATGCTCCCAGATAGGAAGAACAAATAGTGTTCAAATGTCAATACTACCCAAAACAATACACATATTCAATGCAATACCTATCAAAATAACACTGGCATTCTTCACAGAGCTAGAACAAACAATCCTAAAATTTGTATGAAACCAGAAAAGACCCCGAATAGCCAAAGCAATCTTGAAAAAGAGAACCAAAGCAGGAGGCATCACAATCCTGGACTTCAAGCTGTATTACAAAGCTGTAATCATCAAGACAGTATGGTAATGGCACAAGAACAGACACTCAGATCAATGGAACAGAATGGAGAACCCATAAATGGACCCACAAACATATGACTAATCTTTGACAAAGCAGGAAAAAGTATCCAATGGAATAAAGACAGTCTCTTCAGCAAGTGGTGCTGGGAAAACTGGACAGTGACAGGCAGACAAGTGAACCTGAACCACTTTCTTACACCATACACAAAAATAAACTCAAAATGGATGAAAGACCTAAATGTAAGACAGGAAATCATCAAAATCCTTGAGGAGAAAGCAGGCAAAAACCTCTTTGACATTGGCCACAGCAACTTCTTACTCAACAAGTCTCCAAAGGCAAGGGAAACAAAAGCGAAAATGAACTATTGGGACCTCATCAAAATAAAAAGTTTCTGCACAGCGAAGGAAACAATCAGCAAAACTAAAAGGCAACTGACGGAGTGGGAGAAGGTATTTGCAAACGACATATCAGATAAAGGGTCCGTATCCAAAATCCACAAAGACCTTATCAAACTCAACACCCAAAAACAAATAATCCAGTGAAGAAATGGGCAAAAGACATGAATAGACATTCTCCAAAGTAGACATCCAGATGGCCAACCGACATATTAAAAAATGCTCAACATCATTCATCATCAGGGACATACAAATCAAAACCACAATGAGATACCACCTTACACCTGTCAGAATAGCTAACATGAACAACTCAGGTAACAACAGATGTTGGTGAGGTTGTGGAGAAAGAGGATCTCTTTTGCACTGCTGGTGGGAATGCAAACTGGTGCATCTACTCTGGAAAACAGTATGGAATTTCCTCAAAAAATTAAAAATAGAACTACCCTACAACTCAGCAATTGCACTAGTAAGTATTTATCCAAGGGATACAGATATGCTGTTTTGAAGGAGCACATGCACCCCAATGTTTATAGCAGCACTATCAACAATAGCCAAAGTATGGAAAGATCCCAAATGTCCATCAATAGATGAGTGGATAAAGAAGATGTGGTATATATATACAATGGAGTATTATTCAGCAATCAAAAAGAATGAAATCTTGTCATTTGCAACTACGTGGATGGAACTGGAGGGTATTATGCTAAGCAAAATTAGTCAGAGAAAGACAAATATATGACTTCACCCACAATAGGACTTTAAGATACAAAACAGATGAACATAAGGGAAGGGAAGTGAAAAGAATATAAAAACAGGGAGGGGGACAAAATATAAGAGACTCTTAAATATAAAGAACAAACAGAAGATTGCTGGAGGGGTTGTGGGAGGAGAAATGGGCTAAATGGGTAAGAGGCATTAAGGAATCTACTCCTGAAATCATTGTTGCACCATATGTTAAGTAACTTGGATGTAAATTAAAAAAAAAAAGTGCTTAAAGCAGGATCTGGCACATAGTAAACCCCCAGTGAATGTTCATTATTAGTCAATGTAATTACATGAAAAAAATAAATAAAACTTGATGAATGACATGGGGTGTAAAAGAGAGAAGTCAAAGATGGCTTCAGATCAAGTGACCAATTCTTAATCACTTTTAGTCTTTTGCCCAGGCTTAAGGAGAGATTGATGCCACTGAAACAGTTTGAGAACATTAGTAGGTGGAAGAAACTGTAAAATTGTTATAAGAAAAAGAGCATGAGATCGATTTTGAAGTGATATCTGATTGTAAGTCTAGCATTCAACCAGAGTTAAACTGGATTCTTGGGTCAACTCTTAAGATAAATATGTGGAAGTCACAGAATTTATATCATGACAAGTGATGAACTCCACAAAGAAGAACTGCAGGACCTGGCAGTTATAATGTTACTATAGCAACAATAACAATAATATTTAACATGTTTTTAGCATTAAATGCTAAGTGTACAGCATTCATATGCACTATTTTGCTTACTTTGATACCAAAACCTTATTATGTAGATAGATTGGAAACCATTACTAGCCTCACTTTACATATGAAAATAAAACAAGGCATGGAGAGGCTAAGAAGATGCCCTACCTGGGATCCACACTCTGTGTAGTCTTATTGCAACAGAACAGATCCCACTGGCCTTCCCCTGCAAAGCCAACGTTGGCTTCTACTCCAAGGGGAAGCATGTAAAATGTTTCTTGTTTGAGATAGTCCATATATACTTCAATGTCGAATTCTCTGACACATTGTCAATTTCTCTTTTCCTGACTGCTTGTCTAATTCTGCCCAACTGGTAACTGACCTCCTCTCTAATCCATAGGAGTGGGTAGATTTCTCCCATATGCCTGTTCCTTGGCAAGCAGGGACGGAATCCGGTTTGGACACTAGGCCCAAGCTGAGCCAGTCATTCCTGGTCACTGTATCCCAGAAATTTTGAATTAGAATGGACAGTAAGTTAGTCAGTGGGAGATTAGAACTGCAAAATATAAAGCCTGAAGACCAGGGAAGCAGAGAACACTAGCTTTCAGAAAGAAATTACTGAAGCAAATACGTTAAGTGAGACAGAGGTGGAAGTCCTGGTGGGCTGTATAGCTTCTTGGTCCAGTTCCTACCTAACACCCAGGGTTGTTTCATGAGATACGTTGTATACTTACACCAAATTCCCTTTTCTTGCTTCTTGCTAGTTCATGTCCCTTATAGCAACCAAAGAGTCCCACTTATAAACTCACTCTCTTGTCTTGATTTAGGTTTCAATAATTCATTTTAACAACACATTGTATTCTTGCTATGAACAGAGTGGAGATTCAAGAATGAATTCTTGACACTAAGTCTGCCTTCATAAGTCTCACAGTTGAATAAGACACATAAGCTCAAAACTATAATTTCAACACTGTGTAGTAGAGCCATGATAGAGACATGAAGAGGGTACCATGGGGCACAGAGTGGGGTCATGAATGGATAGGTTTCTCCAATTCCTGACTGACTCAACTTGGGCTCCATGTTCTACCTGTCTTCTGACTCCTGTGCTCTTAGACTCGGATCTTCCACTCTGATGTGGAACACTAATGTTGGTATTCTTGCTGGTTCCAGTTTTTAGTTCACAAATCTGGCTTTACAGCTTAAAAACTGTTTGGGGATACAAGTTACCAGCCCCTCGCACCAAATACTACAATTCTCTTGGTCTGGGGTGGGCATGAGAATCTGTATCTTTAATTGTCCCATCAGATAATCCTAATATATAATCAGATTTGGAGACCACCAAGACTACTTGATTTTATTCTGAATCTCATTCTTAACCTCAGTCTCAGTTTGTACATAATTCTTAATTCTATCTGTTCATAACAGACCAAAGTTGATGGAGTAAGAAAGAGAAAAGCAGGTCATCATGATGTGTATGAGCTTTGGGAAACACCACAGTTAAGGGTAAAAGGTAAAATTAAACAGTTACTGAAAAAGAAACAGAAAGTGACATTCAAGAAAGCTAAAGAATTCCATGAATGAGAGATTATGAATTCTACTGGAAAATGATTACTAACTGAATGCTTATTTGTACGTGGGACTGCTGTAAGTACTTTGCACATATATCTGCCATTTTGCACAATTACACATAGAACACATGTGAGTTGTACTCCCTTGCACTATGCAAATCCCTGGTATATTTATTATGTTATTTAATGCCCCATAATTCTGTGATATATGTCATTGTCAAAATTCCATTTTATAAATGAGGAAGTTGAGGTACAGAGGGGAAGCTAATTTGCCCTATTACCCTTAGCATAATTAGAAGGCACATGGTCTGATCCCAAAGCCTATGTTGAGCCACTTGACAGAAAGTTGCTCATTGGTGATCTCAAAGAACTTCCACAGATGAGTGGAGAGAGGAAGCAGACGAAAAGGGCTTAGCAACTTATATTCATCTTTTTGTTTATTTATTTAAATTCAAGTTAGGGGTGTCTGGGTGGCTCAGTCAGTTAAGCGTCCAACTTTGGCCCAGGTTATGATCTCGCAGTTTACAGGTTCAAGCCCTGTGTTGGGCTCTGTGTTAACAGCATAGAGCCTAGAGCCTACTTCAGATTCTGTGTCTCCCTTTCTCTCTGCCCCTCCCCCACTTATGCACTTTCTCTTTCAAAACTAAAAAAAATAAAATTTAAAAAAAGCATTTAAATTCAAGTTAGTTAACATGCAGTGTAGTCTTGGTTTTAGGAGTAGAACCCAGTGATTCATCTCTTACATATGACACCCAGTGCTCATCCTGAAAAGTGCCCTCCTTAATGCCATTTGCAACAATGTGGATGGAACTAGAGTATATTATGCTAACTGAAATAAGTCAGAGAAATCAACTTATATTGATCTTGTAATTATTCACTTTTTACATTAAAGATAGTCAAAACTGGTTTAAAAGTACCTGGGCTGGAGGGACACCTGGCTGGCTACCAGTTGGTAGAGCATGCAACTCAATCTCAGAGGCTGTGAGTTTGAGCCCCACATTTGATGAAAAGATTACTTTTTAAAAAAGGTACCTAGGCTGGCTTCCAATTTTGGTGTGATTTGCACTTTACAAAGTTAAAAAGTGGATCACGGTGTAAATGAAATGCCATTGTCAAATCTGTCTGAAAAGCTGACACTTTCTGATTGTAAATCCTGGCTGCCTTTTATTTCAGTTGAAAATACACTAAACTAAAGCCACAGTCAAACGATAAGATTTAGCTGATTCCATATAGTAATGACAGCTCAAAAGTGATGACTTCAGCCTGGCCCATGTGTTGGCAGAACTTGTATTGTCATGCAAATTTTTTATTTCCTGAAATATATACAGGCCCTTGCTTTTTCAGAGGCCCTCACAGTCTCTAATTGCATCTCTGGAATAAATAGACTGAGAGGCCAGCTAAGTGAAAAGAGCCACAATGCTTAACTATCCTATGGCTTAGCTAGTTGAATACAATCATATTTCTAACTTACAGAAAAAAATAATTATAATTAGGCAATCATTTTAATACCTCCTTAAGTTCATGTGATTCTCCGATCACCAAAATTATTTGACAACAGAATCACTAAAAACATTTATAATATAAGTTACTTATTATAGATAAAGTTGTTATTTTACTTATACAATATAATTTTTCTTCTTAGAAATAATTCAGGAAGATTAAGAAGAATAGTTCAGGTAATTAATTCAACTCATGGGTGTGGATTTCACATAATTTTGTTGAATGCAAATCGTAAGATAAAGCAGCAAGTTATGCTTGGAAAGACTCTTTTCTTTAAAAGCAATCTGTTTCTCAAAGAAAAATAACAATATAACTACCATTGATCAGTTACAAAAAGCAAAATTTGGGGAGAGGAGTTAAGTTGGCAAAGCAGCATGGAGACTCTGAGCTTGTTTCATCCCTGAAATGCAGCTAGATCAGCACCAAACCATTTTGAACACTTAGGAAATTGATCTGAGGATTAACTCAATAATCTGCATAACTTGAGCCACAGAACTCAGCAGGCACATGGTGTGGAGAGGTGAACTGGGGGAAAGAAAAGCCACAGAGGGTAGGGAGCTGGTCTTGCAGAGAGAGAAAGAGAAAGAGGGATAGTGCAGCACATTGGTATCATTCAAGAAAACATTCCCCCAAAAGTAGCTGGAGAGAAAGAGAAAGAGTGAAAACACTCACAGGGGACTGAACAAGAAATCTGTTCCCCAAAACCATTGATGGGAAGAAAGGAGAGGGTTTCAATACCACCAGGATTCTATAAACAGTGGAGTACAGAGTCTGAAGTTCCAGAGCTCAGTGCCTGGCAGTGCTCTGGTGAGGAAGTAGGATAAATCCCCAGCAGCAGGCAGCAGGGTCTAAAGGGTCTGTGTGCCACATGGGGAGAGGTGGTTCCCCCACTTGGAGTGCATTTGATAGAGGCCATATGGCTTCCTCACAACAAAGGTCCCAGTGGACCTCAGGGAGTAGCTGGTATTAGGTATTTGCTGGTATTAGGATAAAGGAACCAGAATGGGGTGAAACCTGGTTCTGACTATGTACTGTGATTTGCCATATCTCTGAACCTCTGCCACTGAGCGATATTTTCTGGGGCAAGCTGGCACCCAGTCATTGCTCAGCGAGACCCCTCCCTCAGAAAGTCAATGGAGGTCCAAGATGCAGGGATCTCTGAAGTGTGGAGTTGTGTTTTATCTGAGATAAAACTCTGAAGGAAGGTGTCACTTGGCAGGTGGACAGCTTGGACATGAACAGTGTACAGGCAGGAAGTGGACAGAGGCCGAGACAAAGGAGGGATGCTTGATCATGGGTTGGTCAGAAAGTGAAGTTCCTGTGCCAGAGACTAGGGAGCTAGGTGAAGCCATTTCCACCTTTCCCAGGCAGGAACATACTTGCAGGAGCATGGGGGCCACACTGATCCACTCCAGTAAGTTAAGCAGCACCACCTATTGCAGAATGGAACTATTACACCTAGCCCCACCTAACTGTGCCCTCCAAGCATGTCCCCTGGAAGACCAACACAAGTCACACCACCTACTTAGTGTACAGACTATAGAGGGCTTCATAGTTTCAGTTCTAGGGGAAACTGGACAAAACCTCATTAGGGTTTCATTTTGTTTGTTGGTTCATTTATTTGTTCATTTTCTTTGCTTTTGTTTTTATTTAAATTGTTTTCCTTTTTTCTTTGTTTTCATTCTTTTCTTCTTCTTTCTTGGATACAGAAAAAGAAAATTTTATTTTTTTACTTTATTTTTTATTTTTAAAAATTTGTTATGCTATTTCATTTCCTTTATTTCATTTTATTCTATTTTATTATGTAATTTTTTAATTTTTTAAAATTTTCCTTGCTTTTTTTCTTTTCTTTCCCTATTTTCTCTATTTCATATTTTGTAAAAATTTTTTAATGTTTATTCTTGAGAGAGAGAGACAGAGAGACAGAGACAGAGAGAGACAGAGTACAAGCAGGGGAGAGGCAGAGAGCGGGAGACACAGAATCCAAAGCAGGCTCCAGGCTCTGAGCTGTCAGCATAGAGCCTGAATTGGGGCTCAAACCCACAAACCATGAGATCATGACCTGAGCTGAAATTGGATGTTTAATGGACTGAGCCACCGAGGCACTAATTATTTTTTGTACTTTTTTTTAATGTTTATTTATTCTTGAGAGAGAGAGAGAGAGAGAGAGAGAGACAAAGAGAGACATAGCAAAACCAGGCGACGGGTAGAGAGATTCTCTATTTTATGAAGCTCCGTTCAACAAGCAGACCAAAATACACTACGATCTAGCTTCCTTTATTTGATTTTTTGTTTTGTTTCTAATTTTTTGATTTCCATTGTTCATTTTATTAATTATTTTCTTCCTCCAAAAAGACAAATCAAAGAAATTCACCTCAACAGAAAGAACAGAAAGAAATGACAGCAAGGTGCTTAATCAACATAGATATAAGCAAGATGTCTGAACTAGTATTTAGGACCACAATAATAAGAACACTAGCTAGGGTTGAAAAAGAGCATAGAATCCCTTTCTCTGGAGATAAAAAAGATAAAATCTAGTCAGGACAAAATTAAAAATGCTATAACTGAGATGCAATCCCAAATGGAAGCCACAACAGCAAGGATGGACAAAGCACAGCAGCGACTAAGTGATATACAAGACAAAATATGGAGAATAATGAAGCAGAAAAAAATGAGGTGCACAAAGGCAAAAGATCATGATACAAGACTTAGAGAACTCTGACTTATTAAAAAGAAATAACATCAAAATCATAGGAATCCCAAAAGATGAAGAGAGAGAAAGAAGGGCAGAATGTTTATGTAAGCAAATTAGAGCAGAAAACTTTCCTAATCTGGGGAAGGACACAGACATCAAAATCCAAGAAGCACAGAGAACTTCCATTAGATTCAACAAGAACTGACCATCAGCATGGCATATCATAGTCAAATTCACAAAATACACAGACAAGGAAAAAATTATGAAAGCAGCAAGAGAAAAAAAATCCTTAACCTAAAAGGGAAGACAGATCAGGTTCACAGCAGACCTATCCACAGAAACTTGGCAGGCCAGAAAGGAGTGGCAGGATATATTCAATGTGCTGAATTAGAAAAATATGCAGCCAAGAATTCTTTACCCACCAAGGTTGTCATTCAAAATAAAAGGAGAGATAAAGAGTTTCCCAAACAAAAACTAAAGGAGTTCTTGACCACTAAACTTACAAGAAATTTTAAGGGGGACTTTTCGAGTGGAGAAAAGACAAAACAAAAGAAAAAAGTCCAAAAGCAACAAAGACTATGAAGGACCAGAAAACATCACCAGAAACACCAACTCTACAAGCAACACAATGGCAGTAAATTCATATCTTTCAGTACTCATTCTAAATATGAATGGACTAAATGCTCCAATCAAAAGGCATAGTGTATCAGAATGGATAAGAAAACAAGACCCATCTATATGCAGCTTACAAGAGACCCATTTTAGACCTAAAGACACCTGTGGATTGAAAGTAAGGTCATGGAGAACCATCCATCATGCTCACAGTCACCAAAAGAAAGCTGGAGTAGCCATACTCATATCAGACAAACTAGATTTTAAAATAAAGACAGTAACAAGAGATGAAGAAGGGCATTATATCTTAAGGGGTCCATTCAACAAGAGATCTACCAACTGTAAATCTTTATGCCCCCAATGTGTAAGAACCCAAATATGTAAATCAATTATTCACAAACATAAAGAAACTCATTGTTAATATTACCATAATAGTAGGGGACTTCAACACCCCACTTACAACAATGGACAGCTCATGTGAGCAGAAAATCAACAAGGAAACAATGGCTTTGAATGACACACTGGACCAGATGGACTTAACAGATATATTCAGAACATTGCATCCTAAAGCAGCAGAATACCCATTCTTCTCAAGTGTACATGGAACATTCTCCAGAAGAGATCACATACTGGGTCACAAATCAGCCTCAATAAGCACAAAAAGAGAGGAGGTTGCGGCAAGATGGCGGCTTAGGAGGACGCTGGGCTCACCGCACGTCCTGCTGATCACTTAGATTCCATCTACACCTGCCTAAATAACCCAGAAAACCGCCAGAGGATTAGCAGAACAGAGTCGCCGGAGCCAAACGCAGACGAGAGGCCCACGGAAGAGGGTAGGAAGGGCGGCGAGGCGGTGCGCGCTCCACGGACTGGCGGGAGGGAGCCGGGGCGGAGGGGCGGCTCGCCGGCCAAGCAGAGCCCCCGAGTCGGGCTTGCAAAAGCGGAGGGGCCGGGCGGACTGTGTTCCGACAGCAAGCGTGACTTAGCGTCTGGGAGGTCAGAAATTAACAGCTCTGCTCGGAAAGCGGGAAGGCTGGAGGACAAAGGGAGGGAGAGCTGCTGAGCCCCCTGACAACAGAGCTCAGTTTGGTGGGGAACAAAGGCGCTCGCCAGCGCCATTTCCCCCGCCCATCCCCCAGCTGAAATCCCAAAGGGAACCGGTTCCTGCCAGGGAACTTGCTCGCTCCGCGCAAACACCCAACTCTGCGCTTCTGCGGAGCCAAACCTCCGGCAGCGGATCTGACTCCCTCCCGCTGCCACAGGGCCCCTCCTGAAGTGGATCACCTAAGGAGAAGCGATCTAAGCCTGCCCCTCCTGCCCCCGAGCACCTTGCCTACCCACCCCAGCTAATACGCCAGATCCCCAGCATCACAAGCCTGGCAGGGTGCAAGTAGCCCAGACGAGCCACACAACCCCACAGTGAATCCCGACCCTAGGAGAGGGGAAGAGAAGGCACACACCAGTCTGACTGTGGCCCCAGCGGTGGGCTGGGGGCAGACATCAGGTCTGACTGCGGCCCCGCCCACCAACTCCAGGTATACACCACAGCACAGGGGAAGTGCCCTGCAGGTCCTCACCACGCCAGGGACTATCCAAAATGACCAAGCGGAAGAACTCCCCTCAGAAGAATCTCCAGGAAATAACAACAGCTAATGAGCTGATCAAAAAGGATTTAAATAATATAACAGAAAGTGAATTTAGAATAATAGTCATAAAATTAATCGCTGGGCTTGAAAACAGTATACAGGACAGCAGAGAATCTCTTGCTACAGAGATCAAGGGACTAAGGAACAGTCACGAGGAGCTGAAAAACGCTTTAAACGAAATGCATAACAAAATGGAAACCACCACAGCTCGGCTTGAAGAGGCAGAGGAGAGAATAGGTGAACTAGAAGATAAAGTTATGGAAAAAGAGGAAGCTGAGAAAAAGAGAGATAAAAAAATCCAGGAGTATGAGGGGAAAATTAGAGAATTAAGTGATACACTAAAAAGAAATAATATACGCATAATTGGTATCCCAGAGGAGGAAGAGAGAGGGAAAGGTGCTGAAGGGGTACTTGAAGAAATCATAGCTGAGAACTTCCCTGAACTGGGGAAGGAAAAAGGCATTGAAATCCAAGAGGCACAGAGAACTCCCTTCAGACGTAACCTGAATCGATCTTCTGCACGACATATCATAGTGAAACTGGCAAAATACAAGGATAAAGAGAAAATTCTGAAAGCAGCAAGGGGTAAACGTGCCCTCACATATAAAGGGAGACCTATAAGACTCGTGACTGATCTCTCTTTTGAAACTTGGCAGGCCAGAAAGAATTGGCAAGAGATTTTCAGGGTGCTAGACAGGAAAAATATGCAGCCAAGAATCCTTTATCCAGCAAGTCTGTCATTTAGAATAGAAGGAGAGATAAAGGTCTTCCCAAACAAACAAAAACTGAAGGAATTTGTCACCACTAAACCAGCCCTACAAGAGATCCTAAGGGGGACCCTGTGAGACAAAGTATCAGAGACATCACTAGAAGCATAAAACATACAGACATCACAATGACTCTAAACCCGTATCTTTCTATAATAACACTGAATGTAAATGGATTAAATGCGCCAACCAAAAGACATAGGGTATCAGAATGGATAAAAAAACAAGACCCATCTATTTGCTGTCTACAAGAGACTCATTTTAGACCTGAGGACACCTTTAGATTGAGAGTGAGGGGATGGAGAACTATTTATCATGCGACTGGAAGCCAAAAGAAAGCTGGAGTAGCCATACTTATATCAGACAAACTAGACTTTAAATTAAAGGCTGTAACAAGAGATGAAGAAGGACATTATATAATAGTTACAGGGTCTATCCATCAGGAAGAGCTAACAATTATAAATGTCTATGCACCAAATACCGGAGCCCCCAAATATATAAAACAATTACTCATAAACACAAGCAACCTTATTGATAAGAATGTGGTAATTGCAGGGGACTTTAATACACCACTTACAGAAATGGATAGATCATCTAGACACACGGTCAATAAAGAAACAAGGGCCCTGAATGAGACATTGGATGAGATGGACTTGACAGATATATTTAGAACTCTGCATCCCAAAGCAACAGAATATACTTTCTTCTCGAGTGCACATGGAACATTCTCCAAGATAGATCATATACTGGGTCACAAAACAGCCCTTCATAAGTTTACAAGAATTGAAATTATACCATGCTTACTTTCAGACCACAATGCCATGAAGCTTGAAATCAACCACAGGAAAAAGTCTGGAAAACCTCCAAAAGCATGGAGGTTAAAGAACACCCAACTAACGAATGAGTGGGTCAACCAGGCAATTAGAGAAGAAATTAAAAAATATATGGAAACAAACGAAAATGAAAATACAACAATCCAAACGCTTTGGGACGCAGCGAAGGCAGTCCTGAGAGGAAAATACATTGCCATCCAGGCCTATCTCAAGAAACAAGAAAAATCCCAAATACAAAATCTAACAGCACACCTAAAGGAACTAGAAGCAGAACAGCAAAGGCAGCCTAAGCCCAGCAGAAGAAGAGAAATAATAAAGATCAGAGCAGAAATAAACAATATAGAAACTAAAAAAACTGTAGAGCAGATCAACGAAACCAAGAGTTGGTTTTTTGAAAAAATAAACAAAATTGACAAACCTCTAGCCAGGCTTCTCAAAAAGAAAAGGGAGATGACCCAAATAGATAAAATCATGAATGAAAATGGAATTATTACAACCAATCCCTCAGAGATACAAACAATTATCAGGGAATACTATGAAAATTTATATGCCAACAAATTGGACAACCTGGAAGAAATGGACGAATTCCTGAACACCCACACGCTTCCAAAACTCAATCAGGAGGAAATAGAAAGCTTGAACAGACCCATAACCAGCGAAGAAATTGAATCGGTTATCAAAAATCTCCCAACAAATAAGAGTCCAGGACCAGATGGCTTCCCAGGGGAGTTCTACCAGACGTTTAAAGCAGAGATAATACCTATCCTTCTCAAGCTATTCCAAGAAATAGAAAGGGAAGGAAAACTTCCAGACTCATTCTATGAAGCCAGTATTACTTTGATTCCTAAACCAGACAGAGACCCAGTAAAAAAAGAGAACTACAGGCCAATATCCCTGATGAATATGGATGCAAAAATTCTCAATAAGATACTAGCAAATCGAATTCAACGGCATATAAAAAGAATTATTCACCATGATCAAGTGGGATTCATTCCTGGGATGCAGGGCTGGTTCAACATTCGCAAATCAATCAACGTGATACATCACATTAACAAAAAAAGAGAGAAGAACCATATGATCCTGTCAATCGATGCAGAAAAGGCCTTCGACAAAATCCAGCACCCTTTCTTAATAAAAACCCTTGAGAAAGTCGGGATAGAAGGAACATACTTAAAGATCATAAAAGCCATTTATGAAAAGCCCACAGCTAACATCATCCTCAACGGGGAAAAACTGAAAGCTTTTTCCCTGAGATCAGGAACACGACAAGGATGCCCACTCTCACCGCTGCTGTTTAACATAGTGCTGGAAGTTCTAGCATCAGCAATCAGACAACAAAAGGAAATCAAAGGCATCAAAATTGGCAAAGATGAAGTCAAGCTTTCGCTTTTTGCAGATGACATGATATTATACATGGAAAATCCGATAGACTCCACCAAAAGTCTGCTAGAACTGATACAGGAATTCAGCAAAGTTGCAGGATACAAAATCAATGTACAGAAATCAGTTGCATTCTTATACACTAACAATGAAGCAACAGAAAGACAAATAAAGAAACTGATCCCATTCACAATTGCACCAAGAAGCATAAAATACCTAGGAATAAATCTAACCAAAGATGTAAAGGATCTGTATGCTGAAAACTATAGAAAGCTTATGAAGGAAATTGAAGAAGATTTAAAGAAATGGAAAGACATTCCCTGCTCATGGATTGGAAAAATAAATATTGTCAAAATGTCAATACTACCCAAAGCTATCTACACATTCAATGCAATCCCAATCAAAATTGCACCAGCATTCTTCTCGAAACTAGAACAAGCAATCCTAAAATTCATATGGAACCACAAAAGGCCCCGAATAGCCAAAGGAATTTTGAAGAAGAAGACCAAAGCAGGAGGCATCACAATCCCAGACTTTAGCCTCTACTACAAAGCTGTCATCATCAAGACAGCATGGTATTGGCACCAAAACAGACACATAGACCAATGGAATAGAATAGAAACCCCAGAACTAGACCCACAAACGTATGGCCAACTCATCTTTGACAAAGCAGGAAAGAACATCCAATGGAAAAAAGACAGCCTCTTTAACAAATGGTGCTGGGAGAACTGGACAGCAACATGCAGAAGGTTGAAACTAGACCACTTTCTCACACCATTCACAAAAATAAACTCAAAATGGATAAAGGACCTAAATGTGAGACAGGAAACCATCAAAACCTTAGAGGAGAAAGCAGGAAAAGACCTCTCTGACCTCAGCCGTAGCAATCTCTTACTCGACACATCCCCAAAGGCAAGGGAATTAAAAGCAAAAGTGAATTACTGGGACCTTATGAAGATAAAAAGCTTCTGCACAGCAAAGGAAACAACCAACAAAACTAAAAGGCAACCAACGGAATGGGAAAAGATATTCGCAAATGACATATCGGACAAAGGGCTAGTATCCAAAATCTATAAAGAGCTCACCAAACTCCAAACCCGAAAAACAAATAACCCAGTGAAGAAATGGGCAGAAAACATGAATAGACACTTCTCTAAAGAAGACATCCGGATGGCCAACAGGCACATGAAAAGATGTTCAGCGTCGCTCCTTATCAGGGAAATACAAATCAAAACCACACTCAGGTATCACCTCACGCCAGTCAGAGTGGCCAAAATGAACAAATCAGGAGACTATAGATGCTGGAGAGGATGTGGAGAAACGGGAACCCTCTTGCACTGTTGGTGGGAATGCAAATTGGTGCAGCCGCTCTGGAAAGCAGTGTGGAGGTTCCTCAGAAAATTAAAAATAGACCTACCCTATGACCCAGCAATAGCACTGCTAGGAATTTATCCAAGGGATACAGGAGCACTGATGCATAGGGCCACTTGTACACCAATGTTCATAGCAGCACTCTCAACAATAGCCAAATTATGGAAAGAGCCTAAATGTCCATCAACTGATGAATGGATAAAGAAATTGTGGTTTATATACACAATGGAATATTACATGGCAATGAGAAAAAATGAAATATGGCCTTTTGTAGCAACGTGGATGGAACTGGAGAGTGTGATGCTAAGTGAAATAAGCCATACAGAGAAAGACAGATACCATATGGTCTCACTCTTATGTGGATCCTGAGAAACTCAACAGGAACCCATGGGGGAGGGGAAGGAAAAAAAAAAAAAAAAGAGGTTAGAATGGGAGAGAGCCAAAGCATAAGAGACTGTTAAAAACTGAGAACAAACTGAGGGTTGATGGGGGGTGGGAGGGAGGAGAGGGTGGGTGATGGGTATTGAGGAGGGCACCTTTTGGGATGAGCACTGGGTGTTGTATGGAAACCAATTTGTCAATAAATTTCAGAAAAAAAATAAATAAATAAAAAATAAAAAATAAAATTAAAAAAAAAAAAATAAGCACAAAAAGACTGAGATCACACCTTGCATATTTTCAGACCACAACACTATGAAATTCAAAAACAACTACAAGAAAAAAATTGAAAAGACAATGAATACTTGAAGATTAAAGGACATCCTAATAAAGAATTAGTGGATTAACCAAGAAAATAAGAAGAAATTCAAAAGTACATGGAAGCCAATGAAAATGAAAACACAAGATCTCAAAACCTCTGGGATGCACCAAAAGCTATCATAAAGGGAAGTATATAGAAATCCAGTCCTTCCCAAAGAAGGAAGAAACGTCTCAAGTACACAACCTAACCTTACACCTAAAAGAACTGGAAAAAGAACAGCAAATAAAGCCCCCAAACAGCAGAAGACAGGAAATAATAAAGATTAGAGCAGAAATAAATGATATCAAAATCAAAAAAACAGTAGAACAGATCAATGAAACCAGGAGCAGTTTCTTTGAAAGAATTAACACAATTGATAAACCCTTAGCCAGACTGATCAAAAAGAAAAAGGAAAGGACCCAAATTTTAACGTTTGTTTTGTTTTTTTTTTTTTTTGGGACAGAGAGAGACAGAGCATGAACGGGGGAGGGGCAGAGAGAGAGGGAGACACAGAATCGGAAACAGGCTCCAGGCTCCGAGCCATCAGCCCAGAGCCTGACACGGGGCTCAAACTCACGGACCGCGAGATCGTGACCTGGCTGAAGTCGGACGCTCAACCGACTGCGCCACCCAGGCGCCCCTAGGACCCAAATTTTAAAATCACGAATGAAAAAGGAAAAATCAAAACCAACACCGCAGAAATACAAACAATAATAAGAGAATATTATGAGCAATTATATACCAACAAACTTGGCAATTTGGAAGAAATGGACAAAATCTAGAAATATATAAATTATCAAAACTGAAACAGGAAGAAATAGAAAATTTGAACAGACCAAAACCAGTAAAGATATTGAATCTGTAATCAAAAATCTCCCAACAAACAAGGGTCCAGGGCTGGATGGCTTTCCAGGGGAAATCTACCAAATATTTAAAGAAATTATAACACCTATTCTCTTGAAGGTGTTCCAAAAATAGAAATGGAAGGAAAACATCCAAACTCATTCTACAAGGCCAGCATTACCTGATTCCAAAACCAAAGAACCCACAAGAAAGGAGAACTACAGACCATTTCCCTGGTAACCATGGATGCAAAAATCCTCAAAAAGACACTAGCAAACTGGGTCCAACAATACATTAAATACATTATTCACCATGATCAATTGGGACCTATTCCTGCAAATCAGGGCTGGTTCAATATCCACAAATTATCAATGTGATACATCACATTAATAAAAGAAAAGATAAGAACCACATAATTTTCTCAATAGATGCAGGAAAAGCATTTGACAAAATACAATATCCTTTCTTCATAAAAAAACTCTCAAGAAAGTATGGATAGAAGGATCATATCTCAAGGTCATGAAGTCCATATATTAAATTCCCACCACTAATATCATCCTCTATGGGGAAAAACTGAGATCTTTCTCCCTAAGATCAAGAAAACAAGGATATCCACTCTCACCACTGTTATTCAACATAATGTTGGAAGTCCTAGGCTCAGCAATCAGATAACACAAAGAAATAAAAGACATCCAAATCAGCAAGGAGGAGGCCAAATTTTACTCTTTGCAGATGACATGATATTCTACGTGTAAAATCCAAAAGACTCCACCAAAAAACTGCTAGAACTGACACATGAATTCAGCAGTCACAGGATATAAAATCAATGTACAGAAATGGTTTGCACTTCTACACACCAATAATGAAGCAGAGAAATCAAGAAATCAATCCTGTTTACAACTGCATAAAAAAATCATAAAATACCTTGGGATAAACCTAACCAAAGAGGTGAAAAATCTATACACTGCAAACTATACAAAGCTTATGAAAGAAATTGAAGCAGACACACAAAAAATGGAAAACATTCCATGCTCATGGATTGGAAGAACAAATATTGTTAAAATGTTGATACTACCCAAAGCAATCTACATTTTCAAAACAATCCCTATCAAAATGACACCAGCGTTCTTCACAGAGCTAGAACAAACAATCCCAAAATTTATATGGAACCAGAAAAGACCCCAAATAGCCAAAGCAATCCCCGAAAAAGAAAACCAAAGCTGAAGACATCACAATTCCAGACTTGAAACAGTATGACAAAGCTGTAATCATCAAGACAGTATGGTACTAGCACAAAAACAGACACATAGATCAACAGAATAGACAAGCCGAAAATGGACCCACAAATGAATGGCCAACTAATCTTTGGGGAAAAAAAAAAGAAACAAAAAGAGTATCCAATGGAAAAAAGATAGTCTCTTCAGCAAATGGTGCTGGGGAAACTGAACAGCGATGTGCAGAAGAATGAAACTGGATCAGTTTCTTACACCATACACAAAAATAAATTCAAAATGGATGAAAGACCTAAATGTGAGAGAGGAAACCATCAAAATGCTAGAGGAGAAAACAGGCAACAACCTCTTTGACTTCAACTGCAGCAACATCTTACTTGACATTTCTCCAGGGGCAAGGGAAACAAAAGCCAAAATGGACTATTGGGACCTCATCAAGATAAAAAGCTTCTGCACAGAGAAGGAAACAAAAAAACTAAAAAGCAACCAACAGAATGGGAAAAGATATTTGCAAACGACATATAATAGAAGGAGTTAGTATCCAAAATCTATAAAGAACATTGCAAACTCAACACCCAAAAAACAAATAATCCAGTGAAGAAATGGGCAAGAGACATGAATAGATACTTCTCTAAAGAAGACATACAGATGGCTAACAGACACATGAGAAGATGCTCAACATCACTCATCATCAGGGAAATACAAACCAAAATCACAATGAGATACCACCTCACACTTGTCAGAATGGCTAACATTAGCAACTTAGGCAACAACAGATGTTGGCGAGGATGCAGAGAAAAAGGAACCCTTTTGCATTGTTGGTGGGAGCACAAACTGGTGTAGCCACTCTGGAAAAGAGTATGGAGGTTTCCCAAAAATTAAAACTAGAACTACCCTATAACCCAGCAATTGCCCTATTAGGTATTTATCCAAAGGATACAGGAGTGCTGATTCCAAGGGGCACATGCACCCCAATGGTTATAGCAGCACTATCAACAATAGCTGAAGTATGGAAAGAGCCCAAATGTCCATCAACTGATAAATGATAAAGAAGATGTGGTATATATACAACAGAATAATACTTGGCAATCAAAAAGAATGAAATATTGCCATTTGCAACAACATGGATGGAACTGGAGGTTTATGCTAAGCGAAATAAGTCAGTCAGAGAAAGACAAATATATGATTTCACTCATATGTGGAATTTAAGATACAAAACAGACGAACATAAGGGAATGGAAGCAATTACTATATAAAAACAGAGAGAGAGAGAGACAAACCATAAGAGGCTCTTAAATACAGAGAACAACCTGAGGGTTGCTGGTGGGGTGTTGGGTGGGGGGATGGGATAAATGGGCAAGGGGCATTAAGGAGGACACTTGTTGGAATGAGCACTGGGTATTATATGTAAGTGATGAATCACTAAATTCTATTCCTGAAATCATTACTACACTATATGTTAACTAACTTGAATTTAAATTTTAAAAAATAATAAAATAATTAATTACTTTTTAAAAATAACTCATGGGGATCTAAGCATGGTGACTATAGTTAATAATACTGTATTGTATATTTGAAAGTTGTTAACAAATTAAATCTTAAAAATTCTCATTATAAGAAAAAAAATTCTGTAACTATGTATGGTGCTGGATATTAACCCGACTTATTATGTGATCATTTTGCAATATATACAAATATCCAGTCATTATGTTATACACTTGAAACTAATATAATGTGTTTGTCAGTTATAGCTTAATCATAATAATAAAAAATAATTTTAAAAAAAGCAAAAATCATAAATCTTTAATATTATTTTTTCAAGTATATTCTTCAGAGAATGTAATGTGGTTTAGAGAGCAAAAAGAGAAATGTAAGCAGGGGCAAAGCGGGAATTAGAGCTATTATTAGCGACCAAGTCAGATAGCTTTCCAAAACCAAGGAAAAATGATGTAGTAGAAAATTAAGTCTTGCTTTAATATTCTACAACAGCTAGTGGAAAATTGTGAATAATTAAATACTTGTTTTACACTTTGTTTTTCAAACATGTTTATGATTCTGTGTATAAATGAGGTCCTGCCACTTCGTCTGAGGAAAAGATTCCCTCTCCTCCAAGTATCAACAAAAGATAAGGGACCATGTCTTTGCCATTTCTTACAGGGAGAATATTCCTATTTCTTAGCCCAATACACATGGCCTCCCACAATCTGACCCATCTCACCAGCCTCATCTTCTACCATCCCTCTCTTCAAACTTGATCTTCTAGCCATTCTGTACTGCTATGATTCCAGCCTAAATCAGGTGTTTTGCATAGTGTCCTTTGAACAATATGCCTTTCCCCTCTTTGTTCTTGGATAATGGCTAAAGAAATCATATAGTTTCCTTACAAATTACCCACACATCCTCTAGGAGAAGAACAAGAACCAAGACATTCTACTGGCTACTGTGCCAGTGGGTGGAGCCCACTTTGACTAGAGATCAGTGCTGAGAACTTTCATATAACCCCATATAACTTTCATATATTCCCAAAGTAGCTCATTGCATTAATCTCTGAGACATATATACTTATTATTTGCATTGTTGCACTTGGTACACTATACCACAAGGCATTTGCTGTGGTAGAGAGATGCCTGTGTCCTAATTCCCCAAATTTGTGAATATTTTACTTTACAGGGCAAAAGGCACTTTGTGGGTGTGATTAAGTTGAGAACTGTAAAATGGGGAGATTATCCTGGATTATGTAGGTGAGCCCAATATAATTACAAGGGTCCATAAATGGGGAAGAAAGAGACAGAAGTGTCAAAGAAGGAGATGTGATTATGAAAACAAGGTCAGAGTGATGTGATATGAGAAAAACTCAATTGGCCATTGCTGGCTTTGAAGATGAAAGGGAGTTGTGTGCCAAGGAATGTGGCAGTCTCTAGAAGCTGGAACAGTAAGAAAATGGATTCTTCCCTAGAAGATTCATTTCTCTAGAAAGAAATGCATTTGGGCCTATGCCTTCATTTTAGCCCATTATGACTTATTTTGGACTTCTGACCTCCCGAATTGTGAGATAAAAAATTTGTGTTATTATAAGCCACCACATTTGTGGTAATCATTATAGCAACAAGAGGAAGCTAATATACATGACTATTTCTCCTACTGGATTCATAGCTCCTTTAGGGCACACACCAGAGTTTGGTTATTGTTCTATTGCTATTACCTACTTTGGTGCCTCATATATACATACATAACAGGCACTCAATAAATGTTTTTGAGGTAAATTTGTTTTAATGTCAATGTAATTTTGAATTCATATCTTTTATTTAGGTAATGAAAACACAAATAGGAGATCAACCTTGACAATTACTAGCTTGCAGATAGATTTCACTTGGAATAAAGGCAAGTTAATAGACTCCTAGAATTGCATTGATGTGAAAAATTACTCTCTCTATTAATTCAGCATTCAATTTGTAATGTCAGTACCAGTAGGAGAGATGCCTGGGTGTTCAGTTGGTTAAGTGTCCGACTCTTGATTTCAGCTCAGATTGTGATCTCACAGTTCATGGGATTGAGCCCCTTATAAGGCTCTGAGCTGATAGCACAGAGCTTGCTTGGGGTTCTCTCCCTTTCCTTGTGCCCCCACCACTAGCATGCTCTCTCTCTCTCTCTCTCTCTCTCTCTCTCTCTCTCCCTCAATAAATAAACTAAACAACAACAACAACAAAAAGACCAGTAGGAGCTTACAAAGGAAGTAATGAAGACATTATCCCATACAAGTGAATAAAAATTGAGTATCAAATTATGTGGTATCAAACGTTATCTCTGCCACCTATGACTGTATGATCTTGGGAGAATTACAATTTTTCTCTCTGAACGTCCATTATGCCATCTATAAAATGATAAATAGCAAAAAAAAATTTTCTTTCATAATGAAAAAAGAATCAATTTCTGCCTTTGGGGTGACCATGGGAAGGAGTAAAATACATGTATATTACCCTCATAACCAAAGTATATCAGTGTAGAATCCATGCAACCCAACTTAAGTTGAATTTTCACATTGACCTTAGGGACACCAATAATTCTAGAAAGGTTTCCATCACTAAGCTGGATATGGAATAACTTAATAGTTTTTTGGAAGAGAGGAATTTTAGGATACTTATGTGTCAACTGGGAAAGCCACACAAAAGCACATGCTCTGCCAGAGCAAAGAGCTATGCCTTGGTGAGGAGACAAGAAAGCAGTTAGAAGAACGACACACCAGGAGTTGGGGCAAGATTTACAAAGCCTCTCAAGTCTTCCGAGAAAGTAATACAATTGACATGCTTTTGTGCATCTGAATGATGCAGAAGAAATAGGAAAGTTAAGGCAGAGGGACCAACAAGAAGATTGCTGTTGTATTTCAGACATAAGATGGTAAGAGCCTGACTGACGCTGCAGCAGTGAGAGGATGAGGCAATCCCAAAAGCATTACAAAGGAACACATTTGGTGGGGGTGAAATAAAGGGCACGGTGACATGTTTCATCACCTAATGAAGACAATGCCTCATGCAGAAAATGATGTGCATTCCAGAAGTTCATCTAGGGCAGAAACACGACCCCACATTGGACATGGCAAGATTAATGGAAATGCAAATGAGACTCCTTCAGCACCGATTCAAATCAAACAATACTGTGGTACCATGACCTTAAGATGGTTGTTTTTCTCCCAGTCTGAGTAATTTCCTAAATATATGGAATGATAAATCACCCTATGTTACATCAAGAATGTCAAATCTCCTGCTTTAAGAAAGGTTTTTCTAATCACAGTGTTGGTTTCTAAGTAGTTTGCATCACCATTTGAAATAATTTGCCCTATATGAACATGCGTCATTTACATTCAGTTGAACAACCTCCACTTCCACTGAACAGGCAAAAGAAAACATATATAAAATACTCGGGCTGCTTCTTCATAGACTGATTTTATAGGCAGTGCTGAAAGATGCACATTTAGGGGCATTGGAAATGCACTTCTGAAAAAATGATTTTTCTTGACTACTGTCACAAAGCAGTGAATTTGTGCTATAGAACAGCCATGAATTATTGGCTAATCACATATCTTCTCAGAATGAATAAAATTCTGAATCAATATTGATTTAAAAAGAGAGTCTAGAAGCAAACAAGAACATGAATTGAGTTGGAATGTTATCAGCTTGGGGTTGCTAATATTTCTTTCTAACCATATTTGTATTTTATTGCTCAACATCAGGCGCTCAAAAAAAAAAAAAAAGGAGCCATGACATACTTTAATTGCACTGGAACAATTCCTTATTTTCTTTCAGTACCATAGGTTGTGCATTTCATTATAATGCAAGACCCTATTCCCTTACCTCCTAGAAAATACAACAATTTCACTACCAGAGATAGAAAATGAAGAGTATATTTACTTGCCCTAAATAAGAAAATAAGTGACTTCATCTTGCCTTTCTATCTGCAGAATTCAGCCAATAGAACAGTAAAGGAATAAGGTTTAGGAGAAATGATAGTTTTCATCATTATATAGTTACAAAAATCAAAAAAAAAGGAGAAAATTCTTTAAAATTATAATTGAGTAAAAAACTTTTTGTTGAACTTAGGAATAAACACTACTAAAGAAAAACAGCAAGGATTTGTCAATTTATCACAAATGCATAAAACAGTTTGGTAGCTAGTGATAACATATCTCCTACCTCCTCATATTGCCCACAGGTTATTGATGAGAACAAAATTAAACTGCACATTAACTCTGACTTTTGCCACAACTCAAGAAGATGGAAGATAATAATCACTGGAAAAACATCCCTATTCCTGGGCCTGAGTGTAGGGGAGAAAACACAATTTAGTGCATACTTTCTATTCAAATAAAAACTACAGGTGAAATATACTATTAGAATCTATATTAGATGAATGCCTCTACTTATAGGATAATTGAGGAAAAATTGTGGTAAACTATGGTCTTTCATCAATGGGTCAGACTAGCTATTTAGAATGACAAAAGGGGGCGGGCGCCTGGGTGGCTCAGTCGGTTGGGCGGCCGACTTAGGCTCAGGTCATGATCTCGCGGTCCGTGAGTTCGAGCCCCGCGTCGGGCTCTGTGCTGACAGCTCAGAGCCTGCAGCCTGTTTCGGATTCTGTGTCTCCCTCTCTCTGACCCTCCCCCATTCATGCTCTGTCTCTCTCTATCTCAAAAATAAATAAAAGTTAAAAAAAAAAAGAATGACAAAAGGGGGAATAGCAGACAACAGGAATTACACAGAACCCACTGCATGACCCACCCAAAAGTGTATCTCCATTCAGAGAAAAGAGAAAGAGAGAGATTCTTCTTGCTCAGGGCTGGGATGGGGGGGTGGGGGAGTGGGTATGTGTTACAAAACAAGATAATCACTTGGAATGGATGCCTGGGGACTTATCTCACTTTCTCCTATAGTCCTGTCTCCTTGGATCAAGTCAAAGATAAAATAGCCTGGATTTTATACTTGTAAATTCTATAGAGCATCTGTGAGGCAGAAATGCTCATGAATATTTTTTCCTCACAAAATGGATTTTTCACAAAGAGATGGAACATATTAGAGCTCATTGTCAAAAGAAAACTTTGATCTTACTTCTTTTACATTCTAGATAGATTTGGAGGTGAGAATGAAAGACTAGGGAAGGGGAATCTAACACTGAAGATGAGTTTGTCTCATAATCTGGCATGATGGTAGTAATATAAAACTGTGAAAATAAACCCATAAGTAAAAGTCTACCTGTTAGCTCTAATTCCAAAAGTATGAGAGGTTCAACTGCCTCCCACCCCCACAAAAACTACAAATTCTGGATATAAAACTTAAAGAATATCTTCGTAATAGCACTGGAAAGCTGACAAAACAGTGAAGTAATACCAGTCCAAAATTTAAGTGAAAGTGGGAACCCAGAGATAAAGGTACTACTAAAGCTACTATAGCCTCAAAGATATTTACCAACTTAAAAAAAATTCAAGGAGCAAGGGAAACAGAAGACACAGACCAGAGGCTACTCAAGATAAGGAGTCAAATAGGAAAACATCACTTCACTAAGTTGGAACTCCAAAGGGCTACATACAGCCTCAGAGTGAAACCTACCTCACCCTTAACAAAATCACCTTGACACTGAAGAGAAAGATGGGAGAACACCTTCATTTGAATTTGCAGTGTATGTGAAGTATTCTCAGAAGGATGGGGGGCAATCTGCAGGTATTCCTAGGCAGTTGACAAACAACACACCTCCATCGGAATGCATATTATTCTAAGAATGCTCACAAATCATTTTCCAAAGAAAATATGCATCAAACAATAATAAAAAATAATAAATTACATAAGGAAACAAGATACCATGAAAGAACTAGATAATACATAGAAAACAGAAATAGACCCATAAAGTCTTAAGATATTTACATGCTCAGTCCCAGATTATAAAACAACTATGCTTACTGTTTTGTTTTGATTTGCTTTGGTTTTTTTCGGAGATACAAGACAAACTTGAAAATAAATGGGAAGAACTATTTTGAAAAACTACCTAGCAAATTCAAAAATAAAGCAAATCGAGTCTGGAAGTGAAAAACACAGTAGGGGCGCCTGGGTGGTTTAGTCAGTTAATTGGCCGACTTCGGCTCAGGTCATGATCTCACAGCCCGTGAGTTCGAGCCCAGCATTGGGCTCTGTGCTGACAGCTCAGAGCCTGGAGCCTGTTTCGGATTCTGTGTCTCCCTCTCTCTGACCCTCCCCCGTTCATGCTCTGTCTCTCCCTGTCTCAAAAATAAAAAACAGGGGCGCCTGGGTGGCTCAGTCGGTTAAGCCTCCGACTTCAGCTCAGGTCACGATCTCACGGTCAGTGAGTTCGAGCCTGGCTTCGGGCTCTGGGCTGATGGCTCAGAGCCTGGAGCCTGCTTCCGGTTCTGTGTCTCCCTCTCTCTCTGCCCCTCCCCCGTTCATGCTCTGTGTCTCTCTGTTTCAAAAATAAATAAACGTTAAAAAAAAAATTTAAAAAAAATAAATAAACGTTAAAAAAAATAAAAATTTAAAAAAAAAGAAAAACACAATAGATAAAATGTAAAACTCCATGGAGAAGCTTGATATCAGATTAGACAAAGCCAAGGAGACAATCAGCAAACAAGAAAGTAACTCAAAATAAATTATTTAGAATGCAGACGAGAGAAACTAAAAATGGAAAATATCAAAGATTAGTTGATACACTGAGCATAGAGTGAAAAGTTTTAATATATGTCAAATCAGATTTCTGGAAAGAGAATAAAGATGTTGGAGAGAGGCAATGAAAGAAAATTACTGCCAACATAGAATACTATATCTAGTGACAATTTGTTCAAGAAAAAGAATGAAATAAAGAAACTTTCAAGCAAAAAAGAAAAAATAAAAAAGTGTTTGCCATCTGAACTTCATTAACATATATTTCTGAGAGAAGAAAAAGTGACCCAGATGGAAGGTCTTTGATGAAAGAAGAAATGAAGAGTGAAGAACTACAGGGGAGGGAAGGAATGATCACTGGCTATATAAATAATAACAATAAAGTCTTGTGGAGTTAAATAAAATGAGAAAATTATGGCAATAATAGAATGTAATCCAAGAATTGAAGCATTATAGTCTTCTTTTATAGAAAAGGGTGAAATATTAATAAATTTTTAATTTGATTAAGTATGCATGCTGCACTTTTTAAAAGAGTAGAACTAGCATATATTACTTTGAAAATAGTAGAGGAAGAGGGGCGCCTGGGTGTCTCAGTCGATTAAATGTGGACTTTGGCTCAGGTCATGATCTCATAGTTCGTGAGTTCAAGCCCCACAGCTCACAGCCTGGAGCCTGCTTTGCATTCTGTGTCTCCCTCTCTCTCTCTCTCTGCCCTTCCCCTGCTCTCTCTCTCTATCTCTCAAACATTAAAATAAATACATAAAATATAAATGTATAGAACTACAGGGAGAAATTACAAAACCCACAATCATAGATTTTAAGATATTTTCTCGGTATTTCTCACTATTATAAAACAGATCAAACAATCAGTAAATGTACATTTTCCTCAACACATGGTGATAGGACAATGGATATCTATAAAGAAAAAAATAATAAACTTGGAGCTCTACTCACATTAGACACAAAAATCAATTCCAGATAGAAAGACCTTAAGTGAAAAGTTATAAAGTCTTTATGACTTCAGAAACAGGATTTTTTAAGCAATAGTACAAAAAGCACTAGTCATAAAACAAATAAGTGATAAATTTAACTACAACAAAAATAAGAAACTCTGTTCATCAAAAGACTCAATAAAGACAGAGACACGACATCCATAGAGGATAGTAGTAACACTATAACATTTCATTATTAATACCAAGGATATATAAAGAACTATGGGTCAAAGAGAAAAAAAATGACAATAGAAAAGGGAGCAAAAGACTTAGGTAGGAACTTCAGAGGAGGAAATCCAAATGGTCAATAAATAGTAAAGTAGTATTCATATTCAATCTCATTAATAATTAGGCACATGAAAATGAAACCACAAAAAAGAAGTAACTATATACCTTCCAAACTCTTGCAAAAAGTGAAAAGTTTGATAATAAGGGGTGTTGACAAATATGTGGAGTAGTGGAAACTCATGCATTTCCTGTGAAAATAAAATCCGTAGAACCGCTTTGAAAGTTTGGCATTACCTGATCCTATGACAAAGCAATTTCTGTCCTAAACTTTATCCTGAACTACTGCATAGGTGTACAAAGATATACAGACGATAATGTTCATGGCAGCATTGTTTGTAATAGCCTAAAATTCAAAACAACTCAATGGTCACTAAAAGTGGAGAAGGTAAATAAAAGATGGTATAGTCAGACAATGGAATACTAAGCAGTTACCTCCTTGCTAGAGGTAACCACTATCCTGGAATTTGTGATAATCTTTTTCCTATTTTCCTTGTAGCTTATCATCTCCTATGCACTCTTCAATAATATAATTTAATTTGGGTTATTTGGAACTTTCCACAAATGAAATATGAGGTGGGATTTTTTTTTAGTCTTCTGTTATCATCATGTTTGTGAGATTCATATAGCTATATGTAAGCTTTCTCTCTCTTTCTCAGACACACACAGAAACACACGCACACTCAACATGGAAGAAAATAAAATTCTACTTTTTCCGAACAGAAAGTCCCACAAAGATACTCATATTACTTCAGACATTCAGGTAGTCCAAGTTCAGAGATTCAAACAGTCCATTTAATTAACAGACATGAACAACAAGCTATCTGGCATCTTGATTTCAGCTGCAAAGCCTGTGTCACCTTAGCAAGTCACTTCTCTGGTTCAAAATACAGTCATGTTTCAACTATGTATTAGTCATCTTATTTATGGTCTGTCTTCTCCACTAGAATACAAGTTCTAAGAGGACAGGGGCTTTGTTTTGTTTCCTACTGTATGTTCCACTACCCAGAACAGTAGTTCAGGTTCATAGTAGCCACTGGTTCAATATTTGTTATGAACAAGTAATGAAGTGTCTCCTAAAGCTGTCCTTTTAAAGTTATTTGTGCTACTATTTTATATTTATTCTCCCACATAGGCTGATGCCAGTTAGGCTTTTCATAATGGTGTGCATGCAAGTATTGGCCAGAATGCATCATAAAAATGACTTAAGAAGTGCTGTGCTCTCATATTTTAAAAGCCTGACAGCCTTTCAGATTTCCAACTTGCTTTCTGAGAGAGATAATGATGAGTTTGCAAGACAGGAGTAAGATAGTGTCACTTTTTAGTCACTTGGGTTATTTCAGTGATGTTTCTGTCAACAGTTGAAGTTGACCTCTACTGCTTAAGACAGCCAAGGATGGGTGGTACCTCTAGCCTTAGGTTCATAAAGAAGAAATAATATGGGGTAAGATTCCCAACATTTTTCTAAGGGTAATTCTTTCAGATTGTATTTGCCACAAAGGCCTGCAAACTAACATGTTATTTTCCCTCTCACTACTATTTTTTTTAAATGAGTAAAATATTTTAGAGGGGTTTTAGTACAGTTTCTACTTCTAAAAGACATTGATTCTATCCACAGAATCACTGTAGCTCTCGGTTTCTTTAGCCATAGATTCCTGTGTTGATTTCAGTGACATAAGAGAAAGTTCTCAGAGGACTGAGGTGGCATCTTTTAGAGCAGCTTAATGGAAAGGTCTGCACAGTTGTGCACAGGTGGGTACTTCAGGTTGAAGATAACTCAGGTTACAGGCCAATTCCAATCATTCCTGTGGCTTCCTAATGGTGGGATAGCTGAATTAAGGCAGTTACAAGAGTTTACAAAATCAAATGCTCCAACCAATGCGTCCAGCCAATCAAGTGATCCAACCAACACTTGAACTCTTAACTAACACCCCCTAGGTGTTCTCAATCTTCAGACACTTGACAGAATTTCTGAGACATTTGTTTTTGACTCAGGATTAGTCAGCCCTATGTTCTCAAGTAAAAAGTAGCTCTGGGCATTTTTCTATGCCGAAATGATACCAATCCAAGGAGAGATCAGTACTGCCTTCCACTTAGGCCAAGACTAGTATCAGTGCAAGAGTGAGAAACATTTCTACATTGTCTCTGAAATTTGTATCTATTTCTTAATGTTCACTTTCCCCCCACTCTTACTAAGATGTGTTTATCTATTTAGTAATATATATTTAGTCAAAACTTAAATTATGGTATTACCTGCTTAATAAACAAAAATTTCCAATGCATGTTCTAAATCATGGAAGTTTTACAACAAAATATAACCAGTGTTACTGCACATGAAGAAATAAAAAGCTCTTAATGGATTTAAAAGACAACTCAGGGTGCTGGGGTGACTTAGTCTGTTAAGCAGCCTGCTCCTTTTTTTTTTTTAACTCAAGTTAGTTACCATACAGTGTAGTCTTAGCTTCAGAAGTAGAACCTAGTGATTCATCTCTTACTTATGACACCCAGTGCTCATCCTGAAAAGTGCACCCCTCAATGCCCATCACCCATTTATCCCATCCCCTTACCTACCTCCCCTCCAGCAACCCTCAATTTGTTCTCTGTATTTGAGATTCTCTTATGGTTTGCCTCCTTCTCTGTTTTTATCTTATTTTTTCCTTTCCTTCTCCTATTTTCATCTGTTGAGTTTCTCAAATTCCATGTATGAGTAAAATCAGATGACTTCTGTTTTTCTCTGACTGACTTATTTTGCTTAGCGTAATACCTCTGCTTCCATCCACATTGTTGCAAATAAGTGGCAGACTCTTGATTTCAGCTCAGGTCATGATCTCTCACAGTTTGTGGGTTTGAGCCCCATGTCAGGCTCTGTGCTGACAGCCCAGAATGGGTGAGGAGAACACTTGCTGGGATGAGCACTGGGTGTTGTTTATAAGCAATGAATCACGGGAATCTACCCCCAAAACCAAGAGCACATGGTATACACTGTATGTTAGCCAACTTGTCAATAAATTATATTAAAAATATAAATAAATAGATAGATAAATAAATAAAACAAAAAAAGTATCACATTTTCGTGAATTTTAAAAAGTATGATGATTCTTATTACTGTTTTACAATAAATAAATAAATGTGTAAAATGTTTGACACATCCTAGGTTTTCAATGAAAAATTTCCCTTCTCCTTCCTATTTTCCTAAGAAGCCAACTAAATTTTAATCCCCACGCCCATGCCACCCACTCTATATTCTTTTATCTTACTAGTGAGAATTTAGAAAAAGAGAAGGGATAACCTTTAATCTTCCTTTCTTGGCTTTGGCTTCTGGTGCTTTTCTGGCCTCCAAAATGACCACTTTTGGGCTTTTCTGACTCACCCAAATGGGCCTTCACACACCCCATCTCCAACAGTTCTTGAACTTAGAGACTTAGGCAATCTGTGATGCTGTTCAGTGACAGAGAGACCTTAAAATACAAACATGTCCTGACCAGAGTTGATTTTAACCTCCGAACAGTTTTCTCTGCATATCAAATAGAACTGATTTTATTTCACTGATCACTTAACCCTGTGAAGCACGACCAGAGACACAAAGATGAGAAAGAAACAAATCCTTTAGGAAGAGAATTGCAGTGTAGAAGTGGGAATGCACACACACACACACACACACACACACACACACACACAGTAACACAGGAAGAACTGAGTGCTTTGAAGAGGAGTATAACAAATAAGAGGAAAGGACAGTTCACATTTGGCTGAGGAAACCAGCAAAGCCTTTAAATTAAGAAGGTGGCATTTGAGCTGGACTTTGAAAGTTGAGTGAGAGACTGGGTGAAGGAAGGAAAATTTGGTATGGGGAAATTCAGTGTGTCAAGGAAATAGTGAATCACACGAGAGGAAAATGTATAAATATGGTTATAACTAGCTAAAGTTAATGACACATTCACATCAGCTAGTTTTACCGTATTGATTTGAATTTAACCTTTCTCTCAAATCTCATTAGAGAAACCAACAAGCATGATGGCTTCCAGAAAACCTGTTCCAAAACTAGAAATGCTGAACAATAATTTGCCTTTAAAATTTAATGTGGCTTTTGCACTACTCTTTTTCCAGTCCTGTGCTTCTTCAGTGTCATTTAAAAAAAATTCTATGCTTTTTCTTAGGAAAGCTTTTTACTCTATAAGCTACTTTGTATCATAATAGAAACTGTACCTGATTCATAGTTTAAGTACTTAGCAAACATATGAAGAATAGAACAGAAAATAGACAAGGTTGAGCAGTCAAGTTTCTTTAGCACATATTTTAGGGGAAAAAATGTTTGAAACAATGTAAATCAAGATGCAGTGAATATGTGAAGCACAAGGGGGATGTTATGATTACAGAAGCTTGATTAGCATGCATGCCATATTTGATATATTTAAATTGTTAGTGGTTGTGCTAATACTAAACTTTATATATTTTAGACCCAGTTTAATATGTTCATTATATGAGGGGTGCCTGGGTGACTCAGTAGGTTAAGCATCTGACTCTTGATTTCCAAAGCTCAGGTCATGAACTCACCATTCTTGAGTTCGAGGCCTGGATCAGGCTCCATGCTATCAGTGCAGAGCCTGCTTGGGTCTGTCTCTCTCTGTCTCTCTCTGTCTCTCTCTCAACAGATAAACTTAAACAAATGTGTTCATTATATGAAAAGCCAACTTTTTGCATTCCATTTTTACATCATGTTCCCTATGCTTAGGAAATATATTAGTTTGTATTTTCTCAAAAGAGCATTTAGCTATGTTTATAAAAGTTTAACAAACAACTAACAATTTTTTGTCAATATTTATTCAGGCTGGTATCACATCACTAAGCCAGGCATTGGAATAAAATGTCAGTATTATCAAGAAATTTTGCTTTAGGGGCACTTGGGTGGCTCAGGTCATGATCTCACGGTTCGTGGGTTTGAGCCCCGCATTGGGCTCTGTGCTGACAGCTCAGAGCCTGGAGCCTGCTTCTGATTCTGTGTCTCCCTCTCTCTATCCCCCTCCCTCCCCTTCTCACGCTATCTCTCTCTGTCTCTCAAAAATAAATAAATGTAAAAAACAACATTTAAAAAAAGAAATTTTGCTTTAACCAGAATTATTTGACAGAGTAACCAATCAAGAAAAATAAAAAGTCCCCTGCTAAGTATCACATTTAACAAGACCATCTGACCAATCAAGGACAAGGTCCTTGTCACAATCACTGACTTGAGTAATTTACTTGTTCTGAAGATCCCAATGGGCTCTGGCATAGGTGGCATAAACTCAGGGGGGTTTTCTGTTTTGTTTTGTTTTTTTGGAAGATATGTTTGTAAAGTCTGCTTTAAGTGGGTGCCTTGATATAACAATAAAATCAATCTTGGCTCTCCCTCTCTCTTTCACATTGTACACATACACAACACTACACAAATTCAGAGCAAATGCTCAAAATCAAGCATTGGTGTCCTGAAAATGTATTCCCAAAGATGTCTGTTATTGTCAAAGGGAATTCTGCTCCCTGAGGCATATGCAACTATGAGAATGTTCTGTATGTTTACTGCTTAGACACTCTGCTGCAATCTATTTCAGAACACAAAGGTTTCTGTATGGAACATTAAGTACTAACCAGTTAAACGCACATTAAAATTTGTCAGCAATACTAACCTACAGTCCAATGGAGATTTGCCTCGCTGGCACACATTTTTCATATTCTTATGGTTTTATGCAAGACATCCAAAGAAAGCAAAAGTAATTCCTTCCCTTCTTACTACTTACATACTTCAGTATAAAACAAATAATCTGTTAAGCATCATTTCAGAAATATTTTTAAACAATGTTACTTTTTGTATTTTTGGTTTTAAGGATGATTAAAACTTTTAGGAATTCCTAAAACAAAGAGAAGAAAGAACTGGGGTGGAATAATTACTTGTTCTTTTCAATGCAATGATTACAATTGAGATGATAACAGTGATTCACAGAAAGAATCTGCCATGATAGAACTTTCTATTTTGAGAATGTATCATTATTTCATTTTCTAAGACAATTTAAATCAATCTCCAAACAGAGGTTGATTTTTCAATTTTGTAATAATAATTTCAGCACACAAATTATTACTTAAAATCAAAATCAAAATTTATTCATTCTTTATTCACATTTCCAATTAAATGCCATTCTGTTGTTTCATCAATACAAAAAACAAATAGCTTTCTTTGTCAATAACTGAAGAAGTTAGCTAAGCTTATGAAGAAAGGAAAGATAAAACTTCACCAGAGGATTTAAAAATAAAAGTGGACCAGGTTAACCAAATACCAGGTTTTAAAGTTTCCTGTTTCTTTGTCATGTTACTACTTTCAGCTCATAGCTGCAAGCCCCAATCATACTTTCCCATGTAAACTATCCAGTTTTCTCAGCAAGCACTGAGCAAAGAAACTATTAATGTTTAAAAGTGAAATTGAGGGGGGCCTGGGTGGCTCATTCTGTTAAGCATCCGACTTTGGCTCAGATCATGATCTTGCAGTCCATGAGTTCGTGTCCTACATCTGGCTCTCTGGTGAGCGCTCTGAGCCTGGAGCCTAGGAGCCCACTTGGAATTCTGTGTCTCCCTGTCTCTCTGCCCTTCCCCTGCTCATACTCTGTCTCTGTCTCTCTGTCTCTCTCTCTCTCAAAAATAAATGAACAGTAAAAAAAATTTTTTTAAGTGGAAATCTTTTCCACTAAGGATGGTCCTGAAATTATATTTGTAAACACTCCAACCTCTGGCTTTAAAAGTCAGACCTAGTAACCTCGCAAAGAATGTCCAGTTCCTAAAACTAACAGTATAGACTTCCCTTTAGTTCTAGGAGGAAAGAATTTCTGGGCTCCTCATATTCATAGCTCCTAACTTCTACCTATACCTATCCACAACTGAAATAACAATTTTAGGAGGGAGACTGTCACTTTAGTGACTTGTTTATTGGAATTATTTTATGTAAAACAATTCCACTCTTTATAATTCTTTTCATCCCTCCAACTCTTGGAATTGACTCAGGCAGGATGTTGATCAGAATGTTCCCAAGCATTGTTTCGTATTGCAAAGATGGCCAAGGGTGTGTTTATGTAAATACCTAAAGGTGACCTCTTCCATGCAATTTATGTAGAATAAGTATTCCTGACCTCTTGCCCTTGTACTAAAGTGTTCTCTTCCCACTCTAGCCTATAAAAGCACACCAAACTGTGTGATAAATATGTAGCTATAAAAGTAGATGGAAATAAATGAATGGGCACTCTTGTTAATATGTATCATGGATCTCTGATTGTAAACATAAGGTAGGGATCTGGACCCATTTTGCATAATAAGGCATCCTTGTTATCTGGTTACAAAAGCAAGGGGATATTTGTTAACATTTTTAAGCTTTTAGGGGAAATTTAAGAATATTTGAAAGTCTAGGTACAACCAAAAACCACAAATTAAAAGTATAAACACAAAAAAGCATCATGTTGAAAGAGCCCAGGTTCTAAGATCGGAGCCTAATCCTAGTCCAGCACAAACAATCTGAGGGATCTGGGGCATGTTCTTTAACCCTTCTAAACTCGGTCTCTTAACCTGAAAACAGAGAGATTGAAGATGATCCCTAAATTTCTTCAGGCTCTAAAACTATTGGCATATGTTAGGTCCTGCATAAAAGCTTGTTGAATAAAAATGCCTATAACTGCCAAAGATCAAGAAATAGTGAATTCAGGATACAGCCTACCCAGACTTTCCTGTTCTAAAGTGGAGAGAGTGGAGTACCAGGAAGCTTCAGAGTTGGTCTCATAGGCTTCAGAGAAGGGACAGAAGCAATGAAGTTTGAAGCAGAAACCCGAGCAGCCTTAGTAGAGATTATTACATATAGGTTGTATTCAGAACATTCAAGGGACAGCACAGGTGTATCTTGGTTTCCTGCAGACATCAAACAGGAACTGAGTAGCACCCAAAAGCTGTGATACAATTGTGAATGGGATCAGTTTCTTTATTTGTCTTTGGGTTGCTTCATTATTAGTGTATAAGAATGCAACTGATTTCTGTACATTAATTTTGTATCCTGCGACTTTGCTGAATTCATGTATCAGTTCTAGCAGACTTTTGGTGTAGTCTATCTGCAAAAAGTGAAAGCTTGACTTCATCTTTGTCAATTTTGATGCCTTTGATTTCCTTTTGTTGTCTGATTGCTGATGCCAGAACTTCCAACACTATGTTAAACAACAGCGGTGAGAGTGGACATCCCTGTTATATTCCTTATCTCAGGGGGAAAGTTCTCAGTTTTTACCCATTGAGGATGATATTAGCTATGAGCTTTTCATAAATGGCTTTTATGATGTTTAAGTATGTTCCTTCCATCCCGACTTTCTCAAGGGTTTTTATTAAGGAAGGGTGCTGGATTTTGTCAAATGCTTTTTCTGCATCGTTTGACAGGATCAGATGCTTATGAAGGAAATTGAAGAAGAGACAAAGAAATGGAAAAAACATTCTGTGCTCATGGATTGGAAGAATAAATATTGTCAAAATGTCAATACTACCCAAAGCTATCTACACATTCAATGCAATCCCAATCAAAATTGCACCAGCATTCTTCTCGAAGCTAGAACAAGCAATCATCAAATTCGTATGGAACCACAAAAGACCCCGACTAGCCAAAGTAATTTTGAAGAAGACCAAAGTGGGAAGCATCACAATCCCAGACTTTAGCCTCTACTACAAAGCTGTAATCATCAAGACAGCATGGTATTGGCACAAAAACAGACACATAGACCAATGGAATAGAATAGAAACTCCAGAATTGGACCCACAAAAGTATGGCCAACTAATCTTTGATGACGTAGGAAAGAATATCCAAAGAAAAAAAGACAGTCTCTTTAACAAATGGTGCTGGGAGAACTGGACAGCAACATGCATAAGGATGAAACTAGACCACTTTCTTACACCATACACAAAAATAAACTCAAAATGGATAAAGGACCTGAATGTGAGACAGGAAACCATCAAAACCCTAGAGGAGAAAGCAGGAAAAGACCTCTCTGACCTCAGCCGTAGCAATTTCTTACTTGACACATCCCCAAAGGCAAGGGAATTAAAAGCAAAAATGAACTATAGGGACCTCATGAAGGTAAAAAGCTTCTGCACTGCAAAGGAAACAATCAACAAAACGGAAAGGCAACCGATGGAATGAGAAAAGATATTTGCAAATGACATATCAGACAAAGGGCTAGTATCCAAAATCTATAAAGAAGTCACCAAACTCCACACCTGAAAAACAAATAATCCAGTGAAGAAATGGGCAGAAAACATGAATAGACACTTCTCTAAAGAAGACATCCAGATGGCCAATAGGCACATGAAAAGATGCTCAACGTCACTCCTCATCAGGGAAATACAAATCAAAACCAAACTGAGATATCACCTCATGCCAGTCACAGTGTCTAAAATGAACAAGTCAGAAGACTATAGATGCTGGAGAGGATGTGGAGAAATGGGAACCCTCTTGCACTGTTGGTGGGAATGCAAATTGGTGCAGCCGCTCTGGAAAGCAGTGTGGAGGTTCCTCAGAAAATTAAAAATAGACCTACCCTATGACCCAGCAGTAGCACTGCTAGGAATTTACCCAAGGGATACAGGAGTGCTGATGCATAGGGGCACTTGTACCCCAATGTTTATAGCAGCACTTTCATTTAAATTTTCTTTTCTTTCAACGTTTTTATTTATTTTTGGGACAGAGAGAGACAGAGCATGAACAGGGGAGGGGCAGAGAGAGAGGGAGACACAGAATCGGAAACAGGCTCCAGGCTCTGAGCCTGACGCGGGGCTCGAACGCGCGGACCGCGAGATCGTGACCTGGCTGAAGTTGGACGCTCAACCGACTGCGCCACCCAGGCGCCCCAGCAGCACTTTCAACAATAGCCAAATTATGGCTATTCTTATGGAAAAAGCCTAAATGTCCATCACCTGATGAATGGATAAAGAAGTTGTGCTTTATATATACAATGGAATACTACTTGGCAATGAGAAAGAATGAAATATGGCGTTTTGTAGCAACGTGGATGGAACTGGAGAGTGTTATGCTAAGTGAAATAAGTCATACAGAGAACGACAGATACCAGATGTTTTCACTCTTATGCGGATCCTGAGAAATTTAACAGAAGACCATGGGGGAGGGAAAGGGAAAAAAAGAGAGGGAGGGAGGCAAACCATAAGAGACTCTTAGAAACTGAGAGTAAACTGAGGGTTGATGGGGGGTAGGAGGGAGGAAAGTGGGTGATGGGCATCGAAAAAGGCACCTGTTGGGATGAGCAACTGGGTGTTGTATGGAAACCAATTTGACAATAAATTTCATATTAAAAAAGAAAGCTGTGATACAGAATCAGAGTGGGAATGAGGTAGGTTGGTGAGAGGAATCAGTGCTTTCAGAGACAGGGAAAAGCAGGAATGGAAGGGAAAATGTAATTTCCCTGTTTAAGGAACAAGAAACTGAGAATTTAACAAATTTCATCTGAATATAGTTTGTGGCCACCAACTCCTTAGTAATATGACCATTTTTGTTGGCTCTATGAAATACCATGCATGTGCTACAGGGAAGAATTACACTGAGGCATGTTAGGAAAAAGAAGTGAGTGGGATTGGATCTGTGGTCTCAGTCTGATATGGAGAAATCACTTCATTTTTCTGTTGCGAACAAGTAGAAAAGCCAAACCCAGTTTATCAAATCCCTTAAACTTCATCTCCATCTATCTATGGGCTGTAAGGATATGTAAATGAGAAATTACAGGCTCACCCCATTTCCTAAGGCAAGGAACCAAAAGTTTGTTTTTCATTAAGAAAAGACCTCTCTGACCTCAGCCGTAGCAATCTCTTACTCGACACATCCCCAAAGGCAAGGGAATTAAAAGCAAAAGTGAATTACTGGGACCTTATGAAGATCAAAAGCTTCTGCACAGCAAAGGAAACAACCAACAAAACTAAAAGGCAACCAACGGAATGGGAAAAGATATTCGCAAATGACATATCGGACAAAGGGCTAGTATCCAAAATCTATAAAGAGCTCACCAAACTCCACACCCGAAAAACAAATAACCCAGTGAAGAAATGGGCAGAAAACATGAATAGACACTTCTCTAAAGAAGACATCCGGATGGCCAACAGGCACATGAAAAGATGTTCAGCGTCGCTCCTTATCAGGGAAATACAAATCAAAACCACACTCAGGTATCACCTCACGCCAGCCAGAGTGGCCAAAATGAACAAATCAGGAGACTATAGATGCTGGAGAGGATGTGGAGAAACGGGAACCCTCTTGCACTGTTGGTGGGAATGCAAATTGGTGCAGCCGCTCTGGAAAGCAGTGTGGAGGTTCCTCAGAAAATTAAAAATAGACCTACCCTATGACCCAGCAATAGCACTGCTAGGAATTTATCCAAGGGATACAGGAGCACTGATGCATAGGGCCACGTGTACCCCAATGTTCATAGCAGCACTCTCAACAATAGCCAAATTATGGGAAGAGCCTAAATGTCCATCAACTGATGAATGGATAAAGAAATTGTGGTTTATATACACAATGGAATATTACATGGCAATGAGAAAAAATGAAATATGGCCTTTTGTAGCAACGTGGATGGAACTGGAGAGTGTGATGCTAAGTGAAATAAGCCATACAGAGAAAGACAGATACCATATGGTCTCACTCTTATGTGGATCCTGAGAAACTTAACAGGAACCCATGGGGGAGGGGAAGGAAAAAAAAAAAAAAGAGGTTAGAATGGGAGAGAGCCAAAGCATAAGAGACTGTTAAAAACTGAGAACAAACTGAGGGTTGATGGGGGGTGGGAGGGAGGAGAGGGTGGTTGATGGGTATTGAGGAGGGCACCTTTTGGGATGAGCACTGGGTGTTGTATGGAAACCAATTTGTCAATAAATTTCAGAAAAAAAAAAAAAAAAGAAAAGTCTTTTTAAAAATAGACAACTTCATGCAGTTTGTCAGATCTTTATTGCACTTGCTTGAGCAAGTTACATAATCTCTCCTATGCCTGTTTCATCATCTGTAAAATGGGAAAATAGAACAACATCAAAGAGTCATTGGGTAGATTGAGTAAATTAGCATATGTAAGGCAATTTAGAATAGTTTCCAACAAATAGTAAGTGCTATATACACAACTATTTTAGTATTGTTGTTGTTAATAAAAGACCAGGAGAGCAGCTTTCCTAATTCTCAAGAAAATTCAAAAATAAAAAACATCTGGGAAATAAAATGAATCCCACTCCAGAATAGCCAACTTTACCTGTTTTTAATAATTTTGAAGAGTAGGCAGGCAAAATCCAAACCATTTCAAGAATTAATAATGAGAGATAATACACATTGCAGCTACTTAACGCAAACTATCAAAAACTGAAATGAAGGGTGTCCTATTTAACAGCCTAAGGAGACCATATATTTTAATCAGTTTCTTCTTCTAAAGACCCTTGTTCACACAGATGTGGAATAATTGATTGCAATATTTTGTGCCAAGAGGCAGTCAATAGTACGGAGAAAGAGAAAGACAGCTTGGATTGCCAGGGGAAATAAAAGCTCCAAGGTAAGGAAAGAGCTCTTTCCTGGGGAATCAGAAGTCAGCCTTACATAACATGTTTTGCCTAAAAAAGAAATGTGCCCTTTTCCCTTAAGTTTACATATGCTCCTTTCAAGATGTCTCTAGGCTCTCTGGAATTTCTATGTGGAGTCAAACCTATTTTAGTAATAATTTGCAATTGTAACAGCTCTAGCTAACACTGATATTCTAAGAGAAAAAATAAGGAGCAATTAAGATTATCGTAGAATATTTTAATCCTGGCATTTTAACCCTAAGGACACTTAAGACAAAATGCAACTTGACCCCAGTAAAATTAGATCAAGTAGAAATAATTATGTCAAAATAAAACTAGCAATGCTAAGCATATATATAGTGAAGCATTTTTTCTTTTTTAATAAAAAAAGTTGAAGAATCACATATTATTAACAATAATAAACACTGCAAAAATTGACCTTAGAAGAGATTAAACTTTTAGAGAAATAGTTAACAAAAAATAGAATTGACACTAACTAAAACTTCTCATGGTAAAAACTTATTGACCAAAAATTGATAGAGGAATCATATCATCCTGTAAAATCCACAAAAATATGTCATGAAGTTGATGAATCTTAATGTAAAGTAAAACAATCAATGAATCAAATATTTATTTTAAAATTGACACAAAACATGGTAGTCTAATTAAAATAAGCTTAGTAGAATAAAAAAGGATAAAACCATAAATAGTTTAACACTGCTATTCAAAAATTAAGAAACAAAATTAACTAATAGAAGGTATTTTCCCCCACCAAATAAAAGAATAGTTTACTGACCCAAATTCATTAATGTTGGCATAAATCTGATTTAAATGTTAGTGTACAGAAATAGTCAAAATATCCTCGGGTTTAAATTGGGTCAAATTGTCAGATGCAAATTGTGGGGGTCAAAAAAGTAAGGTCAAAATAGCCAATAACCAAAATTGTGCACTGTCCATTGGATTAATATAATATTTGCTCTTGTGACTCCTACATTTATATACTAAGTAATCTAAAACTGACCAAAATGGTACATTAAATAAAGTGTGATTAGAGGAAAAAAGTAATATTAACTCATCATAATTGTGATGATATATAATTGTGCTCTGATAATTAAAAAAATTTTTTTTAATGTTTTTATTTTTGAGAGAGAGAGAAAACGAGAGGCGAGGGCAGAGAGAGAGAGGGAGACACAGAATCTGAAGCAAGCTCCAGGCTCTGAGCTGTTGGCACAGATCCCAACGCAGGGCTTGAACTCAGAGCTGTGAGACTATGACCTAAGCTGAAGTTGGACACTCACCCAACTGAATCACCGGCCGTCCCAATGTGCTCTGAAAATTTCAAAAGCAGTTGGTTATTTGCTCAGTTCACTACTTGATTTTGAGAATATAAGAGTAGTTATAAACAGATTCTTCTGTGGAGAATGGACTTGTTAAAGAAAGCATAACTATGTTTAGGGCAATAGGTAAAGTATGAAAACCAGTGAGGAGGCTATTGTAAATATCAAAATAACAAAGGACAGTTGTTTGAATGAAGTAATACAGTGGAAATGGTCAGACTAGAGGATTAGGGATGAAAAGATAGGTAGACTGGGTTTAGTGGGACCTGAAGCTGAATAAACCAGTCTGGAGCCAGATAGAGCAAAAAAGGCCAGCGATATAAATTTAGGAGGTGGCAGCATGCGTATGGTCTTTAAAAACCATAAGAGACTCTTAAATACAGAGAACAAACTGAGGGTTGCTGGAGGGGAAATGTCTTGGGAATGGGCATTAAGGAGGGCACTTGTCGGGATGAGCACTGGGTATTACACGTAAGTGGTGAATCACTGTGTTCTACTCCTGAAGCCAATATTCTAGTATATGTTAACTAACTTGGATATAAATAAAAATAAAAACAAGTAAAACAAACAAACAAAACTGAGATGAGATGAAATCACCTAGGATAACGTAAAAAGAGAAAATGCATACTGGGGATTCCCCAACATTTGGACTCTAAATCTTAGAGACTGGGCAGAGGAAGAGGAGACGTCAGAGAGAAAGGAGGAAAACCAGAAGACCAGAAAGTGTGGTATCATGGAAGCAAAAGAAGAAAATATTGCAAAAAAGAAAATGGCTAGATGTGTCAAATGTTCCTGATGGAGAATAAGGTGAGAAAGAAAATAATTCTCCATTGGAGGAGCAAGATAGACATTTTGGGAAATGTGGATAAAGTGTTTCCTGAAGTAGTTCAGATACAATTCCAGTTGGTGTGGGGTAATGAAAGGATAAGAGGGAAGAAAGTGGAGTCAGTGCCTAAAGACAACTCTAATGAGGAGTTTCCTATGGGAAAAAGTAAAGAAATGGAGTGGTAGGTGGAGAATGATAGGAAAGTCAATGGAGGCTTTACCAATTTTTTCAAGGGGTTGATATTTAGGCATGTTTATACAATGGTGGGAATAGTGCAGGAGAGAGAGGGGACAATTTCATAGCAAGGTCCTTGTGGAGGTACCAGCTTAGAGGAGACAAGGATTCCCCTTCCTTGTAAGAGCAGAGGAGGTAGAATACATGGGATAAAGTCACCAGCTTTGCTGGGCCTCAGCTTCTTTGGAATAGGAGGCTGTTGAAGCATGGTTTCCATGGTCTACCCTCAACTGTACTCCAATTCTCCCAAGCTCACCTACATTATTAAACACAGTTAAGCTTTCATTAACATAAGGTTCTTGAAAAGACATCTAAATGTTGAGTAAATGGTTCAAAGAAATAAGATGAAAATGGCACCAAATTCACCTGCCATGCCTATTCACCCATTCACCCCTAACTCCTGGGTATAACACTCTTAGGATCTGCAGGTGTTTCTTCTTTTTTTTTTTTTAATGTTTATTTATTTTTGAGACAGAGAGAGACACAGGATGAGCAGGGAAGGGGCAGAGAGAGAGGGAGACACAGAATCGGAAGCAGGCTCCAGGCTCTGAGCTGTCAGCACAGAGCCCGACATGGGGCTTGAACTCACGAACTGTGAGATCATGACCTGAGCTGAAGTCGGATGCTTAACCGACTGAGCCACCCAGGAGCCCCTGCAGGTGTTTCTTCTAATATAAATGCATTTTCAGGGGATGCAAAACCAACAGTTCCTCCAACTTAGCAGCGAGTTCTCTTATATATACCTTCTCTAGGAGAATGGAAATAGCCTAAGATCTCAAGGCAATATTCTACATTGGAGTTTCTCCCTTTCCTTGAAAACTCCTTTTCATTCAAGCAGAAGCAGTGCTCTGTGGCCTATTATACCAGCTTATTATATCAGATTATATCAGAAGTGAAGCGCTTATTCTTCATTGGCTCATTTATCTCAAAAATCTTGTCAGAAAGATGACAATTTTATTATAGTCCTAATTATCCTCATTAAGACAAGGTTTATGAATGAAAATATAATATCATATTGAACAGTAAAACACAATTTTAAATCATGATATATCTTGAGTAAGAGTAACTCACTGACTCCTGATAACCCAAAAAAGACTTGGTTTCTATGTTTTTCAAAAATAGGGGGAAAAATCTGCTGGTATATCTTTCACCCCTAAGGTTAGAAAACCACAAATGGAAATTTATAAAATAGCTTCTACAAATGATTATATTACCTATCTTTCCATCTTATAGGATCCTATGTGATCAATAAAATCTGTGTAAGGGAACTTTAAAGACTATAAAATGCTATATAAGTTTAAGCACAAACCCTAGAATCTACCCAGGTACAATTAAAGTACACAAGCATCAATAAAGAGGCTTTGAGAACAGAGATAGGAAAGTGCAAATGTGATAACCTTTTCAGTTGAGGATTTGGGATCCAAGGAATGTTGGAAGTCACAGCAGAGAAGTACTTGGATATCTCAGGGGCAATGAGAACACATAAAGGAAGAACAATTCTTTAAGTCTGTGCAGCTCAAACTTTTATTTGCAAATGAATCACTTGAGGATCTTGTTGACAACGCAGATTCTGATTCAGTAAGACTGGGGCGGGGCCTGATTCTGCATTTCTAACAAGCTCCCTGCTGTTGGTCCAGTCCACAGACCAACTTTTAAATTTCTCTCTCTTTTTTTTAATGTTTATTTATTTTTGAGAAAGAGACAGAGTGCAAGCCGGGAAGGGGCAGAGAGAGAGAGGGAGACACAGAATCTGAAGCAGGCTCCAGGCTCTGAGCTGTCAGCACAGAGCATGAGGTGGGGCTCAAACTACGGACTGGGAGATCATGACCTGACCTGAAGTCCAACGTTCAACGGACTGGGCCACCCACGCACCCCTCCACAGACCACACTTTGAGTAGTAAGACTCAACTATACGGGGCTAAGGTGTGAGCCAGGTGTCACAAAAAGAGGACTGGGTAAGATAGTGTCATGAAACAGCCAAGAGGCCTGACAATAGAGATCTTTATTATAAAGAGAGATTTAAATAAGACATATGTGTTAAGGTCATAAACTGAGATTCAAGGGTGGAAAGAAAGCAAGATGTATGGGATGACCTGGGGTAATGAAGCTTCAGCAGCTATAAGATGTTCTTCCTGAGGGATTTTTTTTTTTATAGCTCTAAGAGAGGAAATCCCTTCAGGAGGAAGAAATCAGCCACTTGAAAGAAGGACCAAAAAAGTCTTCAGTAATTAGTCTTTACCAATCAAATATTTAGGTGTTCCTAGATTTTGAAAGAATCATGTATTCCTTAATAGACTAACTGTCATGAAGAATTCTTAGACTAACTTATCACTTAACACTCAGACTATGACTTACCATAGGTATCATCTTCTAAGTAAGTAGTGTCTGATGTTTCTTCTAGGAAAAAAAACAAAGGGCAAGCAAATCTTTATTTGTAGGGATCAGTGATTCCGAAGCTCTATACCCATCTCTCCCTACCATAAGAAATCCTAGTTCTTCAACCTTAACACAGAGAATAACATAAGGTGTATTGTACTAGCTAAACAGATACTTAATGCCCATAGTCACTAATCATGTGGAAGTTAATCTTAGGAAGTTAAAAACAAAATTGCACAAAGATACTGGGTTTAGAGGTTGGAGGGTGGGGGAATAAAGTTTTTAATTCTTTCATTTTCATCCATGCCTTGTACAAGGTGATACGTACAGTCTTGAAAACTTCAGCACCAAGAACTAAGGCACTTTGTTTACTTCCATTTTATGCTTCTGCTTAAACCTCAGAAGATGCATTAGTCATGAAAAACTTAATATGCATTGAATACTTACAACTACATGCAGAATAGCCAGTATAGACTACAGAGAAGAGATGTAACTCAAATTCTGCAGCCACAATTGAACCACATTACATGTGGGGGAGGTGGATGTGGCAAGTTCCATAATGAACAGTGATAGCACACTAAAGTTTTATTGCTCAAATAATCCCATCCATATGGGAAACAAAAATATTAATGCTTTCTATGAATGCTCCATTCTCTGTTACTTTATCAGCCTTGTCAAGCTATTAATGAAAAGCATTCTCACTATAGAACTGATGGGCAGAAATTACAACCCTTGATCTAAGCATCCATGTTTCACATCAATCTAACAATGGAAAACCATTGAGAGTCAGAGTTGGGATAAAGATTCTAGAGAAAGTGAGCATTTGTAAACTGTGTTCACTGGGAAAGATAATGATAATTAAAATAGCAACCAATTCTTGAATACTTACTATACACTAGGTGCCATGATTCGTTTACTTTATTTCTTTTAATATTCACAACAACCATTGCCGTAGTCAGAGTAATCAATTCTCCTCTAAAAATAAAAAGCTGAAGTTCCCAGAGGCAATGTGCTTCGGGTCTAATCTTTGCTTAGTCACCACCCTGCTAGTAAGTGGTGGATCTGAAAATCAAACTTAGGTTTATGTGGCTCCAATGTCCACTCATAACCAGTACAACTTCCAGCCTCTAGCACTCAAATGGATCACAAAAATAAAGATAATTTATAAAAATTTTAGGACTCCCCTCATCCTGCACCACACCTCCTTTAAAAGAGCAATGCCGGACCACATTCATTAGAATGATAAGCATTAACTGATTTCCCAGCTTTTACATGGGGGGTATACAGCCAAAGAAAGCCCCCCAAATAAGAATGGCCATCTCTCACTGTTTTATTAGACCTAAAAGCATGCATATTGAAGGCTGAGTACTTGAGAGATAGAATAAAATATTAAAATCCAATATCAACTGCTTCATTCCTGTTCCTGGGCCCTAAGTAACTAGACTTGCCTTTCAAATCCCCCAAAATAATAAAAAACAACAAAATTTCATATTTTAAAAAAGATGTCACAATGTTTTTTTGTAAAAGGCCTAAGAACGTACTATTCTAATCAAATGTTAATTTGTACAGTAACAGAGGTTAGCCCCTGCCTCAAGCTCCCTACTCTGATCTTTCCCAACTCCTCCAGGTATATATACTAATGAACTCCACCCACAGGCTCAGGCCCACTGGAATCCTTGCTGGGTATGGCAGGATGCAGAGCAGTAACCTCAGCCCCAGCAGATGGAGAAGGGAATAAGCTACTCCTGCAATGTAGGTGCTTTACAGACACAGTTAAATCCTCAGCAACTATGGACTAAAAGTGTAATAATTCCCATTTTACAGATAGGGTATATGGAAACTCTGAGTGTTGAAAGTACCAAGGTTGCATAGTCTCATTGTTTAAAAACAACAAAGCGGACCTAGGTGCTGGTCTCCCTTACCCAGATAGAATATCATACAATATAATTTTGACTCCTTCCTAGAATTTGCACAGTGAGTTAAAAAATCAAAGTTCTTTGTCTCTTTTTTTTTGGTGTGATCAATTCATAAAATGGTAGAACCAGCTTTCTATATAACCTTATATCTTTTTTAAAAAGTACGAGAACATCCATACATCATGCAGACTGCCTTGTGGATGTGTACGAACACCAATGCCAAATTATTTTGACCCTGGTAATAGCTGAGAAGACTGGAATCTCAAATGAGATCAGCTCCTGGATATGCATCCTGCCTACTTATGGCTAGTGCAGTAGCCTCAGTATGTAGTTGGAGATGGGAACTATTGGACTACCCTTCCTAATCTGATTGCTGTGCCTTTTACCACCTTCATTCCCTTTTGTCTTTCTTGCTCAAAGGGTCTTCTTTATTTTTTTAACGTTTATTTTTTTTCTGAGAGAGAGAGAGAGAGAGACAGAGCCTAGGGGCAGAGAGGGAGGGAGACACTGAATCTGAAGCAGTCTCCAACTCTGATCTGTCAGCACAGAGCCCAACGCAGGGCTTGAACTCACAAACCCTGAGATCATGACCTGAGCCAAAGTTGGACGTTTAACCAACTGAGTTATGCAGGCACCTGCTTGAAGGGTACTAAGGGGATGAAGACAGGTTGGAGATAGGGATGGAGGAGGGATTAGCAATGAGCAGAGCCAGGCTGGAAATTGGTGAGAGTCACACTCTTGCTGTGTCAGTCTGGAATCTTATTAAAAAGAGGGGCGCCTGGGTGGCGCAGTCGGTTAAGCGTCCGACTTCAGCCAGGTCACAATCTCGCGGTCCGTGAGTTCGAGCCCCGCGTTAGGCTCTGGGCTGATGGCTCGGAGCCTGGAGCCTGTTTCCGATTCTGTGTCTCCCTCTCTCTCTGCCCCTCCCCCGTTCATGCTCTGTCTCTCTCTGTCCCAAAATAAATAAAAAACGTTGAAAAAAAATTAAAAAAAAAAAAAAAAGAACCTGGCCCCTAGTCCTACATTCAGGTTCAGCATTGCTAATAGTGATTCAACCGTATACTACGTTTCTCCTGAGGTGATGCATTGGAGATCATACAGCATATGTAGAATGTATTCTGGTCCAAAAATGTTTAACAGGAATACATCAAAACCTAACCTACATTTTATACGAAATACAGGAGATAAAGAAACAATGTGAATGATACCCCTGGGAAGGAACCAAACAAATCCAGAAAATGAGATATTCTGCAGGACAAGTGACAGGACCATATGTCAGTATTAGGAGAAAAAGGGACCTTGCTAATTAGAATATTAGAGACCTAAGGGACATAACCACCAGATCCAAGGTCTGGAGTAGATTAGATCCTGAGATGGACAAAATGCTATAAAGACATTTGTGGGGGACAACTGGGGAAATCCGAATATAGGATGAATATAAGATAAAATTAACATTTGTTGAACTGGAAAAGTGGAAACTGTTTACCAAAAAAACAAAACAAAAAAAAAACAGGTAGCAAACAGCATAAAAAGCAAAATCTCTCATAAACAAATACTACAAATCTGGAAGGAAATATGAGAAAGGTTGTATGTGTGGGTGACTGTAGCTGTGGTACTTTATTTAATTTTATTTTATTTTGATATATTTTCTAACTTTCTACAATGTGCATAAAATGGCTTTTATAGTGATAGAAAAATATTTTATACTGCAGTATTCCAACGCATTGGCTTGGATATGTCTGAATATAAAAAATACTCAGAGTCATGATGCTGCCATTTATCTGAATTTCTAACACTTTGTGGTGGCTGGAACCTCCACTGCTGTGTCCTGCATGCCAACCTCTGGTGCCATTGCCCACCCAAACTGTACTTGGCTTACTCAGTATACTGCAAGAAAGCAGGTGGCTGGCCATGTAGAGTCAGCCACTACAGCTGACATCATTTCGCACTGTGTCCCGGCTTCATTAACCCCTGCTACAGAGACCTGGCAGTCTGCAAGCCCAGGACAGATGTGATACTAAGCCTGTATCATCTGAAAAAGAGGCTGTTAAAACCAGTCTTGCTGAAAGGGAGAACTGGAACCAGGGTGTGGACACAACTGTGTCCACAAAGTCATTATTTCCTTCCTTCCATAATTTAGTCATTCATTTAGCAAGGATTTATTGGCCTCTTACTCAGTATCAAATACTATGCTAGGCACCGAGACTACATAGGTAACCAAAGGAATCCCTCCTTGTCCTCATGGAGTTCTTTGTAATGCATCAGGATGAGAGACTTTAAGCAAATAAGCACAACAATAATTCTTTACTTGCAAATGTGATATGATAGTTCCTATGAAGAAGTATATTGTATGAGGGCAATAAACCAGAAATTTAAAGGATGAGTAATGGTGTGCAGTCTTGGCAAAGGGCATAGCATGGGCAAAGACCCTATGATAGGAAGGAGCTGGCAACTATGGGGAACACGAACAAAGCCAGTAGGGTTGGAAGACACTTGGGTGAGAGGCTGAGTGATGTGAGCTGCAGCTGGAGGAGCAAGAAGGGGGGCAAATGGACACACCTGACCGCCTTATAAAAGGCCCACGCTGCGCCCCACCTAGATGCCCTTGTGGAAATAACACTTGAGCACCTGAGGTCTGAGATGGACCTGACCCTGCTGAGTATCATCTGTAACCTTTTACGTTCTCTAAAAGAAGAACTGCTGTTGAATCTTAAAAGGCAACAAGGGGGCACCTGGGTGGCTCAGTCGGTTGGGCGTCCAACTTCTGCTCAGGTCATGATCTCACGGTTTGTGAGTTCGAGCCCCACGTCGGGCTCCGTGCTGACAGCTCAGAGCCTGGAGCCTGCTTCGGATTCTGTGTCTCCCTCTCTCTCTGCCCCTTCCCCACTCGCTCGCTCTCTCTCTCTCTCTCTCTCTCTCTCTCTCTCTCAAAAATAAATAAACATGGGGAAAATTTTTTAAAAAGGTAACAACGTTCTGAGTATCATGGTCAAGTACTAGAAACAAAATAAAGATATTATCCTATGCATGAGGAACCTTTTTTGCAGTTCTAGTAGCCACGATTTAAAGAAATCTGTAATGGAGTTAGGGACAGTCCAGAGAAAGTCAAGAGGGAAAGGGCCAGAAAATATGGTCCACACATAACGCACTTCCCTTAAAGAGACAAAAAAATGATGGTGCTGATGAGGGTACAGGTCTGGGGGTCCCAGGCACTCCTCACAGGGGCAGCCTTGGCAGGACGGTAGTGCTGAAGCGGGTAGGCTGATAGGTAAAGATGACTGAGGTGTATGAAATCAAAAGCAAGAGAATGGTTACAGGTAAGAAGTTGAACACTACCTTTCAGTAATTAGAAATGGTGTATGTTTTTATGGAATGTAGAAGGTTTGAAAACTCATAAGCCTGAAAAAAAAATACATTTCATACAGATAAGATGAAGTTCTGCTTTCTGCTTGGCCACAGTGTGGTCAGAGAGACCTGGCCTGGCCCTGCCCCTCACTCCCTCTGTTTGTTGTGCCTATCTCATTTGTAAAATGGGACAGAGTGCTATCACAGGGCTGTTGTGAGAAATGAATGACACGATACTGAAATTTTCACCAGTGTCTGCCACATAAAAGACACTCGGTGAATGTTAATACCCTTCCTTATAGAACATGGGAGCTCTGAAGGATGCTGGCATGTGAAAAATAAAAGAGGTGGTAAGCTGTGATTAAGAAAGAAGAGCTTATTTTCTAAATCACTGATATTCTTGAGATAGCCTAACTATGAAGAAAATATATGCACCTCAAAATACACTCAGTGGTATCCCTTCCAAAACCACAATATGGCAATAGATGGTCATTGATATTTATATATGGCAGGAGTCTCCCAACACTTTTTAGAATCAGAACCTACACAATTTTGGCCCAAGGCTATTTCAATGTTTACCCACTTGATTGTCTAGGAACTTTTGCCACTATGTAGAGGAAGATGTCTATATACAATGAGATATATATATATATGTGTATATAAATATGAATACACATAAATGTGTGTGTGTGTGTGTGTGTATATACACACACACACACACACACATATATATATATACATATATATATATATATATATATATATATATACACACACACACACACACACATATTTTCCAGGATCCTTGAACTTTTTTTCACCTGTTCCTCCCTTTCAATCTTCTCCTCAATTAACTCATCATTGTTCCAGATATTCAGATATAATCTGTCCTACTATTTTTCTTTGAAAGAGAGAGAGCTCGCTTGTGCACAAAAACAAGGGAAGAGGCAGAAGGAGAGGAAAAGAGAGAATCTCAAGCAGGATCCCCACCCAGCATAGAGCCCTAAGCAAGGCTCGACCCTCATGAACCATGAGATCATGACCTGAGCTGAAATCAAGAGTTGGATGCTCAATCGACTGAATCACACAGGCATCCTTAATCTGTCCCACTTTTAAATCCTCCCATAACAGATGTCTTGAATGCTATAATGTAAATTAGTATAATATGCTACATGTTTTAGAATAAAACTGAATAATTTTTTTTTCAATGTTTATTTATTTTTGGGACAGAAAGAGACAGAGCATGAACGGGGGAGGGGCAGAGAGAGAGGGAGACACAGAATCGGAAACAGGCTCCAGGCTCTGAGCCATCAGCCCAGAGCCCGACGCGGGGCTCGAACTCACGGACTGCGAGATCGTGACCTGGCTGAAGTCGGACGCTTAACTGACTGCGCTACCCAGGCGCCCCTAAAACTGAATAATTTATCCATATTTGTATTAACTACATTTTAAAAGACCCAAAGAAAAGAAACATAAAACACAAATTCCTTATAAAAGTTGAGGCATCCAACTGATGCATGGCAGACAAGAGGAAGTAGAGAATAGGTATGACAATAATTATGCTATTTCTGACTTCATCATGCAATTATCTGCTATACCTATTTATAAGTCATGTCACATTTCCCAACACATACTATTGTCTCTTTTCATTTGTGATTTAAAAAAAAAAGCCAATTCCTCTGTGCCCAAAAAATGACCTAGAGTTCATTGAATAAAGCAGATCCATGTGATATCATCTTAAGCAATGACATCTTAAGTATATCCATGCCTCTAGGTTTCATCACCTTTGTCCGGATCAACACTATCCTTTGAATGAGGAAAGGTGCAATCTCTTTCCATATCAGCCTCTGTAATATGTCATGGTGATGTGTGGTGGGGCAGGTGAGAAAAGGAAAGGTAAAAATTCAGTAGAAGACAGAATCTAACCACTGCATATAGAAACACAAACTTGAAAAGAATTCTCAAATTTGTGAAAAACTGACATCATTGATTTTACAAATTCCTGCACTGTGTTTTGGGGGAGGGAGGTTGTAGAAATGGTGGTTGCCATATTTGTGTGCTATTTTAAAATAAAATAGTTTTGTATCGTTTTTATTCATTCAACCAAAATTTCTTGAGTACCTGCTCTGTGCTAATAATGTAGCACTAAAAAATAGCAAGACCCTGCCTCTGCTTTTGAATAGTTTATGATCCAGTGAGGATGTGAATTTTACCATAGCTGTTGGGGCAGTGACAGTATATAAGGGCATCACCATTATAAGATATGCAGAAGCTAGATGTTTGAAGTATACAGTCTGGAAGTTAGCAACTTTGGGGATTCAAATTAGACTATTGGCATAATAGTACAGCCCATTTTTGAATGCCAGTATGTCAATGTCAGAGTTTTATCCAGGTCCATAAGACTTAGAATCTTACAATCTCAACCCATTCCATTCTATTACCTTAAGCATCTTTAGAGAGGAAGGGGTGGTCTCAAGAGCAATGAGGCATTCAGAGTTAAATTTGTCCCATGAAGCAGTTGAGGCAAATTTGTATAATACCAAGATACTGGTCAATTCCCTGACCTTCAAGAGACATCTGAAGGTTGGTGTAAAGATCACTTCACATAGACTCATCTGCCTTTGGAAAATATCCAATGATATTTCCCCATGTAAAGGTCAGAGGTAAAAACAAGAGCAATACTTCAGATAGTGGACAAAGAAGAAAAAGAGCACAGGTTGAACAAGCATAAACTACCAAGGATATGATGTATTCAATACAGAAAAATATTAAGCAGTCACAAACAGAGAATGTGAGGGGTTCTTTCTTTCACAGTCATTGACCCATAACAGAATCCAATCACCACATACAAAGGGAACAGAACCATGATCCTCAATGGAAAATGAAAACTCTGGCATGATCGGGGGGGGGGTGCAGGGAAGGACAGGAAAGAGAAAAATAAAGACAAAGGAGTACAGAGAGATCATTATATATGCACAGTTATACTCTTAATAAGACTTTTTTGGGGAATATTTTTCCATCTTTATTCTAAACAGCTGTCACACCATGGTGTTGTTGCCTTGGGGTTTAGTTAGAATACATATCAAAATATAATTGTTAATTCAGTGTAGCCCATATCCTTAGATGGAAATATTCTCTGTTGGATGACAATTTACTATGATTTGTGAATTTTGCAAGATTTTTATCTTGAGCTCCAAATGAGTTGAGAATGACACTTTTCAGCCTACCTTCATTCAGTATTTAATAATTTTAGAGCAGATTTTATTCACTAGGATTTGATGGGGGAAAAAGTAGAAAGAAAATGTAGCATTTCACAATACTGTTCAAACATAAAGATAAGGCATTTTTATGCAATGACATTGTAATTTTCTTTTACTTGACTACAAGATCTTTAAGTGCAAAGATTATGTCCTTTTATCTCTGTATCTCCCATGCATAGCACAGTGCCAGGCACATCTCATTTGCAACAAATATTGAATGAATAAATAAAAGAATCAGTTTCAATGGGGAGAGGGTGCAGGTGAGTTCTGTTACCACACAGAATAAGGAGAAGCAATTTGTAACATGATTGCTTCCCTAATTACATCGTGGGCTCATTTCAAATATTTCAATCCAGTGCTCTATACCTTAAGCCTAGACATGCCTCAGAATCCTTCTCAACACGGTACTCCAGGCAGCTACACTCCATTAAATCAAAGTTGGCATTTAGAGTAAAATCTATTCCTATCACTGCAATAAAGGTTTCTATCATGCAATCCATAAGAAGGAAAAATTTTTCCAAAATTTCTCCTCTGGTATCAACATACATATTAACAATTCCAATAATTGTCATCTGCATGAACATATATACTTCAGAATCTGTTGTTCTGTCTTCTTCTTTCTCTCTTACAAGTTAGTATGCACATCCAGAAGTCTTGAGCAGAACACAGACCTAGCACAAGGCAGCTCTTGTTGATATCCTTGTTATAAGTAAAATAAAAATGTGCACTTAGACTATTATGACATTTATAAAATTTGACACTAATGTTTCTGTTACCTGAGAGCTTAAATATTTATTTAATATCTGTCTAGATCACCATGGAATCACTAGTACCTGGAACATATGAGGTGCTTCATAGATATTTATTGATCAACTGGATTACAAAATTCTCATGTCTTGTGACTTCCTTTCTCCCTACTCTAGACAGTTACCATGCCGAGCATTGGCACCTGGGGCAGTTTCTGCCTCCTGACCCCCACAGAATAAGCCACAATAAAATATGCTACCCACAAATTACAAATTTCACTCTAGCCAGGTCTCTGGGTTAATGTGACCCAGGTCCAGTGGTACATTTTTTAAGAATCCTCTTTCCACCAGCAAGGTGGCAGGCGGATTGTGAGAATACTCTGTTGCCCCATGCCAAAAACAAAACAAAACCAAAACCAAAAACATGTGTCTAGAGATAAAGAGTTCCAGGTACCATACATGAACTGACAGCTATACTTTCCTTAGCTTTCTACCATACGTGGCCAGTCTTAACTTTTCTTTCCTTGTTGTCTTAGTGTCTTCTTTATGCTCAGTTTCTGACGCCATGCATTTTGAGCATGGATAGTCAAGCTCAGTAATCAGAGAAGAACTCTTATTCTTTCAGCTTTTTTATATCAGATTCTTTTCTACTGAGACTAGATCTTGATTCATTATTCCCTCACCCCCCTGTCTTTTAGCTGAAACTTGAGTTGTCAAAAGCATCCTGTGCCAAAAATGTCCACGCTTTGCCTAATTGTCCTTGATCCCTGCTACTCTCTTTTCTAAATTAGTTCCACACTGGCCACTGACTTGGTCAATGTCAGGTTTGAAAAAAAAAAACTTGGCTTTTTGTTTTGGGTTGACTTTTCCTTTCAAAGGATTTCTCAATCCAAAAGTATTTACTGAGTACCTACTTTATTCAAAACTGTGCTAGGCACCAGAGCTAACAAGGAATTAGATAGACACAGCCTTGCTCTCATGAAGCTTACAGTCTAATAAGTGAAGAACATAACCAACAAATTTACAGTTAATTATCAAGGTATGAGGTGCAATAAAGAAGAGGTATGGAGGCAGGTACCTGGGCGGCTCAGTCAGTTAACTGTCAGACTCTGGATTTTGGCTCAGGTCATGATCTTATGGTTCATGAGTTCAAACCCCACATCGGGCCCTGTGCTGGCACTGCAGAGCCTGCTTAGGATTCTCTCTCTCTCTCTCTCTCTCTCTCTCTCTCTCTCTCTCTCTCCCCCTCTCTCTCTGCTCCTTCCCCATTTGCACGAATGCTCTCTCTCAAAATAAATAAACGCTAAAAAATTTAAAAAAGAATAGCCATGAGGTACTGTAAAAGCATTAAATAAGAAAACCTGACTTTGCATTGAGAGTCAAAAAAAAAAAAAAGCTTGTATTAAGTACTAACAGGCAGGAATGAAATAGGCTATAGTTTAAGAGGATGAGTGTTCAAAGCACAGGGAACAACACCTATAATAGCCTATAAGGAAGAAAAGAGTGTGCACATTAGAGGACCTGCTGAAAGTCTAGCATAATTGGAAAGAAGAAAAAAAGGAAAAGGAAGAAGAAAAGAGAAGGCAGAAATAATAGGTGGAAGGCTTTTTGTGGGGCCTTGTAGTCTAGAAGATTTATCTTTACTCTGACACCAGTGGGAAGCCATTGAAGAGTCCTAGGCAGTGGAATACTGTGTATTTTTCAAAGATCAGTTTGGCTGCAATGTGGATAAAGAAGGGAGGGAAATAGGATGATGCAAGGAGACCAGTCAGGGGAGTGGAGCAGTATTCTAGGTGAAACATGGTTGCAGCTCAGTCAAGAAAATGCCAATGCCAATCACACTGACACAAAAGGTATTTGATTGAAAAAGTGACAGAATATGGCCAGAGTTATGAAGGAGGGGGAAAGAGGAGCTCATGATAATACCTATGTTTCTGGATTAGACAACAAGGCAGATGGTTGTACCAGACACTGGGATAGGACATGAGAGGCATGAGATGAGTTTGGAAGATTGATGATGAATTTGTTTCTGAACTTACATTAGATCTCTAAGTGGAGGCATCATGTTGGCATTGGACATATGGGGCTCCAGCCCAGAGGAAACATCAGAATTAAAAATGTACATTTGACAGAGAAGTTGTGGGCAAAGGGGAAGAAGCACTAAGGAATGAGTCCCAAGAGGACAGAAGAAAGCCAAGGCTAATTGCAAGCCCATATGGAAAACATGGACTGAGGATGCTGAATCGACAAAGGAGACTAAGAGATACCAGGAAAGCTTTTATTTATTTTTCAAATTTTCTATATTTAGATTGCCTCATAATAACTAAAGCAATAGCCATTATTTTGAAGTGAGAAAATGAATCAGAACATTCATGGCAGATCATCTGTGCTACATCTTTAAAACCATAGGATTGTAGCAACTAATAGTCCTAAGCACAAAAAGCACAAAAAATACCACAAAGTGGCATTTCCCTTTGCTTTTACCCCTCAAACCCATCATCCTGCGGCACTAAAAATATAGTAAAGTAGAGGAGCTGTGATATTTAGGTATCTTCTTGGAATTACACATTTTCCTAATAATGATGCCTAGTCCTTATCCCATGTCCCTCAAGATGTAGAATTCACTATTTCTCAGCTAGTACAAACATCTATCAACAAATACTTGTTGAGTGTCTACTATGTGCCAGACCCTAAAATAGAAGGATATACAAAATAGCCACAGATCCTTACTTCTTGGAGTTTATAGTCCACAAGGCAAATGACAATTAAATATAAGCACACAGGGACACCTGGGTGGCTCAGACGGTTGAGTGTTGGACCTTGATTTCAGCTCAGGTCATGATTCCAGAGTTGTAGGATTGAGCTGCCCCCATGTTGGGCTCTGCGTTGAGTGTTGAACCTGCTTAAGATTCTCTCTCTCTCTCTCTCTCTCTCTCTCTCTCTGTCTCTCTCCCCCTCTCCCTCTCCCTCTCTCTCTCGTTCTCCCCCATTTGTACATACTCTCTCAGAAAAAAGATATGCACACAAATAAAAATATAACTACAAATTATGTTCAGTGCTATGAAGGAAAAAACTAGTGTCCTATGACAAAATATAACAAGGAACCTTAATTTTTTTGCACACATGGGTGATGAAGGATCAGGGAAAGAATCACTTTGAATAAGTAGCATTCAAGCCTATGTATAAAAGATGAGTAAGAGGTACCCAAGAAATGATTAAGGGAAGCATGCCAGGCAGAGACAAGAGCATGCATGGTAGATCTGAGGAATAAAACGATTTAACCAGTGTCACTGGAGGGTTTGAGTGGAGGAAAGAGCAGTTGGTAAAGGATATACCTACAAAGGAAAGAAGGGGCCAGATCACACAGGGTCTCTAAGCCAGGGAAAGGATTCAGGATTTTATCCAAAATGCAATAAAGTTGTGGAGGAAATTCATATTTACATTTTAAAAGATCAATTATATTTTTTAACTTATGAATTAATTAAATATAAAGATGGTGAAAGAAAAGTTAGGCAGGGGAACTTTGCTTCTGACCATGAAGGATTAAATGTTATGGATACTGCCTTCCCATCAAAAATACCTCACACAATAGAAAGATAAAAAAATAAAACAATAGTTGTCAGAGCATGGGCCTATGGTCTCTGAGAGAAGGGAAACAAACCAGGTAAACCTTCCAGTTGCCCCAGATCATTACCTGGAAGTAGGTCCAAGCCACAGCTCAGAGAAGGAAACCTAAACAGAATTCAGCAATTTCATAAGAGGTCAGAGTTTGAAAGGGCAGAGATGTCTAAAATTTGTAGGCAGAACATCAAGAATATCACAATATCAAGTGGTCTGATACTGATGTAATTAGAATTCTGGGGGCGCCTGGGTGGCGCAGTCGGTTAAGCGTCCGACTTCAGCCGGGTCACGATCTCGCGGTCCGTGAGTTCGAGCCCCGCGTCGGGCTCTGGGCTGATGGCTCAGAGCCTGGAGCCCGTTTCCGATTCTGTGTCTCCCTCTCTCTCTGCCTCTCCCCGGTTCATGCTCTGTCTCTCTCTGTCCCAAAAATAAATAAACTTTGAAAAAAAAAAAAGAATTCTGGAAAGGAGGAGAGGGGCCAAAAAACATTTGAAGAAATAATGGATGAGATTTTTCCAAATATAATGAAGACTATAAACTAACAGAGCCAAGAATCTCAATAAACAACAAGCACAATAAAGATGAAGAAAACCATACCAGAGAACATTACATTCAAACTAAAGAAAGAAAGCAAAATAAAAAAAAAAAAATCTTAAAAGCAGTTAGAGAAAGACAACATACATACAGAAGAAGAAAGAATGAATGACAGTAGACTTTTTATCAGACATCTAAGAAAATGAATGACATCTTTAAAGCACCAAAGGAAAAAAAGTACTGTTAACATGAAAAAAAAAGCCTTTAACATGAAGATGAAATAATGGCTTTTTTCAGACTAGCAAAAGGTGAGAGAATTCATAGCCAAAAGATACATATGTTATGTTAAAGGGAGTCTTTGGTAAAAAGTTGAATCTACTCAAAGGAATGAAGAACAACAGAAATGGTAAATATATAAACATTTAAATATAAAAACATTTTTCTCATTTTTTATCTTTTTAATTGGTAATAGACGATAGCAAGATAATAGCAGTGTATTGTAGGATTTATATAACACATGAGAAATTTAAATGAGCCATATTAATCAGACCAAGGACAGGGGCAGGGTAATGGAAGCATACAGTTGTAAGATTCTTATATTATACCAAGAGTGTCATTATATTATTTGAATGTATACTGTTGTAAGTTAAAGATGTATACTGTAAACCCTAGCACAACCACTAAAAAATAAAACAGATAAGGATAGCTATTAAATCATTGGTGGAGATAAAATGAAATAACATAAAATAATCAAAAGAACAAAAGAGGGAAAAAGGAACACAGAATAGAAGGGACAAATAAAAATGAATAGCAAGATGCTGGGTTAAAACGCAACCCTATTGATAATTAGACTAAAAGTAAATTGTCTAAACACTTCAATTAAAAGAGAGGGATTGTCAATTTAGATAAATAAAAAAGCACAAGACTCAGCTATCTGCTGTTGAAAGAAACACAAATCCCAGGTAGGACTATTTTTTTCAATACAAGTTCCTGAATTTCTTAGGCTTTGAGTGCTTCGAGTAGGCCCTATAGGTCTTCAGACTATTGTGTGTATAGCTTTCTTTGCTCAAAAAAAATTTTTTTTGTTGATAAATTAGCATTGTTTTCCCAATAATAAGTATGTTTTGATAGTTGTACAGACTGGTTTGTAAAAGAATCTACAAAATGCAAGCATACCCGAGGCTAAAATTTCTTTTCTCATGCTTAGCTTGCATCTATTACCTTTTTCTAAGTGAAAAAGAATTTATAGCCTATAGTTGGAGTAGTGCTTTCACAATACACACCCTTAGAAATTTCTTCCCTGACACTTACATATTATGAGCCATACTGGATAATGGCTATAGAGTAAATTCATGCATTTCACAGTAATGAAAGTAGCAAGCATTTAGATATATAAGAAATTATCTTTTGGGAATTTAACATATTTTTATTGTTTCAGAGGGGGAATTGTTTTATTTTACTCACAGGACTATTTTCAAACATAGTATGGTCAACTTCAAACATCATCCTTTCAACAACAACAGTTATTTACCATGAAATCATTTTTTAAATGGTAACCATATGCTATTGGTATAAAAATATACATATGTATTATAAAATCATTCTATACCATTTTAATTAGCATAAGTAGAATGTGATATGTACAACCTATCTAAGACTTGTGACTCTACAAGTGTTTGATGCAGCCACCATTTTAAGATAGTCTATCTGGCCCAAGGACTGCAAACTTGAGGAAGAAGTAACAGAGACGCTTGTTTCTTATTCTATGTGAAGAAGGATAGAGACTGGTTAGAGATTTTAATGTGGGCCATTAACCATATGTGCAAAAAATGAATGGATGGCAGTTATTCTTCTCATTTTAATTTTTCTTTCAACAGGATAGGATTGTCAATGACCCACTGCACTATGGTGTGCTATCCTTCATTTTGCTGACTGCATGGAGACATTGTTTCAGAATCGTACTTAGTGGTGCCCTAGTGAGCTGAGAAATTTAGGAAGGCTTTCTCTTCTTTCATTAAGACCACCATTTTGCATATAGCTCTTGAAGGGCCAATTACCAGTTATTCATTTCATACGTGCCATTAGCTCATTGCTGCATTGCTAAGGGAGATCAAAACATAATAGGAGAAAGGGAAACGCATAGCTGAAAAAAAAGCTTTTGTTATGCAAACTTTGTCTGTACCTCATAAAATCTTGTGGGATAAGAAGTTGAAAATTTACTTGCCAGAAACTCTCTTTAGAAGAACACTGCTAGGGGTGCCTGGGTGGCTCAGTCGGTAAAGCGTCCGACTTCGGCTCAGGTCATGATCTCACGGTTTGTGAGTTTAAGCCTCACGTCCAGCTCTGTGCTGACAGCTCAGAGCCTGGAGCCTGCTTCGGATTCTGGGTCTCCCCTCTCTCTGCCTCTCCCATGCTCACGCTCTGTCTCTGCCTCTCAATAATAAATAAATGTTAAAAAAATTTTTTTTAAAAAAGAACACTGCTAATCTTTGGGAAAAAGTACTCTGGTGAGCCATTTGAATATATATCAAGGACTATCATGGAACTATGTGTCTTGTCCATGTGACAAGGAGAGGGATTTGAGAAGAAAGATGTGATCATACAATGTGGTCACACTGTACGACCTCCTCAAGTATTCAGTACAATTACTAAACTCAAGAATATTTGGGGGGCGCCTGGGTGGCGCAGTCGGTTGAGCGTCCGACTTCAGCCAGGTCACGATCTCGCGGTCCGTGAGTTCGAGCCCCGCGTCCGGCTCTGGGCTGGTGGCTCAGAGCCTGGAGCCTGTTTCCGATTCTGTGTCTCCCTCTCTCTCTGCCCCTCCCCCGTTCATGCTCTGTCTCTCTCTGTCCCAAAAATAAATAAAAAAAACGTTGAAAAAAAAAATTAAAAAAAAAAAAAGAAATACTTGGTAAAAGAGAATTTCGGGTGGGGAGAAATAAGAAACTGAGCTTTTTACCAGAGTGATGTGATATAAATTTTGGACAGCATGTGTGGAAAAGTGCCCCTTCTGGAGTAAATACTACTAGGAGCCAATGCTTCCAAGTTAGAGGGACTCAATAGTTCTCAGAGCTATGCTTTGTGTATCAGGATTAGTTAAGGACACAGCCGAATTCTTCACTAGGCTGCCAGCTCACTGAGGGCCAGGAGAGTCTTATTCTTGAGGTTAACCAGCTGCCCACAGGGCACAGCACTGTCTTGCAGGCCTTTAGTGATTAGCTGTGCAACATACAAATGAAAACAGTTGTCTTATAACAAAAGAACTTTGTTCCACCTGACAATATTTGCAAAGATAAAATCTGAGAAAATAAACTTTAGGCAAATAATCAGTATCCCAACTGATACCACACACAACAGTAGTGATTAGAGATGCTTGGCTGGGAGAAATGTCGATGTTGCTAACAGAAATAGTGAAGTCAGAAATAGAAATTTCAAGTGTGGAACAAGTTTTATATGTTAAGATGCTATTAGAATACTTGGCAGTTGTCTAATACCTTGAGCATGAGGGAGGCCTTATTTGTTCCATTTGCTAGCAAGGGCTACATGAATTTCTCCATGAAGCAAGATGAATACGTGGCCAAACTGAAAACGTGGGCCTACATTTGGACTCTAGGTCTAGTGCTCTTTCTACTGCCCATAGCTGCTTTCTGCTATAGACCCAAACTAAACAGAAACCAACCCTCTTCCTCTTCTATTCCTGCTGTCTTTATGTGCTAATTAAAAAAAAAAAAAGGGAAAACCTTCCTTCCATTTTCTCTGCTCCAAAAATTCTCAAAGCTCAAGCTACTTCCATTCACGGACACTAAAACCTGATTCTCAAATGCATCTTTTGCAAGGATTGGAAAAAAGCATTCTCTGGGGTGGGCTGTATTATTATGACTGCCTGAAAGAGAACAGAAAGCTACAGTACTCTCTGTGGGATGAACACCTACAGCCATTGCTCATGCACATGGCAATTTCATATATACACCATAAAACAATGCTTAGCAATCTGCTTAGTAAGGTCAAGCTTCCTCAGCAAACAATGAAATACAAACATTGCCTAGTACAGTTTCCTATGACTAGTAGAATTAAATTAGATAGTTGTCTGCTTGTTATATGAATCTTCTACCAACTCAGCTGGAGCCAACAGAAATATTGATCTAACACAGAGTAAGGAAGCCAGTATTTTTGAATGATGGCTTGACCCTTGGTTATTTCCCTTAAAATGTGTATTTTTAATAATTTATTTCCAATCTTAAACTACTAATTAGAGTCTGTGAATTAGGAATTCTAAGAAACAAAGCTTTTACATCACATTTTGCTATGTTACTAATATTCAATTAAAGAATGAAGAAGCAAACTGAGAACAAACTGAGGGTTGATGGGGGGTGGGTGATAGGTATTGAAGAGGGCATCTTTTGGGATGAGCACTGGGTGTTGTATGGAAACCAATTTGATAATAAATTTCATATATTAAAAAAAAAAGAATGAAGAAGCATAAAAGCTCAATGTTTGCCGTGTTAATACTTGCCTGGCTCTACGTGTCCTGCCCCCTTTAGGAAATTGCCACTGGCTCCATATTCCCTGCTCCCAGGACAGACTTATCTGTTTACTAGCTGTCAAAGTAAATTTACAGTACTGAATAACACCATCAGAAAGCTTGGGATAGGCCTTGCTGAGCACAGAGAGATACACTTGCATACCCATTAAGTTGAAATTTTGCCAAGAACCTATTAACCAATCCTAATGAACTGCTGTTTTCCATTTAAAACACCATTAGTTTCCTATGGTTTGTTGCTCAGGGTATAAACAGCAAAAGACACCATCAAGTGGTTAGAAAAGGTGTTGCTTTGCTGGAAGCATATATGTCTCTGGAAAATATGAACTTGGCTTTGGTATGTGTCACTTTCTTTCCACTTCTGGAAATAATCAAGCATTCCAAATATTTAGGGTCACTTTCCAGAATACAGAAGGATTCTGTAAACACATCCCATTGTTTAAAGGATCTGGATATTTATTTTGTTGCCTGCTGTGCAGAGGCTTGCTTTGTTTCTAACAATTATTATATAATACTGAATGTATTATATAATACTGAATGAACCAACAACTGTCAGTCCATACCTCTGCATTAATAGATTAACAAAGACCCCATCCCCCAGTGTCTGAAGGTTTTCTCTAAAATAGTTTTAAATAATTTGAGACATTATCATACTTTTTAATGCAAAGTCCTTTATAATAACAAGGGTCTGAGTTTTTGGGTTCTGGTGTGTGTGTGTGTGTGTGTGTGTGTGTGTGTGTGTGTGTGTTTTGAGTCTGAGTTTTATTGATAGTGAAAATAACAAGTTAGTAGAAAAAAAGCTTCTGATTCTGTGATTTTGCTTTGGTTTTGAACATCTAAGAAGATGAAAGATATAATATCAAGATGTCAAGAAAATTGTTTTTTTGTTTTACTTCAAATAATACATTCTCTGCATCAATTTCAGGGAACACGATTTTAAGTTACAGTGCCTCAATATAGTTTTTTTCTTATAAAGAAGATGGAAAGTGAAAGATTCAGTGAGCCAATTATATCCTCAACTCAGCAGATAACAAAAACCTTTACAAACAATTCATTTAAAAATTACAAGCAACACAAAAATTATTAAGTACATTTCGAGAACAACAGGAACCATTTGGTGGTAGGAAGCGTTAAAAACAATAGCATCGTTCCATTGGGTTCATTTTTTCATACCACTTTCAGCCCCTTTCCAGGTTGTTAAAACTTTTATCATCTTGTAGCTCTTTAAACACAACCTGTCCAAAAATTGAGACAAGACAGTAAATTAACCAAGCGTGTTCTCCATGTGGAAGGTGAAAGCAAAAAGGAAGCCAAGCATCGGTGCAAGTGCAGCCCACCCTGGGTTTACATGCCCCCTGGGGGTGCCCACATTGCATCAGGCACATTTCCAAACTTCATTAAGCATTTGGTGGTTGATTGATTGAATAATAAAAGACCTGTGGATAGTAAAGAACTTTGTAAACTGGAACAATTAACAATCAGAGAGAAGGGACAAAACTAATTGTGTGAAAATGGCAGATGGTCGATAAAGCTGTAGCAACCTGAAGTCTGTAAACTTGCAGAAGCATTACATTTTGAAGGAACGCTGTCAGCAATCAAGGGGCTGAGACCTAGTGGAAGAGACAGAGGCTGCACAGATGATTATCTTCTCGGGAACCCAAGGGCTGTCAAATAGATAGGCCAACTTAATTAAGAAACTTGTTTTAGATCTGCAGTTTGTCCTAATCTTTCTCCTGGAGAGTGAAGACCATGGGTAGTAGCAGCCCCTGCCCAGATTCCACCGGTAATAACAGCACCATATTCTGAATTATTTGAACATACCATGCTATTGGCCCTTGTCAGCCTTGGACTTCATGGTTCTACCAACACTGCAGAACACTGGCAGTACATTGGATAGAAAATACCAGAACAAGGCTACACTAGGACAGGTCTCACTGCCAGCACTCTCAGACCCAGTCAACCTTCCTTCGGTTTTGTGTTTCCTTAAGGTAAGTTTCCCATGCTTTTGCCTCTTTTTGATTTCATTAGTCTCTAAGAAACAGCCCTTGGCTATTCTCATAAGAAAGGAGGGCATCTGAGAGATTTTACTTGTTTTATTGGCCAGGGAGGCCAATACACTTAACTTCTACTAAGTACACTTCAGCAGAAAGGAGAAAGTCTCAAAGTTGAACAATAAAGGATTGTGAAATTCAGATGCTCAAAACAGGGCTATGCTGAGGAGGACAGAAACTAGGTATGTTCTTTCCAATAGACTTCAGCAGCCAAGCTAACCTGTAGCAGGATGTAGTTAATTTAAGTTGGAAAAAGTTGACTCTGGAAGTCACCCATGTATAGATTTGTTATTTTGCTTTCTTGTCTCTTAAATTTTTTCTCTTATATATTTATTTAATTTTTTCTTTTACCTTTTGTTGCTGTTAAAGCTCATTGAAAGGCAACATAAAGAGCAGAAAAAAGCATAGGTTATTGGTGAAAAGATGAGTTTGAATGTTAGTTTTTCCCATTATTTTTTTAATTCCCAGTTTCTTCATATTGAAAGTGATCCAGTGCTTGCCTGGCAAAGTTGTGGTAAAGACTGGAAAGGAGACATGAAAAACTCGGTATATGATAAACAGTCAAAAGTGGTAACATCTGTCACCATCTATTTTGGGAAGGAAAAAAAAAAGAATCCCAATCTTACTTCAGAAGAGCTAATGAAAAAGGTTATATTTTTACAGCTAGGCCAGGATAGTGAGGTCCAAAAATGTGGTGCTCAGGAAAGGACTGGTCCAGCCTACCAATCTCTCAATATTTCTCTCTCTCTCTCTCTGTCTCTCTGTCTCTCTCTCTCAGACTTGGTATGGTTGGTTGGTCCTTATTAGGAAACTCTTTCTCATTATGGTGACCACATACCAATGAATCCATTCCTTAACTACAATATGCGGAATATTTCTCTCATATAGTCCCTCTCTATTCTCAATCTTACCAACTTCTTTTGGGGCCTTAAGGACTTTCTCCTGGATTACATGTTTTCTTAAATAATTTTTCTTACTCTGGTTTCTTTTTCTGTCTATCCATTCCATATATTATTGCTAGATTGATTTTCCTAAACCACAGTCAGATTTCTGTCACTCACTCTGCTCAAAAACCCTTAATAATTCCCTAGTACCTATGAACGAAAACACAAATTCCCAGCGAATAATTCAAAAACATGTACAATCTAGGCCTGAGTTATCTTTCCTGCTTTATCTCTGTGGTCATCAGTCAAACAACTTATTCCCTCAATACAAGCATACTCTTTTCTTGTCTTTCCCTCATGTGAAATGTCTGTTCTCTCATCTCTGTATGTTTAATTTTCAGCTCAGATGTCCTTTTTCGTTGAAGCCTTTCCTTGTTTGTTTCCATGAACTGTCTTTCCATCCTCTGAATTTACATATCACCTCCTTACCCCTTCCCAACTCAACATAAGCAATGGAGGTGTAGGGTTTATGTCCTTTATGTTTTGTAACTCTCAGTGCCTGGGATAAGGTTTCACATGTTATAGGAAATCAATAATTATTTTTAACTACATAAATGAAGAAATTGAAAGTCTTTTGGAGACAAATCTCTATGAAAGAAATGACAAAATAGACAAGAGAACGAAGATACATTTTCTGATTAATCGTATAAAATGATACTTCAGAAAGTCAGACCCAACTAGTCATAGTAAGCATTTGTCTTTTTTTTCCCTACTGGTTGCTCAGTATCTGAACTCCTGTCCTTTGTTTAGAGAATGTCCCACGTACGAGAGAGTTTACTGCCTACGACAAAACTGAAAAGGAGACTCATTTTCCCAGCAGGAGGGGGAGAATCCATCCTAGTGGTGCTGATGGCAGCAGCAATGCAGTTTCCAGGTGTCACAGTGGCATCTCTGCCAACAAGACAAGCTATAGCATCCAAGAGCTCAAGCCCTTACAGGACTTGTGCTCGTGAAACTGACTGTGTTTGTGGGAACCCAGCTCCACTTCATTCTGCCTCTTTTCTGGGGTTGGGTCTCCAACATTCCCAGCAGCTCTGTCAGCTACACTGATTCTTTTCAATAAATCTACTTCTTGCCTAAGTCAAACAGAGTTAGGCCCTGCTGCTTGTCACCACTCACCCTGGACGGATGCACCAGGCTTGCAAAGTTGTTGGGGGACCCTCTACACCACAGCAAGATCCTCTCAGCTATGTTTGCATCCTCATTATTTCTCATCATTAAAAGTTAACAGCCCTACATGCCACCTACATTAATTTTTAGGCAAACATGTTTTAAAGTCAGATTGCATGTTGATCTCTGTAAATAAACTATCATTTATTTCTCCTAAACAAATCAGTCTAAATTAGAGCTTGCCATCAGAATAGCAGTCATGCATTGAAATTTCAAAGCATACCAGAAGAGCAAAATGCCTCCATAATAAATGCTCTCAGGATTGGGCTACTTCTATTTTGTAGACTTACAAAATACTAGTAATAATTTGATTTTACACTTCTGATATGCCTATAAACTCAGAATTTTCCTAACAAATGTGTCATTAATTAATCATGTCTCAAGGAAACCCCATAATTTATAAATAATCCAGATATAAGACATGGTTTTGTGGTTAAGAGCATGAAATCTCTCATCTGGGATAAAATCCCAGGCTGTAGTGAGATCTTGGACAAGTTATTATCAAATCTCTCATGCTTCAGTGTTCTTTTCTTTTTTTTTTTTATTCTTGTAGAATCTTTTTTTTTTTTGCTTAGTTAAGAAAATTTTTTTTATTTTTTTTAATTTTTATATGAAATTTATTGACAAATTGGTTTCCATACAACACCCAGTGCTCATCCCAAAAGGTGCCCTCCTCAATACCCATCAACCACCCTCTCCTCCCTCCCACCCCCCATCAACCCTCAGTTTGTTCTCAGTTTTTAACAGTCTCTTATGCTTTGGCTCTCTCGCACTCTAACCTCTTTTTTTTTTTCCTTCCCCTCCCCCATGGGTTCCTGTTAAGTTTCTCAGGATCCACATAAGAGTGAAACCATATGGTATCTTTCTCTGTATGGCTTATTTCACTTAGCATCACACTCTCCAGTTCCATCCACGTTGCTACAAAAGGCCATATTTCATTTTTTCTCATTGCCATGTAGTACTCCATTGTGTATATAAACCACAATTTCTTTATCCATTCATCAGTTGATGGACATTTAGGCTCTTTCCATAATTTGGCTATTGTTGAGAGTGCTGCTATGAACATTGGGGTACAAGTGGCCCTATGCATCAGTACTGCTGTATCCCTTGGATAAATTCCTAGCAGTGCTATTGCTGGGTCATAGGGTAGGTCTATTTTTAATTTTCTGAGGAACCTCCACACTGCTTTCCAGAGCGGCTGCACCAATTTGCATTCCCACCAACAGTGCAAGAGGGTTCCCATTTCTCCACATCCTCTCTAGCATCTATAGTCTCCTGATTTGTTCATTTTGGCCACTCTGACTGGCGTGAGGTGATACCTGAGTGTGGTTTTGATTTGTATTTCCCTGATAAGGAGCGACGCTGAACATCTTTTCATGTGCCTGTTGGCCATCTGGATGTCTTCTTTAGAGAAGTGTCTATTCATGTTTTCTGCCCATTTCTTCACTGGGTTATTTGTTTTTCGGGTGTGGAGTTTGGTGAGCTCTTTATAGATTGTGGATACTAGCCCTTTGTCCGATATGTCATTTGCGAATATCTTTTCCCATTCCGTTGGTTGCCTTTTAGTTTTGTTGGTTGTTTCCTTTGCTGTGCAGAAGCTTTTGATCTTCATAAGGTCCCAGTAATTCACTTTTGCTTTTAATTCCCTTGCCTTTGGGGATGTATCGAGTAAGAGATTGCTACGGCTGAGGTCAGAGAGGTCTTTTCCTGCTTTCTCCTCTAAGGTTTTGATGGTTTCCTGTCTCACATTCAGGTCCTTTATCCATTTTGAGTTTATTTTTGTGAATGGTGTCAGAAAGTGGTCTAGTTTCAACCTTCTGCATGTTGCTGTCCAGTTCTCCCAGCACCATTTGTTAAAGAGGCTGTCTTTTTTCCATTGGATGTTCTTTCCTGCTTTGTCAAAGATGAGTTGGCCATACGTTTGTGGGTCTAGTTCTGGAGTTTCTATTCTATTCCATTGGTCTATGTGTCTGTTTTTGTGCCAAGTGTTCTTTTCTTCAAAATGGGAATAACAAAGGGTTGTTTTGTGAGGATTAAATGAGATATGATACACTCAAAATGATTAAAAGAGTAACTGACTCTTAGTAAATATCTTTGAAATATGTGCTTTTATTATATTCTTGAATTGTGTATATGCAGGAAAACTATTGGAATGTATGACAGTCATTTGTGCTATTAATCAAATACAATTCTCTTCCCTTCTAGCACAGGGCATTCCCTACCTCTCTATGCTTGGGTGAAGCCATGTTTCTATCTCTGGCCAATGAACAAGTAGAATAAATTAGAGTGTTTAAATGGCAGTATGAGATTCTCCAGAGCACTTTTCTTCCCCTCTGGCATGCCAGCTGGGAATGTTTGATATGGTGGAGACTAGAAGACTAGAGTAATTAAAATGAGCACAGGTGCTCTGTTGCCCTAAGATAGATACGTTACATGAGCAAAATATAAACCTTTGCTATTTCAAGACAGTGGCATTTAGGGGAGTGTTTGTTATGTAGCATAACTTTGAACACCCTGAGTAAAGCAGAAAGGCAGTTATCTGGATATTTCAATTAAATGTTATTCTCTATTCAAGTGAATGACATCCTTAGGAATGCCTACAGTGAGGCAATACCAGTAAAGAATAATTTAAAAATGCTGCCCAGGTTGATGATATCCCCAAATATCTGCCTTGTCTCAGCCTTTCCTATGGGGTCTGATATTTCATCCTGAAGATATTTGAAAATCACTCCCAAGTTGGTCCTTTAAATAAACATAAAATTCTGGCATAAGAAACTTATAAATCTTAACACATTCAAATAAATGTGGTTATCCAATCCATTTCCAGGAAGAATCAGGGCAGCATTAGAGTTACTTTGGAGATAAAATGAAAGATTTTTCTCATATATAATTCAGAAAAGAATTATATGTATATAGGAGAAAATCATGGAAGCTGTTTAGTTATAGAAATAATTATCCCGGAGGGGAGGAGTTAAGATGGCAGAGGAGTAGGGAAACCCTAAGCTTGGCCCATCCCTCAAACACAGCTAGATAAGTATGAAACCATTCTGAACCCCCAAGAAATTGAGCTAAGGGCTGAGAGGACAAACTTCACATCTACAGGTAGAAAAATGGCCACATCATGAAAGGTAGGAGCTGTGGAGAGTTGACTTGTGGAGAAAAGAATTGCAGGTGCTACGAAGGGAAGGGAGCCCTGATCACTAAGAAAGGAGTGAGACAGAAAAAGAGAGAGAGAAAGAGTGAAATACTCCATGCACATTGCACAGGGTATTACACCAAAAAAAGCTCTTCCATAAAACCATTATCTGGGAAAAGGAGAGGGGCTGACTACCACAAAGTTTTACAAGCAGCGAAGCACAAAGTCTGAAGTTTAGAAATTTGGACCATCGCCGTGGTTGTGCCTGGCAGATTTAGTGGTGCTCCAGTGGGGAAGGAGGGCAGAGACCCAGGAGCAAGCAGTGTGATCTGAGGATCCCCCTGGTCACATGGGGAGAAACAGTTACCCTTCTTGGAGTACATATGGGAGTGTTAGCACAGCCTCCCCAGGGACAAATGAACTGGCAGCACCAACATGCTGCTCTGTTCACTAGCATAGGAACAAAGGCACTGGATGAAGGCAACAAACCTTGGTGCTGGCTTTTTGCTGTGCCTTACTACCAACTCTGAACAGCTACATGGTCACTCAACCATTTTCTGAGACAAATCGGCACTGACCACAGCCTGGCAAGACTCTCCCACAGAGGACCAGTGCAGGTCTGAGACAGGTGGGTCCTTAAAATTGAAGTTTTGAAACCCAGCTGTGTGCCTGAGATAAAACACAGGGATACTGTGCCACCTGGCATTCAGACAGTTTGGGCACAGACAGAGTGAAGGCAGACATCTGACAGAAGCCAGGACACAGAAGGGGTGATTGTTTGCTCTTCTGTGAGGACTTCCTGAAGAGTGGCAGGCATGAACTCCCCACTCCAGGACAAGAGAGCCAGATGATACCATCCCGCCCCCAACCCTCATCAGCACTGACTGATTTCAGTGAGCAGCACAACTCCACCCAGTGGAGGCTGGTTACACCAAGCCCCGCCCCCCATGCCCTGCAAGTGCATCTCCACTTGGGCAATTCTGCCTAAGAATCAGCACAGCAGGACCGTCTCCCAGAAGACCAGCACAAAAACCACACCTGCACCAAGTCTATTGATCACAGGGTGCTGCAAAGCTTCAGCTGTAGGGGAAATAGGATCTGGCTTCTTTTTTTTTCTTTCCCTTTTTTTGGACCTCTTCTTAATATAGCCATTACTCTCAGGAGCAGGAATATAACAGGCTTTCCTAACAACCACACAAAAAAAAACAGTGACCTAGACAAAATGACAAGACAGAGGAATTCACCCCAAAAGAAAGAACAGGAAGAAGTAATAACCAGGGATTTTAATTAATACAGATAGAAGTAATATGCCTGAACCAGAATTTAAAAGAAACAATTATAAGGATAATAACTGGGTTTGAGAAAAGCATAGATGATAGTAGAGAATCCCTTACTGCAGATATAAAAGAACTAAAAACTAATCAGTCCAAAATAAAAAATGCTGTAACTGAGATGCAGAGCTGACTGGTTGCAATGACAATGAGGATGGAAGAATCAAAGAAATAATCAGTGATGAGGAAGATACAATTATGGAAAATAATTAAGCTTAAAAGAAGAGGGAAAGAAAGATATTGGATCATGAATGTAGACTTAGGGAACTCAGCAACTCCTTAAAACATAATAAAATTCATATCATAGGAGTCCCAGAATAAGAGAGAGAAAAAGGGGCAGAAAGTTTATTTGAGCAAATTAGAGCTGAAAATTTCCCTTATCTGCAGAAGGAAACAGACATCGAAATTCAAGAAGCACAGAAAACTCTCATTAAAATCAACAAAAGTTGGCTATCACCAAATATATCATAGTCAAACTCACAAAATAAACAGAAAAGGAAAGAATCCTGACTGTAGCAAGGGAAGAAAATTTCTTAACCTACAAGAAAAGACAGATCAGGATCTCATCAGATTTGTCCCCACAAACTTGGCAGGCCAGAACGGAGTGGCATGATATATTCAATAAGCTGAATGAAAAAAATGTGCAGCCAAGAATACTTTATCCAGAAAGGCTGTCATTCAAAATAGAAGGACAGATAAAGAGTTTTTCAGACAAACAAAAGCTAAAGGGGTTCATGACCACTAAACCAGCCCTGCAAGAAATATTAAAGGGAACAGGTTAAGTGGAAAAAAAAAAGTGACAAAGACTAGAAAGAAACAGTACCACAGGAAACATCAACATCACAAGTAACACAATGGCACTAAGTTCAGACCTATCAATCATCACTCTGAATGTAAATGGACTAAATTCCCCAGTCAAAAGACACAGGGTATCAGAATAGATAAAAAAAAAAAAACAAAACAACAACAAGATCCAGCTATATGCTGCCTACAGGAGACTCATTTTAGACCTAAAGCCACCTGCAGATTAAAAGTGAGGGGATGGAGAACCATCTATTATGGTAATGGATGTCAAAACAAAATAAAAAAATAGAGGAGCCATACTTATATCAAACGGGATTTTAAAACAAAGATTATACAAACAAATGAAGAAGCTAAATCATAATAAAGAGGTCTATACCTCAAGAAGATCTAATAATTGTAAAATTTTTTGCCCAACTTGGGAACACCCAATTATGAATAACAAACATAAGCAAACTTATTGATAATAATACTGTAATACTCCTACACTATGTACTGTAGGAGACTATAATACTCCACTTACAACAATGGACAGATCATCTAGGCAGAAAATCAACAAGAAAACAATAGACAGATCACCTAGGCAGAAAATCAACAAGGAAACAATAGCTTTGAATGACACAGTGGACTAGATGGACTTAACAAATATATATAGAACATTTCATCCTAAAGCAGCAAAATTCACATTCTTTTCAAGGGCACACAGAACACTCTCCAGATTCAATCACATATTGGTCACAAATCAGCCCTCAACAAGCACAAATAGACTGAGATTATACCATACATATTTTCAGATCAAAACACTATGAAACTTGAAGTTAACCATAAGAAAAAACTTGGAAAGACTGCAAATACATAGAGGTTAAAGAACATCCTACTAAAGAATGAGTGAGTTAATGAGTCATTTCAAGAAAAAATAATAAATATACATGGAAGCAAATAAAAATGAAAACACAACAGTCCAAAACCTTTGGGATACAGCAAAGGCAGTCCTAACAGGGAAGTATATTGCAACATAGGCTTACCTCATGAAACAAGGAAAGTTTCCAATACACAACCCAACTTTACATGTAAAGTAGCTAGAAAGAGAACAGCAAATAAAGCCTAAGTCAGTCAAAGAAGGGAAATAATAAAGATTAGAGCAGAAATAAATAATGTGGAAACAAACAAACAACAACAACAACAAAAAGGTGGAACAGATCAACAAAACTAAGAGCTGGTTCTTTGAAAGAATTAATAAAATTGATAAACCCCTAGCCAAACTTATCAAAAAAAAAAAAGAAAGAAAAGGGACCCAAATAAATAAAATCGCAAATGAAAGAGGAGAGATCAAAACCAACAGCACAGAAATACAATTATAAAAGATTATGAAAAATTATGTGCCAACAAACTTGGCAATCTGGAAGAACTGAACAAATTCATAAAAACTCACACACTACCGAATCTGAAATAGGAAGAAATAGAAAATTTGAACAAAACAATAATCAGCAAAGAAATTGAATCAATAATCAAAAATCCCTGGGGGGGGGGGGGGCGGGCACCTGGGTGGTGAAGTAGGGTAAGCATCCGGCTCTTGACCTCAGTTCAGGTCATGATCTCACAATTTGTGAGTTCAAGACCTGCGTCGGACTCTGCACTGATGGTGAGGAGCCTGCTTGGGATTCTGTCTCTCCATCTCTCTGCTCTTCCCCATTCTCTCTCTCTCTCTCTCTCTCTCTCTCTCTCTCTCTCTCTCTCTTCCTCTCTCTCTCTCTCTCAAAATAAATAAATAAACATTTAGAAAATCTTCCAACAAACAAAAAGTTCAAGGTCAGATAGTTTCCCAGGGGAATTCTATCAGACATTTAAAGAAGAGTTAATACCAATACTTCTCAAACTGCTCCAAAAAATAGAAATCGAAGGTAAACTTCCAAACTCATTCTATGAGGCCAGCATTACCTTGATTCCAAAACCAGACAAAGACCCCACTAAAAAGGAGAATTACAGGCCAATATCCCTTATAAACATGGGTGTGAAATTCCTCAATAAGATACTAGCAAATTGAATCCAATAGTACATTAAAAGAATTATTCAACACAATCAGGTAGGATTTATTCCTGGGCTTCAGGGGTGGTTCAATATTCACATATCAATCAGTGCAATAAACCACATTAATAAAAGAAAATATAAGAACCATATGAATCTCTCAACAGATGCAGAAAAAACATTTGACAAAACATAGCATCCATTCTTGATAAAAACCATCAAAAAATAGGTACAGATGAAACATACCTCAACATCATAAAAGCCATTCATGAAAAACTTACAACTAATATCCTCCTTAATAGGGAAAAAGTGAGAGCTATTCCTCAATGGTCAGGGACAAGACAGAGATGTCCACTCTCAGCATTACTATTAAGCATAGTACTAGAAGTCTTAGCCACAGCAATCAGACAACAAAAAGAATAAAAGGCATCCAAATCAGCAAAGAAGAAATCAAATTTTCACTATTTGCAGATAACATGATACACTATGTAGAAAACTTGAGTCCACCAAAAAGTTGCTAGAACTAAGACATGAATTCAGCAAAGTCACAGGATATAAAGTCAAAATACAGAAATCTGTTGCATTTGCATACACCAATAATGAAGCAGTAGAAAGAGAAATCAAGGAATTGATATCATTTACAATTGCACCAAAAACAAGAAGATGCCTAGGAATAAACCTATCCAAAAATGTAAAAGACCTGTACTCTGGAAACTGCAAAACATTTATGAAAGAAATTTAAGAGGACACAAAAAAAAAATGTGAAACCTTCCATGCTTATGGATTGGAAAAACAAATATTGTTAAAATGTCTATACTGCCCAAAGCAATCTACATATTCAATGCAATCCCTATCAAAACACCACCAACATTTTTCACAGAGTTAGAACATACAATCCTAAAATTTGGAACCACAAAAGAACCAGAATCACCAAAGCAACCCTGAAAAAAAAAAAAAGCAAAACAGGAGGCATCATGATTCTGGATTTCAAGGTTCATCACAAAGCTACAGTCATGAAGACATTATGGTACTGGCACAAATACAGACACATAGATCAGTGTAACAAATAGAAAACCCAGAAATGAGCCCATTACTATATGGTCAATTCATCTTCAACAATGCGGGAAAGAGTATACAATGGAAAAAAGACAGTCTCTTCAACAAATAGTGTTGGGAAAACTGGACAGCAACGTGCAGAGAATGAAACTGGACCACTTTCTCCTCACACAATACACAGAAATAAATTCAAAATGGATAAAAGACCTAAATGTGACACAAGAAACCATCAAAATCCTAGCGGAGAACACAGGCAACAATTCTTTGTCCTTGACCGAGCAACTTCTTGCTAGATATGTTGCTGGATGCAAGGGAAACAAAAGCCAAAATGAACTGTTTAGACTTCATCAAGATAAAAACTTTTGCACAGTGAAGGAAACAATCAACAAAACTAAAAGGCAGCCCACAGAACGAGAGAAGATATTTGCAAATGACATATTGGATACAGGGTTAGTATCCAAAAATCTATAAAGAACTTATCAAACTTAAGATCCAAAAAGCAAATAATTCAGTTAAGAAATGTGCAGAAGACATGAATAGACATTTTTCCAAAGAAGACTAACATACACATAAAAAGATGCTCTACATCACTCAATATCAGAGAAATACAAATTAAAACTACAGTGAGATATCACCTCACACCCTATCAGAATGGCTAAAATGAACAACACAGAAAACAACAGATGTTGGCAAGGATGCAGAGAAAAAGGAACCCTCTTACACTGTTGGTAAGAATACAAAGTGGTCCAGCCACTCTGGAAAATAGTATGGAGGATCCTCAAAGAGTTAAAAATAGAACTAACCTATGATCCAGCAATTGCACTACTAGGTATTTGTCCAAAGGACACAAAATACAGATTCAAAGAGGTATATGCACCCCAATGGTTATAGCAGCATTATCAATAATAGCCAAACTATGGAAAGAGCCCAAATGTCCATCAATTGATGAATGGATAAAGAAGATGTGGAATGCACATATATGGAATGGAATATAGTATAATGGAATATTACCCAGCCATCAAAAAGAATAAAATTTTGCCATTTGCAATGATGTGGATAGAGCTAGAGTGTATTATGCTAAACGAAATGTCAGTCAGAGAAAAACAAATACCATATGATTTCACTCACGTGTGGAATTTAAGGAACAAAACAGATGAACATATGGGAAGGGGGTAAAAAAGAGAGAAAGAAGCAAACCATAAGAGACTCTTAATGATAGACAACAAACTGAAGGGTGATGGAGGGAGGTAGGTGGGGGATAGGTTAAATGGATGATGAGTATTAAGGGGGGCTCTTGTTATGTGTGCATTGGGTGTTATATGTAAGTGATGAACCACTAAATTCTACTCTTTAAGACAATATTACACTATATGTTAACTAACTTAAATTTAAATAAAATTTGGAAAAAAAAAAGAAATAAGTATCTGAGATTCATGCTCACTTTATATTAAAAGAGACGCAGCCAACTACAAGGACGACCAAGTACAGCCTTAGTGACTTGTGTAAGGCCACTTGGTAAGTTATTGCAAGCTTCATGTCTGACACCCTATATCAGGACTTTAGCCACTATATCCTGATGTTATTTTGCCAGTTCTAAGGCAAGGAGCCAAGATGGTTGAAGAGAAAGAGGTAATAAAGCAGACATGTAGGAAGGAGAAGAAGTACAGATGAGAAAGATCTCTTCCTGACATGGAGTCTCATTCCTCAATGGTTTACATCAGAGAACCCTGTGTCCTTTCTTTTGTATAAGCAGGCTTAGGTTTATTTCTTTTACCTACCATCCAGAAGATCGTAACTCACTTATGTGCTTGATTCCTAGATCTACCACTTACTAGCTATTAGAATCTAGGCAATTTTACTTAACATCTTTGTTCCTTAGGTTTCTTCTCTGTAAAATGATAATAGGGGTTACTGTTAGAATTAAATAAGACAATGAATGCCAAGTGCTTAGACTGGTGCCTAGCATACAGCATGCATGCACTAAATGTTAGCTGCTATTATTATTTTCATCATTCGTTTTCAGTGGAGTCTTTTCACCAGAGAACCCCAAAAGCACTGACTGCATTGCCTGTAAAAGTAGATGAAAATTAGTCATAGATTTTCCAAGTCAAGGAGAACAAGTCTCTGTGATTTTTATAATGCTGTCGCTATGACAAGGTAACGTATCAGTTGCTCGCCTAAGCAATTGCTACATTTTTAGATCTTTCATCTAGTTAACTTCACACTCTTCCCTGAAAATTGAAGGTTGGACTTCAGTTGGGCCTAATGCAGAGAAGTACCTTAGCACATTTTCATTGAGTCTAGACACCCTGGATTGTTTTCCTCTCCACATGAACCATACCAATGCAGAGTTAGTAAGCTACTTGTGTCCTGCACACTCTGTTAGATGTTCCAGTACCTACATCTGTATGATTTCCAGCTGCAAGACACAATGATACACATGTTTTTCCTCATCTTTTCCTTTTTCATTCTAAAACTCACTTCCAGTTAAAGCCACTTTCTCAATATCCAATCTGCCTTAAAAAAACAAGCTGACTTATGTAGCCTCTATCCTTCAGACTCTTAGCCCTGGATTATAAGATTTGGCTGTAGGTAGGGGGGAAAAAACATAGAAATATGTGACTTCAGGTGAAAATAAGAAAATTAAAATTCATTATTTTTCTATGATAGGCAATCATCCTGTTTACACCCTCCCTATTTATACATTACCCTTGTTAGCAACTCAAGGACAGTAACTTTATCGTATTAATCTCTGTATCTCAGAATTTAGCACAGTGCACGATTACCAGTTGGGACTCAGGAAATGTTTGCTCACCCAAATTAAACTTTAAGAGTGTAAAATATGATTTGATCAGATGTTCTCATTGTGGAAGTTGCTAATCCATGTGACTTTGGAAGCTAAATTAGCTTATCCAAGAGAGTCCTATTTAGCATAATAAACTAAACCTGACAGGCATTCCCAGTGCAAGCACCAATTTATAATGATTTATTTAGGAAAAAATAAATGACAGCTGTCACAAGGTACATATACCACCTGTGCAACTCTGCCATTTCAGTGTCTGATCTCACTTTGGCTTACAATTATAAGAGTATGGAAGCATAGAGTTGTCAAGAATCTGAAAGGTTATCTACCCAATACCCCATTTTAAAGATAACAGAACTAAGATCCTAAGCAATACATAATTGGCCTAAGACACAAAGCTAGTTAGTGCCAGAGGTTAAGACTCAGATTTCCTTTCTTCTGACAAGTCCATGTCTTCTTTACAGAACACATACTTAACAGATGGTCACTAAGGACACTATTTTGCATGTTGTATAAGAAGTGGTTCAACTCTGGTTGAATGATAGAATCCTCTCTGTAGCTTTTATTTATTTATTTTAATTTTTTGATGTTTATTTACTTTTGACAGAGAGAAAGACAGTGTGAGTGAGGGACGGGCAGAGAGAGAGAGGAAGGGAGACACAGAATCCAAAGCAGGCTCCAGGCCCTGAGCTGTCAGCACAGAGCCTGACAGAGAGCTCGAACTCATGAACCTCAAGATCATAACCTGAGATGAAGTTGGATGCTTAACCGACTGAGACACCCAGGTGCCCCGAATCTTCTCTGTAGTTTTTAAAGAGGATGCATGCCTGGGCCATATCCTTATAGATTCTGATAGTGAAGGTGGGGCTTGGTGACAGTTGAATTCACTGCCAATTTCAGCAATAACTATTTCTGATATTTCAACCATAACCACTTCTAAAAGAACATCTTAAATTTTTGTTGTTGTTATGAGGTGGTTCTCACTGGAGGAATATATTCTAACAAACCAGAGATTCCAGGGTCAGTAGGCCTAGATCCTAACTGTCACAAACTAGCTTCATGTTAAAACTATGTCCAAAAGAGGGACACTCGGTGGCTCAGTCGGTTGAGCATCCAACTTTGGCTCAGGTCATGATCTCCCAGCTTGTGAATTCAAGACCCGTGTCAGGTTCTCTGTTGACAGCTTAGAGCCTGATGCCTATTTTAGATTCTGTGTATTCCTCTCTCTCTGCCCCTTCCCCACTTGCACTCTCTCTCTCTCTCAAATATAAATAAACATTTAAAAATTAAAAAAAAAACCTATGTCCAAAAGAAAAGACAGGGCAGAAGATGATCACATCTTTCTTGGGCAAAGGAGGGATATGGTGCCTAAGCATTGATGCATTCTAAGTACTTATTGAATACCTACTATGTGCTGGCACTGTGCTAGGCACTAAGGATATGACTGTGGAAATAGACAAGGTTATGGCCCTCATGGAACTTACTGTTTTGTGGAACTCTTTGATATAAAAGGATCTGTAGGGGCACCTTGGTGGCTCAGTTGGTTAAACGTCTGACTTTGGCTCAGGTCATGATTTCACAGTTCATGAGTTTGAGCCCTAGATCAGGCTCTGTGCTGACAGCTCAGAGCCTGAAGCCTGCTTCAGATTCTGTCTCCCTCTCTCTCTCTGCCCCTCCCCCACTCATGGTCTGTCTCTCAAAAATAAATAAACATTAAAAAATAAAAATAAAAAAATAAAGGGATCTATAAGAATTGTCAAGGGAGCAATTCTGGACAAAGTCATATACAAAAACAGAGGATCCTAAATTGTATGATGTGAAGAGAAATGCAAGCATTTCCCCATGACAACTGCTAGTGTATGGGAATGGTGAAAGATGATAGCACTTCAGAAAGGACTGGCTTTGCTGTGTGTGCCAAGAATCTTAAGCTTACCTCTTAGGTCAAGTTATCAGACTTTTAAGTACGAAGTCCTGAATCTTGTTAAAAATGCAAATTTGAGACACTGTCCCCAGAGAATCTGATTCAATAGGTTGGAATGGAGCCCTCGGATCTGCCTTTTTTACCCAGCACATCAGGAAATCTCAAACAGGTGGTGAGATCTCCTGCAGTTGATGCAAGACAGTCTCGAGAATAGCTAGACATTTTAGAAAGATCAGTGGTCTTGAGTTCAGGCCTCTAGGTCCCTGCCACATTCAGCTCCCTCTCTACTGTTCCCCAACACTTCTTCTGTAACTCTTGTCTAAGCACAGAATTCTATCCCAACACCCTGAACTCATGCCATGAGCAGCAGCAGCAGCAACAACAAAAAAATCATATTCTTACCAGAGATTACAAAGTGGGTTTTGTCTACACTATGAAGTCAAGTCAGGTGAGAATTGGGGCATAACTGGACAATTCCATATGAAAAAAAGTCCAGACCTAATTCACTGAATGGGAAAATCTCTCCAGTGAGAAGAATCGACCCAACAACCTTAGTTAAATACTGGCTTAAATAAAAAGTATTGCAGTTGAATACATTAGTTCCTATCAAGGAAGCAACAAAGAAAATACTTGGAGAGCCAATGAAGCCATTAAAAATTCTGGTCACTTCCATAAAACCTCAATGGTGTTTTGGTTTTTTCCCCCACTTCAAGCTATCATGATTATATTACCAGACCAATGAACTGTGTTTCTAACCATTAGAAAATCAACAGCCTAAGGTGGCATACTATGTGTGGGATTGATTGGGTTACGGTATTTTAAAAGAATGTGAGGTACCAAGTCATTATTTCAATATTGTTTAAAAATTAATTAGAACTTTGCAGAACTGTTTCAGAATGTCAAGGTTTAATTAATGTATTTATTTAATAGATCCTTCATTCGACCTTCTTTGCAGAAAGCCTGTGGATTTTTCAGCATTTAATAGTCTAGTGGGGAAGAAGAAGAGTGGATTTTTGTTTTTATTGGAGAGCTGAAATACACTCATTGTCTTTTTATCATGTTAGTAACTCTTTGTGTTTCAGGTAAAGCATTATTAATTCATGTCCAATGAGAAATATAGAAGACTTTTGATGATGTAGCAAAAACTAAAACATAAAAACAGCCCTCTGAAGGGAAGGGGAGGAAAAGATCAGTCATTTAGATGAAAACATATAATTCAAGGAGGTGGCCAAAAGTATGGCTTGTTTATTTCCTAATAGTCAAAAAGAAATCTGTTTCAAATTTAAGTCCTTTTGAGGGGCGGTGGGCAGGGTTGTTGGGGGGGGGGCGCAGATTATTTTACAATGTAGAATTTTTAAAGCATTTCTGCCTTCATTTTATTCTTGTCTATATGAAGACAGTTGCCATTTAGGACATATGAATGTCAAGGCAGTTCTTGTCAATAATGAAAATAGAATTCCCTCTAAACTCCTCCCCATTCATTTTAGTGAACAGTTTTTATAATGCATTAAACCAAGGTTAAGTTTTCTTGTCAATTCTGATCTCTCCTCAATCGCTCTAAACTCTCAGAATCTATTTCCCATGCTGCTTGGTGAAGCTTCCTCAAATGATTCTTTATTAAACAACACCTTAGCAGCAAAAGCAAGTTTGATGCAAATTGAATTGAAGTAAGAATATTCTTCACAACAACCCAGCTTCTTTTCTCCCACAATAAGACTGTCTCAGCTAATCCCCTGCAGACACTTTGTGCAGCTCACACAGGAGGAAACAGTCACCCCTGCCTCAAAGTGTAAACAAAGAAAAGCTCTCTTTGCTTAGGCTCCTCCTCTGTAAGACTATTATATGCTCCAAACACTCTCCTGTGTTTATGAACAAAAGCATAGTTCTTTAAGCTCTCAAAAATGTTTAAATATTATGTATATCATCACACATTCAGACGCTGACACTGCTATTATTTCACATGACCACCAATTGACTCCAACAGGAGTCATTTCCTTAGAACGGCCATTATTATCTACATAGCAAGTAAATTACTGCCTGGAACACACTGTTTCTGTGTGGCTGCACTACTGGAAATTATACCCAGCTCCATCTTGTAATATTGTCTTAAATGACTAGGTAGAGTCCTAACAGCACCGTACCCCCAATAATATTTCAAATGGTGGTCAGAGAGCTCTGTTCACCTGAAAAATGTGAACATCCAGCCCACAGAAAAAATACTATTATTATGCCATTTTGCAAACATTATCACAAACAATAACACGCGGCAAATAAATCAATTGTTAGTGTGGATTAAAACTGCGAGCTCTGACTGTGGAGCTCTGACTTCTTTGGTTTAAACTCACCCTTGTCCCCACCCACCTGAACATCCCCTAGGCCAAAGTAAACCTCTCCATCAATGCCTAGGAGCTCATCCCCTCCTACCTGTTGGCATCTTGGTTCTATTATTTCTTCTTCATCTTTTAGACTCAGTCTCTCCCTCTGCATTGCCTCCTTTCCCTCTGCTAGAGACTTTCCCATCAAAAAATAATCTTTCATTGACCCTGATTTTCCCTTTAAATAACTATCCTATCTCCCTTCTTTCCCTCACTTCACAAATGAGAGGCAAATGCTCAATAAATATTTATGGATTAAATGGGTGAAAAGAAATCTATTTCCCTATAGCTTCATTTCACATTTACTCCTCATTCCACTGCAATCTAATAAAAGTACCGAGCCCACTCCTCTACTAAAACCAGTCTCCAGAGGTAGCCAATGATTTTCTAATTTAAAAATCCATGAGCTCTCTTTGCCTTTCATTCTACTTGACCTCCACTCACATTGCTAGCCAACCTCTATTATTAATATTCCCTTTCTTGAGTTTCCTTGCAATATCCTAAGTTTCCCCTTGCTTATATTACCAATCCTCCCAAACTTGTTGGTGACCCATTTTTCTAACCCCTCCCTCTGCTCACTCTATGCTCTTCCAAGAGGAGTTCCCAACCACTGACCCAATTTCAACTACCTTCTCTGTCAGCATCTTTCAAACTTATAATTCTAGTCCTCATTTTTCTTCTACTTCTCAGACTTGCCTTTCTAAATTCCTTTTGTACCTCTCCTCACAAATGTCATATTGGAACCTCAAACTTGATAAATCCAAAACATAACTCAATCTTCCCTCCCTTCCATTCTTAAGCCTGCTTTTCTTCTGTATTTCCACCTGAATGAATAAAAGTACCATCCTCCTGGTTATGTAGCTGAAAACTTTAGAGCTTTTGAGGCTATTTCCCTTGCCTGCAACTGCACTCGGCTTTAAGTCCCGTTGATGCTGTCTCTAAAGTGTCTCTTGATTCTGCTCCATACTTTCATTACCCTTAAAAGGTCCTACCTCAAATTCTTATAATCTTTCAATTAGAACATTATGGAAGCCTATTAATTGATCGCCCTGCCAACGGTCTCATCCTTCTCCAACTCATTTTTTGTATAGTAATAGACTAAGTTCTCCGAGAGTGGGGATGGCTTTGTCACCTGTGTATTTCCTCCACACAAGAACTCAGTACATATGCGTGGAACAGAACTCTCATTGCCAACAATTATCTTCCTAGTCCAAAACACAAATCTGACCCTGTAAATTCACTGCCCCAGAATCTTCAGTGACCCTTGCTACAGAATAAACAAAAACAAAAGCAAAAACAAAAACTCCTTAGCATCACATTCAGAGTCCTCTGTGGCCTGCTCTGAACCTACTTCTCTGTCTGATCTCCTACCATATGTCTCCATCTCCTTGCCCTCCAGCCACACACACTATATACATAGATATATACATTCCTATGGCTGGGAATATCTGTTTTCTATCTCTGCCTATTGAAATCCTATTCAACTTTTAAGGTCAAACCAAAATTCTACCTCTTCAATAAAGTGTTGTCCAATTCTTCCCATAAGAAATAACTGTTCCCCACTCTGTGTACTCTAGCACTTTGTACTTCCTTCTAGTACACAGTGCATTGCTCCCTGCATTACAGGTAGGGACACAAGAGTTTCCTCAGTCAGACTGAAGCAAGCTCCTCAAGGTCATCAAGAAACGCCAACTACACTTAATGCCAGTGCCTCACAATAGTAATAGTGTCCAAAGTACAGAAGGGCCTCTGGGAAATCACAGCAATGATAAAGTAGGGTGGCACAAAAACATCAAAATGATTAGCACTGTCTCTAACACCAGCTGGTATTAATAGGTGAGCAATACTTTCATGAATTTTCTGAGGGGAGACTGTCAAAAGAATATCACTTTGCTTGTTCAAAGATTATCTTAGCTAAGGAGAAATATAAGTTGTGTGTGAGTCTAGTGGCTTTTTATTAATGCACGTTTCTTCTGATTTACTGTTAACACTATAATTGCCCCTTTGAATTACTGAACTGTGTGCCACAGTGACCCTGAGTAGGATTAGCCCCCAGAGTGGGCCACTGTTGAAGACCTACTTATTTATCTTCTTATTTGCTTTAATACAAAAGATGCATCTCAAGAAATCAAGCAATTCAAAGCCCAGCTGTTCAACAGGTTACATTAAGGGATGTTAAAGTTGTCATTCAAGTGCTACTAAGAGATAGACGTGAGATCTGATCACTGGGTTCAGAAATCTGGAGCTCAGTGATAATCTTGATGAGTTTGGATTTACTGAAATGATGGGAAAGAATGCCTGATTGGAGTGGCTTTAAGACACAATGATGGCTTCCACAGAATGGTAAACCAGATTTTCTTTCTAAAAGAGCCTTTTTGCTACAAACCAAGTACATCATGAATAATACATACTGTTTTTAAGAACTGCTGGTTTTGCAGGAACTAAGAAAAATATCCAAGCATCTCTACCACCACGACTGAAAATTAAAACAAAAAACCCAAGAACTGAAACGTAAGTAGGCGGCACTGTGCAATACCAAATAAGAGGAAATGGGGTAAGTTGAATGCAAACAAATGCAGATACCAACCTTACTAACTAAGAGTAAGCCATGAACTAGCTGTAAGACACAGCACCCTAGCTTCAAACCCTTACATTATCCAAATGTCTCAAAGGGACTAAAGTGATCCCAGGTTGAGAGTGAACTGGGCTCTGAGCAGAAGCAAACGCCAGTTTTTCTGGAGAAAAGCATCCCAATTTAGGCCTGAAGTACTCTCTCAAAGTAAGATCAAATAATTATGAGCTTACAATTAAATAAAATAAAATTAAAAATTAAATTAAAAATCTCCAAACACATGAGCAAGAACCAACCAAAACAATAAACAATAGTGTCAGACTCTTCAAAGACTTCAGATATTAAAATTAACAGTTAAAAACACAAAGGGAAAAACTGTATATTGAAAAAAATCCAAAGACATAATAAATGAAAGTATAAAATAAGCAGGTAGTAAGAGGTAAAAACAATGACCAAGCAGATTGAAAAAATAACTAATAAAACTTTTAGTGATTAAAAACATTATTTTTGATATTAAAAACTCAATGGATGGGCTAACAGCATTCTCACATAGCTGAAGAGAGGACCGGTAGCTAGAAGACAGATATGAATAGATCAGAAAGCAGCACCAAAAGATGTATAATTTTTAAAGAGATATAAAAAATATAAGAGAAATGAAAGATAGAATGCAAAGATCAAACAATCCTCTATCTAAAGTCCAGAAGGAGAGAATGAGAGAATGGAGGAAAATCAACACTGGAAGAGTACTGACATAGAATATTCCAAAATTGACAAAAGACATCAATCCACATATACAGGAAGCACAATGTCTATCACTCAGGGCAAATGAAACACATCATGCCAAAACACACTATCATGAAAATGGAAGAAGTGAAAACAAAGAGACAATCTTAAAGCAGTCAAAAAGAACATAGATGTTAAACCTAAATCTTGACAGCAAGCTTCTTAATGGAAAAATGGAAGCCAAGAAGAGAAGGCAAATGTTTTCAAAATAGCACTGAAAAAATATGCAATATAGATTATTCATCTATTCATTCATTTATATTTACTAAGCAGCTACTCTGTGTCAAGAACAGACAACAATCACTGCCTTCATGGAATTTACATTGTAGTAGTGGGGACAGAAGATAATTTAATTAAATATGTCAGATGATATGGAGAAAAAGCACAAAAAGGGGATGATAGTCCCAAGGGAAGGGAGAGTTTGTAATTTTTAATATGGTGCTCTGGGAAGGTATCACTGAAAAAGTGATATTTAGACAGAGACCTCAGGAAGTGGGAGTGGGGGCAGCTTAGTGGGTACCTATAAAGAAAGCATTACAGGGAGAGATGGTAAGTTGAAAGGCATGTGGCAGCTCAAAGTCATGTTTAAGGAACAGCAAGAATGCCAATGTGGTGACAGCAGTGGAAGTAGGTAAGAATGGTAGGAAACAAGGTTGGAGAGACAGCAGAGCTAGGGGAAGGATATCACATGGAACCTTCCACATGACTTTTAGAACTTAGGCTTTTACTCCACATCAAATGGAAAACCCTTAGAGAGTTTTGAACAGAGTCATCTCATGATCTGATTTACATTAAAAAAAAAAAACTTTTTAAAATGTTTTTCTATTTTTGAGAGGGAAAGAGACAAGAGTGCAAGCAGGGGAGGAGCAGAGAGAGAGAAGGAGACACAGAATCTGAAGCAGGCTCCAGGCTACGAGCTGTCAGCACAGAGCCCGACCTGGGGCTCGAACTCACAGACCACTAGATCATGACCTGAACTGAAGGGAGCCACCCAGGTGCCCGTGATTTACATTTTTAAAGAAAGGCAAGGGGAGAATCAGGAAAAACCAACTGGGAAGCTATTGCAATAATCGAGGTCAAAGAGGACGGTGCCATGTACAAAGGTAGTAGCAATGCAAACGGTGAGGAGTGGTCAGATCTGAAGAAGTGTCAAAAGGATTTGTTATGGTTTTGAAGTGGTTTATAACACAGGAGTTGTAGATGGACAGCTGGAAGGATGCAATTGACATTTACTCTGAAGAGGAAAACTGTGATCAGAGCAGTTTAGAGGGAAGACCAGGAGCTCAGTTTGGAACGTCCTAAGTTTGAAATGTGTATTACTCACATGGAGATGTCAGAAGGGATACAGGAGTTTGGAATTCATTTGTAAGGTTTGGACTGGAGACATAAATTTGGGAGGCGGCAGTAAATAAACAGGGCCAAACAAAGACATTTTCAGATAAATGGCAACTGAGTTTACCAACAACAGTCATTCATGAAAGGAATTTCAGGAAGAAAGGAAATAATCCCTGAAGAACTCTAAAATTTAAGAAGAAATGGTAAACAGTGATTCTGGGAAATTCTGCTACAAATAAACATCATCAATATAAAATAATGATAATGATAATAACATTATTTCTGGCGTTCAAAATTTTAAACAGCAAAAACATTCTGGACAATAGCATATATGACAGAAGGTTAATTAGAGTACAAATGTTGGAGGATCCTTGAATTGCTGAAGAGGGAATTAAGATCTTAAATTATATTAGATTAACTGTCTGTGGTAACATCTCAAGGGTAAGTAGAAGGACAGAAATAGTGTATAATTTTCAAAACAGTATATCAAGCTCTCTCAAGGAGAGTGCAAATGGCTTTTTGCACTGGTCAGTTGTTCGCTGTGCAAAACTGTCATGCCCACTACAAGATATTCAGCATCCTCAAATTCTCTGCTTTCCAAATGCTAGAAGCACCCAGTCCAGATACTGTAACAACGACATCATCAAACACCTCCATGTATTTCCAAATGCTTGCAAGGAAGGTGCTACGTGAGCCTAACATGAAAACCACTCAAGTTCATGGATGAAACAAGCAAATTAATTTAAAAGTTTAGCCACACCCCACTTTTTTTGTAGGGTGGGTTGGGGGAGGGTACCTCCATGACTCAGTTGGTTAAGCATCTGACTCCAGCTCAGGTCATGATCTCACAGGTTGTGGGTTTGAGCCCCACATCGAGCTCTGTGCTGACAGCTCAGAGCCTGGAGCCTGCTTCAGATTCTGTGTCTCCCTCTCTTCCTGCCCCTCCCTCCCTCTCTCTCTCTTAAAATAAATAAACATTTAAAAAAATATTTTAAAAGTTTAGCCACACCCCAAAATAAAAGGCAAGAGCAAAAAAGTGGAGGAAGAAGGAACAAATAAAGAGCACAAAAAAGGAAAACACAAATCCAAATATATAATTAATCATGATAAATGTAATTGAACTAAATTTGCCAGTTAGAGTGTTAGTTGGATTTTTTTTTTTATTATCAATGGCATTGTTTATAAGAGACATACCTAAAACTTAAGGACACAGAAAGACTGAAAATTTTAAATCTTAACATTAATAATAATACAAGTTTTGGGAAAGAAAATTAGGTTAGTTATATAATTACATATATTAGAAGATACATATATTATTAGATAACACATATTAGGTGATTTCAATTTACTTCAATTATTGCTTGGCCAAGCACACAAAAACCACAAATAAGCTATATATGATTTGAACAATTCAATTAGCAACTTCAAATGTATGTAAGATATAGATGCATGTTATTTTCATTATATTTTTCTGCTATAAATATGTGTATATATTTGTATGTGTATATATGTGAGTATATGTGTGTGTGTGTGTATAATTCTACACCTAACAATTGAAGATCACACATTCTTTTTACAATCATTATCATGATTCAGCTAATTTCTTCATTGAGTGATTATTGTGTGCTAAGGATTATTATAGGTACTTGACAGATATTAACTAATTCATTTAGTCTTCATAAAGCTATTATGAGATAGGTCTATAAGTGCAAAGCTGAGATCTGACCCTAGGTAATTCCACTCTAGTGTCTGTTTTTAACCATCACAAAACATCCTCTAATGAAACATTTTCAAAATGTAATCACTTATAAGGGCATAGTGCAAATTTCTACAAATTTAACAAATTGATCATACAGTGGCTAAAGAAAAAAATTACTCACAGCAATTATTAAAGAAGGTAAGGAAGACTTGATTCAAGGCTACTGCAGTGGAGTTGTGCAGTAGGGGAGAGAGAGATTAGGCTGAACTCCCTAACAAAGACCTTCTCCTTGACCAAACTTGAGTCAGGTTTCTCTGAGCCCTCTTCTTCAACAGGCCCCAAGCTTGCACTCTACCCTTGGCCCACTTGGCCCCCAGTTTTAGCAAGAATGCTGCTGGGTCAGTTAAGCAAGAATCCCCCACCCCTGATATCTGATCACCTTGGCCTCCTTTCAGCAAGAATCTTGTCAAGTTGGTTTAGCCAGGACCCCCTATTTAGTAATCCATCCATTGATCTCCCCCTTGCTCCTTGGCTATAAATCCCCACTTGTCCCTGTTCAGACTTGAATCCGATCTCTCTCCCTTATTGCAAAAGCCTATTACAATTGTCCCCTTCTTGAATAAAGTCTTCCTGTCTTTAACAAGTTTTGAATAATTATTTTATTTAACACAGTCCACATTCTCTTAATACAATGCAACTCAGAAGTTAATATTATATAACAGAAAAAGGTAGTTTTAAATCTTCATAAATTTGGATATTTAAGGCATACATATATAATCCCACATACTTTAAATAACTCATGGATCAAAAAAATAAATCATAATTAAAAATTTTTTTAACTTGGCTCTGATTAAATAAAATGTTGCATATTGAAAGTTGGGGGAGTGTGCCTGGGTGGCTCAGTTGGTTAAGTGTCCCACTATTGATGATGTCAATTGTGAGACTGAGCCCCACATTGGGCTCTGCGCTGGGCACGGGGCTGCTTTAGATTCTCTCTCTCCTTCTCCCTTTGCTCCTCTGTGCATGCACACTCTCTCACTCCTGCTCTCTCAAAAGCAAACAAAAGAAAGAAAGAAAGAAAGAAAGAAAGAAAGAAAGAAAGAAAGAAAGAAAGAAAGAGAAAGTTGTCAGGTTTTGAAAACAATACTATGATGGAAACATTAAGTTTGCCATTGTCTGTAAGTCAATAGCAGCCAAATATTAGCAATTTCCTATGGTTTAACCTAACTAAATCTGTAGCCTCAAATGCTTATATTAGAAAAGAAGAAAGGCTAAAAATTAATGGGTTAAGCCTCCAAATGAAAAAAATCAGAAAACAACAGAATAAACTCCAAGAAAATAAAAGAAAGTAAATAAAGATCAAGTATTTTAAGTAAACAGAAAAAAGCCTGCCTTTGAAAAGACTGAAAGAATTAAGAAAACTCTAGTTGATATGATCAAGAAAAAGGAAACCCAAATGAATAATACTCAGTTTGAAAGGGATGTATAATTACCTATATAGGGTAGGTTTAAAAGATAATAAAATACTATGAATAGCTTTATGCCAATTTTTGAAAACTTATACAATATGTATAAATTCTTAAAACAATGTAATTCAGCCAAACTGTTTTGATAAGAAGCTGGAATACTAACTATTAAAGCACTTAAGTGACTAGTCAAAGATCTGTATTTTTAAAAAGACCCACATTATTTTATAGGCAAGTTCTACCAAAGTTTTGAGGAACATATTTCAGTATCCAAAACGTTCCAAAGAACAAAATGTGAGAAAATACTCTCATACTCCTATGTATGGCCTAGTATAACCTAGTATAATCTTGATTGCAAAAGTACACAAAGTCAATTATAATAAAGAAAACTATTTTTTCTCTATTACACAGATATAAATTGCAAATTAAATATTTATAAAATAAATCTAGAAATATAGAAAAAGGACTGTTACCAGGAATGGAAGGATGGTTTAAAAAATAGAAAAATTTATAAATGACATTTCTACAATTATCAATTAGAAAAAAATCATATGATCATATGTAGATTTTGTAAAAGAACAAAAATAAACATGCATTCATAATTTTTAAAAATTTTAGCAAACAAAGAATAAAAGTAAATTTTCTTAATTCAGTAATAACTTTCTACCAAAAAATCTATGGCAAAATCACTCTTAATGATAAAATCTTAGAAGCATTCCCTTTAAAATAAAGAAAAATGATATCCATTATCATTGCCTATATTGAACACTTACTGACATCCTAACCAGCAGAGCAAATACAAAAAGGAAATAAAGGTTATAATTATTGGAAAGAGAAAACATAATTGTGCATATCTGCAGATGATAACATTGCCTATTTAGAAAACAAAAAGATTCTATAGATAAATGATTACAATCAATACAAAAGTTCAGCATAATAATCGAACCTATGGTCATTCCATATATATCAGCTGCATTTCTACATACAAACAACAGTTAGAAAATGCTGATTTTAAAAAATAACATTTATATAAGCAAATATAAGACATTCAGAAAGCCCTATGTTGATAAAAATATATGATGTTCATGGGTAGGGAGACTTAATATCATAAAGATGGCAATTATCACCAAATTTTATCAATAAACCCAATGCAATTTCAATTAAGAATTTCAACAAGACTTTGGAGGATTCTAAAATTTATGTGAAAGAGACTAAAGCCTAAGAATATCTCACACACCTGAGAAAGAATAAGTGGAAATTTGTGCTATCAAATAGCAAAACATTATAAAGCTATAGAAGTTAAGTATATTTGCTATTTTAAAAAGATAAATTGACTGATGGAATAGAATAGAGTCTCCCAAAACAGACTGATTCATATATGAAAATCTCATATTAAAGACTCATTCATACAGGGGCACCTAGGTGGCTCAGTAGGTTAAGCGTCCAACTTTGGCTCAGGTCATGACTTCAGGGTTCGTGAGTTTGAGCCCTGCATTGGGCTCTGTGCTGACAGCTCAGAGCCTGGAGCTGGCTTCGGATTCTGTGTCTCCCTCTCTCTCTGCCCCTCCCTGCACTCGTTCCCCCCCTCCCCCCCCATCAAAAATAAACATTAAAAAAAAAAGGAGTCAGTCATACAGAACATTGGGGGGAAAGAGAACTTTTTAACAACTAATACTAAGACAACTAGTTATCCATTAGGAAGAAAAATAAATTGATTATCTCCACCATACATTAATATCAATTACAGATTAATTAAAACTTAAATGTAAAAGGCAAAATCTTACAATTTTAGAAGGCAGGACAAAAGCATGTTTTATGGCATTTGTGCAGAAAAGAACTTCTTAGACAAAACAATGTATAGAGATGTTGAATCACTATGCTGTACACCTGAAACTAATGTAACATCGTGTGTCAACTATACTCAAATAAAAAAATTAAGACATAAACAAGTATTCCCCAAAGAGGATTAAAAATTTGTTAATGAACACATAAAAAGTTGATCAATCTCATGAATAATCAGGAATATGCAAATTTAGACCACAATAAGATACCATTTTACACTGATGAGACATCCTCCTTGATGCATATTCTTTTGACATCCCCCCCTCCCCACCCACCTCACTAACCACTCTTACCAATTCTCCTTTGCTGAATTTTGCTCCTCTTCCTGATCTCTGAATATTGGAATGTCTGAACTCAGTCCTCAGATATATTCTCTTCATTATGTTCTTATGTGAGTTTACCTAGTCCATGGCTTTAAATACCACATGCTAAAGACTCACAAATTGGTATCTGCAGCTTCTACCTCTGTCCCGAGCTCCAGACTTGTATATCCAACCATCTATATGATGTCTCCACTTGGATGTCTAAAAGGCATCTCAAGTTTAACATATCCAAGACAATTTTCTTTTTATTTTTCTGCCCATTCTTCTTTCTGCCCAGTCTTCTACAGCTCAGTAGATAGTACCACCATTCATCCAGTTGCCCAGAGCAGAAACCCAGTTTTTTCCTTTACTTATCTTTATCTCATACCACACATCCAATCCATCAACAACTTATATGAGCTTTACCTTCAAAATATACCTCAAATCTGGGGTGCCTGGGTGGCTCAGTCAGTTAAGCATCTGACTTCGGCTCAGGTCATGATCTCACAGTTCATGAGTTCAAGCCCTGCGTGGGGCTTTCTGATGTCAGTGCAGAGCCTGCTTCAGATCCTCTATGTCCTTCTCTCTGCCCCACCCCTTCTCTCTCTCTCAAAAATAAAATAAACATTAAAAACCTTTAATACACACACACACACACACACACACACACACACACACACGTGTGTGTGTGTGTATACACACCCCCAGTCTAATCCTTGCCACTTCCACCACTACTACCCGGTGGTCAAAGACACCATCATATCTTTTCTGTATCACTACAGTTAGCTTCCCCACCTCCATACTGGCTCTACCCCCACTCCCAGTCCCTTCTCCACATGTAGCCAGAGTGATCTCTTATAAACATAAATCAGATCACATACTCTCATGCTTAAATCTTTCCATGCTTTATATTGTACTTAGTACAAAACCCAGAGTCCTCACCTTGGTCCATCTGACCCTAGATGATCTGGCCCTGGATATCTCTTTAACCCCATTCTCCCCACTACTCTCACTTCACTTATTCTGTTTCAACCATGTCAGCATTTTTACTATTTCCAGCAGGTGTCAAACTCATCTCTACTTAAGGGTCTATTGCATCAGTTCACTAGTGCCATAGAAAGTTTTAGGTTATTCATTCCTTTCATTAGAGTTTCAGTTAATTATTACCTCTTGAAGCTGATATTTTTACCCAAAAGAGTCTTCATCTTTTTCTGATTTATGTTTTCTTGACATCATGGATGGCATTCTGTTTCATACACTTTTTGTGTATCTCTCCCACTAGAGAGAAAGTTCTATGAAGGTAAAGACTTTGTCCTATTCACCATTTTGAACAGTGGATAGTAGCTGGCAAAAAATGTTTGTTGGTCAAGTGAGTTTGGGCCCATTTCAAATAGCTTTGGAAGTTACAACTGAATTCTCTCTTTCTAGTTGGCAAAACTATCTAGTAAGTAATTTTGTTTGCATTAAATTTATGGATTTATGTATCACTGTACACTCTAAAGTAAGCTCACTTCCTAGTAGAATAATTGTGTTCTGTATCAACTTTCCAATGTTTAAAATAATACTGAAAGATTTGGAAGTAGAATGCCTACAAAAGTACTATTTAGATGCAAACAGCTCATTCATCAGCATCATTCCAAATAAATTATAGTATCTCCTAATTTGATAATGAACTTCCACTTCGATAAGAAAGCATAGTCCCATGGAAGGTACCCTGGACTGGACATTAGAAAATTCACAGCAGATTCCTTCTTCAGTCTCTGATAAGTATATATACCTATTATTTAGGAATGCCTGGGTGACTCAATTGGTTGAGCGTCTCACTCTTGGTTTTGACTCACGGTTCAGGAGTTTGATCCCACATTGGGCTCCGTTCTGTCCGTGTGGAGCCTGCTTGGGATTTTCTCTTTCCCTATCTCTGCCCCTCCCCTTCTCTCTCTCTCAAAATAAATAAATAAACTTAAATAAAACTGCTATTTAATAATTCTGCTAAATACAAACAGCTGCCCTAAGGTACTTCCAATGAATTCTCTATGGATAATTAGAATTATTGACATAGGAATTAGAAAATATTCTTTTTATTAAGATTATCATAAAATTATTGAGATATTTCATTGATTTCTATGTCTTTGAACTTATAGGAAAGGTTCATAAAATTCCAAAAGAGTTTAATATAGATTTTGTAGGGTAGGGATAATTGTCATAATAATAAACCACTTATTTTACCTCCTAATACTTTCTTATTTAAGTATAATTAACGTATTATATTACTTTAAAGTATGCAACATACCTACTAATACTTTGATAATATAATAATTATGTCTCAGGATAAATAATATAGGAAGTGTTTTGATAAAAATGTTTTTTGGTAATATTTTAAGCACCATAGAAAACAAGAGATGCTGAAAATCTGTATGTGGGTGGTTGTCCTGATTTTCAACAGGAAAGAAGATGGATTCTGAATATTGAATGTCACTTATATTCCAAACAAAATTATTAAGTAGACTATTAAGTACAGACAATATAAGCCTTTCTTAAAAATGAAGGTGAATGACTGTAGTTTCACATAGTATTGGAAGTCCTAGCATCAGCAATTAGACAACAAAATAAAATAAAAGGCATCAAAATTGGCAAAAAAGATGTCAACCTTTCACTTTTCACAGACAACATGATACTCTATGTGGAAAACCCAAGAGACTCCACCAAAAGACCGCTAGAACTGATACAGAAATTCAGCAAAGTCGCAGGGTACAAAATCAATGTACAGAAATCGGTTGCATTTCTATACACCAACGAAGCAACAGAAAGATAAATCAAGAAATTGATCCCATTTACAACTTCACCAAGAACCATAAAATACCTAGGAATAAAACTAACCAAGATGTAAAAGATCTGCATGCTGAAAACTATAGAAAAGTTATGGAGGAAATTGAAGAAGACACAAAGGACTGGAAAAACTTATTCCATGTTCATGGATTGGAAAAATGAATATTGTTAAAATGTCAATACTACCCAAAGCAATCTACAAGGGAGGCATCACAATCCCAGACTTTAGCCTCTACTACAAAGCTGTAATCATCAAAACAGCATGGTATTGGCACAAAAACAGACACATAGACCAATGGAATAGAATAGAGAACCCAGAACTGGACCCAGAAACGTATGGTCAACTAATCTTTGACAAAGAAAGAAAGAGCATCCAGTGGAAAAAAGACAGACTCTTTAGCAAATGGTGCTGGGAGAATTGGACAGCAACATGCAGAAGGATGAAACTAGACCACTTTCTTACACCATTCACAAAAATAAACTCAAAATGGATGAAAGACCTAAATGTGAGACAGGAAACCATTAAAACCCTAGAAGAGAAAGCAGGCAACAACCTCTTTGACCTCAGCCACAGCAATTTCTTGCTTGACACACCTCCAAAGGCAAGAGAATTAAAAGAAAAATGAACTATTGGGACCTCATGAAGATAAAAAGCTTCTGCACTGCAAAAGAAACAGTCAACAAAACAAAAGGCAACTGATGGAATGGGAAAAGATATTTGCAAATGACATATCAGATAAAGGGTTAGTATCCAAAATCTATAAAGAACTTACCAAACTCAACACCCAAAAAACAAATAATCCAGTGAAGAAATGGGAAGAAGACATGAATAGACATTTTTTCAAACAAGACATCCAGATGGCCAACGGACACATGAAAAGATGCTCAACGTCACTCATCATCAGGGAAATACAAATCAAAACCACATTCAGATACCATCTCATCCCGGTCAGAGTGGCTAAAATGAACAACTCAGGAAACTACAGATGTTGGTGAGGACGTGGAGAAACAGGAACCCTCTTGCACTGTTGGTAGGTATGCAAACTGGTGCAGCTGCTCTGGAAAACAGTGTGGAGGTTTCTCAAAAAATTAAAAATAGAACTACCCTACAACCCAGCAATAGCACTACTAGGAATTTATCCAAGGGATACAAGAGTGCTGATGCATAGGGGCACATGTACCCCAATGCTTATACTAGCACTTTCAACAATAGCCAAATTATGGCTATTCTTATGGAAAGAGCCTAAATGTCCACCAACTGATGAATGGATAAAGAAGATGTGGTTTATATATGCAATGGAATACTACTTGGCAATGAGAAAGAATGAAATCATGGCATTTGTGGCAACGTGGATGGAACTGGAAGATATTATGCTGAGTGAAATAAGTCAGTCAGAGAAGGACAGATAGCATGTTTTCACTCATATATGGATCTTGAGAAACTTAACAGAAGACCATGGGGGAAGGGAAGGGGAAAAAAATAGTTACAGAGAGGGAGGTAGGCAAACCATAAGAGACTCTTAAATACAGAGAACAAGCTGAGGGTGGATGAGGCGGTGGGGGAGAGGGAAAAATGGGGGTTGGGCACTGAGGAGGGCACTTGTTGGGATGAGCACTAGGTGTTGTACGTAAGTGATGAAAAATGGGAATCTACCCCCAAAACCAAGAGCACACTTTACACAAATTTAGCCAATTTGACAATAAATTATATTAAAAATAAATAAATAAATAAATAAATAAATAAATAAATAAATAAATCCATTAAACTAATAAATAAAGAAAAAATTCTTAACAGCCCCCCTGCAAAAAATGATGGTGATGATTTCTAGAGACCAACAGAGGTAAGCTAAAAAATATATTCAAGCTAAGTTTACCTCATTTTCTCTTTCCTTTCTTCCTTCCTCTTGATTGGAATTTTTCTTGCCTTGTCTGTCTTTGTTGTTTGTTAGGCTAGATTGATAAATCAGCTCAAGTCTATCAAAATAAATATATCTAGGGTTCCTTAAGTCAGTTTTGATTTTCATCATCCCTGAGTAGTTTGAGAAATACAAACTTGGTGATAGCAAAATTAGATAAAATTATAACTGGCAAAGCTTACAAAAAGAATGAATCTGTAACAACCCAGAAAGAGGCATCTAGTTTTGAAATATTTTTATCAATTACTCAAATACAGATACAAAATATTTAATCAAATATGTAAATGACTCAAAGCCAAAAGAGATAATGAATGCTTCTAATCTCAGTGAATGACATTACCATTCATCTAGTCCAGTCCTCTCCCACCACCTGGAATAATTAGGCTAAGTTGCTGAAACAAAGCAATCCAAAAATACAGTGACTCAACCAAGATAGGAAATTGGCTCCATCACACATAAAAATGCAAAGTGAGTAAAATCAAGCTATAGGGGAGACTGTGCTCCACAAGGTCACTGAAGAAGCTGTTTCTTCTATCTTCTTCTGCCAGTCCTTAAGTTAATGTTTAAGTTTGCATAGATGGAAATTGGATCATCAGCACCACATCCATGTTCCAGCCAATGGAATGGGCTGAGTCCAAGGGCAAGCAGCCTTGTGTTTTAGGAAAGGACCTGGATGTTGGCCCAAATTTAGTCCATAATCACATCTAACTGAAAGGGAGCTTGACAGATGTAGACTCTAGTTAGGTGGTTACAAGTATGGTTTAAGTCAGTTTGGGGTAGGTGGTACTATCTCTAGAAGGTAGAAAAGAAAAATGGATACTGGAGACAACTAGCGATTTCTGCCATACATGTCCCCAAATCCAATTCATCACACAGTTAGATCTGTTTGCCTCCTATATATTTCACAAAAACTCCCAGTTACCCATTTATCTCCATCTCCCTTGTCTGAAGTATAGTCACATCCAACCTGTTTTATTACAATAACCTCCTAACTGGGTTCCAACATTTGCACCATTCTTTGTCCCAAATCCATTGTCATTGTTGCAGTCATTTTAAAATGCAAATCTAATCATGTCATAACTCATTAAAATCTTTCAATTGCTTCTTATTGCTCTTAGGACTCACTAAGGAACACTAAGATCCTACACTAAGATTTTACTCTCTTTTCCTCTGATCTCACCTCTCATTATTCTCCTCTCTCGATCCTACTCCCTTCTCTGTGTACTCCAGGTACATTTGTCTTCCCAATTTCTCACCCACAGAATGCTCTCACCTGCCACAAAGATCTTGAACTTGCTAGTCCCTCTGACAAGAATGTTCTCCTCCATTTGCCTCACTGACTCATACATCAGCTCTCAACCCAAATTGCTTTTTCAGGGAAAGCTTCCCACAGGCACAGATGATGCCACATTCTTTACTGCACACTGTCATAGCACTCTGTAATTTTGTCATTGTTTGTAATTATACATTTATTTTTGTGATTATTGGAACTAGGGAAATCTGCAGCTTCCAATGATGTCTTTCCACATCTGTTGTATTCTCTTCCCTGGGCACAGACATTCACAATGCTGGTCTGGCTTACAGAGAAAGACCTTAAGTCACAGTTTCTGATAATATTAACTTTCCTTGTTCACTCCTTTACCCAACCTTATCTCTTGCAATCTCCCTCAGCTAAGAGTCTAGGTGGCAGGTAACCGGGATAGCTAGCCTATGTGGCTCCCCTTTCTGCACCACTCCCATGGAGTCTTACGTGTGGAACTAGAACTGAACCTGGGTATGGAACTTGGACTCCACAGGACCATTCCTCACTTCTGTTGCCCTCCCCTGCCCCAACATCTATTCATTTAATCAAAAGATCACTGAAAAGGCCTTTCTGGTCTCTGCCATGTATGTTTCCAGAAATCTACTTCACTCAAGGTCTGAGAAGGTTTACTTTAGCTCTCAGTGGTCTCTCATATTTGATCCACGTTTCACTATATTTGGCTGATATTCTTCATAATTCTTTAAAAACATAAGAATTTTCTTCCTTGACTTATATTCTTTGGAGATTTGGGGGGCAGGATGTGTTGTTTGTTCGTTTGTTTGTTTTATTATTTTTATGAGTTTCAGGCAGGAAAATAGCAATCAAATGGCTTTAGGTCATCATTTTTAACTAGAAGTATCTGTAGCTGTGAGTAAATGCTAACATGCCAGGAAGATGTGTCTATTTATTCTGTGGTTTCACACCTCCAAGAGAATACTTGCCCCACTTTAAGAAGCACTTTATAGTCTACTTAAATAGAATTCCCTCCAATAAAGCAGAGAATATTACAAAATAAATATCTGTGGACTTCCCCAATAGGTCCACACACATTTTAATGAAAGAAACAGACTTTTACAACACACATGGGGAAACAATGTAGATTCCTGAGCCTATGAGTAAGCCCAGATCTAAGATTATGGAACTGCAAATGCTTTGTTTGCCAAACCTCTTGCTTCTAATTGCTATTCTCTAAAAACTATATAGATAAATATCTGGCATAGTGAAAGCACATACTAGTTTCTCAAAATGTTAATTCTTCTCCTTTTAATGTAAGAAGGAAAAATGCTCTTGTGCTTTAAAGAAAGCTTTATTAAGTGCCTACTATAAGGCAGGGACAGTGATAGACACCAGAGGACCCAGTCTAGTGGGGGAGAAAGACAAGTAGACACAAAAGGACAATCAGTACAGTGCTGTGATAGCAAAGAATGTTTTGATTACACCAAAGTGGACTTCTAATCTGTCATAAAATGGGAGTGTGGGAAAGAGGAATGGGCACTTCCTAGAAGAGGAGATGCTGAAGTCAAGTTGTCAAGCTTAAAGAATAAATAGTAACAAACCACACAGAGAAGCAGGAGGAAAGGTATTCCAGGAAATGGAACACCATTATTCCTGTAACAGCCAAGAAGCTAGACCACGGCATTTCCAACTATAAGTTCAGTAAGGCGGGACAACAGAGTGGGAAGAAAATGGCAAGAAATGGAGTTTAAGAAGAGGAAAGCGCCACATCCTTTGAATCAGTTCAGCAAACAATTATTGAGCACCTACCATGTACTAGACACTGAGAATACAAGGACTAAGACACGGTCCCTATTCTCAATAAACTGTAACCTAGTGAATGAAACCTAGCACATAAACAGAGAATTTCAACATTATGTGATAAGTGAATCCATAGAGAAGGGCACTCATCTCACCTTAGAAGAGTTAAGAAAAGATTCATCTTAGCCGAGTCTTAAAGAATAAGAAAAACAACCAAAACATGGACCCATAGGAGTTAGAAAAAGTATTACCAGCAGAAGAAAAAAGAAAGTGCAGGCTTGGAGGTGATAAGTGGTACATTGTTTAGGATATCAAACAAACATAAGTAATTCAGTATTTCTGGGGTACAAAGCATGATACAAATGTTTGGTCATGAGGCTGCAGTAAAAGGAAAGAGAATTAATGTCCTGCTAAGAACCTTAAGCTTTAACCTATAGGTGATGCAGAACTACTGAAGAGCTTTTATCTGGAAAAGCATATATATAATATGCTCTGATAATAGTATAGATCATGGATTTGAGGGAGATCTCTAGTCAAGGTCTAGAGGCTTGGAGGACAATCAGAAGGCTATTGCAATAATACAGTAAAGAGATTCTGAGGGCTTGAACTAAGGTAGTTATAGGTGGATAAAGAGATGGAAATAAATTTCAGAGATAATCAGAAAGGCAAAAATAAGTTTATTGAATGGGAATGTTAAAAAATTAGGGAAAAGGAATAAGGATAGTACCTAGTTTTCCAAAAATTAAGGAAGAAAATACCTACCACGTGTTGAAATTACATTTACTAATATTAGTACATGATCTTAGTGAAGGAAGGAAGTGTATTATTTGTGATTGCTTTTCCAGTGCCTAGCCCAATGCCTTCATAAAGTATGCACTCAATATGTATATGCAGAATTAATGAGAAAAAGCAAGGGATTGGTGGAAATGATGAGTTTGGAATTGAATATGATGAGTTTAAAGATACCTGTAGAATTTCTAAGTAGAAATTTCCCACTGAAAATAATATAGGTTTAGAGCTCAGGAAAGAAAACCAAGTGAAAGAGAATTTGATGCCATCAAAATAATTGAACCAATGGAAACAGATGAGCTCAGAAAATGAGAGGAGGTATTGGCAAAGGATAGTGTCCTGGAAGTGTCACTTAAACAAAACTTTTACTTTATTTGACTCAGTGATTGGGAAAGATGAACAAATTATGCAGACCAAGATCCAAAATCAATCAGGACCATCCACTCTGCACGGGAATTTCCTGCACAAGGAAATTCAGTAGCTGTCAGAAGTTATGTGATGTGCCCAACATAGCCAGCACCCAAGCCCAGATGCTTTGATTCAAAATGGAATACCTTTCCTTCCATACCTGCAATGTCAGATTATCAGCACACCATCATAAGAATTTGTGATGCACAATGCAAGGGCAATAATCATGGTCTGCAAGTTGCCTAGAATCTTTTATTTTAATAGATCCCCAGCTTATTACAGAAGGAAATAACTCAGCAACAGCCAGACATAAGAGATACAAGGGCAAAGATTGGGGAAGGGCTTGGAGTGCCCATGCCATCTCTAGATGCGTCATTCTCCCTAAATCTCCATTTGATCACCAACACAGAAGTCCTCTGAACACTGTCCTTTTCAGGTTTTTATTTATTTTTATTTGTTTAATATAAGTTATTGTCAAATTGGCTAACATATCAGATAAAGGGTTAGTATCCAAAATCTATAAAGAACTTACCAAATTCAATACCTGAAAAATAAACAATCCAGTGAAGAAATGGGGAGAATCTTTTAAATGTTCAACCAATATCAATAGTAATTGAAACTTAAATTCTTAACACAGAAGCAGTTCTCAAGTATTGCTCTTAAAACCAAGAAATAGACATAGGAAATAATTCTTGGGAGAGCTGATTTTATAACTGGTTTGTTCGGGTAGCAGGTGTTCTTGAGAGTAAGGGCAACTATATTAAAATTAACAGCTCTATATGCATAGAACATAAACTACACAAATGGGCCTCACTGAATATACATTCTCTGCACTGTTCTTTCCATATGAATGAGCACTGCTGTGGCAGCTCTCAGCACTTGTTCTTGAACTCTGGAACTCTAGCTACAAACGAGGTTTGTAACATTATGATAATGAGAAGCTGTATTTCAAAAGAGATCATTATTAAAGTGCTCTGCCTTTAATTTGGGTTGCCTTCCTATTTCCGCCCAACTTTATTTGGAATGAGTTGCAATCTCTAACCTACTACCAGTAACAGAAGCTCTGTGTGATCAAGACAATAAATATATTCACAAAAGGTAAACACAGCTTTTGGGGCTTTAAACATCTGCTCTGAAAATAAAACTTTCACAAGCACACAGTCATGGGCAAAATGAAACCTTTCTTCCAAGACTTTTTGTATGGAACTAAGAGGTCTAAAACACAAACAATGGTCTCGTTCCAAACCCAATGTGCAGATTTAGCTAATTCACATGTGATGCTGATTAATTATATGAGCCTTTATATACTTGCAGGGAACTCTCAGAGTCCTTTGGACTGCTTGAGATACAATTGTTCAATGGGGCTAAAACTCTGCATTCAAGATTTCAGCTCTAACAAGATCTAGATATTGAAATGGAAATATCCAGGGGTGCCTGGGTAGCTCAGTTGGTTAAGCGTCCGACTTTGGCCAAGGTCATAATCTCGCAGTTTGTGAGTTCCAGCCCCCCACCCCTGCCCCCTCACATTGGGGTCTGTGCCAACGACAGCTCAGAGCCTGGAGCCTGCTTCAGATTCTGGGTCTCCCTCTCTCTCTGCCCTTCCCCCACTCACGCTCTCTCTCTCTCTCTCTCTCTCTCTCTCTCTCTCTCAAGAATAAATAAACATTAAAAAAAAAGAAATTGAAACATCCAAAAGATCTATCGGTTTTATTACTATTTTTATTTCCAATGTGCTCACAATAGGAACAACCACATGTCAACATTTAGTAAATCTTTGCCCCATTTCTCTTTTCTACCCTAGAAATGTAAGACAGATGAGAAACAGCTTATATTCAATTACCTCCTAGGTGGAAAATTTGTTCAGTTTTAGCCAGGAATTTGAATGGTTTTTCCATCCCTACATAACTCATTATCTACTTTAAAATCAGTCTGACATCCTTGGAAAATTACCTAAATATAGAAAGAATTCTATAGCTATTTATCACCACAAGGTTAGTAAAAAAGGGGGAAAAAACCTACAGCAACACAGTGCCCAAGAATAAGGGATGATTACATAAAGGCTAATATATCAATTACATAAATTATTACACACCATTTAGAAGGATGGTTACGCAGATTACATAGCTACATGAAAAATGTTGCTGGGATTAGAAGTCTTCACATAAACCAAAGAAGTGCATTCTCTTAGAATCCATAGAAAACAGAGCATCATGTTTGAAAATTACTTTTGTGTTGTTCCCTGATAGTTCTCACCTTCACCCTTCTCTCCATAAGACAATATTATTTAGGTCACCTATTTCCACATATTATCTTACTGAATCCTCCAAAAATCCAAAGAGGTAAATCATGTTAATACACTAGAGTCATTATCATTATTAGTAGTATTATGAGTGGTTTATCCGAAGACCTTAGGGATGCTTAATTGACTTTTGGGGATCCCATTCCGACAAGTCAACCAGTTACCAAATTTTAATTGCTAAAGTAACTAAATACCTCCTTTTCTAGCAAAAGAAGACCAAAGTCCTCATTATTTAGACACTGGCTAGACCAGCACTGTCGAATAAAAATATATTGCAAGGCATGCCATTTTAAATTTTCTATAACTGCATTTAAAAAGTAAAAAGAAACAAATGAAATTAATTTTAGTGATATCTTTTATTAAGCCTGATACATCTAAAATATCATCAATTTCAACCTGTAATCAACATAAAAATTATTCATGAAATATGTTAAAATATTTTTTTACTAAGTCTTTGAAGTCTAGCTTGTGTTTTATATTTACAGCTCCTCTCAATCCAGACTAGCCATATTTCAAGTGCTCAGTGGCTGCATGTGGCTGGGAGCTAGCCATCTTGGATAGTGAAGACAGAAGACTTGAGTGATTGCTGAGAGAATGTTGAAAATACTTGTTTAAGATAAATTATGACATAATAAGCATTGCCATTTAAGACAATAAAATTATGTAATTCAGAAGTATTATTATCATTCTTAGCTGAAAGCATTTTTATTCCTTTTTCCTTTTGGTATATCATTCTGAAGCTAATATATCTGTAACTTATTGAAAAAACATTAGCAAATGTTATGGAGTATAATAGAACAAAAATATGGTGTCATTGGGCTAAGATGTCCTGGTTGTCAGACAAGAAGTAGTCAAGTATCTTGTATCTTGCAATGAAAGGAAGAGGCCTTCAAGGATGGCGTGCATAGTTCCTAAGCACCAAAAACTTTCTTTAGAAACAAGTATTGATAACTAACACTTTATTTCATCATATTAAAGGTATTCCCACAGTTTAGGTGTTTTTTTCAAGAGCAACTAAGGACGACCCCGGAAAGATAAGAGCTTTTGAGGGGTGCCTGGACGGCTCCATTTGTTAAACATCTGACTCTTGATTTCAGCTCAGGTCATGATCTCACGGTTCATGATTTTTGAGCCCCGCATCAGCCTTTGCATTGACAGCATGGAGCCTGCTTCAGATTCTTACCTCCTATCTCTTTGCCCCTGTCCAGCTCATGCTATCTCCCTCTCTCTCTCTCTCTCTCCGCTGTCTTTTTCAAAAATAAAAAAAATAAATAAAAACTTTTAAAAAGAGTATTTTGATAAAAAACAAGTTTTCAAATCAATTCTCAGGACAAGAAGGATTTAAAAACAATAACAGGGGTGCCTGGGCGACTCAGTTGGTTAAGTGTCCAACTTTGACTCAGTTCATGATCTCACAGCTCATGAATTCAAGACCTGCATCAGGCTCTGTGCTGACACCCCAGAGCCTGGAGCCTGTTTCAGATTCTGTGTCTCCATCTATCTCTCTCTGCCCTTACCCCACTCATACTGTCTCACTCTCTCTCTCTCAAAAATAAATAAAATTTTTAAAAATTAACAACAAAAACAACAAACTCCTGAATGAGGTGCACAAGTGAAACTAAAAGCTCCATTTTTTTTCAAAATACTAGGGTTATACTTCACAACCACCATTTAAAAAAAATACCCAGGGGCGCCTGGGTGGCTCAGTCGGTTAGGCGGCCGACTTCGGCTCAGGTCATGATCTCGCGGTCCGTGAGTTCAAGCCCCGTGTCGAGCTCTGTGCTGACAGCTCAGAGCCTGGAGCCTGTTTCAGATTCTGTGTATCCCTCTCTCTGACCCTCCCCCGTTCATGCTCTGTCTCTCTCTGTCTCAAAAATAAATAAACGTTAAAAAAAATTATTAAAAAAAAATACCCAGGGGCGCCTGGGTGGTGCAGTCGGTTAAGCGTCAGACTTCAGCCAGGTCACGATCTCACGGTCCGTGAGTTTGAGCCCCGCGTCAGGCTCTGGGCTGATGGCTCAGAGCCTGGAGCCTGTTTCCGATTCTATGTCTCCCTCTCTCTCTGCCCCCTCCCCCATTCATGCTCTGTCTCTCTCTGTACCAAAAATAAATAAACGTTGAAAAAAAAATTTAAAAAAAAATACCCAAAGATGGGAGAGGATGGTTACTCAGAGAAAACAGAGAATGTATAGTTATGTCTCCTTGTGAATGTTCCTCACCCGCGGCCACAGCTAAAATTAAGCCTCCAAATTTGAAACAATCCTTCCACAAAAGCTAGTTTATGAGAATCCTTCTGAAGCATAACAATAGAGTTTACTGTCTAGTGAGGTCAAATACAGTGAAGTAAATAGACTTGTAAATTATCACATAGTGTGTGATCACTGGCAAAATATGGAAGGTGTCATGGAAACATTCAAGGGGCTAAAACCCAGACTTGAGGAGGAGGGCATACGACTGGGGTTCAGCTTCCTGGAGAAAATGAAGCCTAAGCTAACCCTACACCATTGGTAGGTGTTAGCCTAGTGAAAGGAGTTTAAAGAAGAGGAAACAGGTTCCAAGGCCAAGGTTGGGAGAAGCACAGCATGTCAAAAAACTGAGAGAAGTAAGGAGGGCCAGGTAGAGAAGTAAGGCTGGAGGATAAAATAAGGGGTGTGAGCCTGTGGCCCCTTGTAAACTAAGAGTGTGGACTTAATCTTCAAAATAATGGAGAGCCCCTAAAGGCCTTGAGTGACTGTCTATGCTTTGATATCCTCCATTTTGGGGGTTCTTAGCACCCTAATACCTTGAAGACCCTAGAACTAAAGCATTTTACAAGAGTTTCAGGGGAAAAAGCAAAAACTATTTAAGCATAATAGTTTCAAGTACAACAGAGAAAGAAAAAAAAGGAAATTCAGTCAAATTCATTCACTGAACATGGAAAGTTAGTATTTTCTCAGTGAGTTCTATTTTTTCCCCCTTTTCTATGGTCTGGTTGTGGTTTCTTTGGAGTTTCATAAAATTAATGGCTTGTAACATCTCATTATAGGGCAGTCTAAAGGTACCTTTCTCATCACTGCTTGAATCTCTACCTTAAAGGGGATCCCCAGGATGGAAATTTTTCTGAGAGATGGACTGTTGTTCTATTTGAGGCCTTCCTTTCAACATGGGAAAGTTGTTTCAAATCCCTCCCTCGATCTAATATGTGCGCACGCATGCACACAGACACACACATGCAGACACACACACACACACACACACACACACACACACACACTGAACTACATAAGAACAAGGGCAAAAGAAAGGGAGAGAGGAATGGCATGGTCAGTTTTCAAAATCATTGCCTGTGCCTGACCATATCCTTTGTCTCCCATTAATGGCCCTGAGAAAACAATCCAATCAAGCCGGTCATCCTCTTGAAAAGATAAAGACATAGCTAATGCCTCTTTTTCACATATCATTTTTTTGGCTTTCCTTTTCTAATTTGTTCAAGGTGTTTCTTCTCTCTGGCATTCCACTACCCTCTATTTCTTATTAATTTTTCTTCCACTGACTATCTCAGACTGGCAGCTTTTTCTTAGCTCAGTCTTTAAGCCCTTGGAGTCATTGTTTAAGGTCATTTATTCTATCCTCTTAGCAGATTAAAAAAAAAAAAGCTACTTAACATCCTCTGTCCTAAAATTCTGCACATTCTTATGGACCATAACCAGGGAGCCACTAAGGCTTTTCTTCTCTGTTCTATATTTGTAATGTCACCTCCTAATCATTCTTACTTTCCCAGCCCCGATCTGTTTTGTGGATCTCCTAGAAAGTCTTTTCAGGGTCTCCACATCCACACAAAGCAGACTGGGAGAGATTAGACACATTTTAATAGAGCTCTGGCTATTCAGGACAGTAGGTAAAGCATGTATCCACAAGTTTAAAAAATAGTGAAACCCAACACAATGCCAAAGGGAACTGAATCATGAGCCTCATTGGGCATTTATTCCTTCTGCTCCCATGCCACTGGGAATAGAGCTCTCAAACAAGACCAAGGAGCAAAGGAGAAAAACTAGAATAAAAAGGCTTCATGGCAAAATTAAGGTATCTTTAGGGTGAGCCATGCAGGAGAAAATGTGCTGAGCACCTGTCTGTAGTACATTTCTGGTTCAGTCATGAGTATCAACTTAATTCATTCTTCTGAGAAGAAAGCCAAGACATTTTTAAATGCAGAGCTGTTTAGACTTGGTACTCATTCTGCAAAGTTAATAACATTTTTGAGGGTTCATTAATCTCAACAAGGCTGAAAAAATACATTTTCATGTTCTTGCTCTCCAACTTCGTCTTTTTTTCCCAACTATCATCTTTACAGTATATTTTTACATAAATAATTGGTTATGGCTCAAATTAAAATAACTTTGACAAATTATCAGTCAGGGTAAGGGTTTTTGAGCTTGCACTGGGATGTGAGATAACAGCACCCCAGGGTGTCTCAGGACCATGTGTTATCTTATGATAACATTCAACTCACTTCTTTCTAGGCTCATAAAATACAAGTTTTTCATCTAACAGCTGAAATGACTGTGTTCTGTTTAGATAATACTCCCTTGCTGAAAGGTTAGTTGCAATAGAATTTTTCTGATTAAAGTATAAATGTGGTATGTATGAGGACTAGGATTCGTGTCCCTGGCAACCTGGGTGTCCTCAGAAGCTTTGCAATCCTGTTCTCATAATCACAATTCCTATAATGCTTCACAGACCACAGTGTCCTCTATATTAAAATCCTTCTCCTCATAGATTAACAAGTGGCAAGCCTTCATTCCTACACATATTATAATCTTTCTTTGTGGCATGCACTAAAGACCTCTGGTGTGATGAATTGTCATCTCCCTCAACCTCAAAGGTAACTGGCTATAAAATTGTTTTATGTTCTTAGTATTCCTAGTCCTCGAGTAAAAATACTAGCTGTAATTCATTGTCAGCAATGTGGTATTATTCATAAAGCATTCAAACTGTACTTTCCAGTTTTAGAATGCCATCAGAACTTCCTGATTGAATTACAGTCTAGCATTCAGCTGGGTGTCCTTTTTTCCACATGAAATTACTCACAAGCATTTCCCAACATCTCTAGGGCCTATATGGAAGTTCCAAAGAGAGAAGCACTTTGCATAATCCTTCAAAAACTTCTTCAGGGACCTTCAAGAGCCAAGGACTGAATAAAGCTGTTAAAATTAACGCTGGGTAAAAAATTAAAACAAACAAACTACTTGTAAAATGAAAATGTATTGGTAGTTTTCCAAAGAGAAAAGATGATGTCTAAAGATACAATTCAATTTCGTTGGCTGGTTTCTAAAGCAAAATTCCTAAATTGATGGCATGGGTTTAAACTAACTGTGTAAGACAGTTTTTGGTAAGGTAGAAGGGAGAATGGGGTTTTACTTATTTGTTTATGGGGAGGGAGACTTGTTTTGTGCTGTTCTTTGCTACTAACATTTACCTTTATGCCCTAGTCAAAATCCATTCACACATACACGTTTCACTAATCTCACTACCTTGGTTTGGAAACATCTCTATGTTTACTTTCAAGAGACGATAATTTTACGGGTGACTATATTCAGCTTCTCTGATTCTAACACATAAACAACAACTTATTTTTATAAGTTCTTTCTCTTGATTGAGCATTATTTTTTTTTCTCACATGCTCCCCATAATGTTAAAAATTACCTTCCTTGGTAATAAGATGGTATTTTTCTTTGCAGTAGTCCTTCTAGATTTTGCCTGATGGCAATATGTCCAAACCAGCTATCAGTGGAATATTTAGTATGAGGTAATGTAACCAGTCTTCTAAGTGCAAGCTCTATGGCTTTGCAGTGTGGCTGTGTCATAGAAAATCAGAGAAGCCAAGTAATTTAGTCCATAAAACATGACATTATTTTATGCCTCTATCTCAGACTCTGAGTATTTGTTTTAGACTTGTTTTGTTTCTTCAAAACTGTATGCTAATAAAAATGTGAGTTTTGCTGCCTCGTTGAATATTTAACGCTCCTTCATTAAATCAGTTCAGTCAACAGCAGATTTTATTCTAGGATCCGGGGAGAGAAAAATGGCAGCAATCTAATAATAGAAAGGCAAAACCCTCTAACAATATATATTTTTATTTCATTATCATACATTCTGCACCTTCCACAATTTCTGAGGCACTCACTGTCTATAGTAAACTTGTCTAGTCTAGACCTACTAGATTTGTTTGGTGATTTATCATTAAATAAAGCCACTTAACACTGTATAATAAAGCTTAATTAAACATGCCCTAGGATAATTATCTTTATGTATACTTACAGTCACCTATTAGAACAAATTATTTCAATCTTATAATATTAATCCTTTCAGACACCTTAATACTAATATTCTCCTCTAACTTTAACATTTCCTGGATTGATAATCAGCAACCTGGAACTATTGGCATTCATAAAATTAAGATATAGGCCTCTGGGGGCGCCTGGGTGGCGCAGTCGGTTAAGCGTCCGACTTCAGCCAGGTCACGATCTCGCGGTCCGTGAGTTCGAGCCCCGCGTCGGGCTCTGGGCTGACGGCTCAGAGCCTGGAGCCTGTTTCTGATTCTGTGTCTCCCTCTCTCTCTGCCCCTCCCCCATTCATGCTCTGTCTCTCTCTGTCCCAAAAATCAATAAACGTTGAAAAAAAAAAAAAAAGATATAGGTCTCTGACCAGCCTTCATAGTAAGACACTTATGTGGAACTTTTGACTACAATGTTTTGTTTTGTTATTGCCAACTGATCAGCCAAGTTAATTGTTTGCTTTCTGGGGTTTAGGATTATGTGGCTGAAGCACATTTTCCAAATGGCAATATAAGAAAGAACCATAATCAATGGAATTTTTTTTTGTTTTGTTTTTTGTTTTTTTATTTTTTTTCCAACGTTTTGTATTTATTTTTGGGACAGAGAGAGACAGAGCATGAACGGGGGAGGGGGAGAGAGAGAGGGAGACACAGAATCGGAAACAGGCTCCAGGCTCTGAGCCATCAGCCCAGAGCCTGACGCGGGGCTCGAACTCATGGACCGCGAGATCGTGACCTGGCTGAAGTCGGACGCTTAACCGACTGCGCCACCCAGGTGCCCCTGGAATTTTATACCCTGAATTTCTCTTATTTAAATATATTTAATCTATGATCTTAAGTGTGTTTGCTTAAAAAAAAATCCAGAAACTTCTGCCTTCCACTAACCTTATGGTAAACAATATAACTGCTCTTTTTCCTATAATTTGGTTTATAAGGCACCCCTTAGGCAACTGGAATTTTCAAATAATTGTGAATTTTCTCCATAGTGCCACTCTACTAAGATGGTCCTACGAAGTCCACTGGTAAGAGATCTCCAGAAATTCAATTGCCTGCATTAAATAACAAATGGCATAAAATAAAAACTCTGTGCATCACCCCTGAGTTATTCACACATCAGCAGGAAACTAAGTGAGGAGTCTAAATTCTGTGTCCTTTCCTATTTGCCCTCTGTGTCATTTATGAAAGAACCCCTCATAAGGCAAAATAACATCAATAGTGATGATTTTACGCCTCATCTCTTAAATATTCACACCTCAGCAAGAAGCCAAATGAAGAGAGTGGCCTTTATGTCCTCTGTCTAGGTGCCCTTTCAGTAACATTTGAGGGATCCTTCCAAAAGACAAATAACAATCACAATAGCAAATTTATTTCAGAAGAGGGAAAGGCACAGTGAGAAAGGTATCTAACAGAAATTTCCATAGACAAGCTTTGCAATTATCTCTTGCTTTGCTACTCATTTTGGGAAACACCACCCCTCCAACAGCAAGAAAATCAGTTTAGAGTCCTCTGAACAAGCATCATTTCACTGGCTACTCAGAAAGATCTATTTTCTTCCAACAATATTTCATGATTACTTGTCTGGCCAAAATTCCACGCCACCATCCCTTCACCTAAGATATCTCAGATATCCTAGTATTTCACCACTTCCACCAGCTTCCCTTTGTTACCATTCCCCACTATTTTCACTGCTACCCTAACATCTATTTCTCACGAAGGACACCCAGCCATCTCTAAACTTTTCAGAGAATAGGAAAATATTAGAGGATTAGGAATCGGGGCTTAGGAGACATTGGCTCTAATCAGAGAGGCACTAGAGTACATGAATTAAGAGTGAGGCTCAGAGAGGTTAAATACATTGATCCAATCCCAGCTTTACCACTTCCTAGCTATGTGACTGTGAGGTGCTTATTTAACCAGCCAGGGCTTCTTTTTCTCATTGACAAAATGAGGATTATAAACAAAACCAAGGGAGTTATCAGGATTAACAAGGTAGTACATGAAAAGCATTTAGAACCATACTCAGTAGCTTAAGTGTTGAATTCATGTTAGCTATTATTATTAATCCCTATATACTTGCATTATGCTAATGGTAACAATCTTTCATGTTTCCATGTCCTTGTCTGAAAAATGAAAAGACTAGACTGAACTATCTCTGAGATTCCTTTTGGTCTTAAACTATCAAGGGCTTGAGTCTATGGGCACCTGAGTCGCTCAGCCAGTTGAGTGTCTGACTCTTTATTTCAGCTCAGGTCCTGATCTCAGGGTCATGAGATTGAGCCTCATGTGGGGCTCTATGCTGTGCCTGGAGCCTGTTTGAGGTTCTCTTCCTCTCTCTGTCTCTCTCTGTCTCTCTCTGTCTCTCTCTCTCTCCCTCCGCCCCTCCTTTGCTCATGCTCTCTCTTTCTCTTTCTCTCTCTCTCCCTCTCTCTCAAAAAGAAAAAGAGCATGAGTCTAATACAATTTTTTTAACTCTAAGATTTAAAAAAAATTTTTTTTAACGTTTATTCATTTTTGAGACAGAGAGAGACAGAGCATGAGTGGGGGAGGGTCAGAGAGAGAGAGAGAGAGAGAGAGGGAGACAAAGAATCCAAAACAGGCTCCAGGCTCTGAGCTGTCAGCACAGAGCCCGAAGCAGGGCTCGAACTCACGAACCGTGAGATCATGACCTGAGCCAAAGTCGGAGGCTTAACCGACTGAGTCATCCAGGTGCCCCTTTAACTCTAAGATTTTAATAGTAATCTTCTCTTTAAGTTGCATTGTGGACGAAAATGGAAGATCATAAAATAAACATATGGCATAGTCCCTGCCTTTAAGAACCATAAACTCTTTTGTTTTGAAGAGTAAAGGTAAGTTTCATTTTTCCCCTTCAGATATATTTTCTTTTCTTCCTGTATTACTTCATCAGATTTCCAGGGAAAGCTGACACAGTAAGAAAACTCATTTATAAAATAAATGTTATGGGGGCTCCTTGGTGGCTCAGTCTGTTGAGCATCTGACTCTTGATTTCAGCTCAGCTCATGATCCCAGGGTCCTGGGATTGAGCACTGCATGGGGCTCCTTGCTGAGCATGGAGCCTGCTTAAGATTCTCTCTCTCTCTCTCTCTCTCTCTCTCTCTCTCTCTGCCCCCCTCCCCATCTTGAATGTTCTCTTTCTAAAAACAATAAATAAATAAATAAATAAATAAATAAATAAATAGTGTGATATGTTACAAAATAATATGAAGTCACAAGAGTGTGCTAAGTTTACCAGCTAGATCATCTTGAAAATTTAATAAATAACACTTATGGGGAAAATATAATAAATTATATTTTCATTCACATTTGACTAATATTTACTGAGCATCTACTATGTGTGGGGCATAATAATAAATTAGAAAAGCTTCTAATGTGAACATTTCAAAAAGAGTGATGGACAGAGGAAATGAATGGTGTGCCACCTCAGGACCAAGGGAAAACAGCCTGAGAGAAAGAGCAGTGTTACTTCAGAAGGAGACTCATCAATCCTTTATAACTAATGCTACTATTATTATTAACAACATCCTAAACCTCAAAAGAAATTTAAAGACATCTTGTTCCCTAAACTTACAAATTATCTAACAGCATATGGGATAATTTACTTATCAAGAAGTCCTCATAAACTGAAAAACAATGAAACAGATATTCTCTAGCTAGGGTTTAGAAAATATGATAAGAAACATCTAAATGCAGAAATAAGTAAGATCTTGAAATCAAAAGTTGCTAAAATGTTCTGAGGACTAAATTCCCTCTCTATTTGAAGAAGAAAGAACATATTTAATTATTCTTTTTTTTTTAAGTTTATTTATTTATTTATTTTGAGAGAAAGGGCAGGGGGGAAAAAGGAGAGAGAATTCCAAGCAGGCACCACACTGTCAGCACAGAGCCTGATGTGGGGCTTGATCCCATGAACCATGAGATCGTGACCTGAGTGGAAATCAAGTCAGACACTTAACTGACTAAGCCACCCAGGTGCCCCTAAAATATTCTTTATTTAAAGACTCCTATGCACAAACTTCTTATTTCAAATACATTTCAAAAAAGCATTATGTTAATACAAGTTAATTGTTTTACTATAAAAACAATAAATAATAAATAAGGGTACTGGACTAGATTATCTCAAAGGGATCTTCTAATTCTAAACATATATAAACTGCTTTATCTTGGTAATAATATATTAATATGACAATGCTGGTGCATTTTCAAATATTCTATTTCCTCCACAAGGGAAACTTTGGAAGACTCTACTCAAGACAGCAAATGAAGTGACTGCTGCTAAGAGAATATGAAAAAAATGTGACATATCTGTCCCTGATAGAGACAAGAAAATTATTTCACACCTAAGCCAATCAAGCAAGCCTCCAGGATAAATTGTTCTTGAAAAAAATGCAGGATAAGGTTCTGTGTCTATGCGTGTCTGTGTGCATGAGTGTGTGTGTATGATATTGGATAACCAATTTGAGTGGGTTTTTTTAATGAAAATAAACACAGCTAACTAGACTGAATTCTATAAATAGAAGCCTATTTTTATGTTTTTCCTATCAATTTTCCAAAATTCATCCTTGAATTTATCTTTGAAGAAGGTAGTTTTTGACTTCAGAGTCAATCATGCTTTTTGAAAAGCAGAAGCTTTTTAGCTGTCAAAAGAAACTGTCATTTTTTGTTCAGCAACCTACTATTCTTGATGTTGTATTACACACTGATAAAATACATAGGGAGGACTTAATTGCTTACTTCTTTTATGCTTTCCAAATATAACATGGAAATGAGATGTTGGTTGAATTTAGGCCATGTGGAGACTTATTTCACATATGGAGAAAAGGCAAAATAATTCAATATATTTTACGATAAAAGTGCACAGCGGCTAAACAAATAGAATGTTGGAGATCTACAGTTCAGTTGCAGCCCTGACGCCAGGGTCATTCATTCAGTCAACAAGTATTGATTAAACACCTGCTTTGTGTGTCTGCCTCTTTGGAGTCTATAGTCTCTGAGAGGTCAGAATAGGGGAAAGACAGAGACTAAATAAATCTATAATTATAAACTGTGACAAGTGAAATGAAGAAAGAGACTAGTATAATGAGAATGAATAACAGGAAGAGGGGCATTGATGGAGTAGTCAAAAAAACAGCCTTCCAGAACGAATGACACTTGACTGCAACTTGAAGTATAAGAATGGAAAAACCATGCAAACAGGGCAAGGAAAATAGCTCCGGGCAGAGGAAAATGCATGTGCAGCGGCCACGAAGCAAGATAAAGTTTGGCACTTTCAAAAAAACTGAAGAACAGTGTGAATCACATACCCTGCATAGAAAACGATGTCCTAGAATTAATAAATTATCCAGATCCTCAAGAAATAATCCACAGAAGCTATCTGCAGAGTTCAGTCAGATCTCGCTGGACTGTGATCACTTCCATGAGGTGCTTGGGGCAACATACTACATTGATTTTTGGCTAAGTCAAAATGAAAGTTAAAAAGTACAGAACGGTTTCTATATGGATTCACAAAGGACTGTTCAAATAATCTGGATTTTTAAAAAATCATTCTCATCTCTTATATTGAATCCTCCAGGTTCATTCTTATTCAATTATGCATTAAGGTGTTGGCAGTACCCAGAAATACTTGAACTTTATCCTTTTCTTAGAATGAAATGACTTATTTCTCTAAGACAAATTCTGCCATGTGATAATGAGATACATGTGGCATTTCCCAATAATTATAGTAGTAATTTATATGTTCTTTGGTGAAATGCTCTGATGACATATATACAACTTGCTAAAAATGTGTATAATTAAGTCGAATGTCTATGATAGCTGAGACCAATTCTAAAACTATGATAGCCATTCTCCAACCCAAAATGAAAGGAGCCTTCATTAGTGAAAAGAAAGACCAGCATTTATTTTGTGAAGTTAAAGAATGGATACAAGCAATAAAAAAAATCGGTTAACATGTATAAGGAAGAGAAGGGTCAGAGAGCTATAGTGAAGTAAAAATAGAGATTCTCCAAATTTCTGCTCCATAACTCTTGCCTCACTGACTAAAGTGTGTTGACCAAAACAATTTGGATGGAAAACAGGAACATCCTGCCAGCTCCCAGATGCTCTATCATCATTTGTGCACAGCGAATGACCATGGCTATAGAATACAAGGTCTATAGCTAGGTTGTTTGTTTGTTTTTATTCAGGGCTTCTTCAAGCTTAAACCCTTGAAAAATCAGAAGCAGCATTAAAGAGGGTCATCTTTGTTTTGGCAAGTAGGAGCATCAAACTGAATGGCCTATATGTGCCAATAGAGTCTGGGTCACATCTCCTTTTGTGATGGAGTGAAGGAATGAACGGAGGATACTGGCAAGTCAAGAAAACACATAATAACAAAACAAAAACATTGGTCAAAGAAGCTGACATAAAATAGTAGATTTTAATATTCAAGAACATCATTTAAGAACAAATAGGTCTCCAACTTTTTGAACAGAAAATTTACTCACTTTTAACAAGCGAAACAGATAATGAGGAAGATGGCGGCGTAGGAGGACTCTGGGCTCACCGCGCGTCCTGCTGATCACTTAGATTCCACCTACACCTACCTAAATAACCCAGAAAACCGCCAGAGGATTAGCAGAACGGAGTCGCCGGAGCCAAGCGCAGACGAGAGGCCCACGGAAGAGGGTAGGAAGGGCGGCGAGGCGGTGCGCGCTCCACGGACTGGTGGGAGGGAGCCGGGGCGGAGGGGCGGCTCGCCGGCCAAGCAGAGCCCCCGAGTCTGGCTGGCAAAAGCGGAGGGGCCTGATGGACTGTGTTCCAACAGCAAGCGTGACTTAGCATCTGGGAGGTCATAAGTTAACAGCAATGCTGGAAAGTGGGAAGGCTGGAGGACAAAGGGAGGGAGAGCTGCTGAGCCCCCCGACGACAGAGCTCAGTTTGATGGGGAACAAAGGCGCTCGCCAGCGCCATCTCCCCCGCCCATCCCCCAACCAAATCCCAAAGGGAACTGGTTCCTGCCAGGGAAATTGCTCGCTCCGCGCAAACACCCAACTCTGTGCTTCTGCGGAGCCAAACCTCCGGCAGCGGATCTGACTCCCTCCCACTGCCACAAGGCCCCTCCCGAAGTGGATCACCTAAGGAGAAGCGAGCTAAGCCTGCCCCCCCCCCCGCCGCCGTGCACCTTGCCTACCCACCCCAGCTAATACGCCAGATCCCCAGCATCACAAGCCTGGCAGTGTGCAAGTAGCCCAGACGGGCCACGCCACCCCACAGTGAATCCTGCCCCTAGGAGAGGGGAAGACAAGGCACACACCAGTCTGACTGTGGCCCCAGCGGTGGGCTGGGGGCAGACATCAGGTCTGACTGCGGCCCCGCCCACCAACTCCAGGTATACACCACAGCACAGGAGAAGTGCCCTGCAGGTCCTCACCACACCAGGCACTATCCAAAATGACCAAGCGGAAGAATTCCCCTCAGAAGAATCTCCAGGAAATAACAACAGCTAATGAGCTGATCAAAAAGGATTTAAATAATATAACAGAAAGTGAATTTAGAATAATAGTCATAAAATTAATCTCTGGGCTTGAAAACAGTATACAAGACAGCAGAGAATCTCTTGCTACAGAGATCAAGGGACTAAGGAACAGTCACGAGGAGCTGAAAAACGCTTTAAACGAAATGCAAAACAAAATGGAAACCACCACGGCTCGGCTTGAAGAGGCAGAGGAAAGAATAGGTGAACTAGAAGATAAAGTTATGGAAAAAGAGGAAGCTGAGAAAAAGAGAGATAAAAAAATCCAGGAGTATGAGGGGAAAATTAGAGAACTAAGTGATACACTGAAAAGAAATAATATACGCATAATTGGTATCCCAGAGGAGGAAGAGAGAGGGAAAGGTGCTGAAGGGGTACTTGAAGAAATAATAGCTGAGAACTTCCCTGAACTGGGGAAGGAAAAAGGCATTGAAATCCAAGAGGCACAGAGAACTCCCTTCAGACGTAACTTGAATCGATCTTCTGCACGACATATCATAGTCAAACTGGCAAAATACAAGGATAAAGAGAAAATTCTGAAAGCAGCAAGGGATAAACGTGCCCTCACATATAAAGGGAGACCTATAAGACTCGTGACTGATCTCTCTTTTGAAACTTGGCAGGCCAGAAAGAATTGGCACGAGATTTTCAGTGTGCTAGACAGAAAAAAATATGAGGCGAGAATCCTTTATCCAGCAAGTCTGTCATTTAGAATAGAAGGAGAGATAAAGGTCTTCCCAAACAAACAAAAACTGAAGGAATTTGTCACCACTAAACCAGCCCTACAAGAGATCCTAAGGGGGACCCTGTGAGACAAAGTCCCAGAGACATCACTACAAGCATAAAACATACAGACATCACAATGACTCTAAACCTGTATCTTTCTATAATAACACTGAATGTAAATGGATTAAATGCGCCAACCAAAAGACATAGGGTATCAGAATGGATAAAAAAACAAGACCCATGTATTTGCTGTCTACAAGAGACTCATTTTAGACCTGAGGACACCTTTAGATTGAGAGTGAGGGGATGGAGAACTATTTATCATGCTACTGGAAGCCAAAAGAAAGCTGGAGTAGCCATACTTATATCAGACAAACTAGACTTTAAATTAAAGGCTGTAACAAGAGATGAAGAAGGACATTATATAATAGTTACAGGGTCTATCCATCAGGAAGAGCTAACAATTATAAATGTCTATGCACCGAATACCGGAGCCCCCAAATATATAAAACAATTACTCATAAACATAAGCAACCTTATTGATAAGAATGTGGTAATTGCAGGGGACTTTAACACCCCACTTACAGAAATGGATAGATCATCTAGACACACGGTCAATAAAGAAACAAGGGCTCTGAAGGAGACATTGGATCAGATGGACTTGACAGATATATTTAGAACTCTGCATCCCAAAGCAACAGAATATACTTTCTTCTCGAGTGCACATGGAACATTCTCCAAGATAGATCATATACTGGGTCACAAAACAGCCCTTCATAAGTTTACCAGAATTGAAATTATACCATGGATACTTTCAGACCACAATGCTATGAAGCTTGAAATCAACCACAGGAAAAAGTGTGGAAAACCTCCAAAAGCATGGAGGTTAAAGAACACCCTACTAACGAATGAGTGGGTCAACCAGGCAATTAGAGAAGAAATTAAAAAATATATGGAAACAAACGAAAATGAAAATACAACAATCCAAATGCTTTGGGATGCAGCGAAGGCAGTCCTGAGAGGAAAATACATTGCAATCCAGGCCTATCTCAAGAAACAAGAAAAATCCCAAATACAAAATCTAACAGCACACCTAAAGGAAATAGAAGCAGAACAGCAAAGGCAGCCTAAACCCAGCAGAAGAAGAGAAATAATAAAGATCAGAGCAGAAATAAACAATATAGAATCTAAAAAAACTGTAGAGCAGATCAATGAAACCAAGAGTTGGTTTTTTGAAAAAATAAACAAAATTGACAAACCTCTAGCCAGGCTTCTCAAAAAGAAAAGGGAGATGACCCAAATAGATAAAATCATGAATGAAAATGGAATTATTACAACCAATCCTTCAGAGATACAAACAATTATCAGGGAATACTATGAAAAATTATATGCCAACAAACTGGACAACCTGGAAGAAATGGACAAATTCCTGAACACCCACACTCTTCCAAAACTCAATCAGGAGGAAATAGAAAGCTTGAACAGACCCATAACCAGCGAAGAAATTGAATCTGTTATCAAAAATCTCCCAACAAATAAGAGTCCAGGACCAGATGGCTTCCCAGGGGAGTTCTACCAGACGTTTAAAGCAGAGATAATACCTATCCTTCTCAAGCTATTCCAAGAAATAGAAAGGGAAGGAAAACTGCCAGACTCATTCTATGAAGCCAGTATTACTTTGATTCCTAAACCAGACAGAGACCCAGTAAAAAAAGAGAACTACAGGCCAATATCCCTGATGAATAGGGATGCAAAAATTCTCAATAAGATACTAGCAAATCGAATTCAACGGCATATAAAAAGAATTATTCACCATGATCAAGTGGGATTCATTCCTGGGATGCAGGGCTGGTTCAACATTCGCAAATCAATCAACGTGATACATCACATTAACAAAAAAAGAGAGAAGAACCATATGATCCTGTCAATCGATGCAGAAAAGGCCTTTGACAAAATCCAGCATCCTTTCTTAATAAAAACCCTTGAGAAAGTCGGGATAGAAGGAACATACTTAAACATCATAAAAGCCATTTATGAAAAGCCCACAGCTAACATCATCCTCAACGGGGAAAAACTGAGAGCTTTTTCCCTGAGATCAGGAACATGACAGGGATGCCCACACTCACCGCTGTTGTTTAACATAGTGCTGGAAGTTCTAGCATCAGCAATCAGACAACAAAAGGAAATCAAAGGCATCAAAATTGGCAAAGATGAAGTCAAGCTTTCGCTTTTTGCAGATGACATGATATTATACATGGAAAATCCGATAGACTCCACCAAAAGTCTGCTAGAACTGATACAGGAATTCAGCAAAGTTGCAGGATACAAAATCAATGTATAGAAATCAGTTGCATTCTTATACACTAACAATGAAGCAACAGAAAGACAAATAAAGAAACTGATCCCATTCACAATTGCACCAAGAAGCATAAAATACCTAGGAATAAATCTAACCCAAGATGTAAAGGATCTGTATGCTGAAAACTATAGAAAGCTTATGAAGGAAATTGAAGAAGATTTAAAGAAATGGAAAGACATTCCCTGCTCATGGATGGGAAAAATAAATAGTGTCAAAATGTCAATACTACCCAAAGCTATCTACACATTCAATGCAATCCCAATCAAAATTGCACCAGCATTCTTCTCGAAATTAGAACAAGCAATCCTAAACTTCATATGGAACCACAAAAGGCCCCGAATAGCCAAAGGAATTTTGAAGAAGAAGACCAAAGCAGGAGGCATCACAATCCCAGACTTTAGCCTCTACTACAAAGCTGTCATCATCAAGACAGCATGGTATTGGCACCAAAACAGACACATAGACCAATGGAATAGAATAGAAACCCCAGAACTAGACCCACAAACGTATGGCCAACTCATCTTTGACAAAGCAGGAAAGAACATCCAATGGAAAAAAGACAGCCTCTTTAACAAATGGTGCTGGGAGAACTGGACAGCAACATGCAGAAGGTTGAAACTAGACCACTTTCTCACACCATTCACAAAAATAAACTCAAAATGGATAAAGGACCTAAATGTGAGACAGGAAACCATCAAAACCTTAGAGGAGAAAGCAGGAAAAGACCTCTCTGACCTCAGCCGTAGCAATCTCTTACTCGACACATCCCCAAAGGCAAGGGAATTAAAAGCAAAAGTGAATTCCTGGGACCTTATGAAGATAAAAAGCTTCTGCACAGCAAAGGAAACAACCAACAAAACTAAAAGGCAACCAACGGAATGGGAAAAGATATTCGCAAATGACATATCGGACAAAGGGCTAGTCTCCAAAATCTATAAAGAGCTCACCAAACTCCACACCCGAAAAACAAATAACCCAGTGAAGAAATGGGCAGAAAACATGAATAGACACTTCTCTAAAGAAGACATCCGGATGGCCAACAGGCACATGAAAAGATGTTCAGCGTCGCTCCTTATCAGGGAAATACAAATCAAAACCACACTCAGGTATCACCTCACGCCAGTCAGAGTGGCCAAAATGAACAAATCAGGAGACTATAGATGCTGGAGAGGATGTGGAGAAACGGGAACCCTCTTGCACTGTTGGTGGGAATGCAAATTGGTACAGCCGCTCTGGAAAGCAGTGTGGAGGTTCCTCAGAAAATTAAAAATAGACCTACCCTATGACCCAGCAATAGCACTGCTAGGAATTTATCCAAGGGATACAGGAGCACTGATGCATAGGGCCACTTGTACACCAATGTTCATAGCAGCACTCTCAACAATAGCCAAATTATGGAAAGAGCCTAAATGTCCATCAACTGATGAATGGATAAAGAAATTGTGGTTTATATACACAATGGAATATTACATGGCAATGAGAAAAAATGAAATATGGCCTTTTGTAGCAACGTGGATGGAACTGGAGAGTGTGATGCTAAGTGAAATAAGCCATACAGAGAAAGACAGATACCATATGGTCTCACTCTTATGTGGATCCTGAGAAACTTGGCAGGAACCCATGGGGGAGGGGAAGGAGAAAAAAAAAAAAAAAGAGGTTAGAATGGGAGAGAGCCAAAGCATAAGAGACTGTAAAAAACTGAGAACAAACTGAGGGTTGATGGGGGGTGGGAGGGAGGAGAGGGTGGGTGATGGGTATTGAGGAGGGCACCTTTTGGGATGAGCACTGGGTGTTGTATGGAAACCAATTTGTCAATAAATTTCAGAAAAAAAAAAAACCACACATAATAATAAAAACAAACCTAGATAAAATATGAATTAGTGAGACTGCAGATTGAATGAAAGGATTATCAAAAAATCCTCAAAGAATGCAAAATGGTAAAAAATGGTGAACAGGTAGAAGACTGGCATAGATATGTACAAATATGTCCATCACATCACTCTTGCAACATTTAAAATGTCTTTTACGTGTTCAATTGTTAAATAATCTATGACACATCCCAATTTTTTAAGTAGTGCATCCTGATTTTATTAAATATGATGTATTTAGCATATATTCTATTAAAATATGTTGCTTCCAAAAAAAAAAAAAAAAAAAAAAAAAAGCAAAAGTGAATTACTGGGACCTTATGAAGATAAAAAGCTTCTGCACAGCAAAGGAAACAACCAACAAAACTAAAAGGCAACCAACGGAATGGGAAAAGATATTCGCAAATGACATATCGGACAAAGGGCTAGTATCCAAAATCTATAAAGAGCTCACCAAACTCCACACCCGAAAAACAAATAACCCAGTGAAGAAATGGGCAGAAAACATGAATAGACACTTCTCTAAAGAAGACATCCGGATGGCCAACAGGCACATGAAAAGATGTTCAGTGTCGCTCCTTATCAGGGAAATACAAATCAAAACCACACTCAGGTATCACCTCACACCAGTCAGAGTGGCCAAAATGAACAAATCAGGAGACTATAGATGCTGGAGAGGATGTGGAGAAACGGTAACCCTCTTGCACTGTTGGTGGGAATGCAAACTGGTGCAGCCACTCTGGAAAGCAGTGTGGAGGTCCCTCAGAAAATTAAAAATACCTACCGTATGACCCAGCAATAGCACTGCTAGGAATTTATCCAAGGGATACAGGAGTACTGATGCATAGGGCCACTTGTACCCCAATGTTCATAGCAGCACTCTCAACAATAGCCAAATTATGTAAAGAGTCTAAATGTCCATCAACTGATGAATGGATAAAGAATTTGTGGTTTATATACACAATGGAGTACTACATGGCAATGAGAAAAAATGAAATATGACCTTTTGTAGCAACGTGGATGGAACTGGAGAGTGTGATGCTAAGTGAAATAAGCCATACAGAGAAAGACAGATACCATATGGTTTCACTCTTATGTGGATCCTGAGAAACTTAACAGGAACCCATGGGGGAGGGGAAGGAAAAAAAAAAAAGAGGTTAGAGTGGGAGAGAGCCAAAGCATAAGAGACTGTTAAAAACTGAGAACAAATTGAGGGTTGATGGGGGGTGGGAGGGAGGGGAGGGTGGGTGATGGGTATTGAGGAGGGCACCTTTTGGGATGAGCACTGGGTGTTGTATGGAAACCAATTTGTCAATAAATTTCATATATTAAAAAAAAAACAAGCGAAACAAATTATTTATTACTACTAAAGAAAGAATATCCTTTACTCAATTTCATTATACACTAACCCACATAAAAAATTAAGGAAAGAACAAGAGGCCACGTAAATTAATACCTGCTGAATCTCCCTTAGGGTATTTGATTTCTAATTAGAATACTAAAAACCACACCCATTGGAACCTCAACTCCACATGAAAACATTAAATTGTAAAATGTTAAAAAAACAAAAAACAAACAAACAAACAAACAAACAAACAAACATAAAGAAAGAAACAGGCCCCTGAGTGGATCCGTCAGTTCAGGATCTGACTCTTGATTTCAGCTCAGGTCATGATCTCAAGGCTCGTGAATTTGAGTTCAACACTGGGCTCTGTGCTGAACAGAGCCTGCTTGGGATTCTGTGCCTATCTGTGTGTGTGTGTGTGTGTCTCTCTCTCTCTCTCTCTATTTCTCTCTCTCTCTCTCTCTCTCTGCCTCTCCCCCGCTCTCTCTCACTCTCTTTCACTCTCTGTCTCTCCCTCTCAACAAAATAAACTTTTTAAAAATAAAATAAAAAAACAAAAGAACAATAAAGTTAATAAAATATCATAAAAAATAATGATGCAACAATGCCTTCTCTTAATATTTATTTTTCCTATAATAATCTATTCTTCCTGTAAATCACTACATAAAATCTATCACTCTGATTTTCTCATATCTCAGCTAAAAGAGGAATGACTAATGCACTGGAAATCTAAGAATATGAAGAAATGTTATCATTTACAGTAATTACTGATTAAACAGAAAGTTACATTTCAACATTGATATTAACTTGTTTATTCATTTAAAATTGGTTATGTCTTTAATGGAAGGCATTTCGGGTAGCTTTGTGAATTACATGATTTCTCGTAGGTGATACATATTTATCACCTACAAGGCTTCTTTTTTCTGGGTTTTCCATTAAAAACACATTGGGATAAAGGCTTTTTTTGTTTGTTTGTTTAATGGTACTGGTCTCTCTATAGAAGTAATGTTTACTATTTATGAAAAGAGCATTTTTCTCCAAACTATTTCTTGTTGGCATCACAGGTCAACATCTGAAGGATAAATACTGAGTCTTTTTTTTAATATAGTTTATTGTCACATTGGTTTCCATACAACACCCAGTGCTCATCCCAACAAGTGCCCTCCTCCCTGCCCATCACCCACTTTCCCCTCTCCCCCACCCCCCATCTACCCTTAGTTTGTTCTCAGTTCTTAAGAGTCTCTTATGGTTTGCGTCCTTCCCTCTCTGTCATTTTTCCCCTTCCCCTCCCCCATGGTCTTCTATTAAAAATACTGAGACTGTTTACTCAACTCCTGCTTTATTACCACAGTCTTCATCTATCTGGTCTTTCCATTATTGCTCTTTAAAGAGATAATTTGTAAGAGATGCTTTGAAATAAGGTTAGAGTTTTGTTCTCTCCCCAAACTAAGCCATGTGTCCCCATATGTTAAACACAGACTTTTCTCCCTCTCAGAGCCCATTGTTTTCCATCCATCCTTCAACACTCCTGACCATGTCCACTGCATTATTCCTGTATGTGTTCACAAAGGCAGAAGGCAGAGGCCAGAGAGACAGGATGGAACAGCATTTAATATTGAGATTTTATTATTTTCTTTAAATTTTTTAAAAATTACGTTTCTTTATTTTTGAGAGGCAGAGACAGACAGAGCATGAGTGGGGGAGGGGCAGAGAGAGAGAGAGAGAGACACAGAATCCAAAGCAGGCTCCAGGCTCTGAGCTGTCAGCCCAGAGCCTGACGGGGGCTCAAACCCATGAACCGTGAGATCATGACCTGAACCGAAGTCGGACACTCAACTGACTGAGCCACCCGGGCACCCCAATATTGAGATTTTAGAGGTATATTTTCAGAAATAACAAAGAAAGTATTGTTACTGACATAGGAATGTACCTATAAGGAATCATAATGCAATAGTTTTAAATGCTAGAATCTGTTTTGGTGAGATGGAACCTGCATTTTGGCCAACAAAGGTAGCATGGGTATAAATGGGGTATAATATTATGGATAAACTTCAAATGAAACATTAACAGTAATTTCTTCTAAGTGCAAATAACAGAAACAAATTCTCATTCGAGTTTGCACCGAGAAAACAGAAAAGAAAGACTAATTTTACCTGAAATGGTCAGGGAGAGAGCCATGTTCTAGGTGAACATAGCCAACAGCAAAGGTGATCTGCCTGGTATCCAACTCCCCTTTCTTCCCTGCTGGAGAGCCCTGATTTTGTCCGGTATCTACCCTTTCCTATTATCCCTCCAAAGTAAATCCTGTTAATCCAAGACACTCATATTAATCCCATTCCCTTTTCCAGAAGTTGGTTTGGTCAGGGCATGTGGCCCAATCCTGGCAAATGAACTGTGAGGAGACAGAGGTCAGCAAGAGCTTAGAGGGAAGATTTCCCCACTCTGGAAAACAGACACATGGGAAAAGACATATCTTTTTCAGCAGGACATTGTGACTGGTGTGTTACATTGTGGTGATGTTATCTTGCAACCACAAAATAAATTAGCCTGATGTCAAAACTGATACACTGAGAATAACAGACTTTTAAAATGGCAAAAACCTAGGTTCTCAGTGATGTCAATAAGATTTGAATTAACCAACCCTGGAAATATTAGGCCCCATAATATATTTTCTTATTAATTCATGTGAGTTAGGAATTTCCTATTACTTGCAGTTGAAGGATGAGTATGAATTTGATACATGGAAGGGGAGGAGCCACACAGGTATAAGAAACAAGATGCATAAAGTAAAAAAAAAAAGTGAGAAAGAACACCTCTGTGTGATAAAACTGGATGAATAAGTACATTTTTATTTTTTTACTTTTTAAGGCACTTACTGGCTCTGTGATGCCTTATCCCCTCCTCAAATAACATAGTTTTTCTCAGAAAATCTCTAGTGTTTAGGGTGTCACAGAGTTTAGCAAACTCACACACATGTGCATGTATACACATATACATGTGCACGTGCACACACACACACACACACTGTGTTAATTAAGATTTTGGTAACATTGCAGGGTCTTCAGGAAAATAAGAATAATAGTTGCTCATTTCTAAAGAAAGGTGATTTTGTCTTAGAGAAACAACTGTAACACGTTTTTATGATTATGACAAGTGCAGTCAGAAGGTAGAATATGGGGTTTTCATTTCTTCCATTTTTTTTTAATTTTACCCCATTGTTTTACTTGGCACTACCCTGAGAAGCACTGGAATTCATTTTAGTGACTTTATAGTATTAAAAAGTATCTTCAAATAGCCTGTAGCTGACTGAACACTGTGGGTATGGTACCTGTTTTAATGAAAACAAGGATGTATCAGGCCTGCAGTTCATCTCTCCATGGAGGAGATTTTCAGCCTCCTTTGCTCTTTTGCTCATCCTTGAAGTATCACATTTTAAAACACAGGGAGGAGGTTGATGTGCCAAGCCAAATTTTTTCTCTTGAAATGCACATCATGTGTAGCATTTCAAAGGTCATTCTCTAGACTTTGTGCTTTTAAATTACAACAACAGGAAAATGAAATGAAAGCATCTAGCCTGTCAAAACCTTAGTAGCATAACAAGCATTTTTTTTCCAGAATGTACAGAAAGCTTTATTCAAGAAGGCATTTTTGAGTTTCCACTATTTGCCCAGTGGCTATCATAGTGCCTGGCACAAAGGAGGCATGCAATAAATATTATCTGAATGAATGAATAAATGAAGATTACAAAAATGAAATGGAAATAATTCCTTACTACAAAGAGATTACAGTCTAATAAGGGAGACATAGACAGATATAATTATTAGGCAAGGTGATAAATTCCATAAAGGGAATACAATGTACTAAGAAACCTATAAAGAAGTAATTAAATACACAAAGCTAAGACAAAGAAAGCCTTACTCATAAAGGCAATAATGGAAATATAGTGCTAGAACAGGATTAAAATTAAGGATAGGTCATGTTCCTAATGTGGTAAAATAGAAAAATGGGTGTAGTAACTATAGTTTTTATCTTCTAAGCACCTTTTCCCCTTTCTTTTTGTAACAAACCCCATCTCCATCCTGCGTGACCATGGTGTCAGCACATTAACCAGACTGGGTCAATCATGCTACCCATCAACTTGGGCACAGTAGTTTAGACAGGGATGGGGAGATGTCCAAAGTTGGGGGGATCAAAACCCTTCCCTAGGGCTTTTCTACATGGAGCTCACAGAGTAGTACCCTTTGTCATTTGATTGAAAAGTTCTTCATATATAAGCCCTGAGGTGCCAAAAAGCACGACTCTCTCCCATGAAGAAGCGCATCTAAAGTAGAAGAAAATAAATACCAAATGCAGAGAAATGGAAGAGGAGTTATAGAAGCGTTTAGGTTCCTGATTTCATACACTTGCAGCTTCATCCTTGCTCTTCACAATTACTTGAGCTAGTAAAGTCCCTTTTTGTTTAAGATACTTTGTGTTAGAGTTCTGATTGTTGAAACTGAAAACAATAACACATAGAGATTATACGAGGGCCTCAAGCCTTTGGCTGTGTCTGACCATTTCCCCCATAATTAACGCTGGATGGCATTTAAGCTTTACATGTTCAAGTCAGCTGTCAAAAAGGGCAAAGGCTTATGTATATACCAGTTAATACACATGCACTATCAACACATATGCACTTAACAATACAGCCTCAAAATACATTATGCAACAACTGATATAATTGTACGAATAGATAATAAATCAGTAACAAAGAGGAAAGCTATTAGAGAAAAGACACATATTAGGGACAACAGGAGAGTAATTAGATCTACAACAGAATCATCAGCCATGAAAGAGACCAAACAACAACGTAATAGCATCTTCAAAATCCTGAGGGAATATATGTAGAAATGAAGATAAAATACTGACATTTTCAGATCCATGCTGATTAACAGAATATAAGCAAACCATTCATAAATAAAATAAGTACTTGAGGATATACTTTATCTGAAAGAAAAGTAAACACAGAAGAAAGATGTGGTTCACAAGAAATAATAACCACAGAAATCTATTTTTTGAGTATTACTATACATAATTATTAATGACTACCAAAAAAGTAACTTACTTTATGTGTTTAAAACTTAAAAACTAAAATTCTAGACAACAAAAACTAGAGAGAAACATGAGAAGGATGCTAATCAAATTTTTTAATAGAATTTATTGTCAAATTGGTTTCCATATGATACCTAGTGCTCATCCCAACAGGTGCCCTCCTCAATGCTCATCACCCACTTTCCCCACTTCCCCACCTCCCATCAACCTTCAGTTTGTTCTCAGTATTTAAGAGTCTCTTATGGTTTGCCTCCCTCCCTCTCTGTAACTTTTTTTTTCCTCTTCCCCTCCCCCATGGTCTTCTGTTAAGTTTCTCAGGATCCACATATGAGTGAAAACCTATGATATATGATATTTGTCTTTCTCTGCCTGACTTATTTCACTTAGCATAATACCCTCCAGTTCCATCCACATTGCTGCATATGGCCAGATTTTATTCTTTCTCATTTCCAAGTAATATTCCATAGTATATATGAACCACATCTTCTTTATCCACTTGTCAGTTTATGGACATTTAGGCTCCTTCCATAATTTGGCTATTGTTGCAAGTGCTGGTATAAACATTGAGGTGCAAGTGCCCTTATGCATCAGCACTCCTGTATCCCTTGGGTAAATTTCTAGCAGTGCTATTGCTGGGTTGTAGGGTAGATCTATTTTTAATTTTTTGAGGTACCTCCACACTGTTTTCTAGAGTGGCTGCACCAGTTTGCATTCTAATCAATGGGTATATAAAACAGCTAAGGTTTTTGTGATGTGTGGGCAGTTGGATAAGAATTCAATCTAACTTTAAAGCTGTTAGAAAAAAAAACATAATTATCTACAAATCAAGACTTCCATTTCTGACAATATGTTGGATTGAATAACCTGAAACGATGCCATTCATTCATTCCTTCAGCAAATGTTTCTTTTTTTAAAGTTTATTTATTTTTGAGAGAGAGAGGGCACAAGCCAGGGAGGGGCAGAAAGAGAGAGGGAGACACAGAATCCAAAGCAGGCTCTAGGCTCTGAGCTGCCAGATCCCGATGCAGTGCTCAAACCCACGAGCCACAGGTTCATGACCAGAGCTGAAGTTGGACGCTTAATCTACAGAGCCACCCAGGTGCCCCTCAACAAATGTTTCTTAAAACCTAGTTTCTAGCCCATGGTTTCCAATAGGTCAGATGTAATGGAACACTACACTGCACATGCTCAGCGTCAGCTTTCTCTTTTCCAAACATCTAGTCTTACATACAATTCATCTATGTTTTTCTATGCAAAGGGATTAAAGTCAGACATGGTCAGTGGTAGAAAGAACATACTATTATCAAATCATATTCTTTAATTCAGCAGGCATGTCAATTTTCTATGAAATGAATTTAATCTAGTTACAAATATGGATTATTTTCAAGATGAGAGAACTCATTCATAGTTCAGCAAATATACTTCCTCTCTCAAATGACAAAATTATATGCAGTACTTTGCAAGTCAAATCTTCACTATTAGCAAATAAAATCAAACAGGTTTGCCTAGTGTTTTACATATTTGTCAATACATCTTATACACTCAACTGAGACACAGGAAATTTCAGCTAGAGGTAGGTAGCTTTTTGCTGTTCAACCTCTCTTTCTCCTTAAATGATGATGGGAATATTTTTCAATACATTTTCAGTTCATGTGAACATACTTAGTCCTTTGTCAAATGAATAGACTTAGCCAATGTAAATATGCTTAAAAATTATTATCCACTATAGAAGGGAATAGCTAGCTACTCACAAAACCATTGCAACCTTCCTCCTGGGTATACTATACTACACTTTCCAAGCTCCCTTGCAGTTAGATGTGTACATGTGGCTTAGTTCTGCCTAATGCAATGTTAACAGAAGTGATAGCTACACTACTAGGTCCTACCATAAAACCTTCCCATCCACTATCTGGCTGTCAATATCCAAGTGATCTTGGAAGCCACCTGTTAAAAGTGGCAAACCAATGAATGCTACAATGTTCAAATGCCTGAGTAGAGCACAGTCTCTTTAATCCTGATTTTCTCCACCCCCAACACACAAATAAACCATGTGGACACACCTTGCTATTAGGGGAGCAAGAAATAAACTTCTACTATGTTAAACCATGACAATTCCAAGGTTTATTTGGCACAGCAATTGGTCTCTTTTAATTAATACAGAAAATCATTCCCTAAAATGGGGTGTTGCTATAAGAAAAACTAAAATATATGCCATTGGCTTTGTGGCCAGGAAGTGGATAACAAGGAATTAATATCAGAGGCTGGAAAGATAGAGGTCTGTGGTATACAGCAGCAAAACACTTGGTAAAACTACAAAAAACTAAAGATAGATCATGTGCCCACTGACCTTATGGCTCTTCCCAGCCAGAGATTACACTTCCCAGTCCCCCTTGCAATTAAGTAGGGTCATGTGGCCAGCTCTCACCATAATAGGAACAGAAGTGATCTTTGACATCACTATTTTCCTCTTTATATCCTTTCTATCAGCATAATCTTGGAAACCCTATGTCTAAGATGGAGGCTCCACCAAATGAAAGGCACCTAGGTGCCTGAGTCACTGCTTGGAAAACAGCCAACTCCACCAATTAGAAGTATGGGGTTTTAAAAAAATTTGTATGAAAGAAAAATAAACATCTATCACATTAGAAACATAACACACTTTTAGACTTTTTATGACAGCAGATTCCTTAACTGATAAAACAATCTGAAGCTCCCATGTCAAAATGAACCAAATCATTTATGCCCATCAACACAATTATTGTTAAAGTCAAGAAAATTACTTGGTGAAAGAACCCTGAAAACATCAAATCAGTAAGCATTTCCTTTCAAAGTCAGTATGTTAGGTACAAAGTTAAAAGAACAGGTAAGAGGTTCTGAGAACATTGTCTTGAATGCCAGCTCTACCATTTACTAATTGTAGAGCCTTGAATAAATAGATTTACCATCTTGAAGCCTTCTTGTTCACACATATAAATGAAGAGAATCTACCCTACTTTGTAGAGTTGTTACGACAATATAACATATACAACATGCTTAGAGCATTGAGTAAAGTGCTCAATGATTCTCTTTCCTCATCCTATACTAAGTTCAGGGTATTAAGTGAACCTTAGAAAATTAGTAGTTTGTATTGGAATATAAGGTAACTCTTGAGAAAATTTAATTTAGTAAAAGGCTCCAATCACTGGCCCTGGTGGACGTTAGAAAACACAATACAAGTACAGAATAATAGGGTGAAAGAGAGACAAAGAGCCAGCCTTTCTATCACATCTCAGTAAAAGTCCCTCGGGAAATTATTTCCTTCTTATCTCTTGATTTCTCTGACCCTCCTCAGTCACATTCTCTTTTGTCAAGCACTGAAAGCCTAAAAAGCAGTAACAAAATATATAATAAATCAGATATTTCTTTGTGAGCTTAGGTTTTGTTACATAACCAGCACAAAACTAAACATACCTGCTCTTCCTCCTTTTTCAAGTTAATCTCACATTATTAGGTGAGTATTATCAGGATGAGCATTCTGATAGGCATAGCTAATAATAATAGCAATACTGTAATGTTTGCTAAGCATTCTATAAAGTCCAAAGAACATTCACATCCATTTTCTCATTATAATGAAAGAATCATAATCAAGTAATACCAAGGAGAAGTAAAATTTTGCAGCCATGAATTTCATGAATCAAGGAGAGATTACAGCGGTTTTGTTAGTCATCAGTAGCTGCCACATCACTCCAAAAGACAGATGAAACAGTTTATACTCCAGGTTCTTTAACAGAGTATTCTTTTTGAAGATCTGTGCTTCTCTGATGAATTGTCATCTGAGTTAAAAGCTTTATGAATAGAGAAATGACAGATGTCAATGAATAATACCAAAGCCAAATGCTTCATAAAATAGCATTACACAGCAAAAACAAACAAAAAACTTATGTTGTTCTTTTTAAAAACTTCTTTCTCTCTAGGCACACACGTGCTAAAAATGGATACAACAAGACCAAAACACACATACAAAGGTGATCATTCAGACACAAGGTGAATAAAATGACTGAAGTTCTTTGTGATGAGACAATGCATAAGATAGATTCAAGTCTTAAAAGCTAGTGTAAAAATCAATGCATGGTATACAGTGAAATGCCAACAATAGTTATTAACAAAAGCAACAGAGGAAAACCAGCAATTTTATGCACCAATGGCCAAATTCCACACTACAAATTCACACACACACATGCACATGTGCAAATGCTCCCATGGAGCTTCCCTTAGTACAGAGCCTCTTTTAATTAAGTGCAAGCTCTGTGCCTACCATGTCTTGCTTGCCTGCAGAGGGAAGCAAAAATTTAGTTCAATAACACTAAACAACACTGATCAAAGGACAAAAAAATATTTTTTCCTGTATATCTGATAGCATGTTTTTAGCCAGCAGCATTTTACTTTCTCATTGTCTCATGGGAAGTCTGAATTCACAAGAAAGTAGTCAATTACAGTGCCAACCACCCTGGACACCCTCAATTAATATTCATGCATGAAGAGGATAAGGATAAATTTCAAGATCCATACTTTCTAAAATAGAAATTGGTTTGGCCTGTAAACTGACATGCGAAGAATTACTATCCTTTAGAAGTGGTTCAAATTGGGCTTTAGCATATTTTTTTAACAAGTCCAAGTGCTATGAACAGAAGAAGGCTGGCCCTAAAAACTCAAGAGGGGAGCTCTAGTCTATGCTCAGCCAGCAAATTGCTCTGTTCATCCTCAATCCACTCAACCTCTCCTGAGCCCTAAATTTTCTTATCTAGCTCATAATCTTCTTGCCTATCTCACTAGGATATGCTGAGAATTAAATGAGATTGAAGTTAGAAGTGTTATATGAACAAAAGATATCACTGACTCTATGTTTTATTCAAAATGACACTCACAGGAAGTGGTCCAAGATGGTAGCATAGGAAGACCCTGAACTCACCACCTCCCATGGGCACACCAACTCTACACCTACATCTAGAGCATTTCCTCCAGAAGAACTGGAGTTTGACTGACCACCTTCTGCACAACAATAAATACAGGAATCATACATAGAAGGATAGTAGAAACAGAGACAAGGTAATGATGGGAACACAAACTTGCCTGCTCTGGGGGCAGCAAAACAAAACAAAACAGCAGCTTAAAGGGCAACCAGCAAAAAATGAAGGAAATCCATTTAATCACCCTGGAGTCTGCCAAATGATGGGGAAAGTGCTGGAATTTTCTCCATGGTCAGAGGCACCAGTAAACCCATTGTTTATGTCCCATTCTACTTGGATAGCACAGATAGGAGCAGAGTCCTCAAGTTCTAGCTGGTCTGCTAGAGTCACCCCAGTGAACCCCAGGCCACAAGCCCACACCATCTCCAGCCATCCTAACAAGGCAATCCCAGCATGATGTACCCCAGGACCCCCCTGACCTGCACTGAACCCAATCATGCTGCCAAGGTCAACCAAGTGCAGTGTGCCCCAGGACCCATTGGCATATGCATGTGCTAGCTTCATCTGTCCCACTAGGGCAGCCCCAGTGACGGACACCCCAAGACTCCCAACCCTGTACTCACTCTACCTCCAGCTGGCCAGCCAAAGCCATCAGGTACTTGCAGTCTACACAGGGCACATTCCTATACAAGGCCACTCCTTCAAGACAGGGAGAGGTAGCTGTTCTGCCTAATTCATAGACATAAACACAGAAACTCAAATAAAATGAGAAGACAGAAGAATATGTTCCAAATGAAAGAATAAGATAAAACTCCAGGAAAAAAAAACCCTAATGAAACAGAGATAAGTAATTTAACTGATAAATAGTTCAAAGTAATGGTGATAAAGATGTTCACTGAACTTGGAAGAATAAAGGAACACAGTGAGAACTTCAACAAAGAGACACAAAAATATAAATAACTAAGTAGTTATTTATAAATATAAATAATTAAGTCGTTATTTATAAATATAAATAAGTAGTTATTTATAAACATAAATAACTAAATATTTGTAAATATAGTTAATATTTATAAATATAAATAACTAAATAACTATAAATAACTAAACAGAAGCCACAGAGCTAAAGTATATAATAACTAAGCTGAAAAATACACTATAAGGAATCAGTAGCAGATTAGATGATACAGAAAATATGCATCAGTGATCTCGTAGACAAAATTTTGAGAATTACCTAATCAGAATGGCAAAAAGAAAAAAAGAGTTTTAAAAAATAAGAATAGTTTAAGGGACCTCTGGAACAACATCAATCATAATAATATATGCCTTAGAGAGGTCCCAGAAATAGAAGAAAGAAATGGGCAAAAAACTTAGTTGAAGAAATAATGGCTGAAACCTTTCTTAACCTGGGGTAGGGAACAGACATCCAGGTACAGGAAGCACAGAGAGTCCTAAACAAGTTGAACCCAAAAAGGTCCATTCAAAGACATATTATGATTAAATATAATTATAACTAAAATGGCAAAAGTTAAAAAGAAAATCTTTTTTTAATGTTTATTTATTTACTAAGAGACACAGAGAGAGAGACACACAGAGATAAAGAGAGAGAGAAATGAAGGGCAGAAAGAGAGGGAGAGACAGAGAGAATCACAAGCAGACTCCACCCTGTCAGCACAGAGCCCAACATGGGGCTTGAACTTGCAAACTGTGAGATCATGACCTCAGCCAAAATCAAGAGTTGGACCCTTAACTGAATGAACCACCCAGGTGCCCCTAAAGAGAAAATCTTAAAGGAAGAGGAAAAACAAATAGTCACATACAAAACAAACCCCATAAGGCTATCAGCTAATTTTTCAGCAGAAACTCTGCAAGCCAGAAGTAAATGGCAAGACATATTTAAAGTGCTACAAGTGAAAAACTTGCAAACCAAGAATACTCTACCCAGCAAGGCTATCATTCAGAACTAAAAGAAAGAGAGATTCCAAAGCAAGATAAAGCTAAAGTTCATCACCACTAAGCCAGTCTTATAAGAAATATAAACAAGTTTTTTTTTAAGTGGAAAAAAAAACATAACTAGAAATAAGAAAAATACATGAAAGACAAAACCTCACTGGTGAAGGCAAATATATAGTAAAGGCAGTAATTCACTTAAAATGTTAGTGTGAAGGATAAAAGACAAAAATAAGAAAATCAACTATAACTACAATAAGAAGTTAAGGGATACACACAGAGAAACATGTAAAATCAGACATCAAAAGCATAAAACATGAGGGGGAGTGGTAAAAATATATTATTTTAGAATGCATTTAAACTTAACCAATAATCAGCTTAAAATAGACTGATTATAGGGACAGCTGACTGGCTCAGTCGGTTAAATGTCCGACTTAGTCTCAGGTAATGATCTCACAGTTTGTGGATTTGAGCCCCATCCCGGACTCTGTGCTGACAGCTCGAAGCCTGGAACCTGTTTCAGGTTCTGTGTGTGTGTCTTTCTGCCCATCCCCTGCTTGCACTCTGTCTGCCTGTCTCTCTCTCTTTGAAAAACAAATAAACATTTAAAAAAATTTAAATAGGCTTATTACATATATGTATATATGTCAATATATACGAACCTAATGGTAATAACCACAAACCAAAAACTTACAATAGATACACAAAATAAAGAGAAAGGAACCCAAATATAACACTAAAGAACACCATCGAACTGCAATGGAAGAGACTAAGAGAAGAAGGAACAGAACTACAAAACAATAGAAATCAATTAACAAAATGGCAATAAGCATATACCTATAAATAATCATTTTTAATGTAAATGGATTCAGGGTGCTTGATTGGCTCAGAGTGTTAAGTGTCTGACCCTTGACTTCAGCTCAGGTCATGATCTCACAGTTTTTGGGTTCCAGTCCTGCTTTGGGTTCTGTGCTAATGGTGTAGAGCCACCTTAGGATTTTCTCTCTCCCTATCACTCTGCACTCTCATTCTCTCACTCTCTCTCACTCTCTCTCTCTCTCTCTCAAAATAAATATTAAAAATTAAATAAATAAATAAATATGAATGGACTAAATGCTCCAATAGATAAAAAATAAAGAAGGTGTCCCTTGGGGCATCTGGGTGGCTCTGTTGGTTGAGCATCTGACTTCAGCTCAGGTCATGATCTCACAGTTCGTGGTTTGAGCCCCACGTTGGGATCTGTGTTGACAGCTCAAAGCCTGGAGCCTGCTTCGGATTCTGTGTCTCCCCCTCTCTCTCTCTGTCCCTCCCCCACTCATGCTTTGTCTCCCTGTCTCTCAAAAATGAATAAACTTTAAGAATTTTTTTAAAAAATAAGAAGGTGCACCTTATTGCACCTGGCTGGCTCAGTCAGTTAAGCGCCTGACTTCAGCTTAGGTCATGCTCTCATGGTTTGTGGGTTCGAGCCCCACGTTGTGTTCTGTGATGACAGCTCAGAGCCTGGAGTCTGCTTCAGATTCTGTGTCTTCCTCTCTCTCTCTGCCCCTCTCCCACTCATGATCTGTCTGTCTCTCAAAAATAAATAAATGTTAAAATAAAAATAAAAATAAAAATAAAAATAAAAATAAATAAATAAATAAGGCCCATCTATATGCTTCTTATAAAAGCCACACTTCATATCTAAAGAAAGAGACTAAAAGTAAAGAAAGAAAAAGATAGTCCATGGAAGTAGAAGCAAAAAGAAAAGAAAACTGATGTAGCAATAATTATCAGACAAAACAAACTTTAAAGAACAGCCTGTAGCAAAAGACAAAGAGGTCAATCCAAGAAAAGGATATAACATTCTAAATATTTATGCACTCAACATGGAAGTATATATAGATGTATATATACATATATCAAACATGAACAGACATAAAGAGAGAAATTGACAGTAATATAAATGTAGGAGACTTTAATACCCAACTTGTATCAATGGATAGATCATCCAAACAGAAAATTAGTAAGGAAACATTGGCATTAAACAACACATTAGACTAGACAGACTTAATATATATATAGTAATCATTTCATCCCCAAACTACAAAATACATATTCTTTTCAAGTGTACATGAAACATTCTCCAGGATAGACCACATATTAGACCACAAAACAAGTCTCAACAAGTCCAAGAAGATTGAAATTATATCAGACCTTTTTTCTGACCACAGCAGTATGTAACTAGATATCAGTTACAAAAACAAAACTGGAAAAAAAAACACAAACAAGTAGATACTAAACAACACATTACTAAAAAACCAATGGTCAATGAAAAAAAACAAAGAGGAAATAAAAAAAAAACCTTGAAGCAAATGAAAATGGAAACACAACTTTCTGAAATCTATGGGATGCAGCAAAAGCAGTTTTAATAGAGAGGTTCATAGCAATACAGGCTTACCTAAAGAAGCAAACAAATAAAAATTACCAAGCGAACAATTTAACTTTAAACCTAGAGGAACTAGAAAAAGAAAAACAAACAAAGCCCAAAGTTAAAAGAAGGAAGGAAATACTAAAGACCAGAGTGGAAGTAAACAAAACAGAGACTAAAATAAACAAATAAATAAGAAAGAGCAATTAAACTAAAAGTTGGTTCTTTGCAAATATAAACAAAATTGATAAGCCTCTAGCTAGACTTAGCAAGAAAAAGAAGGCCCAAATAAATAAAATCAGAAACGAAAGAGACGTTACAACTGATACAACAGAAATACAAAGGATTATAAGAGACTACTACAAACATTTAAACATCAACAAATTGGAAAACTTAGATATGGATAAATTCCTAGGAAAACACAGCTTTCAAGA